>NC_141462.1:31631666-32278125 GCF_015680905.1 Coptis chinensis
ACCCTCACTTGCATTCCTGGCTCCGCCACTGCCCCTAGTAATCAAGCCATCAATATCTAATGTTATCAAGCTCTATATTATTAGTATATTTTTGAAGAACTAACTCAACGATTAACTGATTAATTTGCTACTATTTAACCTAAAATTGGAAAACAAAGAATCGTTGTTTTAAAAAAAAGGGTGTTGACATCATCATCATTCTATCCGACATCACTTTGGATGTTTTCCTTTTTTTCCTTTTCATCAGTTGGTCACCTACTCACCTAGCAAGCTAATACATCCATTGTTTCAATTGGTGGTTGTAAATATCCTCCAGTCCAACATCTAAGTGTGTCAACTGATCGAGTTCTTCATTATCCAAGTGCGCCACCTAGATTCTTCTTCTCGACTGGTCCACAATTAGCCCAGTTCTTCTTCTCGAGTGGTCCAACAATTAGCACAATATATCTTTACGTACGTTGAAAAAATCTCAACGTTTTACACGACAATTAGCACAGCGTTTTAGCATTAGACAAAAAGGCTCTCCACATTACCAAGTGGGAATCCCATGAAAAAAAATGGAAAACTTGAACTTTAAAGGGTCCAGCCCACTATCATTGCGTTAATGCGCATACTCATGCACTGTTGTGTCTCTCTTTCAATTTTGTTTGTCAAATGTGACGTTTTACCTTGTAATCATCTTAGCTTATTATGTCATCTATGTGGAATCGGATTTTCTTTTGTTTTGTTTTCACAAGCTAGAACTTCTTTAATGTATCATATGTATGTATAGAAAGTAGGACGCGGGCAGCTTTCTCACTTAACACTTATGCGTGAGGGAGGGACTCAGCTCACACTAAACAAAAGTCCAAATGAGAAAATTACAGTTGCTAAAGCCGTACCAAAATGAGGCAACGTAACTTGGGCAAAGTTAAGAAGCACAACAGTACAACACCAGGGACCTGTAATCTACTTCCATAACCATGCTGTACGTACCTCTCCAGTACTAACAATCATTTTTCTCCAATTAGGCTGTTTATACATCTCTAAATATTTTGCAATTCGCGTATTCCTTTTTGACCAATTGGTAGCGATCTAAGGATTTTCCGTAATTTGATTTGGTAATTGCCCTACTCCCATTAAAATTAGCCATTAAGTACTAGTGTCCGATAAGTGAGGAGAGAGAGTTTGGGAGTGTAAACTGTAAAGCAACAAGCCAACAATGAATTCCATATATAGTTTTGGGTCGGGTTCATCAAGGGACATACATATTTTGACACATAATTTCCCTCATATGGGCAGCCACTAGATAGCCAAGATCTGAATGACTAAACTCATTCCTCGTGGCTAGACCAAGGTTGCCTTAAAACAGCTCAAGCCAAGCCAATTGCAAACACTGGTCGGTTGGGGGGGACTCCCACTCTCTCTAGTCTTCTTCCTCCACTCTACCTTCTCTCTCTTTATTTTGTTGCTTGCGATCCAAGAAAATTTCTGCTCATACTGCCTACGAAATGCTTCGCTGCCTGAAATTCAAGTTAACTGATAAGCATTTATTTTTAATTCACAACAGGATTTCTTCAAAAAAGATTCCCTGCCGACAAACGAATGTTGTAGGACAACAGAGTTTACATTGCATTATATCAAACCACAAGATGCATGAACAGAAATAGATGGTAGGGGATAGGATTTTGTGATTCAGCACCTAATCAATCTGTAGACATCCTAAAGTCAATCATGCACCAGTCCACTGAAAACAACTTGCTCGGGTCTACCACTTCAAAGTTGCTATTACAAAGGTGTTGTATTCGTTGTAATCAAATGACCAGCATCTGAACAAAGATCAGCATATATGTGAACAAAGTAACAAGGGTTAACAGTTAACCCCCCCCACACACACACACAGTGTGTGTGTGTCCGACGAAGGTTGCATGCAAAGAAGATCCCTTTTTATAGCACATCTAACCACCCACCCACAGGCGATATTCTGATCCACTGAAAACTGGGGATCAGCGGCAATAGTTTCAATCTTTGTTTAATGTCGCATATCTAAAGGTCAAAGGCCCCCAGACATTCTGATCCTCTGAATGGGGATCAACAAAACAGCTTCAAACTTGGGTCTAGCGGATTGATGTCCAAGAGGAAAATTCCAGAATGAGTCTGAATTCTGAAAGAAAATATAAAACAAGATAGCTGACGCCAGAAAGAGTCCCAACAGCACCATATAAATCTGCCACTCTGCAAAAGAAAAACAAAACAAAAAATTGTTAGGGTGTCTTTGGTAAAGGGAATGCAAAAACGGGGAGTTAGGGGGAAGGATACAGAAATAAAACCACATGTGCACCGACCTTTCCAGTCAGCAGGTACACTTAATTTGGTCACCATGCTCCCCATTGACTAGAAGTGGAAAGCATTAGTCTGGAATTGCACAAGAAGAAAGAAGAAAATGTTAGCTAGTCAAATCCCTACAGGACAGAAACCTCAACATTTTAGATCGAGCATAAGTTCAAGTAGCTCACTGGCTAATTATATCTAATCAGCTAATTAATCCAAAAAAAACATCCGCTTGACATTGTGATATATGTATGGGTATGACAGACCACAACTAACTAATTAAGTCGTCGCACGGTCCTAGTGAATGCATATGATAATGCCAAGTACAAGTTGAAAACATCATGCTTCCAAGTTCCAGTGACAAAAACGCCAAATTTCAGCTCTTACTCTGTCTTCCAATAACGTATCCAAAACTTGTGGGTACTGTGGCGACCTAAACCGGGGGTATGAAAAGTCAATGGTAGATTGGCCCTAGAACAAGATAAGAAGCGAAGTCGAGTGGCATGGAATCATGCTGCGGACTAGTAGGTATGCTACACAGAGACGTCATGTGGAGAAAGGGAAGCCGGGAGATGAAAGGACAGGTGAAAGAGAGAGAGAGAGAGAGAGAGAGAGAGGGTGATACAATATTTGGCGCCGTCTGTGGGGAACGAAAAAAGAAAGCAACGTTTGCAGGCATTCTTATGTCCTTTTTCTTGACCTTTTGGAACCCTCATCTTTGGTTTCCTCATTCCAAAACCGCTAAGCTAGCTAAAACTCCTGTTTTATAAATAGAAATGAAACCCTTTGTCAATATATCAGTTTTCTCCAAAACATAATAGGATGCTTCCAACTTGTTAACATATCTATAGCTTTTTGCATTGCTTTTCCTGAGTATTTGATGCCCTAAAACCACACAACAGATCTAAGGATTTTGCTCTCTCAACCCTTCTAGTTTGCCCATCCATCACGATAATAAACAAAAGGATATATTGGGTTTCCTTGCCTTAGACCTTTCTTGCTTCTAAAAAAATAAGTAAGAGAACCCTCTATCTTAACGGAATAACTAGCTGTCGAAATGTTGGTTCGGATCCATTTGTGCCATAAGTCACTACAACCGATCCTTCTTAACATATATCCCATGAAATTGCAGTTGACATTGTCGTAATCGCAGCTATGTCAACTTTACAAAGAACTCCTGGAATTCTCAGTCTCTCTCGTGTCAATGCACTCATTTGCAATCAAGACCCCATCCAGTATTTGACGCTCCGTTACAAAGGCTCCTTGGTATGAGGAAATAAGAACACGTAACACCCTGATTCTTGTTACCAACACTATAACACTATAGCTTATAAACTCCACCAATCAAGCTGTTTGGTCTATAGCTATATTATATGGACATGCCATACTTCAAAAAAAAAATCCGTGTCGGATACGTATCCACGTGTTCGTGTTAGACACACATGGACACACATCATATTTAATGTACCTCAATTTTTTATATCTCGCCGTGTTAAGTTAGACACTTTGTATCCGTGTCGGATCCGCAATGTAACTTAGATCTATAGTCTCCAATACACAGAACTCCTTCCTTCTTTGGGATGAGCAGGATAAAAATAGTTTTCACTCGCTAATATACAAATCCATAATCTTAGAAATCGTACGACTTCCATAATGTCGCTTCCCATAAAGTGCCAACATTTCCTCTAAAAACTATCGCGAAACTGTCAGACCCTGAGGACTTTTCCCCACTGAGATGTTTGAGAGTGACAAGAATTTCATTTTCATCACTATTACTTTCCACCCTTGCTTTGTAATCAACCGACAACCTTTCAAAGCCCATCCCATCAAGAACGGGCCTGGTGAGATCATTGTTAGAATACAAAGAGCACTGGTAATCTGGTATTCTAACGTGTGATTTTTAATATTGCCTTTATCACCAGTAATTGTGCCATTCTATGATCATCTTGTTTATGCTGATAAATCAGTTTCCGATACAAGCCAACCAGTAAACATAACTAGTACTGTCATCCCATTTATCTCTTCATGTGCCTCCAACTTTCACCCTATCCACCAATTCGTTCCCCACCAATTCTAAGTCTTCCTCCTTATCGAGTTTATCGATGGCATCCACCTTCCCTACAATCTTCTTGTCCACCCTACCACAAACGTTGATATTACACTTGTTTCTAATTGAGACTTTTAGTTCTTTCAGCTTTCTCCACCACACTTCGCTCGGCCCGCCATCGTAAGAAAAAGATTCCCACCATTCTTGCATTAGAGGAATAAGAGTAGGCTCCTCCCGCAACACGATTTTGAACCTGCAAGGAGGGTCATTTCTCTACCTCACATTCCAACATGATGGCTTGATCATCCAACATTGGAGCGAGGCAGCGAGCTCCCTCACATTGTAGAAATGCTCATCCCAATCGATGGAGACTAGAAGCATGTCTAGCATTTTCATTGTACAAGTATCCACCATGTGAAAAGAGCATGTCCACCCTGCCTAGAAATCTACAAGCTCATGTCTGATTTAAAATGGGTAAATTTTCTCATCGACCCATTAATGTAATCATCACCTTTATTTTCATGAACAAATTAGGTTTATATTGAAGTCCACGCTCATGCACCAAGGAAGACATGAACAAGCTCTATTATCGCCAAGTTCCTCCCAAAATTGTTCTTTAGAATCCCGACTTGGCCCATAAACAGCAGCAAGACAACCACTTAAACTTTATGTCCTTCAAAGAACAGATAACAGAGAGGGCATAAGCACCAACCAAACTATCTACCACAGTCATGAATTCCGAATTCCATGTGACAATGATACCACCAGACCTCCCCAAAGCTGGAACTGAGAGCCAATTCCATGTACCTTCGAGCAAATCCATATTCTGGACATTCTTTTGGTCTCTTAAATGAGAGTAGCTTCTACTTTTCTCCTTTTAATAATTCTCTCAATGCTGTTGTTGCACGTCTTCATTCCCCATTCCCCTCACATTCCAAAAAACGATCTCAATCGTCTTTAGAAGAGTTATCCCCACTCTCACTGATAAAAGAGTTGTCGTCTAATCCCTCTTCTACAACTTGTTTATCTTTCATCCAATTCTTTTGAATCTTACTTTGATGCTTCAAGTTGAACAAAAAGTTTTCTATTACATCGAATCCCATAATGTATGGAATCCCTATACGTTTTGTAATAGATATCACCTTACACCTGATCCACTTGATGAGGTCCCACTAAACACTTGATCCACTGAAGTATCATTGATTACCTCACTACCATTCCTTTATGAGATGAGGATTTAAAGCTTAGCGCTGGTGTGCTGTTGTTGTGGCCAGGCAGGGGTGGGCTCTGGTTGAATCTAATTTTAGAAGAGGAAAGAGCTGAGCTTTAAATTCAGTTTAGGAACAGAGTACACCTGGACGGTATTCAAGTCAGTGCCTATTGGGTTTGGTCCAAGGTCTATGGCTAAAGCCACTCCTACTCTGGCCCTGGATTCTATGTTTCCTCCAGGGTCTTCTACTACTAAACAAGTGAGAATTTAGCTCTCAAAGGTCCATACCCAGGTATACAGGCATTGATTACCTTTTGGGCCTTGCTCCTCTACAAGTTTGAGGCTTAGAACAACTTGGGGCAGCCCTCTCACTCTACTCCCGACTCGGAGAAATTGGTGGATCAGTAATGAACTCTGCTACACAGTATGGGCTTTGACCAGGTACATCTAGCTCAGTATCTTCTAGGCTATGCTCATTGACTAAAGTTAGAAAGGGGGTTATATATCCGTCTATTAATGCAAGTGAGGACTCCCCCTCTGAGACCTCACTTGCTTATTCTGATGCTCAAACACCACTGCTTCCGCCAACTACATCCCACCCAAGCCAGTTCTACCAAGTGCCAACGTATAGTCCAAATTTGAATTTGAACAGTCCTTTCTCCTTGTACCACATCATCCAACACATTAGGAACCACCACAAATCCAGGTGGTTTACTCAAGGACTGCACGTTTGCACCTTGTCAACTTCAGCTTCCATGCTGGCATTTTGCCTGACAAGGCACAACTGATCATGCCAGTACGGTAGTAGTAAGTTGTCTATACTGTTTTGAACTTCCACATCTACCACCACTGAATAGGTGTAGCTATTACCAAGCATAAAAACTCTAGGGGTTTTCCCAATTGAATCCCATCAATTTCAGCTTCAATTGTGGAAATTGAGATGTCCTCCAACTATGCAAATCAGTCCTTCTCCATGCTTCGCACTTCTTTGTTAGGAGCTTGACCACCTCCTCTGTTTTCCGGTGAAGAGGTATACATTTGAAGGCAACCCATCCGGTGAAAGCTTTCAATAGAGATTGGTCATATGCATTGAGTTCGGATCTCCATATTTGAAAGGTTAGGGTGCCGCCTTGAGGTTGCAATGGAGCCATACAAGTAATCCTCACCGCCATGTCATCGGATTGAAGAACTAACACCCAGCCATCCTCGAGAACTTTAAGATTGACACTTCCACAAAACCCCATTCACCAATCGCTTAACCCACAATCAGTCTGTATTAGCCACAATTGAGGTACTTAACACTTCTTTTGACCACCGCTCGACATTCATTAAGGAACCATTCGAGCAGATATTCACCCAGGGGACGGTCTCCTTATACTCTACAGGAAGAGTTGGGTGCCTTGATAGTGTTAGTACTTTGATGCCCAGGGTACCATCTGCGTAGCCCCCAAATCTGATGCCCTGAGTGAACAAACCAAGAAAACACAAATTCATATCCTCTGGAATACTAATGGTTTTGGGAAGTGTTTTCTCGTTCTTCTTGAAGAACAACTGCTGAACAAAGTCACCCCATTTACTTTAATGTTCCTACAATAGAATCCATCTCATCAGAGTATCTCAACGATTTCCTTCTTTCTCCACCAACGGTGCTTTCACACAGAATTTCCACAACCATCATCCTCCACCTTCTGTAGTTGGAGCATAGAAAACCCCATCACAACCTCTCTGTAATTGAGATTCTATGCACGGCATTTCCTGTGTGAAATCTCTCCATCTCAAAACTCTTGTTCTCCGATGTCGCTTAACATCGATCTCATGCCATCCCCGATCTACAGAAAATCTCTTACTTCATCGATGTCAGTTCATCTGTCTTGACTTGGCAATGTGTAGAAAATATTTTCATGAATAAATCTTGGAACCTTTTCAGAAAATGGTACAGTTTCTCATCTACATTGCCTAGAAATAGCAAATTCATATTCCAAACAGATGCTTCTCTAGCTACAGTATAGAAGTAAATAAGTAATAGCATTAGACTTTGTACATATCAACTACGGAACTACCATGCCAACTGAGTGAAGCACCAGACAAGAATGCCAGCTACCCCTAACCCCAAAAGATTCAACAAACATGGAATAAGCAATACAAAGTTGTCAATAACCGAGACACATTCACTTAGATATGTGGTTCTACCCATTAAATATGCCATCGAAAAGGTTCATGAATAACCTGACATTGAGAGAGAGAGAACTGAGATACAAGGTAGGGCGTAGGGACTCGGCTGGTAGGTAAAATACATTTTTTATTTTTTTTCTCCGATGATTGCAACCATTAACACTAATGTAGTAATTTTCATTCTATAGCATCTCTAAAAGCAAGATACATGCCTGGAATCGAACATACATGAAGCACATTTAACTAAGCATAATAACCTAAAAGTACATGAGGACTACTTTTAAGAAAAGAGTAGAATTAAAAACATGAGAATTTGCCCGAAAAGAAAGGCATAGCAATGTCGCACCAGGAACAACAACTTTCCTATCTTCAACCTTTGTATCTTTTTAGATGCAATAAGAGCAAGTTCAATGGAGAGCTCCTAAATTAGGCTGCTAAAAGGGCCCACATATGTCTTTTAGCTTGCCCAACCAAATTTGGCACCCCAAAATAAAAAAACCAATCTAATCGTGTTTTCTATTTTGAATTGCTAAATGATACGGACGTCATAGTTTCTGCCGTCCGTCCATTATTTTGTAAGTTAAGTTGAATTTTTTTTGGACAGACGGCACAGTTTCTGCCGTCTGTCGAAATTTAACACACAGACAGCAGAAACTTTGCCGTCCATCTCCCGAACTTATTATAGCAGCTGCTAACGAAAGTCTTAATTTTGGCTGAATTTTTGACTCATTTTAAATTTAAGACCCTTTTAGCATCCCATTAGAATGACAATTTTGTGGTTACGGTGGCTATATTTGCCTTTAGCAGCCATATTGCCCCCCCATTGTACTTGCTATAATAGGTAACTTTAAACTTGCCCCATCTGAAAAATTAACTTCTAATAGAGGGAATTTCACCGCTTCCATTGCTGGAACAATAATTTTAGGTGTTTGTTACTGCCGGACCCCATATTGTGTTGGGCAGACCCCAAAAATTAAAACACTTATTACAAATGTGCCATTGGTCCCAAAAGTTGTTTTGTGTTGGGCAAACCCCAAGCCAAAGTGAATTTGACTTGTTGCAACCTTTTCAGCCCTTCTCTTCTATTCTCTTCTCTTCCACCATCAAAAACCATAAACCCTTAAACCCTTAAACCCTAACACTAAACACTAATGGAAGAGCCCAACCCCATTTTAGAACATGAAGATGACGAAGAAAATGTAATGCATCATGACCCCATTCAAGAAGAAAATATAGAACAAGTTCCAAGTGACCCCATTCAAGAAGAAAATGTAGAATAAGTTTAAAGTGAAGAAAATAGAGGAATGGATGATGATGCATTTAATAAGAATAAGGTAAATCTAAATTAAACGTAATTATGCATATAGTAATTATGCATGTAGTAATTATACATGTAATAATTATGCATGTAGGAATTATTGATGTGTACAGTGATTATACATGTAATAATTATGCATGTAGGAATTATTGATGTGTACAGTGATTATACATGTAATAATTATGCATGTAGTAATTATACATGTAATAATTATGCATGTAGTAATTAAACAACGCAGCTAGGTCGTTTGTATTTCACACCAAACGGTCTAGTCACACCGTCTAGACTGTGTCCAAAACAATGTGGCCATGTCGTTTGGGATTTGAATTTAGAAAAAACGATTTGTTTGTTTTTTTGCGACGTGAACGGTGTGGCCACACCGTTTGAAGTTAGTCTAAAACGACATGGCCATACCGTTTGGACTAGGTCCCAAACGGTGTGGCCATGTCGTTTGAGATTTGAACTTGGAAAAAGACTTGTATGCGTTTTTTGCCACTGAGCGGTGTGGCCACACCGTTCGGAGGAGTCTTTTGTTCTGTTTCTGGGGTCAAATCGATTGTCCCCGATCCAACGCTTTGCCTCGATTGGAACTCCTAAGAGTTGGGAAACATCGTCCAACGCGATTGTCATCTCACCCCACGGCATATGAAACGTGTTGGTCTCTGGATGCCACCTCTCCACAAACACAGAGACCAACACAGGATCCTGATGCCTATATACACCTAAGACCAGAGCACAGAAGCCGGTCCTTTGAAGCTCCACATGAAAATTAGAACAGTATGAACACTCTCCGACGATATCCCATTGTACCAACTTGTTCAGGTGTCCATGACACTTCAACACCCCTCGCTCAGCCTAAAACAACAAAAACTCAGTATTAATGTATGCACAAGGTTTCATAATACAAAATTTAAATACTAATAGACAATATATAATAATATTACCTGCCCCTCCCAAATATCGCGAGCCACGTGCACCGCATAGTCATATAACAGATGTGACACACGAGGGCCACCTCCATAACACACCTCTCTGGAACTCCAAGTCATTGTTGGACTTTCTCACAATATTCACTGGAGGTACAGGTACAGGGACTTCCTCGTCATCATCATCCTCCTCCTCCTCATCCTCCGCATCCTCCTCTTCTGCATCATCAACACCCTCTTCGTCATCTTCTTCACTATCATCTTCTTCACCATCACCTACAGCTACACTCTTCCCACGATCCATATTTATATCATCTACATCTACATCTTCATATAAATCTAAATCTAAATCTAAATCTACATCTACATCTACATCTACATATACATCTACATCACTCAGAACTGTCCGCTTTCTTTTCTTTTGATTTCCTAACTCTACACCACTTACTACATTACTGGGATCATCTACTTTCCAATTCCCTCTACGAACTGATGCCGAGGTGGTTGTTGCCCTTTCTCTCTTTTTCTCAGGTTTCTCGCGACCCGAACTACTACTCCCCCCACCTAACAACTTCTTAGCACTCGTGAAAACACTTTTGGCTACATTCTTCACATTCACATTCTTTGTTCGAGGCATTGCTACAAAATAATTAGGAGTTAAAAATAAGACATTCAACTAATTCAAATTGTTTATTAACAAGCAAATGCACAACTTCTAATACTAACAAGCAAATGCACAACTTCTAATACCTTTACATTCAACTTGTAAGTGTTTATTAACTTTGGAGTTCACTAACTAAAGTCTAAAACATGCATATCCATAGCTTCCTCTAATTCTATGGCCAAACATAGTCTACAAATACTGAAGCCTTCTCTTTTAATTTTACTTGTTTGCTTCATCACCAACAATTAACAAAGAAAGTTTACTGTGGTAGACTGGTAGTTCTTTTGAGAAAGTAGTCCAAACTTGCAACTTCTCCACTATATTAACACCCCCTTGGTGCCCCACAAACAACATCTCCTTTTCATTCTAAACACACTCAACAGAGAAAAGAGAGAGAAAATGGTTGTGATCACAGAAGAAATGAGAGCCAAGGCTGACCTTTGCTTTGGAGATGAGGAAGGAAAAGAGATAAGCAAGTTCTTGCTCAAGGAAGTGGGACTGCCCATCGGCCTCCTTCCATTGAGAGACATACTAGGATGTGGTTACATAGAAGATACTGGCTTTGTATGGCTAAAGCAAAAGAATAAAATAGAACACAAGTTTGAGAAGATTGGAAGACAGGCCATATATGGTACAGAGATCACTGCCTATGTTGATAAGTATAAGATCAGGAAATTGACTGGTGTTAAGATAAAGGAGATGTTAATCTGGGTTAGTTTGAATGAAATTTCTATCGACAATCCTGTCAATGGAAGGATTGCTTTCAAGGGATTGGCCGGTCTTTACCAGACTTATCCATTTTCAGCATTCGACAACCCTGAAGTCAAGATACAACTCGAGTATAAGTTACCACCCAGGATAATTGACAATGTCGAGATAGCCGAGGAAGTAAAGGAAGCTATGGTAGCCGAGGAAGTAAACGTTGTAAGTGTTTATCAGCAAATTGATTAGTTAACAAGGAACAAGAGAAGATAGGAGATGTCGAATGGAATGGTTAGAAAAAGGAGGTATGAAAGCCAATATCAAGTTTACAATGCCACTATTAAGCAAAAATATTTTGTGAAAGGTAAAACTTACAGGAGTCAAAATCAAAATTGGACATATATACATTCTAACTTATGGACTAGAAGAACAAACTCTATACGGTTTTGTGTTTGACAAAATCATGAGAAACAATAATAACAATCATATAAATGAGTGAACATAATCAAATTTAAAGTCAACAACAAAGCCTCAACTTTCTTCTCCATTTAGGAAGTCAGCATAGTGTAACAAACCATACCACAAACCAGAAGTTATTGTACAGCAACTTCCCATTAAGTTACAATAGAATCAAATCTCAGTTTCTAATAGTAGGAAGGTGAGAGACGCAACCCCATAGTCTACATTTTCAACTACAGATAATATGCTCTAAAATCTAAGTTTTTTTTTTTTTTTTTTTTTTCCAGTTTCCAGCCAAATGGTCCACGTAATAGCATATAACTGTACTCAACAATCATCCGCATCGGTGGTTCAATCAAGCAAGGTAGTAAAACACTCTAAGAACCTCACTGATATTAAGTTATAACCTACAACTAAAGTTCCTCCAAGAAGCATAGGTCTTCTTAGCATAGTTTACTATCTTAATATCTTATAAATCCTACCAATAGAGGAAAACACAAACAAACGGGCACGCATATAACCAAAAATTACTGGAACAAATTGAACATATCCAAACATGTGAAACTTAAGAGCAGTTTTCAAACAAGTATCTGCCAAGTTACAGATTATTAAAAGACATGAGAACAGTTGACTCATCGCTACTGGAATCAGACCAAAACTCAATAGAAACCTTCCTTCTCAACTCAACTCTCTGATCATCATCATCATCTATAAACCTAGTAGATTCCGAACAAGGTTCAATCCAGCTCGGATTATCAGAACTAACAGACGACCTTCCAGACTCATCAACAATCTCACCAACTATAGTCTTCTCGTAACGGTTCTTGCAAAAATATATCTAATAGGTATGAACTACGACATTGTTTTTTGACTTGTATGAACCAACCAAATACAATGTACAATGTATAAACAAACACCTTGAACACTCAAACTACAATGTATGAAAAAACTCACTTTGAAAGCAAAAAACTCACTTTGAAATTGGTATTGATAGAAGAGCTTGGGATCGAGATCGAGATCGAGCAGTAATTGAAACCACCAATTGATCGAGATCGAGCAGTAATTGAAACCACCAATTGATCGAGATCGAGCAGTAATTGAAACCACTAATTGATTGAGATCGAGCAGTATTAAAACCACCAATTGATCGAGATCGAGCAGTGATCGAGATCGAGCAGTAATTGAAAGATAGCTAATTGGTGGGTTTGATCAACTTACCAATAAAAAAACCGATCGAGCTAATTGGTGGGTTTGATCATCTTACCAATAAAAAAACCGATCGAGCTAATTGGTGGGTTTGATAAGCTAATTGGTGGGTTTGATCAGTAATTGAAACTCACTAATGGTGGGTTTGATCTAGATCAAGATCGAGATCAAGCAGTAATTAAAACAGAAATCGCGAGTTTGATTTTGTGGGAAGTTGTTTTGGTCGAGAGAAATCGCGAAGAGGGTTTGAAGGATAAAGGTGGTAGCCGGTTTTCCGGTTTCTTGGATATTTGGTTGGGGGGTGTACGAGTCCAAGTTGTGCCCAACACAATGGGCAGACCCCAGCCCAACTCGGCCCAACTTGGGGTCTGCCCAACACAAATTGGAGTCTGGCAGTAACAGGACCCTAATTTTATTTGCCATCGAAATCTACAGAAAACAAATTCAAAAGCATGATCACCAAACCGATAATTTTAAACACAGTGTGTGGCTGTTGTAAGCATGAGACTACAAATTATAAGATTTATTTGAAAAAAATGAGAAGCGCTATAGCCCGTAACCTTGCCTTAAAAACACAATATTTTACTATTTTAGATATTAGTGCCATCCTTCCATTAGCAATTAGATAAGTTTGAGAAATTTCTTGGGTTTGACTCTGGAAAAGGTTTAGAAAAACCATCTTGAAAACCTTCAGAGGTTTGCAAGTATATTAGTGTATCCATACATGTCCAAATATATACTTCAAGGAAAAATAACATTTCATACTTGCTTAAATAATGTTACACAAATATCAGAGAGAGACATTGTGGTACGGATAAACAGGCACGCCAATGATAGTATGTTCTCACACACGGAGGATTAAGGTATACACTGTACAACAAGATGGTATTAGCTTTATTGGGTTTGTTATGGGCTTTTGGGCTTTATTGGTTTTTGCTTTTGCTGCGGGTCATGATTAACTACAATTCTTTTGTTGTTTCAACAAAATGTTGTGGTTTGTATGAATAATTGAAGAGTGCTTCTTCAATGTGCATCACATTGAGTAGCAGATTTTGGGTTTAATCTCCCTGGTTGATACATAACCAACATAAAACCCCCCTCATTACTTACTAACCCATAAAAACCCCCTATTTTTCTAAAATACCCAAACTAACTAAAATACCCCCCACACATAAAATCCTAGATCTCAAATTTATCTTCTCTCTTTCTTCTCGCCGCATCCTCTATTCTTGTAAACCCTAGATATCCTGTAAAACCAAATTAAGATGACAAACCAACCGAAAAATAAGAGAGAAACACCCAACAAAACAAAAAAAATCGAAAGTTTCCATCTCACAAACAAAAAGGAAAGCAATTACCGATAAAAAGACGAAATCGAAGGTAATTTTTTTTTTTTTTTTTAATTTTGTTTGTAAATAAACGAAATCTAAGGTGAGAATCATATTTTCTTTAAAAAAAATTGTTTGTAAATACAATTTTTTTATGAGAATTTATATTTTTATATATGCAAATGCCTAATTTATATATGTATGAATTTATAAATTACATATATAGTTTCGTATGGAAATTCGTATTTAAGCATATTTTAAGTTGTATGAAATTGATATTAGTTGACACTCTGTAGTTGATATGAAGTTCATACTCTGTAGTTGATATGAAGATTTGAATTTATCATATTTACATAGCCTGTGCAAATTTGAATGTAAATTCATATATCTATGTGAATGTAAATTTACATATGTATGCTTGCTTTCATCAGTACTGTTTTGGTTACAATAATAACTATGTAAATTTATATTTTCGTATGTTTACTTGCATAGCTGAATTTGCCGTGTAAATTTGTATTTTCATATATGTGAAAGTAAATTTTTAAATGTCAGTTTAACAGACTTATTTATTTTTTTTCCCTTTATTGCAACAGGAGGTAAAACATACTAGCTCTACCAAGGTGTTTTGTTATACTGTTTTGCCTATGCTAGCACTTTTTCAAGAGTTCAAATGAAGAATTAGAGATGTTCAGATCGCCAAGACGAAAGAAACTCTTTTTGGACAAATTTTTTATAGTTTTTGTTGAAGGACATTGGAGAGATTGAGTTGAATGGGGAGGAAGAGGAAAATAGACTGGGAAAACCTAATTCGATGTACAACTTAAAGGAAAGGAATATGATACATAAAACATCTGATATCTATGTGGTGGAAACTAAGAAAATATTTCAAAGAAAGAATATCATGAAATGATGTGTTGTGTTTTATTGGTGGTCTTGTGGATCACTTTGGGATACTAATTTTGTTAAGGACATAAATATTTGATCTTTTATTTTCACTTTGGTCTGGTGTCGCTTGTTAGATGACAAAAAAAAAAAAAAACGTTTGTGAAAATCCATGTGTATATGTAAATTCATATTTTCATATATGTATTCATATTTATATAACTTGTGTCACCTGTCAAATGTCAGAAAAAATGTATATGAAATTTCATATTTGCATATGTAAATTCATATTTGCATATGAAAATATGAATTTTCATTGCATAGCCTGTGTCACCTTTCAGAACTCAAATGTTAGAAAATCCGTCTATGAAAATTCAGTGATATTGCTATATGTTTTAAGTTTGCATAATACAAGGTCATCACATACAAAAAAGATGCGAGGGTTTGAGCATTTGGTTTGGGTGAAAGTTGTATGATTACAATGGTGATTCATGAGTTGTATTTGTTATTTATCTTTGTGAAAATAAATATAGTCCAATGTCAGAAAGAAAATGTTATTGTAAACCGTACTTTTTTCATTTTTTCAATAGCCATTATCCATCTTGAACAAAAAGAACTCCTACATCACATCTTATGCAGGTTAAAATTTTCATAGGTTAATCTTTTGTGTAATTAAGATTTTCATAGCATACGTCCGATATTAGAATTGTTTTATTTAGTAATCTACTACAAAAATCTAAATTTTTATATATAAATACAATTTTGCATAGGTTAAACAACTATGAAAATTCATAGGTTATCTAAGTTTTTACCGACATGTTTAGTTTCAAAAACTAATATGTAAAAATATATTTCCATACGTTTTTTCATTAGGCATATTTTGTTTCACAAATAATTATACTATGTAAACTTAAAATTTCATATGTAAATTCAACTTTTCATATATCAAACTACTCTGTAAAATTAAATTTGCATATGTAAATTCAAATTGTCATATGTCACACTACTATGTAAATTTAAATTTCCACATAAAAATTAGAAGTCGAGTTTGTTCGGATTTTAAAGTTGGTACGGTGCAAATGGCTAGTTCATTCCTGGAATTGAAAACATCTTGTGTTTTAGAAATGGAAAGTACCAATGAACAAATTGAATATTGATAAACGTAAAATGTATAGTCTACCTACGAAATGAACGATGAATTCACAACGTAAGTAAACTAAACTGGCTTTTGTTAGAGCGTTTATCAAAGTTTTCTTCTACTCTCAATCCTATGAGATAAAGTGGAGTAGGAAGTTCGTTCCACTCTTAGTCCTTCCGTATGCTTGTCTTCTAGTCTCAATACTCTACTTAAAGTCAATGAGAGCTTTAATGAAAGGGGACTAGACTACGATGCAACTACCCAATGAAATGCAACTAGTCGGTTATCGAATATTAAGGGAATGCTACGTTGATTCGATGTTAAGGAGTTAGAGGGGATTGATTCCACCTTAACTCAACTTAATCCCTAGCGACGAAGTCGTTAAGTAATCGAATTGAACTGCTGTGAGAACAATCGGTTCTTCCTAATCCCTAATTACACATGGCATTTCTACCAATTTATAACTAGCATGTGAACAATTAAACCCATTCTCATGGTGAACTAATTATTTTGGCGTGGAATAGAAATTACGGCGATTTCTATGGTAAACGGAATCAAGCTTTCATCAAGGCTTCTCACCCCTCTAATGGAGGTTTAGCCTTGAATCATTCATAATCATTTCCATTTAGATTAAAACTAAACATAATATAAAGCATTAAAATTTAATTAATTAAACAATAATGAAATCTAAATTAATGACTAAAATGAAATAAGAACAAGAATTGAAATTAGATCTAGAAATGGAAATGACCGGAAATTGATAAAAAGAATACTACTTTATTGATCTAATCAAATTGAAGAGCAAGATTCAAAGGTTTAATCTAATACAGGATTTGAAACTAATTAAATAAAACAATTAAATCTAGATCTAGAAGCTATTTTAATGGCTACTTTCTATTCTAAGCTATCTACCTAACCTAACTGCTCGATTGCCATTAACACTGAGTCAAGCTTTTGTTTTTATACATCCAGATCAAAAATCGTGCATGGGCTTGGAGCCATGTTTTTGGGCAGAGAATCGTGCCCAAAACCCAAGTTTCGATCTAAAAAGGCCTTGAAGTTGGTTTCCACAGACTTTTCGTCCACTTCTGCTCCTCTGATTGGGTCAAGGCTTAGACCATTGCAAAGCTCTTTTCTGATCCGGTCGTTTTGACATAAGGTAGGCCTCAATCCAGAGGTCCGAGTCCAAAGATATGGCATTCGAAGTTTTGACTTTTGCTCCTTTATCTCGCTAAAGTGGCACATTTCGCACATAATGGACTTTGAAGCCCGAAATGCATAAAAACACGTAATCAGTATTAACTCTTACTTATTATTCACATAATTGGTCTAACAGTATGATTATTAAGGGGTTAAAACTACAGTTTTGGGCTCTTATCAAACCACCCCCAAACAGCATTTTGCTTGTCCTCAAGCAAAGATGAGAAATTAGAATAAGTGACCAAAAATGGAGTTCTACCTAATCTCGTTTCGCTGAGTGCGATTGCATTGACCATATGCAACAAGGCCTTAAACCACTAGGAATTCCCTAGTGGACGAGTTATAGCCTCGTGAGAGTTTTCGATGAAGGTACTCACAAACTTCATCTATACTTCAACGACTAAGAAAATAAAACTATTGTTTCCTTATTCATGCTCCAAATTATCTATCGTCTCACTAGCTATGAACAAGAATAACCAAGTCAAAACCTAAGCTAATATATGCATAATAATCTATCATCTACAATAAACATATACACAATGAGTAGTACTATAAAATGTTTAGCGAGGTTTGTTTCTCGGAGAACTTCGAATAAGCGTCCTTAAGTAGGTTCTCACAATAATAGTCAAGAAACAACACTCTGATTTTTCCACTCAAGTTTAACTACTCCGATTAATACGATGCATGCACTTTACCTTACAATCTCAATGACACACAGGTGAAGTCGAGTCGATCAAACACATCGCCACTTACTATCACACTAACCTATTCCTAATTGAGTTAGAGGTCTTTATTAGGTGTTACGGGGATTAGGAGATGGTTTAAGAAGGAAGGAAATGGGTATTCTAAAGGACAAGTCTGAGATAATAGAGTCTTCATATTATGTAACTAGAGAAAACCTTGTTATTTACTTTTGCTTCTACACTTTGTTTCCATCCTTAGCCATATTTTTCTTTTTCTTTCCTTTGGCTTTTGACTCCCTTTTATTCTATTTTTGGAGTTTTTATTTTATTTCTATTTTTTTTTCCTTGGATGGAAACTTATTTTCTTTATTTTTGAAGCACTAACTAATTTTTGTTTACGGGTTTTTTCTCTTCTTCTTTCTTCATTCATTCTATTCTCGGACTTATTCTAAATTGGGTAGGTTGATTTATTATATATATATATATATATATATATATATATATATATATATATATATATATATATATATTATATATATTTTATTTTGTTTTTGTTTTGTAATGGGTAAAGGAATTGTGGTTTATGGAAGGGCTAATGAAAGGCTCGATTGGGTGACTAGCGGAAAATAATTCATAGGTTTGAATTTTGGCTATATCGATCCAAAAAGGGCCTAAATTCTCGCTTAGGATATGGTTTAGTGATCAAGCAAGTGGGCGTGTGATTTCTCTATCCGGATTTTACTTCTCCCTTGTGTCATTTCTCAATTGTTTCACTCATATAAAGCTTTAGGCTATATTCTCCAGGATTTGTAGAATAAGTACTCTAGCCTAGATTTCAGAAACTTTCTTGCCAAACAATCATAGATATTCATGTAATATATTTATAGATAGATGCAAAGATTATTACCTACATATTAACCTAAGTTTCTAACAATTATTCTAATGCAAAAGCTATGTGAGACTTCTAGATTGTTAAGAGCATGGAGAAAGAAACAATACCAATATTCCTAAGTGTATAGCATAACTTATTTATTTATATTTTAAATTTTGAAATTTTAACTAGAAAACAAATGCATATTATACATATTTATATCCTAACGGATGCCTTAATTACACGAGTTTCTATGCCCCCAACAAGAAGCATGCTTTGTCCTCAAAGCATTTAAATAAAATGGGTAGGAAAAATACCAAGCGGCATGAAATTGGGGAACATCTGCAAAAAAGGTTAGAGCGTACTAATATAGGAAATAAAACTGACTCAACTCTATCTGAAGTTCTACCCATTATGGGGTTAAAAGAATGAAATTGCTTGGGACATAAGCCCGACACTCAATGAAACTAAAACTTACCTCCACTCCATTTGTTATTCGGTCATCTTCGTCATCCTCCACTTCTATAAAGAAGTGAGGCTCCTTCGAGTCCCCGCCATGCTATGATAATTTGCGGGCCCTCACGCCATTTATCATCTATGGTTGCTAACCTATTAAGTGCCACTTGGTCCGATGGGGTGTAGGGTGCAACTTTGGTGAGGTTGTATCCGCCACCCTTGCCAAGTCATTGCGGAAAGATCGAATAATACTATTGGTGGGTCGCGACCGGTGTCTACCCTAATCCAATCCATGAAACGTGTACAAAAAGGGGGAAAGAAACATAGCATAATCATTGAAACTAGAACAGGCATAAGAAGGTACTTATGCCTCATGGTATGGGCTCGTGCTAAACTAGACATCAAAGTTCTGGGAAGGTCATAGAACCGGCGTCCATTGGCTAAAGCAAGGAAAAACGCTGCAAGTGGCGTCATTCACGGAAGAAAAAGCGCCATTCCCTAAAATGTTTAGCATAATCCAAAACATAACAGTTCCTATGTTCATGGACCCGGGCTACCCGCGGCAACGTTATAGTCCCCTTGGTCCTCAATCTGGAAAATGCCGCCCCATAAGCCTCGTGCAAAAACTCATAAGTGTAGACATGCATATTATCGACCCAATAGCACCATGGGTCTTGTATCTCAAAGCGGGCATAGCAAGTCCAAGAACAAATGCTAGCAAGAACACGGTAATTTCCATTGGTTCATCGTCAATGTTGATGGAGAACACTTGTTCTCCGTCCGGTCTCTCAAAGAAAATGCAGTTATTATAAAAATAAGATGCAAGTCTTTGGAGAATAAAGTTCACCCGGTCTTACCATAAGAGGTTCCCGACCAACATATGTGATCACCTCATGAAACCAAGCACCGTAAGTGGTGCTTTGGAACAAATCTTGAAAAGACCGTTCGGTATCAATGTTGGAGATGTCATCTCAAAATTACGCTTTGGAATAGCTGCGAAAGATCCGGATACTACTGTAGCGAAAAACTGGAAAATTTCTGGTCCACGGAAGTCGGTGGAAATTCAACTAAAGGGCTGAAGTCGCTCTTTGTATTTTGGAATTCCAGTAAGTAGGGTGGGTCGCTTGACTTGACTTAGTATCTTAGTATTTTGGAATTCCGGTGTTTTAGCGAAGTCGCTTCTATAGAAGCTGGGCGCCTTCGAGTAAAATTTTTCGTCGAAGGTGTAGAGCGAAAGGCCGCTACTCAGGCTTGGTGGCTCGAAGGTGATTTGCAAAAATGGAGTCGAAACGCGGGAATCGCGGTGTGAAGGGTGAGTGATGGAGTTTAGGTGTAGTGTGAGTTGTGAGAATAGTTTGTATCAAGTTTATATAGGTTTAAAGTTGCTAAAAGGATCGGAAAGTTGCCAAAACTAATTACGGCGGTTTAGGAAATCCTAAAATTTCCAAACTCGAAAGCGGAAACAACTCATAACACGGATTCTAATTCAAACCCGATTATCTTTTAGGTTGATTTTATGATAGAATGTACCTATTTAATCTAGATTTCATCCTACAATGATACTTGATCATATTTCTGCCTAAACAACCATATTTTCACCTTGACTCCGCCAATTAACTCTAATCACGAGGGTTATACAAAAATAATGCTTGAATTGATAAAACCACCCCCAAACAAGTTGGGAAGGTGGGGTCAATATGAAACAACCATGCATAATGAAAATAGGCCCTTATATTAAAATTTCATTCGAGATTACCACTACAAAAATTCAAATTCACGAAATAAAAGTTACATTACAATAAAAAACAACAAAATAAATAAAACAACAACCACTATCAATCCTCGGACTCTCTATGTATTTCGCCAATTGGTGGCGGGGCACACTCTCTAGTGGTGGCTCTTGGGCTCCGAGAAGGTCCAAAATAGATCGTCCTTCGTCGGCGACGCTCATGCCTCAATAGTGTGTCCTCGAGGCAGATGATGAGGTGGGAAGCGTGCAAGCATATCCACTCTAAACTGGTATTTGGGCTTCCATCTCGGCCCGCTCCCATCTCTCATCCTCTCTCGGGTGCGGATCTCGAAGTTGTGATGAATAGTCGCTGTCGAGTCGGAGGTGCAATGCAGATAGTGTTTAGTGAGCGATGCCCCTATGAAGCATAGCCATGCGTTCGTCGAACCAACACCTGCGGAAGGCATCCGTGATCAAAGCGGGTCACGCCCTCCTCATCCCTCGGAGGCATCCTCATCCTCCTCCTCTTCATTCTCAGCTCCTCCATCCTCTTCTTCTTCTTCTCTATCATCCTCAGCCCTCCTCAAACTTGTTGGACACACTCCTATAGATTATGTGTTACGGTGCGGGGTAATGTAAATCCTCTCGGACAACTGCTTTCATCTTCGACATGATCTTGGTGATTAACACGGGGAAGAGGTGCCAAAGACCTTCCGGACCCCCTAATCATGCTCGGCAAAAACTCCAAGATACAGAAATCGTGCTTACGCTCTGGAGTACCCATAGGACGATGGAGGCAGGTCGGACCGATGTCGTGACCTTGTCCTTAGGACATTCCGACCCGATCAAAATCCACGTAGCCCGGTTGGTTAGTCTGAGGGATGCTTGGCGAACACAATGGGAGTTTGTATTGTAGCTCCCATTGATGACGATGCGCCATCAATGGCTCTACCCCGTCAAAAACTGGGGCTCTGTAAAGTAGTCTCGGATGGATTCTAGGCGGAATGCCTAGAATCTCGATAACGATCCGTAGTCAACTCCCTTCTCTTCTTCCTTACCATCACAAAATCCTACTCCCCTCAACTCCCGGTGTTGTAGAACCGTCGGACCAAGTCTTCGTGGTAGAAGGCTTCGGTCGAAAGTACCGAGACTATTCAGGTCTCTACTAGCCATTTTGTCACCGTAAAGCTTGAAATGGTCGTGATGAAAACTTGCTCCGGTATAATTAGGCGTTGTTGAGCCATTTAGTGTTTGAAATGGGTGAGGGTTTAAATATGATGTGGTGGTGGTGGTTTGACTTGACCGACCTGAAAAGCGATTGGTGGTGGTGGAGTGGTGTGCTAAAGACCAAATTTTGAATTTTTGGTGGTTTTAGTTATTTAAATCGGTGGGGGTTGTGGTGGTTTGGTTTTAGAAGATTTGGGGTTAGGATTTGATTTTTTGGCGTGGGTTTATGGTATTTTCTTTTTAATTTTTATTTTTCTAGGTTTGGAGCTTGTTAATGGCGGTGGAAGATGAAAAAAAACGATGAACTATTCTTTGAAGAAGGTAAAGTGGCCAGTGGGTATTGGTGGTTGGGCCCAAGCCCAAAATCGAAATTTTGATTTTTTCGATTTTTTCGCGAATTTCAAATCAAAGGGCCGTTACGGTCCGATTTTTGCGAATGAGATATGGAAATGATCAGGAGGGAATTTCCTATCCAATGATCCATAAAACACTCTATTCCGACTTCGGATGACATATACGAGATAGTGGAAAACGCCTCAAAGTGCGTGCATGGCGTAAGTTATGCTTAACGAATGAACTCTAAATTAATAGATTATGTCAATCCGAATCGTAATACAATAAAACGGCCTAAACAACTCTAATGGGACATAAAACATTTATTTGAAATGATTTAACACCCCACCCCAAACAAATTTTTACAACGAAGCTTAGAAAATTTGTTTTTAGTAGTGGGTCTTTTAAAGTCAGATTCCCGAGACTTCCTAGATTACTATGTTTATTTTTATTTTTTATTTTTTATTTTTATTTTATTTTTATTTATTTATTTATTTATTATTTTTATTTATTATTTTTTTTTAGAAGAAAAAACAATAAGCAATAAAGACATAATTCACACCATAGAGAAACATGACTCAAAAATCCGAGAAAAACATGCAAGATTGGAAAACGTGAACTATGTGAACCGTGGACTTAGGATCCGGTACTTTACAGCCACACACTCCATAGGGAGGGCCGGTTACCTTAATGGTGCACTCACCAATATATTAAAGTGAAAGGAAGTGCACAAACACGTAAATTGAGTCGTTTATAGTTGGGATACTCGAGACTTTATCTAAAACATATGTATAAACATGAAGTTGATCATATATCAACAACCGAAATAATTGTGGATCATTCCATAAATAAATATCACATAAAACATATCCAAACACAATGAAACACCAATTTTTCCTATGACTCAACCTAGTGAAATGAAAGAAGTCGGATTTGTAACCTATCATGCACCTTATTTTTCATTTTGAATGAGTGGGTGTTCTAGTAAATGAGTGTGGAAAAGTGAATGGTTGTGGAGAATATGGTGGATATGGATAAGTTGTAGAAAAGATAGCTTGTACCAATGAGGATGTGGTTTTAGCAACAGAACTCATTCATTATGTGTGTGGACTGTCTCAATTCTGAAAATTAAGGTGTCAAATAGTTTGTCCTTTCCTCAAGTATCTGTTTGCTAGGAGGATTTAAAAATTATGAAGCTAGGAGAAACAAAAGGATCGAGTGCAAACTCGAGATTCCTTTGAAAAAGGTGGAAGGAGGGGAATCGAGGTGGATGTTGTGCAAGGTAGATCTTGATAGGGTGAATCGTCACCTACTCGAAGAAACTCATCAATTCCTCATCTAGATTGGTCATATCCACATTACTATGGTAGTCCTCTACATCTTTGAGAAAGTCATCTATCCCGATCTCATCAATAACATGTGTATCGACTAGTGTAGGAATGAAAATGTTGAGTCGACTTTCCAAAGGAAAGAATTTTGGTAATATGATTATCGGGGGGCGTGTTGTTGAAATAATCTTGAGCAAAGCTCTCGATCATGCTAACCTCTCCATCCATAGGCTTAATCGGGGCGTGTGTCCTTGTTTTAAAACATTGACTTCAAATGACAAGATGGCAAAAGACATGGACATTGAACCATCACGGCAATTAATGAGCGCATTGGCGGTTGCCAAGAACGGACGCCCTAAAATAATCGGAAGAGTCGTTAGCGACTTGTATCGAGGACTACAAAATCAGCCGGATAGTAGAAATCCTGAACTTTTACCGGCACATTTTCGACTACACCCTTAGGATACTTAATAGACCCGATCAGCTAATTGCAACGTCATTTTAGTGGGTTGCATCTTGTCTAGACCTATTTGTCTATACAAATAAAATGGGAGTAAGTTAACACTAGCCCCCCGTGTCTAATAACGATGTCGTCGTATAGGAATCTCCTAAGGTGCATTATCGATAGGGCGACCGGGGTCCTTGTACTTAACAATTCCATTATTTTCAGATAAGGTTGGGAATTGTTCCGTTAAAAAGCGTCTTTTGGTATATTTGTCTTACGCCTAGTAGTACACAATTCCTTAAGAAACTTAGCATGATGTGGTAGCTTTTAATAGCTCGGGGAAGGGAAGGTTTATAGTTAGATTCTTTCCCCTAATCTCCTCGTAATTTGTATCCCTAGTTAACATGGCTAATTTTTGTGGAAACGGTGGTTTCTGTCTATATTTAGCAATGGTATCACTGGATGTTTAACCCGTGGCTTTCTGTTTCTTAGGTTGTGTTGTGCTTGGTACCTCTACCGTGGTAGGCTCTTCAAATTTCTATGGGGTATCTTAGTAGGTGTATCTTGGTGGGGTAACTATAGGCATAGTTACCTTGTTATCAACCACTCTGCCCGAGCGGAGAGTGGTGATGGCATTTATCTCACCTACATTTTCAAATTCATTACTAGTATTATTCGTTACCTCAAAGGCTGTGTTTGTTGTTTTAGGATTATGTATTGCGTGACTTGGTAACACACCTTTGGTTTGGGCTTTATCTTGAGCCAACTGTTGGGTTAAATTATTAACGGATTGTAGAAGCTGTTGGTTAGATTGAGCCATAGTTTGGAAAAGTTTTTGGCTCACTTGTATGAAGGTGTCAAAGGCGATCCGGTTGTGTGGGTGTAGTAGTCACGGTGGTGTGAACTGGAACTATTTCCGTGAATTATTTATAGGTGGATTCTGATAATTATTATTTACGGAGCGATACCTCTATTAGCATTATAATTATTATAATTACCTTGACCTTGTGCTTGACCTTGTCGAGGTTGCACTTGGTTGTTATAATTATTAAAATTACCTTGACCGTCCTTGTAAGTAGTGGAGCTTGGTTAAAAGCCGTCATGGCGTTGGCCTAACATATTGATTATTGTACCCTTGAGGTGTGACTTGTTGGTTATTTCTCCAACCGAAGTTGGGATTTTGTCTCCAAGGGGCGTTAGGTTCACTATTAATGGAAGAAGCCTGTTCATAGGCTAATGGGAGTCGGGATGTTTCGGGACTCAACAGAAACTACATGGATTTGAATTTACATTCATGGCGGGGATAGGCTTTTGTTGTACAGAAATGGCCTCTACCTTTTTAGTGAGTGATTGATTAGAGTTTTAAGCTCGAATCGTGTTTAATTTCAAACATACCCGTGCCTTAACTGTATTAGTAGAACTAGTGGGCGGGGGATATCATCACTACCCCCAATTATTATTTCGCTTAGTTTGGTCCTCTAAAAATTTATAAGCCTCCTCGAGGCTCCTTTACTTAAGAAACTACCCCATTCATTATGTCAAGGACTTCTTTATGGTGATGTTGAAGTCCTTTGAAAAGGCACGAACTAGCGTGTCTTTTGCTAGGTTATGGTGTGGACACTCTATAAGCAGATCGGTGAAACGATTCCAAGCCTCCGAAAATGATTCATGAGGATTTTGTCAAAAGAAATGAATCTTGGAAAGCATCTCATCCGTCTTTAGGGGTGGGTAAAAATGTTCCATAAACAAAACAAGTTTACGAGTCCATTAGGGCAGTTAGGTTAGTTAACCAAGACGCCTTATAAACTAAGGTGAAAGGGAATACCCTTAATTTAATTTGTTCGCATACCAACCGTAGGATGGTGGAATGTTGTTAAGACTTGTTCAATCCTACGCGATGTAATTTGATAAGGTTTTCATGGTCTAAACCATGAAAACGGGTAACAAATTAAAATATTTGGAGGGATTCCCAAAATTTGGAGTCGCTAGAACGATGCAAGATTTGGGGCTATATTCAAGGCTTTGTAGAACTTCTCTCTTTCTTCCCCATTATATCGGTGGTGTGTGTGTAGTAGTAGCTAGAGGTGTAGTGTGTGGTATACTAGATAGATTTGTTTGTTGTTGTTGTTGTTGTGTATTTACGTTAGGTGTTTTTTGTTCTACCGGACCTTAATCTCATGCAAGACTAAGTCGAGCTTAACTAAACATGCAACACTCCAAACAATTCGATATACTAGTATAAAACCTCTAACGAGGAGATGCGAGGTTTGGAAGAAAGGAATACCTGATTGCGTCCTTGGCTTATGAATAGCGTCTTGTTTACGCTTGTTGTGTGTATATAGCAGGTTAGAACACTGAAAAATATGAAAGAGCAAAGTTCGAATCAAACCGAGAAATCCGAAAAATTTAACAAATGGTGAAGGTATTTTCAATTTACAATGTTTTTAGATCGCCCACGTGGTAAAAATAACATAGGCTGGTCGCTCAAGGATTTAGTATAAATTTTGCTCGAATTTTTCAAAAAAATGGGATGACCCCACGATGATTCAAACAAGGGTGGGTGGGTGAAATGGGACTTTAAAACAGTACTAACACTATGAAAACAATACGAAAGTGAACTAAGATGGCAGCGGCGCCATTTGATAAACGTAAAATGTATAGTCTACCTACGAAATGAACGATGAATTCACAACGTAAGTAAACTAAACTGGCTTTTGTTAGAGCGTTTATCAAAGTTTTCTTCTACTCTCAATCCTATGAGATAAAGTGGAGTAGGAAGTTCGTTCCACTCTTAGTCCTTCCGTATGCTTGTCTTCTAGTCTCAATACTCTACTTAAAGTCAATGAGAGCTTTACGAAAAGGGGACTAGACTACGATGCAACTACCCACGAAATGCAACTAGTCGGTTATCAGAATATTAAGGGAATGCTACGTTGATTCGATGTTAAGGAGTTAGAGGGGGATTGATTCCACCTTAACTCAACTTAATCCCTAGCGACGAAGTCGTCGTAATCGAATTGAACTGCTACGTGAGAACAATCGGTTCTTCCTAATCCCTAATTACACATGGCATTTCTACCAATTTATAACTAGCATGTGAACAATTAAACCCATTCTCATGGTGAACTAATTATTTACGTGGAATAGAAATTACGGCTTAACTCTACGGTAAACGGAATCAAGCTTTCATCAAGGCTTCTCAACCCCTCTAATGGAGGTTTAGCCTTGAATCATTCATAATCATTTCCATTTTAGATTAAAACTAAACATAATATAAAGCATTAAAATTTACTTAATTAAACAATAATGAAATCTAAATTAATGACTAAAATGAAATAAGAACAAGAATTGAAATTAGATCTAGAAATGGAAATGACAAAATCGAAATTGATAAAGAATACTACTTTATTGATCTAATCAAATTGAAGAGCAAGATTCAAAGGTTTAATCTAATACGGATTTGAAACTAATTAAATAAAACAATTAAATCTAGATCTAGAAGCTATTTTAATGGCTACTTTCTATTCTAAGCTATCTACCTAACCTAACTGCTCGACTGCCATTAACACCGAGTCAAGTTTTTGTTTTATACATCCAGATCCAAAAATCGTGCATGGGCTTGGAGCCATGTTTTGGGCGAAAAATCGTGCCCAAAACCCAATTCTTCATCCCAAAAGGCCTCTTCAGCTGCAGTTGGCTTCCACAGACTTTTCGTCCACTTCTGCTCCTCTGATTGGGTCAAGGCTTGGACCATTGCAAAGCTCTTTCCGAGCCGGTCGTTTTGACATAAGGTAGGCCTCAATCCGAGGTCCGAGTCCAAATATATGGCATTCGGAAGTTTTGACTTTTGCTCCTTTATCTCGCTAAAAAGTGGCACATTTCTGCACATAATGGACTTTGAAGCCCTCTAAAATGCATAAAACACGTAAATCAGTATTAACTCTTACTTATTATTCACATAATTGGTCTAACAGTATGATTATTAAGGGGTTAAAACTACAGTTTTGGGCTCTTATCAAATATGGCAGTAGTAGGCTCATGGCCTCTTCCAATCACGATGTCCTTCATCTATCAACCCTTGTCTCGCCCAAAGCAATTAATGAAAAGAGTATAATAGTTGGTACATCTTTATGATTCTTTCACCAATATAACCAAAAATCATAATGTTACACACATGTGGTATCAAAGAAACGTCGAGTAGATAAATGTATAGACAAATGATTGTGGTCCATGCAATTGTATTCCCCATGGGCATTACCACAAATACACTACCAGCAATAAGTAGATTCAACTTCTCCCCAGTCCCCCACTCAATTTTGTATTTATAAAATGGTTATCTATAAACCCATTTTTTGTCACAATGAAATCGGTGTTCTTTTTTAGTGTAAGGATGAAGAATCTTTGTTGTTTGTCTGCTTTATTGGAAAGGTGTTCTTCAATGTAAGGATCTCCAGTTAATTTAAGGGTTTGATTTAATGAAAAGGGTAGAATGGGAAATAGAAAATTTTGAGGGATAAGAATTAGACCGCAAATTGCTCATAATCTGGAAAACAGGGAGGTTAATTAGCAAGGTGTAAATAATAGGGAGGTTATATGGGTATGTTCGTGAGGGAAGAGTTTACATATAACCGGATTGGATTGAGGGGGCTGAGGCCCATTTCTTGCATTGAGTAGACTTAATGAACACAATTTGTTGCCTTTGATTTTTTGATTTGGTATCTTTTTAATTGAGATTTTGGTTTTTGTGAAAATTTTCACTCAATAAAATTTGCCTATTGTGCAATACATCCTCCACTCTTGGTCTGAGTGGATGAGGGGTGTGGATTGGTGCACATTGAGTGCATTTGACTTTTGGCACATTGAAGAAAATGCCATAATTGAATAATTGAATATCGATAAAATCGGTGGGACTAAGAAATTAATAACGTTTTAGTTTTCTTTTCCTCTTATATAGTGTGTAATATGTGCCATTTGGTCAATGATAATCACTTTGTGTAATAAATTGGATTAATTTGCTTTATCAATTGGAGGTGTAGCTAGGGGTGGTCAATGGGTTTCAATAACTCGATAACCAACCTGAACCAAACCGATAAAAAATGGTTTCGGTCTTGGTAATTTGGAACCGAACCGATAAGATATATTACAAATCAAAACCGAACCAACCTGAATTTATATTTCGGTTCAATTTTAGGTTATCCATTTTCTTTTCCGTTCGGTTTCAGGTTCTCAATTTTCTTATCCGTTTGGGTTCGGATTTTCCAGAATCCGACCCAAACCGATCCATTTGACAACCCTAGGTGTAGCCTATAACTTGGTAATGCGGCTTTTTTCGCCCAGGACGATCAGGGTACGAATCCCAATATCTCCATTTGTTTTTTTGTACCGGTATAGAGTATATATTCTAAATCTAAAATGTTGGATCAACTGATAAAGTTATGTTTTGTCCATTAGCATCAAGTACAAACTTTGGTGGACAGAGAAAACTAGAGAAAAAATGAGAAGAGAGGAAAAAAACTATGACTTCATTAACGTAATGATTACTAGTTCTTACATCTTATTACAAATAATCTATTGACTAACTTTTTTTAAAATGACAGAGTTCATTATAACTGTTGGGGAAAAACAATACCAATCGATCCCCTCTAAGATAGCTTGCATTTGGACAATCTACGTACTGCTCCAATAAAAAATTTAAACTTTCACTACAACCAACAACCAACTCAACTTCCTAAGCAATCAACTACTATCACAAACAGTAATAATAAAGCAAAGATAGTAAAGCATACCACAACACAAGATGTAAACGTGGTTCGGCTAATGATGCCTACTTCCACAAGAGTAAATCCTTTTATATGTGTGGGAAGGAAGATTACAATCACTCTTTCCAAGTCTTTCCAAACTTACTAGATCACTCTTATCTTCTTACAAGTTTTTTCTCTTTGCAAGGGTTTCTTCTCAATTTTGGTTGCTCTCAAAATTGGGTTTCTATTCAAGACTTGGTTTTCCAAAACCCGAAACTCTTATATTTATATTGGGGTGAAATATCAGTGTAAAAACACGATCTTGATATTCTGGCGAAATATCAAAACCTGGTATGAATAGGCATGAGCATGGGCGCGCTCTGGGAAAGGCCAACTTGAGCACATGCGTGCCTTCTTTATTTCCAGTTTTCCCAAACTCCAGTAGACATGTTTCGTGAGAGGCTGAAAAAAAGCTATCTTCTTTTTTCCGGCAAAGGCAAAGCGGCAAAGGCAAGGCCAATCGATTCTTGTGCTGGCTTTCGACTTCTTCACACGAACAATACCTGTTTATGTCACATGGTGAGGGACTCACACCCAACAATAACGTAATAGAAAATGCTGAGCTAGAGAGTCGGTACACTTGTCCTGAGGTGGATGGCTGAACATCATGTAGAGTTATATACTACATAATATTTACTCTCTCAGTGTCGGGGAGATAATTGATATGTCTAATCATCATTAGATACCTACTATTAAATTTTTGCAAAGTACCTCACCACCACTTTTTGTTAGAATTCAGTTGCTGTGACAAGAACAAATTGTGAATATAAGAAGGCTGAGGCGCATACTAGGTCGCTCATATTAAGGTTGTTTTGTGTATGTTTTTCCTTGTGCAGATGAAGTAGACTACTTTGGAGTATCTCAAAGATTTTTGATGTGGTTCATCATAGATTGTTTAGAGTTTGAAAGTTGGGAGTTGAAGAAAGGAAGGTAGACTCTTAGTTTAGGACTTATATTGGTTTCAAGTTACGAAGAACATTGAAAACTTAAGTTGTTTTGAAGATTGAAAGAACACAAACATGGAAATAAAGATTGAAATGAAAGATTGGAACAAAGAACAACAAAAAGATGATTGATTGATTGAATAACAAAACAAAATAACAAGATTTAAATGAAGAACAATAAAGTAAAATGACTTGAAAGAAAAAAACTAGAAAAATAAATCCTAAATGACACTAGATTAAGTTTAGGTGCATTCTCTCTCCTTAATTTTTAGTTTATATACCCCTGCTTCATGGTTTTATTGATTTGCCCTTCTCCATTACATTTGAGACACCTCACCCTTCACTTTATGCTTTTGCTTTTTGATTTCTTCTTGATCGAGATAGGTTATGGAGAATGTCATATTTAGTGCTAAGGACCTCTATATCTGGTCTTCTGAGTTAAGGGCTATGACCTTTGACTTTGACTTTTGAAGTACTTTTTCATATCAGCTTCTGGTCTTCATAATAATCGTGATTAAGGCTTCTTTTGGTGTTAAGACCAATTTTCATGATAAATGGTCTGAATTTCTCTGTAACCTGAAAAAAGCAATAAAAGCTATGAGTTGTTTTTTCATTAAACGTAAAAAGGGCTGTAATGCAATAATATAAGGGTAATAAAATGCACATTTGGGAGCTAATCACCACCCCCAGATAGCATCTTGCTTGTCCTCAAGCAAGGATGAGAGAAAAAAACTAAGAACACAAATGAGTGATTTATTATAAGTTATACTAATATCAGTTTCGCAGAGTGCGATTGTATTAACCATATGCAACAAAACTTTAAACCACTAGAAATTCCCTAGTGGATGCGCTTTAAGCGTCGTGAGAGTTTTCCAGTGAAGGTACTCACAAATTTATTCTATTTAGTACAAAGGGTATTGTTTCCTTATTTATTCTTAGAAGTCCATACATCTCATTAGCGGGGAATAAGGACAAGCTCCTCTGAACTTAGAATAACATATATACAGTAATTTAATCATCTAAAGATAAATGTGCAAAACATGAGCAATGAAATGCAAAAGCAGAGTCGTTTTCGAGACTTTTAGAGATCGTTCTTAAGGTGGTTTCTGACAGGGGTGCGTTGCAATCACAACTCTCTGATAGATTCATTCAAGGTTCATTCTCTCAAGTGTAGCGTGCATTTATATTCCTCACATACTCAAATGACATCTAAAGAAACCGGGGTCGATTGATCACATTTGCCACTTACTATCATACCATCCTATTCCTAATTGAGCTAGATGTCTTTCATTAAGAGTTACAGGGCTAGGGTGATGGTTTAGAAAGAAAAAGAAAGGGACAAATGAAATCTGATAAGTTGAGAAATTGGGTCTTCAAAATACTTGTAATCAGAGAAGAACCTCGTTTTGTTATTTTGCATCCGAATTGTGATACATTCTTTTAGCCCTTTGGCTTTGTGACTCCATATAATTTTAAAGTTTTGAGAGTTCTAACTTTGCTTTTGTTTGTTTTGTTTTTGTTTCTGATATCGCCTCCTTTTGATTTTGAACTTTTGGAGATTCGATTTTTGACTCCTTCGATTTTTTATGGGTCGACTAATTGATATGTTTTTGTACAAGATCTTCATTTATCTTTTTCTGATATCCATCCAGTTCTCAACTCGTTAGCTGGGTAAGCTTTTTATTGTGTGTTGTAACGGGTCAGGAATTTTTGGTGAAGAATAAAAAGGCTTTTAGAAAATGGTGAAGGCTTAAAAGGGATAACTAGAGAAAAAACTATCTTTTTGGGGTTTTAACGTTTATTTGGCTATATCAATCCAAAAAGGGCCTAAATTTTCTCTTAGGATATGGTGTGGTGATCAAGCAAGTGGACATGTGATATTTCTATCCGGACATCCTTTGTGTCATTACTCAATAATCGCTCAGATGAGGCTTTTGGCTACTATTACAGAAAAGCTCATATACCACTGTTATATACAGTGGTAAAAAGCTTTTAACCACTGTTTTAGAACCGTGGTAATAGCCACTGTGACTAATAATCCTAACAAAACCGTGGTATTAGATTTCTAGTATTTACCACGATTTTTGTTAAAACCGTGATATTTGGATATCCAAAACCGTGGCTAATAGCGCTAACAATTACCACGATTGGAAAGAAACGTGGTTTATAATGTCTCTTTATACCTCAATTATTTTGAAACCATGGTTTATAATATTTTTTGAAATAAATAAATAAATCACTGATTGTTTCTTTTCACCATATTAACCACCTGCAAAATTATTTTCAAACAGCCTGTCCATCACAATAGCCCTGCCATACAACATTCCACACTGATTTTAAAAAACATATTGCAACTAACAAAAAAAAATTTAGACATCCACATTAGCCATGAAAAGATGAAAAATGTGTTGTAATATAGATGAATTCGAGATACACTTTATATTCACCCTGCATCTTTACAATAGTGAAACACAACTTACGCTTATTACCGGTAGGATGCTAAAAAGTAGCGATCATGATATGGGCACACAGCAATTACTACTCAGGAAGCATGGCTTGGTAAGCTAATCGAGTTGCCAAGCTTCAATTTCTTCAAGTTTAATTCCATCACTGGCTATTATCATCCGGGGTCTTTGCAAAGACTCTTGCTTGATAGTTGTTCATCAGATACCTAACTATTTTGAAATGGTGAAGAATGAGAAGATGAAAGTGGCTTTGAACAATATATCAATGAACTGCTATCTGAATTTTGCATGTGCTCAAGGAAGAGGACAAGTACACGCCCTTTGGTAAAGCTGGATAGACACAGTTACAAAAAGGATGAGTAAGTATGTTTGGTATGTGAAATAAATGCAAGTGTATCAGAGATTTCAACAAAATTTGATAAATATTAATCTTTCTAGTTTGAGGAAGACATGAATATCCACTCATCGGATAGTCGAAGTGCATTGAAGGCTGCCTGAGACACAAGGAAAGGTGACACAACAGTATAGTCACCCACACTGAGCCTACAGTCATCAGTAGGTTCACTAGATTGCACCTTTAAGTGTGCCTAAGTCTGCATGCCATGCACATGCCTGAGTCATTTTTTTAAAATGATTATTATAAACAAAATAAATTTGCCTGCAACCACTTTTATACTAACATCAACGCTTCATATTCTTAAAAAAACCTGACTTGGACATAACATGCTTTCATTATGATACAGAACCTTGCGGGGGGTGCCTCCAAAATGGAATTTCTGCACATTAAGCCTTACTGTGGACCATCTCCACCTATAACAGGACACAAATATATAGGATCAATGACACACATAATTATATAAATAATGAAGATGACTGATAATCACCAGATTTAACAAAAGAAACTTTTCATTGTCAGTCCAAACAATAAAAAGACACGCATAACGATGTTAGAAGACAATAAATACCAGATGTAGGCTACTCTCTACAACAAATAATATTCCTTTAGGGCAGTCTAAAGAGTACACAGGGGTGACATGAGTGGCTGATTGAAAAGAGATCAATGTATATGATAAACTATGTATGGCAGCTTGCAATAACCAAGGTCTATCACTAAAAGAAATTATGTCAGAATCAAGAGAATCACAAAGAGGAACTACGAAGACAGGGGTTATGCCAATGCGATAGATAACCTTTACGTATGACCTATCTATAGAGGATCGAGAAAAATCAACATCAACTTTTGGAAACGCAAAATATTTCAAGCATACACTCAATATGATAATTAAGTAAAAAGAATAAGTACTTCTACACTTTTGACTAGGAAATTCACAACTTTATGATATGTTACGTGGACACGCCATATTTATAAGAATTATCCTTGTTTATTGATCCACGTATCCGTGTTAGACACATGTTGTATGCGTTATACCTCAATTTTTTATATTTTGCCACGTTGGACACGGACATGTGGATCCACGTCAATGTAACTTAGCTTTTATGTTAAGTATGTATCTTGTGCATACCCAACCCTAGCTAGATTCTCGAAACTAACAGAGGTGCACCAATGATAAGCCAAAGAACAAGAACAGACAAGACCAAGCCTTCGAAAAATCAATTTCTTTCAAAAATGTAATCAAACAACCAGTATTCACTTTCAAAAAAACCTTTAAAAAATCAAAGATGCTAATTGATATAAAAACACGGGTTTAATTCCTACCTGATGATAGATTGAGAGAGTGGTAACTGCTGGTGCTGCTCCTTGGTCTCGCTCACTCGCTTCTCTTTCTTATGGAGAACTAACAAATGCTAATGAATTGAAAACAAATTGGAACTTGTTTTTCTTTTGATACAGCTGGGCAATGTATATGGAGAATCAATTGGCACCACATTCATGACCCACACATTTAAGTCTTTCAGAGCTGCAGCAAAATTGCAAAAAAATATTTCAAAATGAACATCAAAGACTAGTGAAAATTAGAAGAGTGATTATACATGCATTTCACTTGTTTTATCTTATTAGTAAATTATACACATGTTGATTACTAAAAAGAAAACTACAAGTGTTTCAATTTTGACGCAAAACACAGTGAAACAAAGATACGACAGTAAAGCAATTGCTTAACCATCCAATGCATAACAAGATATTGTCACTATAAATCCATTTGCTTACCCTCCATAAACATATCTCATGTCCATGACATTCCTCACTTTAGACCAGCTAATTCCCATCCTATTCAGATATGACTTGCTCACAACATGTTTCCAATGCTCGTAATCTGCCGTGAAATCTTCTGGGGATGCTTTGCCGTAAACACCAACTTGGGAACTCTTTAGCCAATAAGGCACCTTTTCCGCCCTTGCACACCATTGTTCTGGCCACTGAGATCCCCGCTCAGATGCATCAACTAGGATCTTGTGCATACATGACTCCAGTGGCACATTCCTACGACGATAAATAATCATGTGTCAGGAAGCTTAGCTCAATAAGTTCTAACTGGGCTAGAAACCTATCAAACAAGGACACTGGATCGCCTTTATTTTTAACACGCGTATAGCTCACCAGGTCAAACATATAAAACTGCACATAAAAAAAAAACACATACCAGGCTGCATTTGCATCAGCAGAATCTTTGCACAGTGGAGGTTCATTTTATGCTCTTTGCTCATAGCATTCATTTGAAGTGGGTTTCCTGAATATAGCATCACCTACTTTGTTTATTGTATCATTTTTAATCACTACTAGTTCCCAGCACATCTTCTTCATTAGATGCGGACATGGTGGTGCATCAATTTTTGCGAAACGAGTTAGCGATCTATCAATTCCCTATTCAAAACGGACAACTAGCAGCGTATATACCGGCCCATATTTCAACATCTTACGCTAGCTTCGGTATCTTTGGAGTGCTTGAGACCACCGAAGTAACCACTAGGTCGCAATACCCGGTTCAACTCTAAAAGAAGTTTGCCACCTGCATACTCAAATCCCAATGAGTTCCAGAACAGAAGAGCATTTATACTAAATAACATCACCAGAAAGCCATTGCAAGATAGAAATACCTTCAATGTGCCACGGTACCCTACAGCGCGCACAGTGGACAAGATCAAAGACCTTGCCAGGATATAGTAATCTCTTAGTCCCCATGACGGCTGATATAGCTGGTAAAAACAATAAAATTTAAAACTCAATCAACAAGAAATTTATAAACCCTAGAAAATGAATTCAAGAATTACAAAACCTACTTACACGAAGAGTGATTAGTCAACACAGTTTGAGAAGAACCTACTTACACAAAAAGGCAGAAACCTTACAGCTGGACGATTGATTTCTCTCAACTTGTGAACCTTTTTTTTGTTTTTTTTTATAAGAAACTTGCGAACCCTGGGGACATAAATTAAAGAGAGAAAGAAGTGGAACAGAGAGTTCTAGTGCGAGTGGGAGAAGTGGGTTTCTTTTTTTTTTGCGGCTTCTGAATTTTTTTCTCTAAATCTATCTGCTTTATCCACAGTAGGTGTAATTTTGCCCAAAATATAAACCACTGTTTTCAAAGAAATAGTGGGGTATACGAATACAAAAACATTATTAGCTTATATTTGATACCGCCGTGGTATATGGTGTATTATATCCCACTGTTTTACAACATCAGTGGTATTTGCTTGTTCCAAAACTAGAAAATTGTTTTGTACCGTGGTAAATGAGTATAAACCACTGTTAAAAACATTAGCCACGGTTGGTCATTTGGTATAAACCACTGTTATTAAGGAAACAATGGTATATACAAAATGACCAACCGTGGCTAATGTGCATTTTTGTAGTAGTTATATTCTCACAGGATATGGAACTTAATTGTTCTAACCTTGGCTTTGGAAACTCACTACTATGTACAAACAAATATTGATGTATATCATTCATGAAAAGATGCAGAAACTATTGTACGTCTATTAGTCTAAGTTCATAGAACGAATCCTTACTTTATTGCTATAATGAGACTTCTAAACTTTTTATTCATCATAGAAAAATGAAACAAGACTTTTTAATACTAAATAGAAAAATATTTTTGGTCTTTTTCGAGAAAAAATTTTTTTTTGAAAGGAAGAAATATACTATTATATTTACTATATAGAAAGGAATAAATATACTATTATATCTATTGTATAGAAAATGTCTAGTTTTTGCAAAATGTTACTATACCACTGAAAAAGCACGCAACACGTAATTATTTGTGTCGTTGTTTGTGTTACGTATCTTTTGCAAATCTTACTTAGCCTAATATATATTGATTAGTATAGTGGCTAGCAAGGTATCAATCCCACTCTAAATAACTAAGTGATGATAATAGAAATTCCTAATCTAAATTACTCTAATGGATGCAAGTAAAAGATGTGGCTAAGTAATGCAGAATATATAGTTGATTTGGTTTGAGATTTAAACTATGCATAAAATAAACTAAATTAAATATATAAATATGAATAAAGAGAGAGAATATCTTGGGAGAGATGAATCCACCAAAATCATAGAATTAGTCTAATAGAACTACCTATCATGCTTAATATAAATCACCAATAGAAACTCACCATACCTACAAACCTTATGCTCATAACCATGATGATAATATGTGACTTTCAACGTGCTTTCTATCTTTCCATCAAATACTTCTTCAATCTCCAATGATATCTTCTATCTAACCAAATTGTGCTTTAAGTGGCATTCAATATACAACTCTAGGTGCCATGGAAAATCCACATGTGACATTAACCATACAACTAATTGAGGTGCCATAAAGAATCCAATCATCACACTAGAACACTAAAAACTAGAAGAAAAGAATCTAGGGTTTGTGGTATTTGGCTCTACACAATCTTGAATTACCCTAAGACCTCCTAACCTCCACATGGGAGGCGTTAGATCAATGGACGAATAAGAAGAAACTCAATGAGGGATTTAAACTAAAACATGATAGAAGAAGAACTAAACTAAAACATATGAAAAGGCTTCATCTCCCTCCCAAGAGAAGAGGAGATTAGCCCCTCATACTATGCTATGAACACAATATGAAAAGGAATAATCTTTATAGCTATTAATGGTGAAAATGTCTGAACTTTCTTCTCTCTTAATTCTAGATCTAAGATGCAAACACTAAATTTCCTAGATGATGTAAACCGAGATTTTTTTGTGCCTTATATATTGGCTTACATGCTCGATGCGGATAGAGATCCGAATCCTATGTTTATTTGGTGTCAAACTCTCTGTAATCTTTCTAGAAGCAATCCCGGAAAAGTTAGATTCGGTTGGACCGAAGTTGGACGTGGGGTCCACTTTGCCTGCAGAAGGCTATTTCCCAAGTTGCAGCTTTCCGCGACTTTCGGTTTCCTAATTCTTGTGAAACTCTGACTTCTTTTCCATGTTGATCTCATCTTCCTATGAAGTCGAAATTAAGGCTTTGAGATCAGATTGAAGACTCTTCTAACTCAATTATTATCCTCTTTTAGAGTCCCATTAGGCTTGGCACTTATGGAGACAAATATGACATTTTTGCCATAGGCCTTTAGCTGTAATTCCCAATGACTCCTTTTTGACTAGTTTGACTTCTTTTCCCTCCATATTTCACATTTAGGTTCTTTGACCTACAAAAACTCAAATTGCATCATATTAGAATATTTAAATATAAAATGGAGACTAACATACACATAATTGGGGTTATAAATCATTATTTTTGAGCACTTATCAACCACCCCCAAATAGAACTATGTTTTGTCCTCAAAGTATGAAGAGATAAGGAAAGAGATTACCATAGAAACATGAGCAAAAATGGGGATACACCTGTATTATGTTCTTCATGATGAAAATACACCACCCTCAAATAAGTTTGGGGTGTGGGTTGTTTGATATAGAACTAGAAATACATGATTTATTATACTAGGGATAATTATTATACTAAGAAATCTTTTTCGGTTTTTGTATTTTTAAAAACATATATAAAATGCATGAAAGAAAAATGGAAAAATTTGGCATGATGTATCCGTATTACCTTCTACTAATATGCTAAATTCCTCAAGAAAACAAATAAAATAAGCATATATAATATTAAACATCATAATAAAGAAAAACTAAACAACTAAAGATAATAAACTATCTATATAGACACTAGGGAGTTGCCTAGTCAGAATCCATGTATGACTTGTCACGACGTCGAGAAGATCCTTCTCCTTGATGTCGTCGGGGTCTTAGAGTGTCTATCACTACGCGGGAGTGCGTCTCTAATGCTTTGCAGTGTTCTAGTGACACTGTGCTGAAAATGTCGCTGCTCCTGTTGGAAGGACCACTGCTCCTCTCTGAGGGTTTGCTGTTTCGCTATGATGACTCCCTGTGTTTGCCTGAGCTGGTGGAGGTACGAATGCAGAATCCTCTGGCCTCCATGGAGGAAGTGAATTCCGTCCATGGGCTGAGTGAACTATCCAGTGAAATCTTCAGCGAAGTAATCCACTTTCTCAGTAGGGCATGCTTGCTCGGCGGCTCTGGTGGTAGGTGGAAGCCAGAATTTTTGGATGTAGTAGGCATAGATAGGACCTGTGGTAGTGTCCTTGACCTCCACCAGGGCGTCTGTGACCTCGAATCCCCAATGCTGCATGATCTTAGTAACCAGCACTGGTAGAGGAGCGGTTGACTTCTTGAGTTTACAGAGTTGCTCCCAAATAAAGGTGATGATGCAGAAGCTATTCTTCTCCTCTTGAATAATCCATAGAATATGGAGCATCATGAAGGTTTATAGATTGTAGTGAGTATACTTCAAAAAGTTAGATTAAGACTTGAGGTTTATCCTAAATTGTTTAAAGTTTGAGTGAGGGAGATGTGAAGAAGAAAGGTAGACTCTTGTAGGATTAGAATGGTTCCAAGCTAATGAAAACTTGAAAGCTTTGATTGTTGTATTGAAATGAATTGAAAACATGAAGGGCAAAATTGATTATAACATTGAAATAAAAGAAAGCAAACAAGATTGAAGATTAAAATAAAGAACAAGTAAACAAGATTGAAGATTTAAACTAAGAACAAGTAAACAAGATTGATTGAAATAAAATAAAACAACAAGAAAGTAAAAACATGAATTGAAAAACAAAACAAGAAATTAAACAAACCAAATGGTTTGGATCCTAAAATAATGGATGGTTTCTCTCTCCCTTGCTTTTAGCTCATATACCCCTACTTTTGCCTTTTATAGATTTGCCCTTCTCCATTACAAACTAGACATCTCACACTTTCACTTTTGCTTTTGCTTTTGCTTTTTTGTTTCTTCATGACCGAGGTAGGTTTAGGGAAAAAGTCTTCATAATTTTAGATAAGGGCCTCCATCTCTGGTATTCTAAATTGAGGGCTTTGACCTTTGACTTTGACCAGTTGACTTTGACTTTTTCAACACTTTTCTATAGCAGCTATTGGTCTTCATAATAAGCGTGATTAAGGCTCCTTTTGGTGCTAAGAAGCAGCTTTTATGATAAGTGGTTTGAAATACTCCTTAACCTAAAAAAGACAGTAAAAGCTATGATTTGTCTTTTCGTTAAGCTTAAGAGGGACTGTAATGCAGCAATATATGGATAATAAAATGCACATTTGGGAGCTGATCACCACCCCCAAATAGCATCTTGCTTGTCCTCAAGCAAGTATGAGAGAAAAAAAACTAAGATCACAAATGAGTGATTTATTATCAGTTATACGAATCTCGTTTCGCAGAGTACTATTGCATTGACCATATGTAATAAGGCCTTAAACCACTAGGAATTCCCTAGTGGATGAGCTTTAAGCCTCGTGAGAGTTTTCCTGTGAAGGTACTCACAAACTTCTTCTATTTAGTACAAAGGGTCTTGTTTCCTTATTTATTCTCAGAAATGCATACAACTTATTAGCGGGGAATAAGGACAAGCACCTTTGAACTTAAAATAACATATATACAGTAATTTAATTATCTAAAGATAAATGCACAAAACATGAGCAATGAAATGCAAAAGCAGAGTCATTTTCGAAGCTTTCGGAGAGCTTCCTTAAGGTGGGTTCTCACAGGGGTGTGTTGCAATCACAACTCTTTGATAGATTCACTCAAGCTTCATTCTCTCAAGTGCAGCCGGTATTTATATTCCTCGCATACTCAAATGACATCCAAAGAAATCGGGGTCGATTGATCACGCTTGCCACTTACTATCACACCATCCTATTCCTAATCGAGCTAGAGGACTTTTATTAGGAGTTACGGTGCTAGGGTGATGGTTTATAAAGAAAAAGGAAGGGAAAAATAAAATCTGATAAGTAAAAAAACTAGGTCTTTAAGATACTTGTAACTAGAGAAGAACCTTGTTTTGTTCTTTTGCTTCCGAATTGTGATACATTCTTTTAGCCCTTTGGCTTTGTGATTCCATATGATTTTGAATTTTGGGAGTTCTAACTTTGCTTTTGATTCTTTTTATTTCTGATATCGTCTCCTTTTGATTTTGAACTTTTGGGAGATTTGATTTTTGACTCCTTTGAATTTTTTGGAGTTTTGGTTTTTGTTGGGTCTTTCTTTTATTTTCTTTTTGAAGAAAATAACTGTTCTATTTTTGTACAAGGTCTTATATTCTCTTTTTCTAATATCCATCCAGTTCTCAATTCATCAGCTGGGTAAGCTTTTTATTGTGTGTTGTAATAGGTTAGAAATTTTTGGTGAAGATTAAAAAGGCTTTTAGAAAGGGTTAAGGCTCAAGAGGGGTAACTAGAGGAAAACTATGTTTTTGGAGTTTTGCCGTTTATTTGGCTATATCGATCCAAAAAGGGCCTAAATTCCCTTTTAGGATATGTCATGGTGATCAAGCAAGTGGATGTGTGGTCTTTCTATTCGGACATCCTTTGTGTCATCACTCAATAACATTCAGATGAGGCTTTTGGCTAGATTCTCACAGGATATGGAACTTAATTGTTCTAACCTTGATTTCGAAAACTCACTGCTATATACAAACAAATACTAATGCATGCCATTCATAAAAAGATGTAGAAACTATTGTACGTATATTAGTCTAAGTACGAAGAACAAGTCCTTACTCTATTGCTATAATGAGACTTCTAAACTTTTTATTCATAATAGAAAAAAGAAACAAGATTTTTTAATACTAAACAGAAAATTATTTTTGGTCTTTGTCAAAATTTTTTAGAAAGGAAGAAATATACTATTATATATACTATATAGAAAATGTCTAGTTTTTGCAAAATGTTACTATACCATATAGAACTATGCTTGTCCTCAAAATATGAAGAAATAAGGAAAGAGATTACCTTAGAAACATGAGCAAAACTGGTGATACACCTGTATTATGTTCTTCATGATGAAAATATGTCACACCCAAATACGTTTGGGGCGTGGGTTGTTTGATATAGAACTAGAAATACATAGTCTATTATACTAGGGATATTTATTCTACTACAAAATCTTTTTGGGTTTTTATATTTTTGAAAACATGCATGGAAGAAAAATGGAAAATTTTGGCATGATGTATCTGTTTTATCTTCTACTCATATACCAAATTCCACAAGAAAAACAAAATAAAACAAGGAGATAATATTAAGCATAAAATTAAACTTATACTACGTCATACACGTGAAAAATAAATAAATCCAACTATATGGACACTAGGAATCCTAGTCAGAATCCGTGCGTGACTCGTCTCGATGTCTCGAAGATCCTTCTCCTTGCTGACGTCGAGACCTGACATGTTTATCACTATGCGGGAGAGCGTCTTTAATGCTCTGCAGTGTTCTAGTGACACTGTGCTGAAAACGTTGCTGCTCCTGCTCCTGCTTGAAGGTCTGTTGCTCCTCTCTGAGGGTATGATGTTCCGCTCTGATAGTCCGCTGTTCCGCTATGATGTTACCCTGAGTTTTCCTAAGCTGGTGGAGATATGAGTGTAGAATCCTTTGACCTCCATGGAAGAAGTGAATTCCGTCCATGGGCTGAGTGAACTGTCGAGTGGAATCTTCAACGAAGTAATCAACCTTCTCAGTCGGGCTTGCTTGCTCAGCGACTCTGGCTTCAGGTGGAAACCATGACTTCTGGATGCAGTGAGCATAGATAGGACCTATGGTAGCATCCTTGATCTCCACTAGGGCGTCTATGGCTTAGAACCCCCAGTGCTGCATGATCTTGGTGACCAGCACTGGTAGAGGGGCAGTTGACTTCTTCGGTTTGCAGAGTTGGTCGAAGATAAAGGAGACGATGCTAAAGCTATTCTTCTGCTCTTGAAGAATCCATAAAAGATGAAGCATCGCCTTACCTATATCTGAAGGCTTGGTCGAGCCTAGTAGGTTGTAGGCTGTCCACTGAGATACTGCTAGCTGGTTCCTTCATAGTGAACTCTGATAAGTGCAGTGAGACTTAAGGTTTTTCACCCCTTAAGAAGCGTCTCTACCATCATCACGTCGATGGTCTTTCCATCTGGGGACTATTCTGTCTGAACATAAGCTTTCAAAGGAATCCCCAGAATTCCACTAACCACCTCCTTGGTGAGCTCCAGCAAGCGGCCATCCTTAACAATTGTAATGCGGTCATCCTCCCGTCTAAGCATGCAGGTATAAAATGAAAGAGAAAGAGAGGGAGAATAAACCATATCTTCCAAAAAAGCCAATGGTTCCCATCCACTTCTTCTGATTTCAGCCCTGAAGTGCACTTCAAATAGATCGGAATAGAAGAGGTCTTGAAAAATTTGCTCGAGCACGATTTTAAGAACTCGAGCCATTTAGATTTGGAATTGATGAAATTGGGGTTTCTTGTTGGAATGGGGGTTGAAAATATGGGAAGGTTGTGAAAAAATTATGTGGTGGTGTGTTTGGGTGAGGTTGCGACCATGAGCTAGGAGGGGGAGAACGCGAGTCGAGTGGGGCGGCTAGGGTTGGGAATTTGTAAGGAGGAAGAAAGGAAGGAGGGCGGCTGGGCGCGTGGCCTTAATGGTTTGATGGCACGTGCCTCTTTTAAGAAATTGAAAATTTGGCCCAAGCCCAAATGAATTCAGGAAATTCTGATCTTATCCTAAATGCCTTGCTAACTTCAAGAGCCGATCCGTGACAAGCCCCTTTTTGTGTATGTAGATGGTGTATGGTCGTTGAACAAAATAGAAGTGTATCAAAACCTAATTATCCCTCAATAAGTAAAGGATGAGTAGAATATCCTTCCACTTTTAAGTGTATGTTATGTGAAAGACAGGACTGGAAAGGGGGTTTAAGGGATTAAAAACTATGATTGTAGAGAATTTAGATTATAATGCTAAACTAAACTAAATTAACTAAACTATTGAGAATTTATAAGAGAGGGAATTCAAGAGATTAGAATCCACCAATACTTTTAATCTATGACCTTCTGCTTCATGGTTGTTCTTACAAGTAGACTACAATTAGGCAATCGAGCGAGTGTCGATGCCCTCTTAGACGAAACATCGTTAAAAATTAACTCTACTTAAGGTTGTTCCTATGTTTATGCTATTAATATCTTCTTTCCTTTTATGTAAGCTCGGGTAGCCATTCAATGTATTACCGAGAGCAATATCAAGGAGTACTTCTAAATAGGGTAGCCATTCAAAGAATCACCACTTAAGGCAAACACAAAGAATACTTCCCCAAGGCAGCCACTCCCTGAGCTACCCCTTCTAAGGCAACACAAAGAATACTTTCCTAACTCTAAAGAACTATATTACTAGAAGAAAAGTAAAGAACACTAACATGATATTAATATTGCAAAACATAAACCCTATTTTATACTTCCATCCCCTGGTGTGGGTGGAACAAATAACTAAAAACATAAAGAACTAACCTGATTAAAGAACACCATGAACCAGAAGAATCATTAAACCTTAAGCACTGGCTTCATCTCCTCCCTTGAAGGAGAAGATTAGCCTTCCATAAAGAAGGAAGAACATGAAGAACGAGAAGAAGAAGAGTCGAAGAACATAAGACTAGAAAGACTAATTTATTAAGACTCAGCTAGTTAAAACCGATCTTTTATTATTAATCTCTCTCTGCTTCAAGTTATGGAGACAAGAGTATAAGTGAATTGGCCATTTACATGAGGCACTTAGGTCCTCTATTTATAGAGGTTACAATGAGCTCTAGAAGCATTCCAAACCGTAATTTATTTCCTAATACAAATAGACTTCTTTCAGAGTCCAACTTCGTCTCCAAAATTGAGAAGTAATTGGTTACAGTGTCGATTCATTCATCTGGACACACTATTCATGCATCTCAGACGCAATCAATGCGTCTGGACGCTCGATCCATGCATCCCAGACGCGTTAGCCGATTTTGTCTCTTCTGCTCTATCCTTCTATCCTCTTTTGCAGGTTTTGGTCCAAGCAACGAATCCTTTGGCCTTGGGCTTCCAAATAGGCTTTAAAATAGGTCCAAGTCGCATCTTTAATAGCTCCAATTCTTTGCCTTTCTCCATGATTGTCCACGGGCTTCCCATGTGATCCTTAATGCTCCGGATTGCTCCGTTTGACCCATTTTTCTCTAATATTCCACAAAACTCTTTCTTTGACCTGTAGAATCATAAAACATAACTTACAAACACTATTAGTCCACTAAGATGGCTAAACAAGAGGCATAATTGAGGGTTAAATAACACTTTTTGAGCACTTATCACAACTCGCAACTAGCCTTTTGCTAGTCTCTTAGCAAATAAGATAAAAAAAATAGATAAGTGATCAAAATCACATCCTAATAACAAAAATAAAATCCTAACTCATTTTCGCAGGCATCGCGATTGCATTTACCATATGCAACAAGGCTTTAAACCTTTAAGTTTCCCAAAAAGGACAAGTTATAGTCTCGTGAGGGTTTTCAGGTGATATACCCACAAAATCAATCAATAGCATGTTCAAGAATGATAGTATTTTTCAGAGAGAAAAATTCCTTACCCACTTAGTGCTTACTCCAATGAGGCGGTCTCCATTGCTAACTACATTGTTGCAAAGACTCATAGATTATGATGGGAGATAGTAAAATTGACAAAATTCTTAATCAAGGCTTATGTGTGTACTTAGTCAATCTCCTATACTCCTATCTAAGAAACGGAATCCCTAGTTTACCATAGGTAGATAATCTCGACTTTCAATCCTCACCGGTCATACTCTCCGAGAAAAGAATCTCTCGAGGAAGATGGTTTAATATTTTACCTCATGTATGTGGGGAAAAGAATAATGCATCTGAGCATCCCACATACTACCTTGAAAAAGGACTTGAATAAAAGTAGTCTCATAGAAAGAATGTCAATCACATATGAAGTGTCGGGTCCTTCACTTTAGCATCCTCTTACCTATTTTAGACTTCGTACCATACTGTAGTGATAAGTCATGGGTTGTAAATTGGCTTGGGTATTGGTTTATGAAGGAAAGGTAAAAAGGATTCTAAGGTTGTTTCTGAAAATACTAAGGGTTTTGCTTCTTTCTTTGGAAGATTTCTTCAAATTCTGTATTGCAGAGAAAATTCTTCCTTTCTCTTAGCTTTTCCATCCATTATGTTCAACTTTTTTTTTTTTTTTTTTTTTTTTTTTTTTTCAAATTTTATAAAGCTCAGTGGTATATCCTTGATTAGTACTGGATATGCTTGTTTTCCACTAGCTTCTTTCACATTGAACATAATGATGGTCTTCATTGTATCTCTCTGATATTTCCTTGTAATCTTCCTTTTGTGGTATTTCTTCCTCCTTGTGCCCCTCGTATTCTCAGAAACATATGGGTATGGCTGATAAAGATTTTGGCTATACTCCTTGCTGGAGTTGGGTAAAGGATAAAGGGTTTTGGAAGAAAATGGCTTATTGTAAGGCTCAAAAGGGTTTAACATGATGGTCCTACTAGGTGGGATAAAGGCTGAATGGGTTCACTACTTGACTTATCAGTATGATACTCTGTTTTGAATAGACTACAAGACCTAATGGCTATCTCTCCAGTTGATGTCACTTCGTGATTAACCAAATCAACAAATAATGAGACTATATTACAACGACATAAAGAACTGAAAGATGTTGAGTCACTAAGACTCGGATTTTTCGTACGAACTCTCCAAAGAATGGGTATAAAGCTCAAGTCTCACGGGTTAAGTCTAAAAATTCTACTTCCAGTTTACTAGGGATTTAAATCTTTCTTCTACCAAAAGCACACAAAACTAACCAAGTATTATGGTGGTGCCTTGATAAAGAATTATATCAACAAGAACTATGTCCGAGCATAATAAATAGTCTAAGCGGTAATGAAATCAATAATATCAACTATCTATCAAACTCAACACTAAAAGCAGTATAAAATCTATATCCCAGACTCATCATTAAAATTCATTTTTCTCATGCTACTGATATAGAAACAAAAATATTTTTGTTTTTGAAAACTAATTTTCAAAATTCATTTCTCAAGTACACCCTCCCCCTACTTATGCATGCATTGACCTCAATGTATAAAGAAGTAAATGAAATGGATGAGAAAAAGGTAGGATATTACCATTGATGCCGAATATCAATATTTTGATCTTTCTCTGTCATATAAAGGTTAAGCTCACAAAATAGAGAAAATCAAATATAATTAGTTCAAGAAACAAAACAAATATAGGATTATTAAATGAACTAATTCTACTGACCAAACAGTGCTCAAAACTACTCGTATGCCCTCGACGTTACGACGCCCCCTCTATCCTTTCGTCGCCTCTCGGCCGACTCTCAAACCGACTACCGCTCTTTAATCTAAAATCCAACACTACCAGCCGGGTATCTACCGACCTTGTCGGTCCGAAAGTGTATGGGTGGTCTTTACCCGGTAGTCTGTGATGTTCAAACGACGCCGCATCCCCTCTGATATGTATCATAGCAGCCCTCATGTTACGATCCTCTATAGCTTGATAGGGTGCTATGTTTCCAAAATAATACTCGGTAGGGGTGTGGTGCGGCTCTCTGAGGTACGTCGGCTGTCCCAAAGACATCTAAGTACTGAGCTCCATTCTCCCACGGTCCTTGTAGCCAACATACTCTTAGGATCATAGCTCTCGAGTCTCATCCGAAAGCGGTGATCTAAATCCTAAGCCTTCCATGATCTTTGTGGCTATGACGGGAGCTTATCTTAGAATGCTCCACCTTCTTTGTCTTCATATTCCCCAGCCTTCTAAGAATAAATCTACACATACAGATTCTAATGTCCCTTGTTATCAACATCCAAAGCAAGTGTAGACCGGGCTGGTATAAAGTGTTCTCACTCACCGTGCCTACTACGTTGTGACAAAACCATCTGTATGCTAGTTGCTGGTTCTTCTGCAGAGACTTGGTCTTCGTCTAGCCTGCTTGATTAACCTCTGCATGTGGGCCAAGACGTCCATGGTAATCCTTCAATCCTCCCAGTACAGGTGTCTCATCCCTCTCGTACATCAGAATCTGGGTGAACTCCTGGAGCATCTCCCTCGTCAACTTAAACTCGTCTGTCTTAAATTTCAACACAAGCTCACTCGTCTTTGGTATGAAATGGTCTATAACACCAAAAAACTGTCTAACCAGACCCTCATCATACGAGTCGCTCTCGTCATACAAAAACACATCCCAACTCAGCGTCAAGATGGCATTTCCAAAGTGTGTCAAGAGACCCTCTTGCTCAAACAAATTCCCAAACTTCAACTCCGGATGTATCTCTTTTAAGGCTTCCATAATAATCAAAGAAACGAAAATGAACAACGACAACTAAAACGACAAAACTGTAATTACTGTTCACTAGTCGAGCTGATGCGTTTGGACGCAAATCGCAGTGCAATCCTATGCGTCCCAGACGCACAGGTCAAGTTCAAAATTTTGATTTTTGCGGGGTGTGAAATTTGATGGTATCTTTGGAAAATGGCAATGGTGGGTAGCTTATGCTGTGTTGCGAACGATATATATGAAAATGGGATGAAGTGGTGGTGCCTAAATGCAAAAAATCAAAAAATTTGGTTTGGTTGCGTCTGGACGCAAGGGGTAGGTAAAATTGATGTGTCCCAGACGCACAGTTGAGTGGTGAGGTTTGGAATTCTTGGGGGATGATTCCTCAACTGATTTCCGGCAATGGGTGGTGGTGGTGGTAGCTATTCTAGTTTAGGGTTTTGAGGTGGTGTGGGGAAGAGAATGAGTTGGTCTGAAATGTGAATTGATTCGGCCCAAACCCATATAAGCCATCCCCAAGACATAATGTGAGTCCTTTAAAGTCAGATTCTCAAGACTTTTGAGTCTTTTATAGTTAGATCCTCAAGACTAGTATTCCCACCTCAAAACTGATCTCTTAACAACATGCTTACTTCCTGTAGATATTTTATACTCGGTCTACTAGAGTTATGAGACTTTGACTACGGCGCTTGCAACTCCTCTCAGTAAAAGATTAAGTTATGAAAATCTGAGGGCCCAGCTATCGGTGGCACTTATACTAATGAGATCCTAAGGAGTCAAGCTTACGAAGCTTGGCTTCCTCATGCAAAAAACTTAAACTAGACAAAGTAACAAGTTCAGCAAGACATAGAATGTAATCTTTAAGGTGTGTAGGTAACTTACCCCAATTTTTTCTTCAACAACGATTGGTCCGATAAACCGGATCCTTGAGAAAAATGGTCTCCCCCCCCAAGAGGGTAACTCGGAAAAGACTTCAGTAGATGAGCGTTGACTTTGAAACAAGTCCTTCTCTTTATGTCTTCTACTTCAATAGCTCCAAAAGGTGTGACATGTCTTACTATAAACGGTCCCATCCATCTAGATCTCAACTTTCCAGGGAAAATTTCTAGGCGAGAGTTTGTAGACGGAACCTTCGTCATCGGTGTTCAAATTCTCTTCGTAATTTTTACGTCATGTAATGCTTTAGTCTTATCCTTGTAAATCCTTGACTTATCATAAGCATCACTTCTCAATTCCTCTAATTCACTTATCTGAAGCTTCCTCCTTTCTCCTGCTTGATCTAGGCTGAAATTCATCTCTTTCACTGCCCGAAGAGGTTTTTATGTTCTAACTCAACGGGTAGATGACACACCTTTCCATATACCAAGCGATAGGGCGACATCCCTATGGGTGTTTTGAATGTTGTTCTCAGTATGCCCATAGTGCATCTTGGAGTCTAAGAGACCATCTTTCCTAGAAGGGTTAACTGTCTTCTCGTAATACTCTTGATTTCCCTATTCAAACTTACGCTTGACCATTAGTCCGAGGATGATATGGTAAAGCTAGCTTGTGAATTACTCCATACTTTGCCATAAGATTCCCAAATACACGGTTACAGAAGTGAGAACTGTTATCACTGATGATGGCTCTCGGTGTTCCAAATCTTGGTAGAATGTTCTTTTTCAGAAAGTCCACGACGACTTTATGATCGGCGGTCTTTGTAGGAACTACTTCAATCAACTTTGAAACATAGTCCACAGCCAGTAGAATGTAGGTGTGACCAAAAGAAGGCGAAAATGGTCCCATGAAATCTATACCCCATACATCAAAGATTTCTGAGATAAGGATCGGTTGTTGAGGCCACTCGAACCTTTTCGAGGTCTTACCCAAAAATTGGCATCTTGGACATGCTTTGCAATAAACATTTGCATCTTTAAAAAGAGTAGGCCAATAGAATCCAGCTTGTAATACCTTGTCTGCAGTACGTTACGGGCCAAAGTGTCCTCCGCAAGGCTGATCATGACAGAATGATAAAATGGATTCCTGTTCCGATTCTGGGATGCATCTTTGAATAATCTGATCCGAACACTTCTTGAATAAGTATGGATCATCCCAAAAATAATATCTGGCCTTTGAGTAGAATAAATCTTTTTCCTGCTTGCTCCAATGCGATGGTACCTTGTCGGTTACAAGATAATTTGCGATGTGGCCATACCATGGTACTTCTGATATACTGAACAATTGTTCATCAGGAAAAGTCTCACAGATTTGTAAGCTGTCTTTCGCATTCTCCACTAGCAATCTAGAAAGGTGATCAGCAACAATATTCTCTGTTCTTTTCTTATCACGTATCTCCAAATCAAATTCTTGTAAAAGTAGTATCCATCGGATCAACCTAGGCTTGGCATCCTGCTTAGCGAGTAAATGACCTTAAAGGCAACATGGTCGATTATAGACAATCACCTTTGAACCTATCAGATATTGTCAAAATTTGTCAAGAGAATAGACGACGGCTAAGAGTTCCTTCTCAGTGGTAGAATAATTAATCTGAGCTCCACTTAGAGTCTTGCTAGCATAATAGATTGCGTACGACACTTTCTTGTCTCTTTGTCCTAGAACAGCTCCTATAGCATACTCAGATGCATCACACATTATCTCAAATGGCTGGCTCCAGTCGGGAGCACGAATGATTGGTGCTGAAGTGAGTGCTTCCTTTAACTTCATAAAAGCTTCAACACATGACGTATCATAATCAAAGGCAATATCTTTCCCTAACAGATGTGACAGCGGTCTTGCAATTCTGCTGAAATCCTTGATAAATCGACGGTAGAATCCCGCGTGACCTAGGAAGGCACGGATATCTTTGACAGTTCTTGGTTTGGGTAGATCCTTTATAATATCAATCTTCACTCGATCTACCAGAATTCCTTCCTTTGAAACTTGGTGACCCAGCACTATCCTTTCCTTAACCATGAAGTGACACTTTTCCCAGTTCAGAACTAAGTTTGTATCGCAACAACGTTTAAGGACTAAGGAGAGATGGTGTAGGCAATCCTCAAAAGATGATCCAAAAACTGAAAAATCATCCATATAAACTTCCATGTATTTCTCCACCATGTCGTCAAAAATACTCATCATGCATCATTTGAAAGTGGCGGTGCATTGCATAGACCAAAAGGCATAATGACGGTAGGCTTAATGTTCGAACGGACATGTGAATATGGTCTTCTCTTGGTCCTCAGGGTGAATATGGATTTGAAAATATCCTGAGTAACCATCAAGAAAGCAGTAGTAAGCTTGTCCAGCTAATCTTTCTAACATCTGATCGATGAATGGCAATGGAAAATGGTCTTTCCTTGATGCGCTATTCAGCTTCCTGTAATCGATGCAAACTCTCCATCTAGTATGAATCCTGGTTGGAATTAACTCATTGTTCTCGTTCTTGATCACTGTGGTTCCGGACTTCTTCGGCACAACTTGAACTGGACTAACCCATTGACTATCAGAAATAGGGTAGATAATGCCGGCGTCAAGGAGTTTGACGACCTCTTCTCGAACTACTTCCTTCATCTTTGGATTAAGCCTCCTCTGTGGTTACTTAGAAGTCTTGGAATCCTATGTTGAACTATCATAGGGCTGATCCCCTTGATATCATCAATTGTCCAACCTATAGCTGACTTGTGTTCCTTTAAAAGTGCTACTAACCTGGATTCCTGCTCATCAGTCAAATCTGATGCAATGACTACTGGGTAGGTTCCCAAATCTCCCAAGAAAACATACTTGAGTGTAGACGGCAAAGGCTTCAATTCTAGCTTAGGCGGCTCCTTCTTAAGCTTTTTAGATGGTCCATCAGGCATAGGCGATTCAAACTTTTCTTTGAACTTGCTATCATCCATGATAGGTGATGAATCCAAAATTGCATTGATTGCCTCGACACTAAGTTCCTCACAGTCTGAGTTTGTCAGAGCTTTCAACAACTCGTCAGCAGGATATGAATGAGTCAGATAATTCTGTGCTAACGCTTCAATCATGCATACCTCGTTCACAGCACGCATCTCATGTGGTTGCTGTAACATATGGAAAACATTGGTCTTGACTCTCATATTACCAAAGGATAATGTCATATTACCGTTTCGACAGTTGATGAGTGCATTTGCAGTGGCCAAGAATGGTCTGCCTAGAATGATTGGTATCTGCCTACCAGATGTAGGTTCTGTGTCTAATACTATGAAATCAACCGGATAATAGAAATCTTCGATCTTGACTATGACGTCTTCAATGAGTCCTCTAGGTATCTTCACTGATCTATCTGCCAACTGTAAAGTAAGATCAGTCGGTTGAAGATCCTTCAAGCCTAATTTCTCGTAGACGAAATATGGTAGAAGATTCACACTGGCACCCAAACCTAATAAAGCTTGCTCCTCCAAAGAATCTCCGATTCTGCATGTAACAGTTGGACTTCCGGGGATCTTTGGTTTCCACAACCGATAGATTTTGTAGGTACGATGAACATCTTTGAGCGAGAAAAGCTTCTTTCGGAATGTTGTTCTTCTTCTTTACTAGATATTTCAGGAACTTGGCATACGAGGGGACTTGCTTGATGGCGGTCAGAAATGGGATATTAATATGCAAATTCTGAAATACATCGCAAATCTCTTTGTACTGGTCATCCTTTCTAGTATTCACTAGTTTCAAAGGAAACGGTGCTGGCGGATTCTTCAATATTAGTTCTCTTCTTTCGGCTTCGGTTGGCTTGGTAACATATAGTGGAGTGACAGGTGGAGTCACCCGTGATGACTTCTTCTTACTTACTTCCACAGTAGTTCCTTCAACGTCTTTTGCAACAGTTTCTTCAGCAGGTGGCAAAACACTATATATATCTGGAATGTTAGAACTGGGTGGGATGGTGGGGACATATGTTTCCTTAGGTTCCGCAGAATCTTTTCCTGGTTCATAGACAATCTTGTTATAAACTTTCTTGCCTGACCTTAGAGTGGTGACAGAATTAACTTGGGCATTCGACCGAGTAATCTCCAGGTTATCCACCTGCAAGACACCTCTTTCTTTCGGATTTAGCTCCGGCTGGCTTGGTAATGCTCCTTTCGATCATTCCGTCAAGGTGGCAGCGATTTGCCCTATCTGGACTTGAATGACACTAAAGTTACTCTCCAACTTCTGGGTTCTTTGATTTGTCTGTTTCAGCTCATTCACAATGGTGGTGATAGCTTCTTCCAGATGTGGGATAACTGCTTTGCTCGACTGAGGCATAGGGGCAATATATCCACTCATAAGATCTGGTACTAACTCTCTGTTTGTGTTGGCTTGGTATTGCTGGTTCTGGTATGACTGTTGATTTCTGTATGGTTGTTGGCGGTTTTGGATCTGATATTGGTTATTCTAGAACTGATTTGAGTGATTTTGGAATCCTGGAGCGAGGGAAATTCCTCTGATTTGTATTTTGTGGCTTCCAATAATTTTGTCCTTGATTGAACTGGTTATTTCTTCCTAAAGAGTTGATACTACATGCCTCTGCATTAGTATCCGATAAATCTGAACACTCGCCGCTGGTGTGGCCTTCATCAGAACATAGCTCACAAATGGCATAACAAGGCTTGGTTGGCTGAGGTTTAGCTTGGAAATTGTTTGCTTTTGGAGGATTCATAGAGAACTGATCAAACTTCTTGTTTAGAGTTTCAAGTCCTGTTGATAAGCTTGCCATAATTGATATCGTTGCTTGATTTGGGTCTTCTTGAATTTGGTTGCCAAATTGCTTCGGCACCCCTTCCACTCTAGCTACGTCCTCGTTGCTAGTACTCCATTGTTGAGTGTCTTTAGCTAAATTCTCGAGAAAGTTGTAGGCTTCCTCTCCATCCAATGATGTAAACTTACCTTGATGCATTGACTGTATCATCTGCTTGTTCATAGTAGAAAGCCCTCGAAAGAAAAAATGAGCCAGTGTGCTCTTATCATAACCATGATGTGGACATGAGACTAGCAGATTATTGAATTTCTCCCAGCTTTGATGATATTCTTCAGTCACCTTCCCTTTGAAATTGTTGATGGCTTGCTGCATGGCATCTGTCTTCTGGGGTGGGTAGAACTTGTTCATAAACTTTGTTCTCAACTTCTCCCAGTTGTTGATTGAATTGATCGGCTGTGCAGTTAACCATTCGGATGCTTTACCTTCGAGTGAGAGTGGAAAAAGAATTAACTTGATACTCTCATCCCTGATATTCTGGTTCTTGAAAGTTCTGAGGATTGATAGAAATTTGTTCATGTGAACATAAGGTGAACATTAATGCGAACCATTGAACTTTGGAAGCATAGAGATTACTGATGCTCTAAGTTCAAACCGGTTAGTTTTTCGTGGTGCGGAAAAATAATACTACTTGGTGGGTCTCCAATGATTGGTGAATAGAAATCACTCAGCTTCTTCCTCTGTTGTGCTTGCATGGGTGGGATAGCTTCAGGATTATTGGTGTCCACAACACCTCCATCATTGCGTGCGGCCATTGTATCAATCTCGTCTAGTATTCTTGTGGGTTGGTTGTTAAACCTTGTCCATTGTTGTGTTCTTACCGGACAATGATATGGACGACGGGGCATACACTAGAAAATACTATGTGAAAATAATGAAAAACTATCCTACTATGCTTGAATAGTATGCAATTATTCTAAGTTATACTAAAATGTAAAACTACTTTCCTTCAACTGGGTTGGGCTTTGCAGCTAGTATCTCGCCCGTTGTCTAAAGCTGTCTCTTCTAGGGTTATGGTGAATCACTTGGATTGCGTAAGTACCACTGCCCATAGATGATAGTCCGTTTGTCAAGATTCAGACAAGAAACACTAGAGTTTGATGTTTCACTGTGTTGGCTTATAACTTCAATTGTTGAAAAGGTTCTAAATGCAATTATACTAGAAAGCAATAAAACTAAACTACAATGCAACTATACTAAGAAAGCAAAAAAAAATAATGAAGATTCGACTAACCTGGATGGTAGATCTTGTCTTCGAGATGTCCTTCAAGCTTCTTTCTTTCTCAGAAGGATGGATGATGCGGCTAAAATTACCTCAATATCCAAAGTTCTAATCTTGAAAGAAAACGTTAAACATAAATAACTTAAACCGGCAGGGACGCCATTTGACAAGCCTCTTTTTGTGTATGTAGATGGTGTATGGTCGTTGAACAAAACAGAAGCGTATCAAAACCTAATTATCCCTCAATAAGTAAATGATGAGTAGGATATCGTTCCACTTTTAAGTGTATGTTACGTGAAGGACAGGACTGGAAAAGGGGTTTAAGGGATTAAAAACTATGATTGTAGAGACTTTAGATTCTAATGCTAAACTAAACTAAATTAACTAAACTATTGAGAATTTATAAGAGAGGGAATTCAAGAGATTAGAATCCACCAATACTTTTAATCTATGACCTTCTGCTTCATGGTTGTTCTTATAAGTAGACTACAATTAGGCAATCGAGCGAGTTCGATGCCCTCTTGGACGAAACATCGTTAACAATTAACTTTACTTAAGGTTGTTCCTATGTTTATGCTATTAATATCTTCTTTCCTTTTATGTAAGCTCGGGCAGCCATTCAATGTATTACCGAGAGCAACATCAAGGAGTACTTCCTAATAGGGCGGCCATTCAAAGAATCACCACTTAAGGCAAACACAAAGAATACTTCCCCTAGGCAGCCACTCCCTGAGCTACCCCTTCTAAGGCAACACAAAGAATACTTCCCTAACTCTAAAGAACTATATTACTAGAAGAAAAGTAAAGAACACTAGCATGATATTAATATTGCAAAACATAAACCCTATTCTATACTTCCATCCCCTGGTATGGGTAATGGAACTAATAACTAAAAACATAAAAAACTGACCGGATTGAAGAACACCATGAACCAGAAGAATCATTTAAACCTTAAGCACTAGCTTCATCTCCTCCCTTGAAGGAGAAGATTAGCCTTCCATAAAGAAGGAAGAACACGAAGAATGAGAAGAAGAAGAGTCGAAGAACATAAGACTAGAAAGACTAATTTATTAAGACTCAGCTAGTTAAAACCGATCTTTTATTATTAATCTCTCTCTGCCTCAAGTTCTGGAGACAAGAGTATAAGTGAATTGGCCATTTACATGAGGCACTTAGGTCCTCTATTTATAGAGGTTACAATGAGCTCTAGAAGCATTCCAAACCGTCATTTATTTCTTAATACAAATAGACTTCTTTCAGAGTCCAACTTCGTCTCTAAAACTAAGAAGGAATTGGCTATAGTGTCGATTCATGTGTCTGGACGCACTATTCATGCATCTCAGATGCAATCAATGCGTCTGGACGCTCGATCCATGTGTTCCAGACGCGTTAGCCGATTTTGTCTCTTCTGCTCTATCCTTCTATCCTCTTTTGTGGGCTTTGGTCCAAGCAACGAATCCTTTGGCCTTGGGCTTCCAAATAGGCTTTAAAATAGGTCCAAGTCGCATCTTTAATAGCTATAATTCCTTGACCTTCTCCATGATTGTCCACAGGCTTCCCATGTGATCCTTAATGCTCTGAATTGCTCCGTTTTAGCCCCTTTTCTCTAATATTCCACAAAACTCTCTCTTTGACATGTAGTATCATAAAACATAACTTACAAACACTATTAGTCCACTAAGATGGCTAAACAAGAGGCATAATCGAGGGTTAAATAGCACTTTTTGAGCACTTATCAATCCGCGCTTCGTTATTTGTCTGATCTTGACTCGTGAGGTACCAAAACGATCAGCATAAAAAATTGCAACGTGGTATAGGATACACTCACATCCAACGGCGGATGAAAAATAGATGATAGAAAGAACTGTAGGGAAATATGTACAGATAACAGAAAGAAAATTTTAATTAATTATTTTGAGTTTTGAATAAGTTTAACTGGAATTTTAAAAAGGTGGGTCGTTTTAAGTCAGATCCCCAAGACTTAGAAGTTTTTGAAAACTCGAGTCAACCCCAACCAGATGGCTGAATTACTCTCTTAGACCGAGCGTAATGCATTGGGGATAACACATGTAGACTTTGTAAACAAAATTATTATGAGATTGAAGACCAAGGTAAGTTGGTGTTTGACAATTCAAGCACCGACTTTCTCTCTTAGCTCATCTCTTACGTGCGTATGAACTCTTACCTAAACCAGGAATGATTTTCGGTATATGTGTCCATATCTTAAGCTGCAGTTATCTAGGAAGTGCTTGCACATGATCATTGAAACTGATCCATCTAGTCTTGCTAGGTGGAAGGTTTTTGTTTGCTACAGAAGACATTTTTGAAAAGTTTTTCAGAAACGAGAGAGATTTAGAAGAGGAAAAGATTTAAACGAGAGGGGAAAGATTTTTAAGAAAGGATTTTTTTAAAATTATTGAGTCTTTTAACATCAGATTCTCGAGACAAAATAGAGAGGTGGAGGCAAAAAGATAGAATTAAATAGAGAATAATATCACTTTGGGGTTACTCTATTTGTTTAATTTTCGTTTGGAGACGCATTTTTTTTTTATAGTTGGTTTTCTCATTCAAAATATATCTATATCCATATAGAGGTTTTTCCAAGAAGATAAATGATAAGAGCCCAAAACTGTAGTTTTAACCCGGTAACAGTCATACTTTTAGACCAATTATTTGAGTAATAATTAAGAGTTAATACTGATTACGTGTTTTTATGCAATTCAGGCATCAAAGTCCATTATGTGCAGAAATGTGCCACTTTAGCGAGATAAAGGAGCAAAGGTCAGTTGTTAAGGAGTTCTGTGATTAAAGGCCAAGATTCAAGAAGACAAAGCCTTTCTAAAGCCCGGTCAAAAGCTGACAAGTCGACGCGGGCGTAAAAAAGACTCAAAGTCGAGAGAGAACTTCGAAGGCGTATCTTTGGACTCAGACCTCAGAATTGGGCCTACCTTATGTTAAAACGACTGGCTCGGAAAGAGCTTTCCAATAGTTTAAGTCTTGATCCAATCAGAGGAGCAGAAGTGGACGAAAAGTCTGTTGAAGCCAACTGCAGCTAAAGAGGCCTTTTTGGACTGAAAGAATTGGGTTTTGGGCCTGATTCTCTAGCCCAAAACATGGCTCCAAGCCCATGCACGATTTTTGGATCTTGACATATAAAAACAAAAACTTAGCTCTTTGTTAATGGTAGCTAGTTAGACCTAAAACTATAGATAATTCTAGATCTAGTTTTTATTAATTAAATTAAGTTTAGTTTATATTCAATCCTTGTTTAGATTAAGTCTTTGAATCATTGTTCTTGAGTGATTAGATAAATAAAATAGTTACTTTGTCAATTTCGATTTTTGTCATTTCAATTTATAGATCTAGTTTTAATTCTTGTTGATTATCATTTCGTAGTTTAAATAGATTGAAACATTGTTAGTTAATTTAGTTAAGTTAGAATTTTAATATGATGTGTAGTTATAATTCAATAGGAAATGATGGTTGGATGACTCAAGGCTAAAACCTCCATTAGAGGGGTTGATGAAGCTTTGATGAAAACTTAGTTGTATAGTGTAGAAGCGTTGTAGAATCTATTCCACTCTAGAAGGTCGTGATTCACCATGAGAATGGGTGGACGATGATATATGCTTCTTTACTACTACTTAGAGGTTTGAACTCTCTAAATTGATGCAAAAGCAACTCAAGGTCCTTACTCACAATCTTTGATTTCGTAGAGTTGGAATAAGGATTCGAACCAACCTAAAGTCTAGGACAACTACAAATTGGTTGTTACAATAAAGGGAACTAAGGAGTAAGGTTATATTACTAATGCTAGGTTTTCTTTCCTACACAACATTTAGAAAAACATTAAAGTTTGAAATCATGCACTTAAACAAAATACAAATTACTAAGAAAAAGGTGGAGAGTTAATCCTCCTCATGTGAAACTAACATTTAGTTGTTGATTTGAAAAGGTTTATTGATTCTTCCTAGACTCATAGACAAGTCCCTAATGGAAAAAAAGATTTGATCCCTAGCATGTATGGCTCACTAAAGAGCTCATACATGCTAGCAAGTGAAACCAAGCAATGACTTATCTCTAAGCTCATTGCTTGATTCCTAACTAGACACTACACCAACTATCATTTTGGGATAGGATGTAGAGTTAGTTGTTCTTCCTAAAAACCTACCAAACCAACAACAATTGTTTTTCCCTCACATGAGTTGGACTAACTCCCCAAAAGGGAAGTTAGCTCATGATCCTTGAGACAAGGAATTTAAACTAGAGAAACAAAGAAAGAGAGAAAAAGGAAGAAGATAAACAATCAAACTCACTTCTATTTATTTTCTAGAAGAAAACAAGTGTTCCTCCATTAAAACTATTACAAGCTTTCTAATAAAAACTAAAAACTAACTTATGATTTTTTTCACTAAGGAACTAAAATAATGCCATGTAAGGAAAATAAGTCAAGGGAGTAAATGGAGTGTCCCCCACCCTTGTCTAATTTCTTCTCCATTTGAGAGAAATCTCATTTCCTCCCGTGAATCATCAAACCACATTAATTCATTTTTATCCACCACATTAAAACAAAGTGACACCTTGCCTTTTTTTTTCACTATTAACACCTAATCTAATTTATTACATGCAAGGTGTCAACTTTGCACCAATAATTTGTTATTTTTGTCTTGACATGCTCCATGATTGATGACTTATCCAATCTTGTGGCCCCCCAAGATGGGTGGGTCCATGTGAAATTCAATGGTGGTCCAGTATTTTGGGCAGTTTTACAACTTCCCCTTTATCTATGCGTAGAGTTCATCGCCCTGATTGTCTGAGTAGCTCTCTTGTCGCATTCGGAGTCCTGGTTCGAGAGGTAGGAGCTTTGGAAGTTTGATGCTTCTATGCGGATTTGGGAAAATTCATATATACACCGTTCCTCGTGCTTTATTGCAGGTTTAACCAATATTTCCATGTTTACTGCAAATACCTGCAAAAGTATGAAAACATATTTATTTCATGATTATTAAACACATAATTAACCAAATTTATATGTCTCAATGGGGTTTCATAATACACTTTTGGATGCTTATCACACTACCCCCAAACAGCAATTTGCTTGTCCTCAAGCAAAGAAGAGACATTAAAATAGATAAGTGGCCAAAAATGTGTAGTCCTAAACTAATTCTCATTTTGCAGAGTGCGGTTGCATTGACCATATGCAACAAGGCCTTAAACCACTAGGAATTCCCTAGTGGACGAGTTATAGCCTCGTGAGAGTTTTCCAGAAAAGATACTCACAAACTTCATTTATACTACAATGACTAAGTGACAGAAACTCGTTTCCTAAATTAATCTCAGATATCCATACATCTCCTTAGCAGGGAACGAGGATTGATTTCTTTGAAACTGAAGTTAATATGTATTCAATAATTAAAACATCTACATATGATTATTCATGCATTGAACTTTTCATTGAAATATACTAGCAGGGTTGTTTCTGGATCCCTTGGAGAGCGTACCTAAATGGGTTCTCATAGGTATGTGTCGAAACACAATTCCACTCAAAATTTTACCACTCAGGTTTTGTTAACTCCAGTGTGCAGTGGGCACACGTTTCCTCACATCTCAATGACAGTTGATAAGTCCTCAAAAAGTGCTATTTAACTCTCGATTATGCCTTTTGTTTAGCCATCTTAGTGGACTAATAGTGTTTATAAGTTGTGTTTTAAGATTCTACAGGTGAAAAAGAGAGTTTTGTAGAATATTAGAGAAAATGGGGTAAAACGGAGCAATTCGGAGCATTAAGGATCAAATGGGAGGCCCGTGGACAATCATGGAGAAGGCCAAGGAATTGGAGCTATTAAAGATGCAACTTGGACCTATTTTAAAGCCTATTTGGAAGCCCAAGGCCAAAAGATTCGTTGCTTGGACCAAAGCCCGCAAAAGAGGATAGAAGGATGGAGCAAAAGAGGGAAAATAGACTTCTGAGTCCGAGACTCATGGATCATGAGTCTGGACTTAATGCTCGCGTCACGGGGACGATAGATCGTGAGTCCGTGACGCATTTCTTGAGTCCGAGACGCATGGATAATGAGTCCAGATGCATGAATCGACATCAGATCAGTAGCCAATTCTTTCAGTTTTGGAAATGAAGTTGGACTCGAAAAGAAGTCTATTTGTATTAGGAAACAAATGACGGTTTGGAATGCTTCTAGAGCTCATTGTAACCCCTATAAATAGAGGACCTAAGTGCCTCATGTAATTTGCCAATTCACTTATATTCTTGTCTCCAGAACTTGAGGCAGAGAGTCTTAATAAATTAGTCTTTCTAGTCTTATGTTCTTCAACTATTCTTCTTCTCGTTCTTCGTGTTCTTCCTTCTTTATGGAAGACTAATCTTCTCCTTCAAGGGAGGAGATGAAGCCAATGCTTAAGGTTTAATGATTCTTCTGGTTTATGGTGTTCTTCAATCAGGTTAGTTCTTTATGTTTTTAGTTATTAGTTCCATTGCCCACACCAGGGGATGGAAGTATAGATTAAGGTTTTTATTTATTACAATTGAATATCATGCTAGTTTAGGGTTTTATTTATTGCAATTGAATATTTGCTAGTAACAGTCTTTTATTTATTGCAATTGAATATAATGCTAGAATAGAGTTTTATTTATTATAATTAAATATTATACTATTATTCTCTACTTTTCTTCTAGTTGTGTAGTGTTTTAGAGTAAGGGAAGTATTCCTTGTGTTTGCCTTAGATGGTGATTCATTGAATAGCTGTCCAAGCTCACATAAAAGGAAAGAAGATACTAGTAACATGAACATAGGAACAACCTTAAGTAGAGTTATTTGTTAACGATGTTTCATCCAAGAGGGCATCGGTAGGGTGTACTTGAGAAATGAATTTCGAAAATTAGTTTTCAAAAATTAAAATATTTTTTTTTCTATATCAGCAGCATGAGAAAAATGAATTCTAATGATGAGTCTGGGATATAGATTTTATACTGCTTAGTGTTGAGTTTGATAGATAGTTGATATTATTGATTTCATTACCGCTTAGACTATTTATTATGGTCTGACATAGTTCTTATTGATAGAATTCTTTATTAAGGCACCACCATAGTACTTTGTCAGTTTTGTGTACTTTTGCTGGAAGAGAGATTTAAACCCCTAGTAAACTGGAAGGTGAATTTTTAGACTTAGCCCGTGAGACTTGAGCTTTATACCCATTCTTTGGAGAGTTCTTACGAAAAATCCGAGTCTTAGTGACTCAACATCTTTCAGTTCTTTATGTTGTTGTAATATAGTCTCATTATTTTGTTGATTTGGTTAATCACGAAGTGACATCAACTGGGGAGATAGCCATTAGGTCTTGTAGTCTATTCGAAATAGAGTATCATACTGATAAGTCAAGTAGTGAACCCATTTAGCTTTTATCCCACCTAGTAGGACCAACATGTTAAACCCTTTTGAGCCTTACAATAAGCCATTTTCTTTCATAAAACCATTTACCCTTTACCCAACTCCAGACAAGGAGTATAGCCAAAATCTTTATCAGCCATACCCATATGTTTCTGAGAATACGAGGGGCACAAGGAGGAAGAAAGAGCACAAAAGGAAGATTACAAGGAAATATCAGAGAGATACAATGAAGACCATCATTCTGTTCAAAGTTAAAGAAGCTAGTGGAAAACAAGTATATCCAGTATTAATCAAGGATATACCACTGAGTAAAAAATAAATAAATAAAAAAAAAAAAGTTGAACAGAATGGATGGAAAAGCTAAGAGAAAGGAAGAATTTTCTCTGCAATACAGAATTTGAAGAAATCTTCCAAAGAAAGAAGCAAAACCCTTAGTGTTTTTCAGAAACAACCTTAGAATCCTTTTTACCTTTCCTTCATAAACCAATACCCAAGCCAAGTTACAACCCATGACTTATCATTACAGTATGGTACGAAGTCTAGAATAGGTGAGAGGATGCTAAAGTGAAGGACCCGACACTTCATATGTGATTGACATTCTTTCCATGAGACTAATTTCATCCAGAAGTCCGTTTTTCAAGGTAGTATGTGGGATGTTTGTATTCATTATTCTTTTCCCCACATACATGAGGTAAAATAGTAGACCATCTTCTGAGAGATTCTTTGTTGAGAGTATGACCGGTGAGGATTGAAAGTCGAGATTTTCTGTCTAAAGGTAAATTAGGGATTCCGTTTCTTGGATAGGAGAGTATAAGAGATTGACTAAGTACAAACATAAGCCTTGATTGAGAATTTTGTCAATTTTTACTATCTCCCATCATAATCTATGAGTCTTTGCAGCAATGTAGTTAGCAATGGAGATTGTCTATTGGAGTAAGCACTAAGTGGGTAAGGAATTTCTCTCTCTGAAAAATACTATCATTCTTGAACATGCTATTGATTGATTTTGTGGGTATATCACCTGAAAACCCTCACGAGACTATAACTCGTCCTTTTTGGGGAACTTAAAGGTTTAAAGCCTTGTTGCTTATGGTAAATACAATCGCGATGCCTGCGAAAGTGAGTTAGGATTTTATTTTTGTTATTAGAATGTGATTTTGATCACTTATCTATTTTTTTTATCTTATTCGCTAAGAGACTAGCAAAAGGCTAGTTGGGAGTTGTGATAAGTGCTCAAAAAGTGCTATTTAACTCTCGATTATGCCTCTTGTTTAGCCATCTTAGTGGACTAATAGTGTTTATAAGTTGTGTTTTAAGATTCTACAGGTGAAAAAGAGAGTTTTGTAGAATATTAGAGAAAATGGGGTAAAACGGAGCAATTTGGAGCATTAAGGATCACATGGGAGGCCTGTGGACAATCATGGAGAAGGCCAAGGAATTGGAGCTATTAAAGATGCAACTTAGACCTATTTTAAAGCCTATTTGGAAGCCCAAGGCCAAAGGATTCGTTGCTTGGACCAAAGCCCGCAAAAGAGGATAGAAGGATGGAGCAAAAGAGGGAAAATAGACTTCTGAGTCTGAGACTCATGGATCATGAGTCTGGACTTAATGCTCGCGTCTGGGACGCATAGATCGTGAGTCCAGACGCATTTCTTGAGTTTGAGATGCATGGATAATGAGTCAAGACGCATGAATCGACACTGTAGCCAATTCCTTCTCAGTTTTGGACATGAAGTTGGACTCTGAAAGAAGTCTATTTGTATTAGGAAACAAATGACGGTTTGGAATGCTTCTAGAGCTCATTGTAACCCCTATAAATAGAGGAACTAAGTGCCTCATGTAATTTTCCAATTCACTTATATTCTTGTCTCCAGAACTTGAGGCGAGAGTCTTAATAAATTAGTCTTTCTAGTCTTATGTTCTTCAACTATTCTTCTTCTCGTTTCTTCGTGTTCTTCCTTCTTTATGGAAGGCTAATCTTCTCCTTCAAGGGAGGAGATGAAGCCAGTGCTTAAGGTTTAATGATTCTTCTGATTTATGGTGTTCTTTAATCAGGTTAGTTCCATTGCCCACACCAGGGGATGGAAGTATAGATTAAGGTTTTTATTTATTACAATTGAATATTATGCTAGTTTAGGGTTTTATTTATTGCAATTGAATATTTGCTAGTAACAGGCTTTTATTTATTGCAATTGAATATAATGCTAGAATAAAGTTTTATTTATTGTAATTGAATATTATACTATTATTCTCTACTTTTCTTCTAGTTGTGTAGTGTTTTAGAGTAAGGGAAGTATTCCTTGTGTTTGCCTTAGATGGTGATTCATTGAATAGCTGCCCAAGCTCACATAAAAGGAAAGAAGATACTAGTAACATGAACATAGGAACAACGTTAAGTAGAGTTATTTGTTAACGATGTTTCATCCAAGAGGGCATCAACACTCGCTCGATTGCCCGATTGTAGTATACTTGGAGAACAACATGAAGCAAAAAGGTCATTGAATCAAAAGCATTGGTGGATTTGAATCTCTTGAATCTATCTCTCTCATATTCTCTCCCTATTTCCAATTCTTAGCTTCAGTATAAGTTTAGTTAGTTTAGTTTAGTTTAGCATTAGAATCTACAATATCTATAATCATAGTTTTTAATCCCTCAAACCCCCTTTCCAGTCCTGTCCTTCATATAAACATACACTTAAAAGTGGAACGATACCCTACTCATCCTTTACTTATTGAGGGATAATTAGGTTTTGATACGCTTCTGTTTTGTTCAATGACCATATACCATCTACATACACAAAAAGAGGCGAGTGTCAACAGTCAGAGGATAGTGTACAAGAAAATGGAAATGGATAATCAAAATTTACGAGTATGAGAGAATAGGGTCTTCATATATTTACACTAGAGGAATCCTTGTTTTCTTTCCTTCTTCTAACTGAGTTTTATAACCTTGTTCTTAAGCCTCTAATGGATTTTTATTATTATATCTTTTTTTTTAGATGGCTTAAAAACATGATTCTATTTTTCTTTCCTGAAGCAAGTAACTGACTTTTATTTGGGACAAGTCTTTCTCTTCATTCTTTCCACATTTCATCCTATTTCTCATACTCATCACTTAGGTAGGTTCTTTTATTTGGTTTAATAAATGGGTAAGGAATTTTTGGTGAAAGTGAAAGGTTTGATGAACGGTTCGATTGGAGTGACTAGCGGTAAAATTTGTAAATGTAAGAATTTTAGCTATGTCGATCCAAAGAAGGCCTAAATTCTCGCCTAGGGTTGGTGGTGATCAAGTAAGTAGACGCGTGATTTTCTAATCGGAAAAACTACTCTTCCGTGTCATCACACACAAATCACTCATGTCAAGGTTTTGGTTAGATTCTCACAGGATTTATAGTTTAAGTAACTAACCGTTGGTTCCGAAACTTCTTGCTATGTACAATCGATGATACTCGGTACATGAATATTCATGAAAAGATGTATAAACTATTGCATAATGATTATCTAAAGTTTCTTAAAACAAATCCTAATTAGGATACTAATGTGAGATTTCTAGACAATTTTCATCATTGAAAAGGAAACAAGACTTTGTCACTAAGTACAATTATTAATATGAAAATAAAACTATATACAGGCTACAAGATGCCTAATTTTTGCTACAGGTTTAAAGCACCCCCAAACAGAATGATGCTTAGTCCTCGAAGTATCAATAATTAAAGAGAGAAAGTACCTGAGAACCGTGAGCAAAATTAGGACTAGATTGCTGGAACAGAAGGGTTGGAGAACATAATATATTATTCAGAAAGAACAAGAAAATGTTCAATAGCACACTAAACATAGCACACGAAAATAAAAAACAATAGCATACGAAACATGAAAAATAATAGCACACCAAACATAAGGTTTAGCTAGATATATGTACAATGGCAAACTCAAGTTTACCATCCGGCAGGATGTGAAGGTCTGACGTCCTCTTTATGGAAATGCATTTCCTTAGCATCGCGCCAATAGATAATAGTCTGCCAAATTTCAGCCCATTCTTTGTCTCCGGATTCCCTCAAATTGGTCTTCATCTTTTCATCCATTGGGTAATATCGAACATGCCTCGTATCGGCGGGACGCTTCCATTGATTTAAACCTCAATGAGCGAATGATTACGTTTTGTTTGGGCACATGGAATCCACCTTGACCCTATCATGAAAAGTAGCTGCAAACTGTGGGAAATGTGTCTTCATGATCCGGCAAGCGGTGACTGGTAAAAGTATATACTGATCCTGAAAAGTGCGAGCTCGTTTCAGGTTGGAGACAACACAACCTAAAATGATAAATAATGCATGACCCTGAGCTAGTGCACTAAATACGACGCAAGCAGCCTCATTGGCAGTAGAAAAATGCCAGTCTCTCATAATGTTCAGGAGTACAAATAACATTGCAGTCCCCATGTTCATGGTCATGCTTGCTAATGGAATGGTGATGTTGCGCCATGGAACATGGCCATCTCCTTCTCGTTTGATCTCAAGACCATCACCATAAGAGTCGCGAAACGCTAGCCACTGAAAGGAACAGTAAGAATTTTGATAGATGTAATGCCAAGATGCAGCAGGTTCGTGGTATGGAAGGTCCAAAGTTAGGGCAAGTTGTTGTTCAGAAAAGATATGAGGTGTGTCACCAACTCGGATTGTGAACCTGTCTAAGTAGAAACCATGCGCATGGTTGAATGCTGGTGTGTCTTCCATATTAACATAAAAGTATGCAGCTAAACTCGGAGAATAAGTTTGGTAAGGTTGAAAAATTAGGGAAGACCACCCAATGTTTGTGATGTAATCATGGAAGAGATGGTCATAGGCATTGGAATCCATCATAGACTAAAAGGATTGCTCAGGAATGAGTTTGGGAGGTACCATGGATGATGAAAATGCAATGTTTGATGAAGATGCCATGGTGGATGAAGTAAAGAAATGGGTAACGATACCGGCAACTGTATGGAAAAATGAGTATGTAAGAAAATAGACCCTCCTGTAGCACATGTTAAAATTATATTAGTCACAACGGAAATGATGACAATCCTACTAAGCATTGCATACAAAAGAAGACAAAAAGATAAGACAAAATACATAGTATAACGGAAAAACGTAATAACATATATGATTATATACTTATTGACTTAGTAATATCATGGATTCTTATATTGATCTTGGAGATGCATATTTTTCACCGCATCGTTTAGGTCTTCTATTTGTTGGCCGAAGCTGCATCCGAATGTCCCTTATCGGGCAGAGAGTTTGCTTTTGATTTTCCATTAGGAAAGCGTGATTTTGCAAGGATTGAGAATGATTTTCCAAGATCTCCTCCTGTTCAACATCATGCGTTGCTTGACGATCTTGGAAATCCTGAAAAGTTGTGATGATTATATTCTGACGAGCGTGTAGTTCCCTCAAACCCTGATGAAGAAGTTTAATGCCTTCCATGGGATTAATAATATTCAGCATGACATTTTCATCAAATAAATGGTCAGAATTTAAGCTTGGGTTGTTATGCTCATCTATCAGAGTATCAGGGGTCCAAAAACCAACGGAGTAGTCTGTTTGGAGTACCTTTATATATGCTCTTTGAAGGGGTGTCTCTGGAGAAATTATTGGATAACCCCAATGCATCATAATCTGTGTTACTAAAGTGGGTAGGGGTGCTGACCTTCTTGTTTTCTTGGTGATTACGTTCCAGAGGTGTTGGATTAGACAAAAGTCATCTCTTTGAGTTTGCAAAATCCAAAGTAGGTGAAGTTGAGGCTTTGTGACTTCTGATTGGTGTGATGTACCTACCACATTATGTCCCAACCAGTGGAGCACAACACGTTGATTCTGTTTCAAAGAGCGTTGACGAACAATGTGATGTGTGTTTTCGACGCCGCCATGAGATCTGAGCTCGCAAGAAGTTTTTTTGCGGAATCAAATGATGACTCTTGAAAAGGGACTCACAGGTATTTATTGGGATTTGAAGTATGTCGGAGATCATTTCCTTATTCAATTCCAATCGTTGTCCATAGGCATTGAAGTAGAATTTTCCATCTTCATATCCGCTAAATTGGTAGAACATCAAAACCAATTCTCGGGAATAACCAAATTTCTTTGAATGATATAGAAGAGGTGTCCATCCACGACGTATGATTTCGGTGTCAAAATAAGGAAAAAACCGGCCCTCTTCGAAAGTTTTCAGGTAGTCTTTCTATGTCGTTATTTTTCTTGGTTGAGCCATTACTGAGGGAAGGATAGTGAAAATTGTTTGAATAAGAATGGCTGAAAAAGAAGAGATTTATAGCCAATCTATGAGTCTATACCAACTGAGTCCAAGTGTAGTTAATGACCCATGTGATTATGAACAAAGATCATAGGGGATCCACATTAAGTCTTTGTCATGTCGATATCCAAATACAATTAATGAGATGGTTTTAATGTTAGAAAATACGGAGGAAAGTTTTCACGGGGGTAGTTAGACTTACACGTAATTTCAGAAATGATGATCATAACTCAAGTAATAGAATATGGATAGAATAATCGAAATGCATGTGTGACAAGTGTTATGTGTACCTTGTAGCGTCTTGCGATTTTCTCTGAACACCATGTGTATCCATTAATTATTTTGGTGAGTTTTGGATGGCCTTTCTTTGTTATGGTTTGTTTATTTATTTTCTTATTATTATTTATTTATTATTATTATTTATTTTTATTTTATTATTTATTATTATTTATTTTATTATTATTATTATTATTATTATTATTATTATTATTATTATTATTATTATTTTATTTTATTTTTATTTTTTTTATTATAGAGGAAAAGACAACTAATATACACAAATATTTAATACGGAACTTCTTCATTTAATACGTAACCCGTACAAATGTGTGAGAATTATTTAACACACCATACTAATATACAAAATGAAAATCAGAAAAAGAGACGGTTACATAGATCTAGATGTTCTGGATCATGTTATGCATGAGTGACAAGAGAATAATGATAAACACTGTTATCACGATTAATGTGATAGCCCATTCGCGTTGCTCCTTTTCCCATCGCTCTATTTGATTCATTATGTTCAAGAAATTGAGGATTTGTGAAGAAGAATTTGTGAAGAATGAGAGAAAGGGGTTGAGTGAAATTGGAAAAGGAGAGTTGTATTTATAAGTAGATTTCTGACCGTTGGGCATCTGACCATTTGGATCAGGCCGTTAGTGTCTGACCGTTGGGCTTTGAGAGTAGGCCCATGCATCAAGGAATATATGAGGAAGTACACTACGTGCATAACATAAATAATTTCACATTCAAACCGTCTGGAAATACAAAATTATGAGAAATCAACTGATATATAATTTTTTTATCACTAGAAAAATAAAAAATGCAATGCATAAGGGAAATAAATGACATAGTCATTGCTAAGCCTAGGAAAATAATCAGCTACTGTGAATCCTCCGGGTTAGCAGAAGAAGAACCCGGGTTTCTACGTCTTCTGCCACGACAAACTTCAGGCTGAGCTGACTGGTCTGGAATGTGGCTTATAGACTGTAACAACTGATCTTGGAATTGTTGCTGATTTTCCATCATCATTCTCTGGAAACGGCCTTGGCGATTTCTCATTTCTTGCTGGAAGTCATTCTGGGAAGTAAGCATCTCTTCCTGGCGAAGAAACATCCTGCGCATACTAGTATTCATGTGCCTCAAGGCATCCATAGGAGTATTGATTCGGCGCATGGTATCTTCATTAAAACAAATGGGTGGTGAAGGAGGAGGAGGAGGTACGTTATCATGCTCAATGTCATCTCTAGCTACTGGGTCCTAGTGGTCTAAAACACAAGTCTCAAAAATTCCCAAATTCTCGAAAGACCTTGTTTCAATAAAAGGAGTAGTAGACTAGAACCCTAAGTTAAGCATAAGCCGAAAGTAACAAGTAAAGAAGAGGAGTCGACCCGTTTGACGCTGTCGAAGAAGAATATGGCCCAGGAAATGGACCATATAGAAAGTGTTCTTCCTCTCCTGTAGGATCCACAGCAGGTGCAAGAAAGTCTTGTTCACGTCAGACGTCTTTGAAGTTCCAATGACGTTGTACGCTAGCCATTGAGTGACGGCTAATTGGTTACGTCTGAGCGAATGCTGGTACACGCAGTTCGAGCCAGTGTTGTACTATCCCTCGAGAAGCGTGTCAAACATCAAATCCCTCATGGTCGGATACTTTGACAATAACAGGGTCGGACTATCAGAGTTTATCGGAATCTGCGCGGTATTCGAAATCAACTCCAGTGTGAGTTCACATTCCAACCCATCCGCCGTAATCCAAAATTCGTCACCCCGGAAACCTCCATTGTTGTAAAATTTCAACACCAATTCTTCGGAATAATGAGCTGGAATTTGATGCAATAGATATTCCCACTCTCTACTAGCAATTTCCTCATCGAAAAATGGGTGAAACATCCCGGAATTGTAGAGATTTGCGAAATTTCTCTCAACTGTGATTCTCCTTCGTCTTTGCCATAGCGGTGTAGATTAACTTTTGAGGGTGCAAATAGCAAGAGGAGGTGGAGGAGATGGTGCTGGAGGAAGGGGGTTGAGTTTGGTGGATTTTGTTCGCTGCGGCGCTGGTCGAAATACTTCGCTTTAGTAGTCGAAAGAGTGGTGTGTGGGGGACCAAGATCCGATTTTTGTGGGAGAAGAAATGAGAGAGGTGGACGCGTGGGTGCCTCACGCATGGGCTTTGTACCCGGATTTTTGATTTTTTTGGTCGGGTCAAAATTTTGGCCCAAGTCCAAATGAATATCAGAAATTCCCTTTATGTCCCGAAATGTTCCGAAATTTCAAACGTGAAAATTCGATTCGTTTCAACTCCAAATTGAACGGATGAGATATCAAAACGATCGACATTAAAAATGCCATCCACTAGAATATGAAAAAAAAATCACATTCAAACATTTTTTTTTTTTTTTTACTAACTTTGGTTTTTATTTATTTAAACTTTTATATACAAATGTACAAGTCGAGAAGAACGTGTCAACAACACCAGAAGTCCAAATAAAACAACACATCAAAAAAGCTTTAACTCAGCAACTTTTTCATGTCGGCTCGGCTTAACCCAATCCACCCGTGATCGTGGCTTATCCTTTATGTTTTGGGGCCTAGGGTTCGTGGCGGTACCATCCCCCGACCAATGTGCAATGGTCTAATAATAATATTACCCTTAGTACATATGGTATAGCCTCAAACCCCTCAAACATGATCACATAGAAAAACGATCGGGTGGAATCCATGGAATCTATTGCCCGTCTGAACTAGGAAATGTCCGATGGTGCATATCACGACTCTCTTTGGGCACCATGGGTGCTAATAAAACGAAAGTATATACATGTTGAGTCTTTTTACGTCAGATCCTCAAGACGAATGTGAGTCTTTTAACGTCAGATCCTCAAGACGAATGTGAGTCTTTTAACGTCAGATCCTCAAGACGATTGTGAGTCTTTTAACGTCAGATCCTCAAGACGATTGTGAGTCTTTTAACGTCAGATCCTCAAGACGATTCCCAACCTATGGGAATAACGGGGTGACGATGAAGTTTATCCCCTGCTGCCATGTGTCGATAATAAATATACCTTATACCGGCTCATCTCGGATAATAGATCAAGACCTGGACAGAAGCGTTGTTGACAATTCATACACCACCCCATCCTTCGCGCACGTCGCTTTCGAGCATAAGTACTACGACCATTACCAATTCGAGATGGGTGAGATTTACACCAAATGATGAGTTGGAGTTCGCGAGGAAGAGAATAGAAAAGGGAAGAAAAAGAAGGATTTGAAATTTTTGGTACCCATTGTTTTCCAGGAGGCACGTTTGCTCGATTATCAGAAGACATTTATACTCAGTTCTGAAATAGAGTTTTGGTGGACTAAGGTTCCGGCGCTTGCAACCACACACTCTAGGGATTTTAGAAAATAAAATAGAAGAGGGTCTGGCTACCCTAATGGCATACTTTTCCTGTTTAAATACATGGAAAGAAGTACACCATCGAATCTATTAGTCTGTGTAGACTGGATCATTGAGAAGAGTCTCTTCGACATCCGAGAGCGCAACTCATGATAATGTTTAAGGCTACCGCCATTTACTTGAAATTTGCTACCATCATTTACGTTTTTCACGAGATAGCCCTATAAGGGGTGATGTGCAGAGAGAAATGAAAGGACCAGACCATCGAGTTTTTAATTTTCCTGGAAAAATGTGTAATCTTGAGTTATACATCAAAACTTTTTGACCGACTTTGAATTCTTTTCTCAATATGTGCTTGTCATGCACTCTTTTCATGTTAGTATTATATGATTTCGAGAGATCATAGGCATCACTCCGATTTTCCTCAAGCTCATTTAACTGCAATTTTCTCTTTTCGCTTGCCACATTAGTGTTATAATTGAGGCTTTTGATGGCCCATAGAGCACGGTGCTCAAGTTCAACCGGCAGATGACAAGGTTTTCCAAAAACGAGGCGATACGGAGACATCCCTATAGGTGTCTTAAAAGCTGTTCTGTATGCCCACAAGGCATCAGATAATCGTAGATACCAGTTTTCCTAGATGGATTGACAGTTTTTTCTAAAATGGATTTGATTTCTCGATTAGAGACTTCTACTTGACCACTGGTTTGAGGATGATACAGAGTTGCCACTTTGTGCGTGACTCCATATTTCTTTACTAATGATTCAAAATTTTTATTGTAGAAATGTTTTCCCCCGTCACTAATTATAGCTTTTGGAACACCAAATCGAGAAAAAATATTTTCTTTTACGAACAAAACGACCGTTTTATGATCGTTAGCACGACATGCCAATGCCTCAATCCATTTTGACACATAGTCAACTGCTACAAGTATGTATAGGAAGCCATGAGAATTTGGAAATGGAGCCATGAAGTCGATGCCCCATACATCAAAGATTTCCACAATTAGAATGGGATTTAAGGGCATCATATTGCGTTGAGTAATGCGTCCTAGCTGCTGGCAGCGATTGCATGCTTTGCAATGTTCATGTGCATCTTTAAACAGTGTTGGCCAATAGAATCCACATTGTAAGACCTTGGCCGCAGTTTTCTTACCACTAAAATGACCACCACAAGATTGTTCATGACAGAAGGATAACACATCATTGTGTTCCCAATCGGGGATGCAACGGCGGATTAGTTGGTCGGAACAATATTTGAAGAGGTAGGAATCATCCCGTAAATAAAATTTCCACAAAGATGGATAAGAACTTTTTCCGGTCATTCTGAGACCAAGATAAAGGGACTTCCTCGGTAACTAAGTAATTTACTATGTAGGCGTACCAAGGGGACGAAAAAATAGAATACAAGTGTTCATCCGGAAAGGAATCACGATAGGTTCGCATATCGGATCAACATCAATCGACAAGTCTTGATAAATGGTGCGCAACCACATTTTCGCTACCTTTTTATCTCTAATTTCGAGTAAACTCTTGCAAAAGGAGAATCCATCGGATCAACCTTTGTTTTGCATCTTTTTTTCGCTAATAGATAACGAAGTGGTGCATGGTCAGTGTAGACAATAGTTGGAGAACCCACTAGGTAAGGATCTAAACTTATCTAACGATATACAATGGCGAGAAACTCTTTCACCGGTGGTGGTATAGTTACGTTGAGCTTCATTAAAGGTTTTACGCGATAGTAAATGACAACGGCTTATCTTTCGGCGTTGCCCTAGTACGACTCCTATAGCATAGTAAATTTCGCGTCACATTAATTCAAAAGTTTAGACCAATCGGTGGTTGAATTATGGGAGCGGTAGTTAAAGCGGTTTTAATATCTCAAAGGCTTGTTTGTAACCTGAAACTGAAATAAAAAGCGGCATCTTTAAGCAGGAGATTGGTTAAAGGTCTAGCAACCTTGAGAAATCTTGAATAAATCTCCTATAGAAATCAAGGTGTCCTAAGAATCTTGAATGTCTCGAACTGTTTTTGGTATAGGAAGTGAAGCAATTTTTTCTATCTTTGCTTTTTGTCGACTTCGATTCCGGTCCTTTAAAACGATGTGTCCTAAAACTATTCCTTTAGTAACCATGAAATGACATTTTTCCCAATTAAGAACAAGGTTTTCTCTTCACAACGTAAAGACCTTTTCAAGATTTGATAGACGACTATCGAAAGAATCTCCATAAATTGAGAAGTAGTCCATGAATACTTCCATAAACCGTTCAACCATATCGAAAATATGAAGTATGCAGCGTTGAAAGTACGGGTGCATTGCAAAGGCCGAAAGACATTCGCCTATATGCAAATGTACCAAATGGACGGTGTGAACGTTGTCTTTTCTTGATCGCCAGGTCTATGACTATCTGAAAAATAACCTGAATAACCATCAAGAAAGCAAGTAATAGGCATGACCGGCTAAACGTTCGAGCATCTGATCGATGAATGGAAGTGGAAAGTGATCCTTACGAGTGACGGCATTAAGTTTGCGATAGTCAATGCATATTCGCCATTTTACTGGGATACGAGCGGAAATGCATTCATCTTTATCATTTCGCACAACTGTAATGCCAGATTTCTTTGGAACTACGTGTACAGGACTCACCCAAACACTATCAGAGATAGGGTAAATAATACCCGCATCTAGTAATTTTAACACTTCCTCTCGGACCACATCTTTCATGGTAGGGTTTAGGCGACGCTGTGGTTCACGCGATGTCTTAGCATTTTCTTCCAAGTGTATGCGATGGGTGCACACATTAGGTTCAATGCCTTTAATGTCATCGAGGGACCATCCAATAGCAGAACGATGTTGTTGAATGACATTAATTAAACGAGCTTCCTGATCGTCAGTCAATTGTGAAGAAATAATAACTGGGTGACGACCATCGGCATCAAGCTGTACGTATTTTAATTCCAAAGGAAGAGATTTTAATTTAGGGGTGGGCGGAGTTGGTATTAAAGATTCTTGAGGAAGGTCATCATCCATGAAGTAAACAAATTGATGATCATCCAAGTTACTTGACATCACTGTTGTAGGGTCAAATAGTGGTACTGACTCTAATAACTCATTTACTTCTTGTGTATAATCATCGTCCTCAAACTCGGATTCACTAAATGAAAGAAATTGGTACACTTCATCTTCAGGAAAAGAGTTTGTGAAATACTATTGCAGAATGTTGTCAACCCTGTTGACCTCACCATTGATGTCAGGCTCTGGAAGTTGTTTCATCAACTTGAACACATTCACCTCGACCGAAAGATTTCCGAAGGACATGGTCATGGAACCATCTCTACAGTTAATAAGAGCATTAGCAAAGTATGCGAGGAACGGACGCCCTAAGATGATAGGAATGGAATCACATGCAACTTCTGTATCCAAAATAACAAAGTCTATAGGATAGAAGAAATCTTGGACTTTTTCAAGGACGTTTTCCACAATTCCTTTTGGATACTTTATGGAACGATCGGCTAACTGTAGAGTCATAGTGGTAGGTTTGAGCTCATGAAGACCTAGTTGTTTAAGTAAATAATATGGAAGTAAGTTCACACTAGCTCCTAGGTCTAGTAGTGCAGTAGCCGTGTATTTGTCACCTAAGGTGCATGCAACCGTTGGTCTACCAGGGTCCTTGTATTTTACTATACCATTGTGTTCGGTGATGGAGGGAAACTGTTCAGTGAGGAACGCTTGTTGAGGAACATTAGTTCTCCTTTTTGTGGTGCACATATCTTTCATAAATTTTGCATGTTTTGGTAATAGTTTTAAGGCATCGAGAAAAGGTAAGTTGATTCTTAAATTTTGAAAAGTCTCGAATTTCAAAAAATTCTCATCGGGTTTATTCTTTGCCTGCGAAAAAGAAACGGTGCCTTAGTATGAATTTGGTAAAGGGGTCTACTTGCTTGTTTCCTACATTCGGAGGTGTTGACTTTGTTGAATCTGGGGAATCTTCCGTAGGTTCATTATTAGAAATAGATTCCTTGGAACCTTCTTTTTCCTTTGGTTGATCATCTGGCATACGTATTTGATTGTCTACAGTTTTTCCAGATCGTAGAGTAGTGATTGCATGCACCTCACCTTGGTTGGGGGTGCTTGTGCCAAGGGCATTGGTGAGTTCAAAGGCTGTGTTTGCTGGTTTAGGGTTTGGAACTGCTTGTGCAGGAAACACGCCTTTCTGACTCTTTTCTTGCGCCAATTGCTGAAGTGATTGTTGGATAGACGTTAAAATTTGAGACTGTTGGTTCATGTAAGCCAAGAAAGTCTCATTTGTCCTATCCGTAATGGTTGGCGAGGTTGTGCAACAGGTAGTAGTTCTCGATTATTGCTTAGAAGTTGTTGATTATAGTTGGGATCTGGATTAGCTGGAACAAGGCTGCGGTTGGTTTGATAGTTAGCATTGGAATTATTTTGAAATTGACCTTGTTGGTATTGTTGATTATTTCCTTGGCGGTATGGAATAAAATTGTTGGTAGGTCGAGCAGTGGATTAGCTAAAACCCGGAGGAGCCCCCATTTCTTTGGTTATTTTGGCGCCAAGCGAAATTCGGATGTTGTCTCCACGGTGCATTGGGAATGTTGAATGCACATGCCTCCTCCGATTGTTGAGTAGGGGAAGCATATAACAAGGGACAATATGCATCAGGATGGTCAGGACTAAGACAAAGGACACAAGGGGCGGTGTCAACGTTCATGACTAATTTTGGTAGTTGATCGTTTACTTGAACTGCAAGGGCATCTACTTTTTTAGTTAGGGATTCTATCAAATTTTTTATTTCAGGATCGGGTTTTACCTCAAAAATAGATGTGGCCTTTGTAACATTGTCCTTTGATGACCGAGACGACTCAGTGTTACCCCAGTGTGTACCTTTTTTCGCTTGTTTTTCAAGAAAAGTATAAGCTTCGGTAGCTCCTTTGTCCATGAAGCAACCGCCGTTCATTATATCAAGAGTTTCTTTTTGATGATCAGAAAGACCATTAAAGAATGAACGAACAAGGACAACTTTGTCCAGTTGGTGATGAGGACATTCTAACAGAAGATCAGTAAAACGACTCCATGCTTCCGTAAAGGATTCATGAGGATTTTGACGGAAGAACTGAATTTTTGAAGCATTTCAGTTGTTTTCTTCTGAGTGTAAAATTGAAGCATGAAAGCTTGAACTAGTTTATTCCATGTATCTATGGACTGTGGCTGTTGTCCTGCTAGCCAAATTAACGTTTTTTCCGCTAAAGTGAATGGAAACAGTCGAAGCAAGAGTTGTTCCTTAGAGACTGCTGGATGGTGAAATGTTGTTGCCACTTGTTGAAGCCTACGAAGATGATTGTAAGGTTTTTCGTGCTCCAAACCATGATATATAGGTAAGAAACTGAAAACGTTTGGTGGGATACGAAAATCACCGACAATGTCCTCAAGTTTGATGTAGGAAGAAGGTCCTTCAGAATGCAAAGATAGAAGTCCGAGAGGGGCTTCTCTGCTAGTGGAGGATCGTCGGCCATAATGACAGAAGTTGATGGCGACGAAGGATTGTGATGAAGGTAATTAGTAGAAGAAGAACAATTTTTAGGTGAGAACTTATGCAATTGCTTATCGTATTTTTTTCGACGGTAGGTATGTTCAATTTCTTTAGTGGAACCAGACCTTAATCTCATGCAAGCATAAAATTAGATCTAACTTACAGAAGGAATTTAGTAGGACTCGAATTTTATTATTATCTTAAGCATTAGGGTTGAACAACATATGCCCTAAGCTCGCTACTAACGAAAGCGGTGAAGCTAGGAATACGTGTGCATAAAACCAACGGCCAGTCACAAGAGAGATATGAGGGAGGCTTTCCGTGCAAGCACGGTTCTAATTAAGTAACCTCAATCTTTCAAGTTTCCTAGACACCATTGGAATATGATTAAGATTTATGGAATTAAAATTTATGCAAAGGCGGTATTAATTTTAATTTAATTTATTTATTTAATTTATTTATTATTTTTATTTTTTTATTTTTTTAAGATTTATGCAAGGGTTAAACTACAAACATGCAAATACGATCTACTCAGACAATACTAGGTGCAGTAGCATGTGAAGATACTCTACTCATACGTATAGCTATACGAATAGGCAAGCTTGTGTCATCAATAAATACTTCCATACGCATGCAGGGCAAATATACATCGAATAATGTATATGTATGCTAATTTTAAATCGATATTAAAAAGCGATATCATCAAGAGAATGAAAATTTGAATCACTCATACATATCTAAATACATAAGCATGCGGATATAGTATACATACGCAGATAAATACGACAAAACTAAACATGCAAGGTATTATACATAAACTAAAATCACGACTTTTGTATTGCATAATAATTCGATTTGACAATACTCATTGAGATTGCGAATGTCATATAGAGAGCAGCTTTACCCCATAGGGTTTAGAAACAACTTACCCAACTCAGATTTTAACCCTCGTTGGAATGTTCTCATCTTTCTTGACAAAATCGACTTATTAGACAATACCGTAATGATAATAGAGAAATATTAAACATGTAACAAGAAACATTTATACGTAGAAAGACATATACCTATGCAAAACAGTACCATTAATATGTAAATATACATTAATATGCAATTCATTTCCGTGTAATCGTATATAAACATTTACCGGTGTACGAATTTGATTCATGCATAATTCTAGGCTAAAACGTAAATAATAATCCATAAATTTTTCCTAATACTACATACATGGCATACATGCAGAAAAAACGAAAGATAATAATACTGAATTTTTGGAACCTGTAGCTTCCCGCTATTTCGCCAAATAAATGAAACAGACGTTTCGATCCGTCGACGCGATTAATCACAAAGGATTATCGAATTTTTCAGGTACAGGGCCAGATATTTAGGCCTGGAAATGGATCAAGGTAGATCAGGAGATGCTGGTGGTTGAACAAGAGCAGCAAAAAAGAAAAAATGAATCATGGAGGCTGGTCACACACTCGCGACTCGGACCTGATGCGCCGCAGCGTGTCAGTTAATTCAGAATGATTTCAAATTTTTACAGCACTCTTATAATCGCCTGCAGTGATGTTTCCCAGTCCTAACTTTTGGTACCTGGAAGTGGAACGAAAAATTTGTGAGCGAACAGGTCTATTGCGAGGCAAAAATACGAATTTGAACAAAAAAAAACATAAACAAACGAAAAGGAAAGGAAGGAAGAGAATGGGGGTTCCCCTTTGATGCAACTTCCGATCTTTAGCACAAGTTCTATGGCTTCAGAACAGCAGCGGCGCCATTTGATATATGCTTCTTTACTACTACTTAGAGGTTTGAACTCTCTAAATTGATGCAAAAGCAACTCAAGGTCCTTACTCACGATCTTCGATTTCGTAGAGTTGGAATAAGGATTCGAACCAACCTAAAGTCTAGGACAACTACAAATTGGTTGTTACAATAAAGGGAACTAAGGAGTAAGGTTATAATACTAATGCTAGGCTTTCTTTCCTACACAACATTTAGAAAAACATTAAAGTTTGAAATCATGCACTTAAACAAAATACAAATTACTAAGAAAAAGGTGGAGAGTTAATCCTCCTCATGTGAAACTAACATTTAGTTGTTGATTTGAAAATGTTTATTGATTCTTCCTAGACTCATAGACAAGTCCCTAATGGAAAAAAAGATTTGATCCCTAGCATGTATGGCTCACTAAAGAGCTCATACATGCTAGCAAGTGAAACCAAGCAATGACTTATCTCTAAGCTCATTGCTTGATTCCTAACTAGACACTACACCAACTATCATTTTGGGATAAGATGTAGAGTTAGTTGTTCTTCCTAAAAACCTACCAAACCAACAACAATTGTTTTTCCCTCACATGAGTTGGATTAACTCCCCAAAAGGGAAGTTAGCTCATGATCCTTGAGACAAGGAATTTAAACTAGGGAAACAAAGAAAGAGAGAAAAAGGAAGAAGATAAACAATCAAACTCACTTCTATTTATTTTCTAGAAGAAAACAAGTGTTCCTCCATTAAAACTATTACAAACTTTCTAATAAAAACTAAAAACTAACTCATGATTTTTTTCACTAAGGAACTAAAATAATGCCATGTAAGGAAAATAAGTCAAGTGAGTAAATGGAGTGTCCCCCACCCTTGTCTAATTTCTTCTCCATTTGAGAGAAATCTCATTTCCTCCCACGTGAATCATCAAACCACATTAATTCATTTTTATCCACCACATTAAAACAAAGTGACACCTTGCCTTTTTTTTCACTATTAACACCTAATCTAATTTATTACATGCAAGGTGTCAACTTTGCACCAATAATTTGTTATTTTTGTCTTGACATGCTCCATGATTGATGACTCATCCAATCTTGTGGCCCCAAGATAGTGGGTCCATGTACGATCGATGGCGGTCCGGTATTTTGGGCAGCTTTTACAACTTCCCCCTATCGTAGAGTTCATTGCCTCGATTGTCCGAGCAGCTCTCTTTGTCGCGATTCGGAGTCCTGGTTCGAGAGGTAGGAGCTTTGGAAGTTTGATGCTTCTGTGCGGATTTGGGAGAATTCATATATATGCCATTCCTCATGCTTTATTGCAGGTTTAACCAATATTTCCATGTTTACTGCAAATACCTGCAAAAGTATGAAAACATATTTATTTCATGATTATTAAACACATAATTAACCAAATTTATATGTCTCAATGGGGTTTCATAATACACTTTTGGGTGCTTATCAGACGACCTCACATGCTAGTTAGTATTTGGTAGAAATGTCATGAACACTAGGGACTAGAACTCGAAATTCTTGCCGTAAGAACGTAAGAATCGAGATACAAGAATCTATGCTAGGTTATTAAGTTGGATTCGAGGTGGAATCAATTCCCCTCTAATTCTTTATCTAGATTCAATTCAGTATTCAGTATCATTTTGTTATTCGTAACTTGTTAATTTTCATTCACCTCGTAGTATAGAATTTCCCTCGTAAACCTCTCATTAGACTTAAGACCGATTAGTTAACCATGAAATCATTCCATGCTAGAGAACTAAGAGTGGAACGAATTTGTTACTCCACTCTATTTCGATAGAATTGAGAGTAGAAAACTTGATAAGCTTTCCAAGCATCGTAAAGAGATTTAGTTTACTTACGTTTTGAGTTTTATCGTTCATTTCGTAGGTAAAGCATCATTTTTATGTTTTATCAAATGGCGCCGCTGCCATCTTAGTTTCACTTTAGCATTGTTTTCATAGTATAATTAGTCATTTTTAAGTCCCATTAAACCCACCCACCCTTGTTTGATTCATACTGTGGTTGTCCGTTTCAGCGTTGAAAAGTTCCGCGACAAAATTACACTAAAAGCGATCGCTTCGGAAAGGAGCGACTCGCTACCATAAGCTGGAACCTTGAGCGCGACCCGCCCTTAAACACTGTAACTTCAAGTTACACGGGATGACCGCCTCTAAGCTAAATTTTTTCCGGATTTCTACAGGTTTGTTTCGAACTTCGAGTTTTAAGTTTTTCAGTGTTCTAACTTGTTATTTACACTGAACACGCGTAAACAAGACGCTATTCATACGCGAAGCAAGGACACTATCAGGTATTCCTTTCTTCCATACCTCGCATCTCCAGTTAGAGGTTTATACTAAAATATCAAGATTGTTTGGAGTGTTGTCGTGTTTAGATTTAGACTTGCATGAGATTAAGGTCTGGTCGGAGAAAAACACCGAACGTAATTAACCGTCAACGTCAACAAACAAATCTATCGAGTATACCAATCACTACACCTCTAGCTACTATCCCACCAACCACACCTGACATAATGGCTGAAGAAAGAAAGACTCCTCTCTCCGACTTCTACAAAGCCTTGAGCGATAGCCCTAAATCTTGCATCGTTCTAGCAGACCCAGTGGGGGATTTTCGAATCCCCCCAAACATATTTAATTTGTTACCCGTTTTCCATGGTTTAGACCATGAAAAACCTTACCAACACATGCGTAGGATTGAACAAGTCCTTACAACATTCCATCATCCTACGGTTGGTGCGGAACAAGTTAAACTGAGGGTATTTCCCTTCACTTTAGACGATAAGGCAGCGTCTTGGTTAACTGCCCAAGCGCCTAACTCTGTGGACTCGTGGGCTAAACTTGTTTGTTGTTTGTTTATGGAACATTTTACCCACCCCTAAAGACGGATGAGATGCTTTCCAAGATTCATTTTTCCGACGTAATCCTCATGAATCATTTTTCGAGGCTTGGAATCGTTTCACCGATCTGCTTATAGAGTGTCCACACCATAACCTAGCAAAAGACACGCGTTAGTTCGTGCATTTTTCAAAGGACTTCAACATCACCATAAAAAGTCCTTGACATAATGAATGGGGTAGTTTCCTAAGTAAAGGAGCCTCGGAGGCTTACAAATTTTTGGAAGATCAAACTAAACGCTAATAACAATTGGGGGTAGTGATGATATCCCCGCCTCGCTAGTTCTTCTTCAACAGCTTAAGGCGGCGGCGGTATGTTTGAGATGAAACCCGATCTAGAACTTAAAAATTTAATCGAATCTCTAACTAAAAAGGTTGAGGCTATTTCTGTGCAACAAAAGCCTATCCCCGTCATGAATGTAAACTCCAACCCATGTAATTTCTGTTTGAGTCCTGAGCACCCTGACTCCTATTGTCCTCTTGCCTATGAACAACAACAATTAGAGCAAGATAATGTTTGCTCCATTAATAACTATCCTATTCCTAATGCCCCATGGAGACAACATCCCAACTTTAGTTGGCGAAACAATCAACAAGTTACACCTCCAGGGTTTAATAACCAAAATGTTAGGCAAGCAAACAATTATAATCAAGCTCCACCTAGGTGGTAAGGGCGGGGGGACAAGGTCAGGGAAATTATAATAATTATAACAACCAAAGCCAACCACGACAAGGTGTATCACAAGGTCGAGTAATTATAATAGTTATAATACCAATAGAGGTATCGTTAGATTAACAATAGTAACTATCACAACCCACCCATAAATAATCAACGTGAGATAGTTCCAAATCGCACCACTGTGACTACTACACCTACACAACCGGATCGTATCGACGCCTTTTATACAGGTTACCCAACAACTTTTCCAATCAATGACTCAAACAAACCAACAGATCTTACAATCCATAAATCGGGCATATCTGGCGGTTAGCCCAAGAGAAAGCCCAACCAAAAGGCGTGTTTCGGGATAAAGCGATACCAAACCCTAAAACAGCAAACACAGCCTTTGAGGTAAACGGTAATACTAGTACGGAAACTACAATCGTAGGTGACCTAAATGCCATCACCACTCTCCGTTCTGGAAGAGTGGTTGATAACAAAGTAACTACGCCTATAGTTACCCCATCAGTAATCCCTACACCGGATATCGAACTAGATACCGAAATAGAAACTGAAGAGCCTACCACTGTAGAGGTACCAGTTAAACCACAACCTAAGAAACCGAAAGCCAAGGTTACACATCAAGTCGAGCCATACGCGAAATATAGAGCGAAACCACCGTTCCCTCAAAAATTAGCCATGCTAACCAGGGATACAAATTTTGAGGAGATTAGGAACGTTTTCAAGAATCTAACGATAAACCTTCCTTTTCTAGAAGCTATTAAAAAGCTACCTAACCACGCTAAGTTTCTTAAAGAGTTGTTCACTACTAGGTGTAAGACCAACATACCTAAAGTTAGCCTTTCTAACTGAGCGGTTCCCAAACTTTATCTAAAAATAATGGAATTGTTAAGTACAAGGACCCCGGTCGCCCCATCAGTAAAATGCACCTTAGGAGATTCCCCACGACGATCGCGTTATTAGACACGGGGCGAAAGTGTTAACTTACTCCCATATTATTTGTATAAACAAATAGGTTTACAAGAAATGCAACCTACAAAAATAACGCGTTGCAATTAGCGGACGTGTCAATTAAGTATCCTAAGGGTGTAGTGGAAAACGCGTGCTTGTTAAGGTTCATGATTTCTACTATCCTGCTGATTTTGTTATCCTCGATCTGTAAGTCGCTAACGACTCTGTCATCGATCATCTTAGGGTGCCCCTTCTGGCTTATCGCCAACGCTTTATAAATTGCCGCGATGGTAAGATGTCCTTATCTTTTGGCCATCTTACTGTTGAGGTAAATGTTTTTAAAATGATGAAACAGTTACCAGATTCCTCTATAGATGGGGAGGTTAGCATGATTGAGAGCTTAGCTCAAGATTATTTTAACAACACGTTTCCCGAAAACAATATGTACAAATTCCTTTCTTTTGGAACTTCAGATTTTGTAAATGACTCCTACTTAGAGGAAGTCAACACCATCCTTGAGCCCACACCAATTGTAGACCCCCGGTTGCTCCATATATATCGAGTATGAAGACTTGCTGCCTAAGCAAGTATTCATTATGCAAAATGAGGACCCGGCCGAAACATCTATTGATTTTCCTTCCACCCCTGTGCTTAAACCTCTTTCCCGGAGTTAAAATATATTCAACTTGATCCGATGGTAGTCATCCGGTAATTATATCTTTTTCGTTATCTAAGAATGAAGAGACAAGTTTAATCCGGGTGATTAGGGAACATCGGGTCTCGCGATTGGTTGGTCCCTAGCCGACATTAAAGGAATTGACCCTAATGTTTGCACTCATCGTATCCATTTGGAGGATAACGCAAGACTTTCGCTAACCTCACCGACGCTTTGAACCCCGCCATGAAAGAAGTGGTTAGGGAAGAAGTGCTACGATTACTTTCGATCGCGGGTATCATATACCCAATCTCGATAGCGAATGGGTAAGCCCCATTCATGTAGTTCCTAAGAAATCGGGAGTTACCATGGTGCGTAATGGAAAGGGTGACTATGTTGTCACACAAGGTCCTATGAAATGGAAGATCTGTATTGATTACAGATGTTTAAATGCTATGAACGAAAGGATCACTTTCCTTTACCTTTTATAGATCAAATGCTCGAGCGCCCTAGCGGGTCATGCTTTTTATTGTTTTCTGGATGGCTACTCAGGCTATTTTCAGATTATTATTGATATTGATGACCAAGAAAAGACTACCTTCACATGTCCCTTTGGAACATATGCCTATAAACGAATGCCTTTTGGCCTTTGTAATGCTCCCCGTACCTTCCAAATTGTATGCTTCATATATTTAGTGACATGGTAGAGCGCTTTATGGAAGTTTTCATGGATGATTTTTCTATCTATGGGGATTCCTTCACAGACTGTTTGTCTAACCTGTCTAAGATTTTGACATGGTGTGAAGAAAAGAGCCTCGTTTTAAATTGGGAAAAGTGTCATTTCATGGTAAAAAAGGGCATAGTACTAGGTCACATTGTATCTAGTGATGGCATCGAAGTAGATAAGGCCAAACTAGATAAGATAGCGACTTTACCTAAAAACCACGATTTGTCCGTGATATTAGAGCCTTTCTAGGCCATGCAGGTTTTTATAGGCGGTTTATTAAAGACTTTTCGAAAATAGCTAGACCTTTAACTAATCTGCTTTTGAAAGATGCAATCTTTGATTTTAATTTTAACTGTAAGCAGGCTTTTGAAACTTTAAAAGCCGTCCTAACCTCTGCACCGATTATACAGCCTCCCGATTGGTCTAAACCTTTCGAACTCATGTGTGATGCTACTGACTATGCAGTTGGTGTAGTCTTGGGACAAAAACTAGATAATAAGTCCACTGTTATTTATTATGCTAGTAAAACCTTAAACGATGCTCAACGGAATTATTCAACTATCGAAAAAGAATTCTTAGCCATCATTTATGCTTTAGATAAGTTTCGTCCTTATTTGGTTGGTTTTAAAACTTTAGTTTACACGGACCATGCAGCCCTTAAGTACCTTCTTGCAAAGAAGGATGCTAAGCAGAGATTAATCCGATAGATCCTTCTCCTGCAAGAGTTCACATTAGAAATAAAGGACAAAAGAGGGGTCGAAAACGTAGTTGCCGACCACTTATCTAGACTTACAAACGATGATAATAGTGATTCTGAGTCCATACCGAACTATTTTCCTGATGAGCATCTGTATGCTATTTTTTCAAAGACCATGGTATGCCGACATTGTAAATTATTTAGCGCTGATGTTATGCCTTATAATTGGTCAAGAAATGAACGTAAGAAGCTCTTGGCCAGAGTTAAGTTATACTACTGGGATGAGCCCTACCTTTTTAAGTATTGTGCGGATCAGATTATTTGTCATTGTATTCCCCAGTGGGAATATAATGAATTTCTATCGTTCTGCCATGACAAAGAGTGTGGTGGCCATTTCAGTGGGATGAAAACAGCCGCTAAAGTTCTTCAATATGGATTTTATTGGCCAACCGTTTTTAAGGATGCCCAAGTGCATTGCAAGACGTGTATTCATTGCCAACAACTTGGGCGAATCACGAAGCGTAATATGATACCATTAAATCCAATGTTGATAGTAGAAATTTTTGACGTTTGGGGTATTGATTTCATGGGTCCCTTCCCTATTTCCCACGGTTACATTTATATTCTAGTTGCTGTGGACTACGTGTCTAAATGGATAGAGGCCTTAGCTTGCCGTAGCAATGACCATAAGACCGTTGTTTTTTTTATTAAAGAATATATTTTCTGTTGGTTTGGCATTCCTAAAGCCATCATTAGTGATGGTGGAACACATTTTTGCAACAAAGTTGTTGCATCCCTAGTGAAAAAGTATGGAGTTACACACAAAGTAGCAACTCCTTATCATCCACAAACTAGCGGACAAGTAGAAGTTTCTAATAGGGAAATCAAAAAGATTTTAGAAACAACTGTAAACCCTGATAGGAAAGACCGGGTCGGGCGACTATCGGATGCCTTATGGGCGATAGAACTTCTTTCAAAACTCCTATAGGTATGTCTCCCCTTTAGACTTGTATTTGGGAAACCATGTCATTTGCCCGTTGAATTAGAGCACCGTGCTCGTGGGCTATAAAAGCCTTAACTTCAATATTGATGAGGCGGTGTCAAACGCAAGTTGCAATTGAATGAGCTTGAAGAAATCCGTGAAGCGATTCTTACGATCTCATTTAATGATTATAAAGCTAACATGAAACGTGTTCATGATAAGCAAATCTTGGCGCAAAGAGTTTGTGGTCGGTCAAAAGGTCTTGCTTTACAACTCCCCGTCTACATATTTTCCCGGAAAACTAAAACCCAATGGTCCGGGTCCTTTCTCGTTATCAAGTCACCCTTACGGGGTAATCAGCTTGGTAAATCCCACGGACAACAATACCTTTCAAGTTAATGGTCAACGGTTAAAACATTTTCACGAACTTCTGTCCCCTGATATAGAGGAAGTCCTTTTACAGGACCCTGTTTATGAGGATTGACCTTTGTCATTTGGTGCACTTCCTTTCATTTCCATATAGTGGTAAGTGCACCATTCAGGTAACCGGGCCCTCCCTATGGAGTGTGTGGCTATAAGTACCGGATCCTAAGTCCACAGTTAACATAATTCACGTTTTCCACTTTTGCATGTTTTCTCGGGTTTTGAGTCATGTTCCTCTATGGAGTGAAGTATGTATTTATTGTTTTTCGTTTTTCTTATAATAAACTAAAAAAAAAAAAATCTAAATAGTAGAAATAGCAATCCAACAAGTCTTGGGAATCTGACTTTAAATGACTCACGTTAGAACAAATTTTATGTTTAAAAATTTGTTTGGGGGTGGGTAGTCGGTCTTTCCATCCGGATTGCTCGAACTTTCCATTTTTGTTGCTTAGGCCCAGTAGTGTAGTTCATTTTGGTTGATGTTATCTCAAACTTAGATTTCCTTCGTTCGCATAACTTACGTCAAACACGCACTTTTAGGCATTTTTCCACCTTCATATATGTCACCCATGGTTGGAATTGAGTGTTTTATGGATCATTGGATTGGAAATTCTCTCCTGATCATTTCCATAACTCATTCGCCAAAATCAGGCCAGTAACGAAGCGACAATTTGAATTTGAAATTGCGCGAAAAATCGGAAAATTTCAGAATTCAAATTGGGCTTGGGCCCAAACTGCATGCACGTTTGTGCGTCTCCTTCCTTCCTAAAAACGCACAGTTGTTTCCTTTTCCAATCCCGCCGGTTACCAAGGTTTAAAACAAACCTTAAACACCAAAATAATAATAATAAAAAAAAAAAAAAAAAAAAAGAATAGAAAACCTAACTACACTCACGCCAAGTAATTCAATCCAACTAAAATCTTCTCCAAACCATTACCACCACCTACCCCAACAAATTTTACAACTCCGGAAACAGCCACCAATTCAAGTCCCAACCTGCCACCATACCCACCACTGCCACCACCGTTGTTTCTAGTTGTTTTTCATCAAACTCGCCTCCCCCACAGTCTACAAAACCATTGGTTGTTTCAAAAACTTCAATGGCGCTACGACGAAGAATTTTGTCGGAGCACGTGTTTACTTCCGACAGCTTCGCGCCATTTTACGACGCGGAGATGATGAGGAGGATTGAACGGACGGTGGTAATTTTCGATTGAGGAATTCTATCACTATGATTTGGTAGAACAGTTTTATAAGAAGCGAGAATTGAGGGGATAGGATTTTTATTAAGGTAGCAGGAACGAGGAGAGAAGTAACTTGAGAGATTGTTGTTGATCGTTAGGAATTACGGCTTTGAAAGCAACCTAGAACGACCATTCGGGAATCGATTATCTTGGAGTTCCTGCTTTGATGAAAGATACCGTGGAGGGTGAATACAATCGACATCTCATTGCGTCCGCCCGATTGACGAGAACCAATCAACCGGCCAGTAGTTTCGGTGGATTGGTAGGAACGCCCGGGAAAGACAAAGTCGGCGATATCGGTCTGCAATGTCCGCGACATTCACGGATTTTGCAAACGAATAAGTATAATTTCTGCATCCTCGATTTAATGTTTAATGTGATTAGAGGAGTGGGAAAGAGCTTTAGCCTCTTCCGTATTGATCACTAAGATCATGCTCTCCTTTAGAGCTGTTGCAAAATCTGCTCCTATTAAGATCAAATTGCATTCTAATGCAAGTATCTATACGGATTGCATCCAAGAGACTTGGCCGTTGTCTGAAGAAAAGGTGGTTGAGTCGGAGGATGAAAGGGAGGATATGACATGTCTGGATGACAACGCCTTAGATAGTTGTAGTTCTAATTTAGAACGCATGCAAGTGTTGCAAACTGGCTTGCGTTGCGTTTATGGTATTTGTGAAGATATCGAGAGATAGACAGATTGTAGTAGAATAAATAAGCAAAGCGAACCTCCGGACGAGACTTGAAATGCTCGAAAGGGGTCAGGACGACATCTTGTCTAACTTGGAGACTATCCACCAGTATCACCAAGCCCGATTATCACGATCTTCGGGATTGAGATGGAAGAACGGCGCTTGTTCGAATAGAGATGCTACGACGATGCCACCCGTGGAGGATTACGTTTCAGCCGAAGTCGAGAGGCATGGCGTCGTCGCCGAAGGACAGATGGCTCAAGCCATTCTCCATCCCAGGACCAATCTCCATCTCAGGGTCCATCTTCATCACATAACTAGGTGTTCACCATCAGTTTGTTTTCGCTGTTATTTCATATTTTATTATTATTATTATTAATTGGATTTTAATTTAGTTGTTAAATTTAAATATTAATGTGTTTGTTTTATGTTGTTTGGTTTTAAATTTTAGTTTTAATATAATTGGTTATTTTCGACTTCTGCTTATTTTTATCATTAATCCCACCTTCCCGACTTGTTTGGGGGTGGTAATATTTATACCGAGCATAATTTGTTATATAATCGTCTGATGTAAAGTTGTCTTGGAGGAAAGGTTGCGAATTTGGCCGATATCGGCATATCTATGATTTTGTGTGGTGGTAGCATGAAATCTAGAAGAGTTTAGAAGTTACTATTCTAAATCCAGTATAAAAGATACCAGGATTTTTAGAAAATCAAGAAGATGGTTTGTTTCCGTTTTCGGGTTTGGAAAGTTTCTAGTTCCGAAAATTGCCTTAAAACAATTTGGCATCTTGCCGATTCGTTTTGGAAGCTCAGAACCTATTTAAACCCCCTTCATTCTACACTAACAAACCACACTACACCCCACCATCATCCCTCACCTTTCACTCCAAGCTTTTCCTTCTTTTTCCTCCAAACTTCTCGCCCGGCCTTTACGGCGATTGCGCCTCGATCAAGCGCATTCGCTACTGCGCATTGTACACTTCCAGAAATTTTACTCAGAAAGGACCAGCGCCTTCCCTTGAGCGACTTCCAAACACTGTAATTCCAAAAACCCACGAGCTCGACCGCGCCCTAAGCGAGCGCACCCGCGCCTTGCCTTCTGTGAACGCGGAAAATTCCAATTTTCAGAGGGTCATTCCAGGATTTTTGGAACTGTTCAAAGAGTAGTTGAGATGACATCTCCTATAGTCATACCTAAACAGTCTTTCGAAGATGTGTTGGGCACCGAGACCTATGGACATTGGTTCCGACACAGGATCCTGCAATTAGGGTGGCGCCATCTACTGGTAAGTGATGACGATTCATATTCACCATGACTTATCGCTTATTTCTACGACCACGTACGTTAAATTCTATTGTAATCGGGATGGAGAACAAGAATTCTCCGTCGAGTCAATCGATGACGACACATAATTCAATAAAAATGTGGTCGCTTTAGTTTCGTGGATTACCAATACCTTATCCTGTTCACACATGGGCATATATGACCGATAATGCATACCTTTATGATTATACATATTTCCATGAGTATTATGGGGGAGGGGTATTTCGAGTAATGGACCAGGGGCGATATAGCATTGCCCTTGGTAGCCTTTCCCTAAACGAAGGCACCACCATGTTATTCATCCTGATGAATATTTTGGGGGAATGGCAGCTCATTTATGCAAACAGTACTGATGGTGACATTTTCCTCGCTTTAGCTGAGGGACGTCGCCGATATGACATCCCCCGAGTTTTAGTCGCTAGTCTTAAGAGAGCCCAAAGCATGAGGCATAAGTATCTTCTTATGCCTGTTTGGTAAGCCGCATTGGGTCGAAGTTGTTTACGTATTACATGCACAATTCACAGATTGGAAAGGGTTGAAGTCATGAGACCCACCAATTGGGTGGTTCTCGTTCGCGAATAATAATGACTTGGCGGGATGGCGGTGCAGCCTCATTTGGTCTCCCGTACATCCCATCGGACATAATAACACTTAACATGTTAGCATTAGTAGATGATAAATGGCGGCAAGCTTGGCAAATTATAATGGACTGGTAGGATGTGAAGGAACCTCGTCTCTTTGATGAGGAGGAGGATGCTTAAACGGGAGATAAGGTAAGTTTTTAGTTTTGTTATTGTCTGCTTATGTCCCAAGCAATTTAATTCTATTAACCCCATAATGGGTGGAACTCTTTTTTATATTTTTTTTTCCTATATTAGTATGTTCTAACCTTGTTTTGCGGATGTTAAATTTAACGGCGTTTCCATGGTATTTTTCTACCCTATTTATTTGAATGCTTTGAGGACAAAGCATGCTTCTTGTTTGAGGGGGGGGGGGGCATAGAAACACGTGTAATTAAGGCATCTGTTAGGATATAGATATGTATAATATGCATTTGTTTTCAAGTTAAAAATTTTAAAAAAATATAAAAAAATAAGTTTATGCTATACACTTAGGAATATTGGTATTATTTTCTTTCTCTATGCTCTTAACAATCTAGAAGTCTCACGTAGCTTTTGAATCAGAATAATTGTTAGAAACTTAGGTTAATATGTAGGTAATAATCTTTGCATCTATCTATAAATATATTACATGAGTATCTATGATTGTTAGCGAAGAAGTTTCAAATCTAGGCTAGAGTACTTATTCTACAAATCCCGGTGAGAATATAGCCTAAAGCCTTATATAGCGAAACATTTGAGAAATGACACAAGGGAGAAGTAAAATCCGGATAGAGAAATCACACGTCCACTTGCTTGATCACTACACCATATCTAAAGAGAATTTAGTCCCTCTTTGGATCGATATAGCATGAAATTCAAACCTATGAATTATTTTCCGCTAGTCACCCCTTCGAGCCTTTCTTTAGCCTTTCATAAACCACAAATCCTTGACCCTGTTACAAAAAAAAAAAAAAAAAAAAAAAAAAAAAAAAAAATATATATATATATATATATATATATATATATATATATATATATATATATATATATATATATATATATAAAGGTGCTAGGTAGACAAACAAAATTTGAGGACAAACATCCGTGACAGCAAAATCTCGTCCGTTCGATCAAAATCAGATCAAGATCAAGATGCAAATGCAATATTTGAAATTTGGGTGAAAAATCGATATTTCGAATTTGGATGGTTTGAAATTCTTCTGCGATGAAGGGTTTGGGTTTTGAATTTCAAAAACAAAGCATAATCAAACCCAAAATCATCAACAACGAAATCATCAACAACAAAATCAAACTACCAAAATCATCAACAACAAAATCATCAACAACAAAATCAAACCACCGAACAATCCAAAAATCAAAACCCAAAAACCCAAAATTCAAAACCCCTTATTTTTGAAGTTCATGGGCGAAGCAGTTTGTGGAACAACGAAATTTTTGATTGTCAACACCCAAATTTGACAATCTCAGCTACAAAACACAACATCATCAACAACAACCTTCAAATCCTAATTTTCTCTCCCTTATAATTTCTTGCCGACATTTCCAAGGTTTTTTTTTTTTTTTTTTTTTTTTTTTTTTTTTTTTATTATATGCTATCCTCAAATCCTAATAATGTATCAACTGTCTTGTTGTTGCCTGGCTTGGGTTTGATATTGTTTTTATGGGCGTGAATTGGGTGGGCTAGTTATAAGAAATTGGGATTTGAGGATAAAAGTGTTATGATCATTTGTTGAGTGATTTAGTTAAAATGGGAGTGGCAATGATGATGTGAATTTGTGGAGATGTAGATGAAAATGAGGTAATGGCCGAGAACTTTGGAAGTTCAGACGGAAGGAAATAATAAAACCAAATGAGTCGGTTTCAACCCAAAGATCCTCTAACTAATTGGCAATAACTGTGATATTCAAAACTTGATTGATTTATTTCGATGTTTACAAAATGACATACATTTGATGGTTCCTCATAAGTTTGTTTCCGTTTTGGAAGTCTTGGAAGAGATTAGAGATCCTGTTTGAGGCATAAGCTCGCTTTTTGCCCTTTTCTTGTTGAGATTTGTAGAGCCTTCTTCTCAAGCACTAAAAGCAGGTATAACTATTTATGTATATTGCATTGTTTGCCTGCTTCGTATCATTAACATTTTCATTTTAATTTGGCGGTTGTCAACTTTGCAAGGGCAACTGGTGATTTGAACTTCCCTCGGATGTTGATCTCAAACTTATTATACCGACTTATACATTGGAAGCTCAGATTCATGGGACTAAGCATCTAAGGGATACCCCTCCCCGATCCATCTAGTTAATGTCGAAAGATGGCTAAGAAAGAGTTACTGGATGGGGTTCTAACGTCCCTAATTTGGAAGAATGGGAAGCTTTAGAACATCGCGAGGAGGTGGGTTCAAATTCTGAATCAAAATCCTCCCCTTGAAGGACCTAAACTTGAATGTCATCTCCATTGATAGTCATCTTGGTTGTTCTACAGAAACGCTGGCTGGTGTTTTGCGATGAACATGAAGATATAAGTAGCAGTTTTAGGAAGCCTAGAAGATATAGGGCCTGTCAAGAAAGAGATAAACATTGAAGGTAAAAAGATGGTTGCCGATGGAATTGATGCTTTCGGGGACAAGTTGATGAGAATGGGGCGATTGGCTGCCTGCTGTAAGTCGAAGTACTCAAGAAGATTCGAGAAGAAAAGCTAGGCGGGGCTATGCAAAGCATCTTCGACAAAGAGGATTTCAAGTAGAAACTAGCATGGAAGCAGTTGATGATAGTGAATGCCCGAGCTATTGCATGAGAGTTCGATGTGACAGGATTTATCCCCGATGCAAGCAAATGCCACGAGATATGCGGTGAAGGATCGATCACCCAGGAGATGATTAATCGGACCAACGAGTGTTGATGCATCATGTGCAGATGACATGAGTAGTGAGCGAGAGTTGGATGTTGCGGTCCTTATCTGAATTTGTTTAGGGAATTTGGGCATTTCGTTTTCGGAATAACTCGGAATTTTCTGTTTTACGGAATGACTCGACATTTACGTTTTACGTAAAGATGTGGTATCATGGAATAAGATAAAATGACTCTGACATTTCTGTTTCAGAACTTGCTTTAGTGTACCATTTTCTTTTGTTCAATTCATTTTAATATTTGATTCCCAAACTCTGACAGAAATAAACTCTTACATAAATAACCAAATTTCCATATACACCAAAAACCAATATGGGCAGTTCGAAACATCTGACAGAAAATGCTTCTCCTATGCCCAGTTCGAAACTCAACTCTGACAGAAGTTGTTAAGGAACTTAAGGCTGCTCTAACTTGTTATGATCAGTTCGAAATAAACTTTGACAGAACTAAACCAATATCAATCAATATGCAATATCAATTTTCTCTGACAGAACTAATCAATATGCAATATCAGTTTTAGCTAATCAATATTCTAAACCAATATTCAAAACCAATATTCTAAACCAACAGCCAAAACTTGCACCAAAACTTTGACAGCCAATACAAAATACCAAATGCAATAGTATGGTCATCAATACAAAATTCGAAATTGGATTAACTATTACACACCCTTAACTCTGACAGAACTAAAAACTCTGACAGAACACACCCTAACTCTGACAGAGAGAACACACCCTAACTCTGACAGAACTGAAAACTCTCCAACACACCCTAACTCTGACAGAACTGAAAACTCTGACAGAACTCAGCTTGTATCAATAACCAATCCTTCACAACACCAGCTACATTCATCGTAAGTGCCGAAGTCTTCCCAACAAGTCAAAACACCGCAAGATTCAATCCAAAGCTACTGCAAGCATCGAAGGATCGAAGGATCAGTTTACACAAAATGGCAAAAATTCTTCATAAGCATCGAAGTAACGATTAACCAATAAACCAAGCAACCTAGCAACCAAAAATACTCACATTTTACAAATTACGTCTTATTTTTCTCCGGACAATTTCTCGAGTCATGGTTAGCAATCTTTCCACAGGTTTTACACATTCTTCCTGGATTGTTTAGGGCTATCTCTTTGGAGGATTTCCATCTATCCGCTTTCTTCTTCCTCCCTTTTGTTTGAGATATGTTGGGATTCAGAATCAATATCTAAAATAAAAATTTCGAAGTCAAAATCAAATAATTTTTTATATCAAATTAAAAATTAAAATAAATCAAATAACATTAAACACTAAACTGATATCAAATTAAACATTAATATCACAATCATAACCTGTGAGGTATCAACGAAAGACTCTTCAACTATATCATCTTCACTATCTTTGTCTCCTTCGTTGGAAGTATTATTCAACGTCGAAACATGCTTAGCCATTTCATCCATCTTTTCTATAAAATATGAATAAGCCTCAACACTATTCCCCGCATCGTAAGCCACTTGAGAAGCAACCTTGATACAATGCGCCACTCTCAAAAGTTCATGGTTTTCATGGCCGGCCGCTAATCCAGTATGAAACTCCGCTCTATACGTGTTTGCCTTTTGCATCCACCGCTTCAAAATAAAATGCCTTGGAATCTCTTCAATCTCGTAACGTTGAAAAAGCTTTAACATGTGACCACAAAGTAACCCCATAAACTGAAAATGCTTACATTCACAGTCTCCCTCTAAGGTTCTTCTATTGAAACTCACTTTCCAAACGGACTTCTTCTGCGGGTCTCTGAATTTCACCATGTAGCTTCCGGTTCCATTGTTGACAATCTCATCCCCATCAAATTTGTACTCCATCTTTGCCTTGTCGAATTGCTCCTTAAATTTATTAAATGCATTAATCGTATAGACCGTCGCAGCATGCATAAGGAGGAAAGCATCGTTAGCCACAATTCGTGAACTATACTCAGTGCGGTAATCAGCATCTCTTTCATTCCTAGCAATCAAAGCCAAAGATCTCTCATTACCGTGTACAAACTCCATCAGCATAGTGCTCGAGTTTACGAATTGGTCGTAATGAGAATTCATCGATTCACTCCTCCCAGTCGTATGCATGCCAGCAAAAAAGGTGTCACTGAGATAACAAGGAACCCATTTCTCCCGCATTGAATATATCTCTGTCAACCAATGATTTCCAGACAACTCATACTTCTCAATGATTGTACACCATCTTCTCTCAAAATCATCAATCCTATACGAAAAAGAAATAGTGTTCCTCAACTCAGTTACCAATGTCTCAAATTTGGTAAAGGACATCTTCTCTTGGAATTTCTGCATAATATGCGAGGCGATGCGATGACAGTATCGGGGAACACTTTAGCAATTTTGCGGTCATCGCTCTATCCGGTCGATGATGATTGCGGTTGGCGACGACCACCCATGGTGCAAGCCGGGCTTTAAAAAACCATATGAATGTATCTTACGTCTCATCAAGTAACAACGCGCAACCAAACCAAACTGAATCGACCGCATATGATGATTGACTCGATAAAAGGGGCAAAAGGCATAGAGTATGCATTGCATACGATATGTGGTATCAAAAGAGACAACATCCCGAAATATTCATCTTTTTTCGAGACCTCCCATCAACCCGAGGAAAAAGTTCTTGCAGTCCCATTCAAATCTAGATCAATAAGCGTAGAGTAAAACGGGGATCCGGGCACTCTTATGCATAAAATATTTAAGCGGCGGTTGCATCACCTTCTTTAGGCATCTTCCTAGTCAAACCATAATGATGGTTCCAACAATCTTTCTTTGTAAACCCAACTTCTTCCCACTAAAACAGGCTGCAACTTTACCGACGGGTAAACAATTTTCACCAAAAATCAATCAAGACGCCGAGGGCATATTTTTATTCGATCTCATGAGAATTCTCTTTCTTCGGACTAACCAAACCGTGGCTATGGTCATTTTCAACGAAGCTTACATAGTATATATCATCGTGTTTTCTTTTTGTAACACGATTCTAGCGGGGCAACTACACTTGATAGTGCTAGTATTTCTAGAAACACTCACTTCTCCCACTTCTCTCTTGTTATGGATCCCTTCACATGAACAAACTATTAAACAACCCTAGCCAAATCCACACCGGTTTTTCGATCCATCGACCGAACACGAAGTCTCAAATCCCTCTTGTTGACCATCGTCATGCGTAGTATGTCTTTGCGTCGTCAACACTACTAAAACCATACCTACAAAGCGGAGCAACTAGTCTATCCGGAGATTTATTCGACGAAGACCCAACAACTACGTCATTGTCGATGATTGTTACATTATCTCCCATTGACTCCATTTCTAAATTGTGGGTTTGAAATACTAGCTAACAAGTTAAAAACAAAGCTAACAACTGAAATTCAACATACCATATACAATCGAAATTGATATCCACAAAGCTAAGCCCATGAACCCGAAAATAAGGGGTTTTGAATTTTGGGTTTTGGGTTTTGATTTTTGGGTTGTTCGGTGGTTTGATTTTGTTGTTGATGATTTTGGTAGTTTGATTTTGTTGTTGATGATTTCGTTGTTGATGATTTTGGGTTTGATTATCTTTGTTTTGAAATTCAAAACCCAAACCCTTCGGAAGAATTTGAAACCATCCAAATTCGAAATATCGCTTTTTCACCCAAATTTGAAATATTGCATTTGCATCTTGATCTTGATCTGATTTTGATCGAACGGATGAGAAAAATGCGGATCTTTGTCAGAAATTTTGCTGTCTACCTAGCTCTGCCCATATATATATATATATATATATATATAAAATCAACCTACCCAATCTAGAATAAGTCTGAGAATAGAATGAGGAAGAAAGGAGAAGAGAAAAACCTGTGTAAACAAAAGTTAGTTAATTGCTTCAGAAAATAAAGAAAAGAAGTTTCCATCCAAAGAAAAGAAAAATTGAAATAAAATAAAAACTCCAAAAAAAAAAAAAAATAGAATAAAAGGAGTCAAAAGCCAAAGAAAAAGAAAAAAAAATATGGCTAAGGATGGAAACAAAGTGTAGAAGCAAAAGTAAATAGCAAGGTTTTCTCTAGTTACATAATATGAAGACTCTATTATCTCAGACTTGTCCTTTTGAATATCCATTTTCTTCCTTCTTAAACCATCTCCTAATCCCCGTAACACCTAATAAAGACCTCTAGCTCAATTAGGAATAGGTTAGTGTGATAGTAAGTGGCAGATGTGTTTGATTGACTCTGGCTTCCTTGTGTGTCATTGAGATTGTAAGGTAAAGTGTGCCCCACACTTTAATGGAAACTTAAACTTGAGCGGAAAAATCAAAGTGGTTTTTGTCTTGACATTTATGTGAGGACCTACTTAAGGACGCTATTCCGAGTTTTCAAAAACGAACCTGCAAGGCATTTCATAGTATTACTCATAGTATATATATTTGTATCATAGATGATTGATTATTATGCATATATTAGTTTAGGTTTTTGACTTGGTTATTCTTATTCAATTTCTAGTGAGATGTATAGATAGTTGAGACATGAATAAGGAAACAATAGTTCTACTTCTTAGTCGTTGTAGTATAGATGAAGTTTGTGAGTACCTTCACTGGAAAACTCTCACGAGGCTATAACTCGTCCACTAGGGAATTCCTAGTGGTTTAAGGATTTGTTGCATATGGTCAATGCAATCGCACTCAGTGAAACGAGAGTAGATAGAACTCTATTTTTTGGTCACTTATTCTAATTTCTCATCTTTGCTTGAGGACAAGCAAAATGCTGTTTGGGGGTGGTTTGATAAGAGCCCAAAACTGTAGTTTTAACCCGGTAACAGTCATACTTTTAGACCAATTATGTGAGTAATAATTAAGAGTTAATACTGATTACGTGTTTTTATGCAATTCAGGCGTCAAAGTCCATTATGTGCAGAAATGTGCCACTTTAGCGAGATAAAGGAGCAAAGGTCGGTTGCTAAGGAGTTCTGTGATTAAAGGCCAAGATTCAAGAAGACAAAGCCTTTCTAAAGCCCGGTCAAAAGCTGAAAAGTCGTCGCCGGGAAGCTTAACCTCAAAGACTCAAAGTCGAGAACTTTCAAAAGCCGTATCTTTGGACTCAGACCTCGGAATTGGGCCTACCTTATGTCAAAACGACCGGCTTGAAAAGAACTTTCCAATGGTCTAAGCCTTGACCCAATCAGAGGAGAAGAAGTGGATGAAAAGTCTGTTGAAGCCAACTGCAGCTGGAGAAGCCTTTTTGGACTGAAAGAATTGGGTTTTGGGCCTGATTCTCTGGCCCAAAACATGGCTCCAAGCCCATGCACGATTTTTGGATCTGGACATATAAAAACAAAAGCTTAGGTCTTTGTTAATGGTAGCTAGTTAGACCTAAAACTATAGATAATTCTAGATCTAGTTTTTATTAATTAAATTAAGTTTAGTTTATATTCAATCATTGTTTAGATTAAGTCTTTGAATCATTGTTCTTGAGTGATTAGATAAATAAAATAGTTACTTTGTCAATTTCGATTTTTGTCATTTCAATTTATAGATCTAGTTTTAATTCTTGTTGATTATCATTTCGTAGTTTAAATAGATTGAAACATTGTTAGTTAATTTAGTTAAGTTAGAATTTTAATATGATGTGTAGTTATAATTCAATGGAAAATGATGGTTGGATGACTCAAGGCTAAAACCTCCATTAGAGGGGTTGATGAAGCTTTGATGAAAACTTAGTTGTATAGTGTAGAAGCGTTGTAGAATCTATTCCACTCTAGAAGGTCGTGATTCACCATGAGAATGGGTGGACGACCTCACATGCTAGTTAGTATTTGGTAGAAATGCCATGAACACTAGGGACTAGAACTCGAAATTCTTGCCGTAAGAACGTAAGAATCGAGATACAAGAATCTATGCTAGGTTATTAAGTTGGATTCGAGGTGGAATCAATTCCCCTCTAATTCTTTATCTAGATTCAATTCAGTATTCAGTATCATTTCGTTATTCGTAACTTGTTAATTTTCATTCACCTCGTAGTATAGAATTTCCCTCGTAAACCTCTCATTAGACTTAAGACCGATTAGTTAACCATGAAATCATTCCATGCTAGAGAACTAAGAGTGGAATGAATTTGTTACTCCACTCTATTTCGATAGAATTGAGAGTAGAAAACTTGATAAGCTTTCCAAGCATCGTAAAGAGATTTAGTTTACTTACGTTTTGTGTTTTATCGTTCATTTCGTAGGTAAATCATCATTTTTATGTATTATCAATAAAATTATACGTTAATTCCGGTATCATTTTGGTTACTGCGGCTGCATAACTTTTATTTTTATATCTTCTGGTTTTGAAAACTATAGAGAAATGTTTTAAGAAACTCGTACTCAAAAGCTGTGATTCTAGATGTTACTACTCGAAAACAAATCATAATAGATATTCTTAGGCAACTTTCGTGTCAGCTCTGAAGCAAACCTAATCTAGACAGATAGAGCTTCAGCTACGCGAGTTGGGGGATTTACTGCATAAGACATGGAATGTCTTGACTCGGCCGAATAGTTCGGTGATATAGGCGACCCTTAATAAGCAAAGCTGATCTCAAACTGCCCCTAGATTACGTTGTTCTAGGGGTTGGTATGTGTAAAATCCATTGCCCGTTTTGAAAAATTAGTTAACTATTGATATATCGAGAATCTATCATTAATAACACAAAGAAAACAAACATTTTTGAAAAAGATGTGTAAAATAAAGAAAAGAAAAATTGTATACTCGCTCCATAGGTTCACTCTTACTCCAACGATGAGTAAGAAATGTTTTACAAAGAATATTCGAGATATACTATGGACTAAGGCTTTAGCACTTACAAGCACACCCTCCAAGTGGAGAGGTTCAATTACCTTATTGATGTATCCCCTTAAAGCAAACAATGGAATGGAATGGGAAAGGAATACATCGGAAATTGAGGAGTCAATCCTCGTAGATGGGATGATTAAGAAATAGTTTTTAGCGCTCCAGCTTCGTTCACGTCACTTGTTGCTTCAAAGGCTGTTTTTGTTGGTTTAGGATTAGGAATAGCTTAAGTTGGGAACACACCTTTCTGGGTTTTATCTTGGGCTAACAAGTTCAAAGATTGTTGCATGGATGTTATGATTTAGGTTTGCTATTTGAAGCTTTAGTATTAGTGGAAGTATACTTCAAAAAAGTTTAGATGAGAAGTTGAGGTTCATCCTAAATTGTTTAGAGTTTGAGTGAGAGAGATATGAAGAAGAAAGGTAGACTCTTGTAAGATTAGAATGGTTCTAAGCTATGAAAACTTGAAAGCTAGATTGTTGTATTGAAATAAAATGAAAACATGAAAGGGGAAGATTGATTAAAACATTGAAATGAAAGCAAGCAAACAAGATGAAGATTGAAACAAAGAACAAGTAACAAGTTTGATTGAAATAAAGAAAAGGAAATAACAAGTTGATAAAATAAAATAAAACAACAAGAAATTAAAAACATGAATTGAAAAATAAGACAAGAAAATAAACAAACCAAATGGTTTGGATCCTAAGACAATGGATGGTTTCTTTCTCCCTTGCTTTTGGGTTATATACCCCTACTTTTGCCAATTATAGATTTTCCCTTCTCCATTATAAACTAGACACCTCACCCTTTCACTTTTGCTTTTGCTTTTTGGTGCATTCTTGACCAAGGTAGGCTTAGGGAGAAGTTTTCATAATTTGAGATAAGGGCCTCCATCTTTGGTCTTCTGATTTGAGGACTTTGACTGTTGACTTTGACCGGTTGACTTTGACTTTTTCAGCACTTTTCCATAGCAGCTACTGGTCTTCATAATAAGCATGATTAAGTCTTCTTTTGGTGATAAGATGCAGCTTTTATGCTAAGTGGGCAGAAATACTCTTTAACCTGAAAAAGGCAGTAAAAGCTATGAGTTGTCTTTTCGTTAAGCGTAAGAAATGTTGTAATGCAGCAATATACGGGTAAGAAAATGCACATTTGGGAGCTGATCACCACCCCAAATAGCATCTTGCTTGTCCCCAAGCAAGGATGAGAGAGAAAAAAAACTAAGATCACAAATGAGTGATTTATTATACGTTATACTAATTTCATTTCGCAGAGTGCGATTGTATTGACTATATGCAACAAGGCCTTAAACCACTAGGAATTCTCTAGTGGATGAACTTTAAGCCTCGTGAGAGTTTTCCAGTAAAGGTACTCACAAATTTCTTCTATTTAGTACAAAGGGTGTTGTTTCCTTATTTATTCTCAGAAGTTCATACATCTCATTAGCAGTGAATAAGAACAAGCTCCTTTGAACTCAGAATAACATATGTATAGTAATTTAAGCATCTAAAGATAATTGTACAAATTATGAGCAATGAAATGCAAAAGTAGAGCTGTTTCCGAGGCTTTTGGAGAGTTTTCTTAAGGTAGGTTCTCACAGGGGTGTGTTGCAATCACAACTCTCTGATAGATTCACTCAAGGTTCATTCTTTCAAGTGTAGCATACACTTATATTCCTTGCATACTCAAATGACGTCCAAATAAATCGGGGTCGATTGATCGCGCTTGCCACTTACTATCACACCATCCTATTCCTAATCGAGCTAGAGGTATTTTATTAGGAGTTACGGGGATAGGGTGATGGCTTAGAAAGAAAAAAGAAGGGAAAAACAAAATCTAAAAAGATGAGAAATTGGGTCTTCAAGATACTTGTAACCAGAGAAGAACCTCGTTTTGTTATTTTGCTTCCGAATTGTGATACATTCTTTTAGCCCTTGGCTTTGTGACTCCATATGATTTTGAATTTTGGGAGTTCTAACTTTGCTTGGTTTCTTTTTGCTTTTGATATCGTCTCCTTTTGATTTTGAACTTTTGGGAGGTTTGATTGTTTTGACTCCTTTGGATTTTTGGAGTTTTGGTTTTGGATGGGTCTTTCTTTTATTTTCTTTCCTTTTTCTTTTTGAAGCAAATAACTGTTCTATTTTTGTACAAGGTCTTCTCTTATCTTTTTCTGATAACCATCCAATTCTCAACTGATCAGCTGGGTAAGTGATAATCTTAAAAACAAGCTTTTACTCCTACTTAAGTAATTATGCTAGGAAGAAGTAAACTATAATTTAGATTCTTTTATATCAAATTTCTTATCTCAATTATCATGAAATAAAACTAGAGTAAGAATTCGTTCCACTCCTAGTTACTTAGAACATACTAATTCAATTCGTGATTAACAATTAAACAATACGAGAGTAATTATCCTAAATATCACTAATATGGTCAAAACTATGATTTAATATATTCTAAATAGAACTATGACAATTAAATAATAAGATGTGAATATGAAGAAGGAATTAGGGAGATTTGAAATCCACATTGATTTATCCCTAACATGCTAGTATAGAGTTTGTTGCAACCTTAATCTTTATGTTTTCACATGAGGTTTAACATAAAGGTTATGTCTTTTTATCCCTAATTATTCATGGCATCTCTAACCAACTAATAATTAGTATGAGAGGAAGTTGAAACCCAATTTCAGGGTGAATGAACTACCTCTAGTCTAGTGTTATTTTTCTTATTGCTAAATAGAAAACCCTAGACTTGAAGTTCTTTAATACAACTATTCTATACTAACACATCAAGTCTTCATTAAAACTTCAATAAAACCCCTCTAATGGAGGTTTAGCTGTGGTTCATTAGATTATCATGGAATAAATAATAATAATAAGAAGACATAATTAAAGTATTACTTGATTAAAAATAACTTGAATTGTATTAATGGTGGCTAGGCTAATAAAACATAAACTAGGTTAAACTAAAGAGAAGAGGTAAGAGATCTAAATTATTCTAATTAATATGGGAGTGTTAGAATTTTGCCTTAGTCCTCTTTATATAGGAGAGGGCTAGGTTTACAATTTCTTGCATGGGCTTTGGAGCTATGTTTTGGGCCACTAAATCAAGCCCAAAACCTAATTACTTATGTCCAAAAAGGGTTTCTCTACTAGAAATTACTGCAACAGCCGTTTCGTCCACTTTTACTCTTTTGATTGGATCAAGGTTTATACCATTAGAAAGATCTTTCTGAGTCGGTCGTTTTGAAATATAATAGCCCCAATTCAAAGGTCTGAGTGTAAAGATACGGCTTGTGGAAGTTATATTGACTTTTATGCTCTATTTCTGCTTGCGTTGACTTTGACTTTTCAGCTTTGACTGTGCTTTAAAAAGGCTTTTTCTCCTTGAAACTTGGGCTTTAACCATAGAACTTATTAGCAACCAACTTTTGCTCCTTTCTCTTGCAAAAGTGACATATTTATTCACATAAATGACTCCAAGACTTGAAATACACAAAAGTACGTAAACAATAATAACTCTTATTTATTATAAACATAATTGGTTTATATGTAATGTTATTAAGGGGTTAAAACTACAATTTTGGGCTCTTATCAAACCACCCCCAAACAACATTTTGCTTGTCCTCAAGGAAAGATGAGAAATTAAAATAAGTGACAAAAAATGGAGTTCTACCTAATCTCGTTTCGCCGAATGCGATTGCTTTGATGACCATATGCAATAAGGTCTTAAACCACTAGGAATTCCCTAGTGGACGAGCTATAGCCTCGTGAGAGTTTTACAGAGAAGTTACTCACAAACTTCATTTATACTACAACGACTTAACAAATAAAATTAATGTTTCCTTATTTATTCTCAGATATATATACCTCTCACTAGCAATGAATAAAGAATAATCAATTCGAAACATAAGCTAATACATGCATAATAATCAATCATTTACGGATAAACATATATATAAAGAACTATGCTATGAAATGCAATAACAGATCCGTTTCTAAAACTTTGGAATAGCGTCCTTAAGTAGGTCCTCACAAATATGCCAAGACAAAAATACTCTGATTTTTCCACTCAAGTTTCGCTCACTCCAGTGTGCAGTGGGCACACTTTTCCTCACAATCTCAATGACTTACAAAGGAGCCGAGGTCGATCAAACACATCTACCACTTACTATCACACCAACCTATTCCTAATTGAGCTAGAGGACTTTAGTAGGTGTTGTGGGGATTAGGTGATGGTTTAAGAAGGAAGTAAATGGATATTCAAAAGGACAAGTCTGAGAAAATAGGGTCTTCATATTATGTAACTAGAGAAAACCTTGTTCTTACTTTTCTTCTACACTTTGTTTCCATCCTTAGCTTTTTTTTTTTGGCTTTTGACTCATTTGATTATGTTTTTAGAGTTCTAACTTTTTATTTTTTTATTTATTTATTTTCCTTGGATTAAAATTTTATTTTATTTTCTTATTTGAAGCAACTAACAAATTCTTGGTTTTCCACAGGTCTTTCTCTTTTATTTATTCCATTTCATCCTACTTCTTAGACTCATTAAAAAATGGGTAGGTTGATTTTATTTTTATTTTGTTTTTATAAAAGGGTAAAGGATTTGTGGTTTATGAAAAGGCTAATGAAAGGCTCAGAGGGGCGACTAGCGGAAAATAATTTATTATAGGTTTGAATTTTTGGCTATATCTATCCAAAAAGGGCCTAAATTCTCACTTAGGATATGGTATAATGATCAAGCAAGTGGATGTGTGATTTCTCTATTCGGAATTTACTTCCCTTTGTGTCATTACTCAGATATTTCACTCATATGAGGCTTTTAGACTATATTCTCACAGGATTTGTAGAATAAGTATTTTTGCATAGATTTCAGAAACTTACTGCCAATACAAACATTGATACTCGTGCAATATATTTATGGAAAGATGCAATGACTATTACCTACATATTAACCTAAGTTTCTAATAACTATTCTAATTTAAGAGCTAATGTGAAACTGCTAGACTACTATCATCACAGAAAAAGAAACAATACTAATATTCCTAAGTGCATAGTATAAATACTTTTTATTTATATTTTTAATTTTTAAAATTTTTTTACTAGAAAGCAAGTGCATATTATATATATATATATATATATATATATATATATATATATATATATATATATATATATATATATATATATATCCTAATAGGTGCCTTAAATTACGCGTGTTTCTATGCCACCCCCAAACAAAAACATATTTTTTTCTCAAAGTATAGAAATAAGAAGGATAGAAAATACTATAGAAACACGTGAAAATTTTAGAGTAACTGCAAAACAAATTTAGAATATACTAATATAGGTAAAGAAAAATAGACGCAACTCCTATATGAGTTCCACCCGTTATGGGAATAACAAGAATTAAATTGCTTAGGACATAAGCAGACACTAACTGAAAGTAAAACTTACCTTATATCCAGCACTACGCGTTGTCCTCCCCTCCTATAAAGAAGTGAAGTTCCTTTGTGTCCTACCAAGCCATGATAATCTGCCAGGTCTCACGCCATTTATCATCTACCTTTTCTATCCTATTAAGCGCCACTTGGTCGGATGGGGTGTAAAGGGCAACCCAATTAGGTTGTAGCCACCACCCTAGCCAAATCATAACACGAAAAGAGTGTACAATGCAATTGGTGGGTCGCATAATGTCAACCTCAACCCAATCCGTGAAACGGGTACATAACTCAGGAAAGAAACATAGCATTATGCGGCAAACCAAGGCAAACATAAGAAGGTACTTATGCTTCATACTATGGGCTCGTGCTAGACTAGACACTAAGGTCTGGGGAAGGTCATATAGCATACGTTCCTCAGCTAGAGCAAGGAAGACGTCACAAGTAGCGTTATTTACAGAAGAAAAACGCCAATCCTTTAAAATATTTAGCATAATAAAGAACATAGTAGTGCCTAAATTAAGGGACATGCTACCAAGGTGTCATGGTGTCATGGAAATACTCATAGGTGTAGATATACATATTATCAGCCATATAACCCAATGAGTTTTGGGCAGCAGGCATAGAAAGTCCAATAGCAAAGGCTAACAAAAACTTGCTTAAATCTATTGTTTTATCATCAATGGTGATAGGGAACACTTGTTCCCCATTTGGTCGATAAAAGAACCTACAATTATCATAGAAATAAGTAGTAAGTGCAGGAGAATAGTTTCATCAACACTTACCATTAGAGGCTACCATCTTGACTGCACAATCAAGTTGCAGAACCAGAACCCACAGGTGTCATTCTCAAGCAATTCTTCAAAGGACTACTCCAATATAATTTGAGGAGATTTCATAGCAAACAAACACACTACTGAACTCCTGGAAGTGACTGCAGAAAACCCTAGAAAAAAAGAACTGGAGGTATGTTGAAGTTAGGGCTTCTAAAACCAAAATAGAAATAACCGAGAGCATACGTAACAACAATTCTTTATGGTTTTAAACATGGAATCAAAATAGCAAACCTAATGCTTTTAACCCTTGATGTTGCACCAAACAACAATAGCTAAGTCTAGCTACACCATATTAGCAAGATGCTCATATAAATTATATTCCTTAAACGTTGCAATATTAATTCCAAAAACATGTGGATATGGCAAAATACAATGCTAAACACATAATGCCACCCCCAAACAAGTCGGACGGGTGGGGATTCATGAAAATTAGATAGCATGCTTGGACAAAAATTAAACCAACTTAAATTTCAAATAACAACCAACTTACATAATCCAATATTAACTACTTAACTAACAACTGGAAATAAAAATTCAACTAAAACAGGGAAATATTCTTAAAAATAATACAAAGGAACTAGCCACGAGATGAGGAAGGGCCAGAGCCATCCGTCCTATGTTGACAATGCTCACGCCTTCGAGTCAGCAGAGGATGAACCATCATGAGGTGGCAAGTGTTGTAGAACTTCTTCTTGAAACGTGCACTGTTGTTCCATTGAAACATCCATGGCTTCCCAATGCTCATTATTAGTATGAATGAGAGTCTCCATGTTAACCTGGAGATCCTGGTGACTATCACTGAGCAACTGAATATTTTGTTGAAGCTTATCTTGGTTACGGAGAATGGTAGCTTGCCTAGTTTGGATTGCCTCACAGAGGTCACTAAGAGAACGCTGGCCTGTACGAATCGTCTCATGCATACTGGTTATGGAGAGTTTGCAGACCACGATGAAGCAATGAGAAACGTGCTATCTCCGTATGTAGTAGCCCTTTCCAAAGCTCCTGCATCAAAACAGGCTGCATCTTCCTCCTCTTCCTCAAATTCCATCTCAGCAACCAAAACTTCAGGCATATTCCACTCCTTCTAAATACACTCCCGATAAATACGTGCATTCCCATGCAACTTTAACTTAATCTTACTAGACTCTGGAACACATCCCGAAAACAACATAATCTTTGTGATCAATGCAGGGAAAGCTATGGTAAGTTGACCAACTGTTATAATCTCATTCAATAAAAATTTGAGGATGCAAAACCCATACCTTCTATTCTGAAGGGTCCAGAGAATGTGTAGACAACTCAAATTGATGTCACTAGCTTTTGTGGTGCCAATAACATTCCTGCAAACCCACTGAGCCACTGCCAGTTGGTTTCTTCTCAAAGACGTCTGACGAACACAATGCGACCCAGAATTGTAACATCCTTCCAACACTGTCTCCATCATTAGCGAACCTATACCCCCGAGCAGAGATTCCTGCATGGTGATTACGATGTCTCGTTCCTCAATGCCCGTAACCTCAGCCAACACTGCTGTAGTCAACTCCTTACGACTACCATTCACATCCAGAAAAATCCTACGACTACTAATCTCCCTCTTCTTGTAAAATGCAAGCACCAAATCAGTGTAATAAAAATCCTAAGTAGAATACCACAACCCTTCCCACTTCCTAATACGCATCTCGATATCGAAGAAGGGTGAAAACTGTGCACTGGAAAAAACTTGTTTGGGAAGAATTTTTGGGGTTTTAGGAGCCATTGAGATCTGGAATTAGAAATTGTGGTGATGGGTAAGGTGTGGGAGAAGAAAAAAAATAACTCGGTTGAAATTTGGGGGGTAGCTGTGTGGTGGTAAGGGCACGGGAGCGCTCAAGATGGCTTATATATGAGGGTGTGCACGCTCTATGTTTTTCTTTGGTTAGGCGGTGTTCGTGAGTGTGGAGGCGAGGAAGAGAAAGGAAAAAAAATGCATGGTTTTTTAAAATAGGGAGTCACGTACATGGCACATGACCTGGTAGGGTTTTAATTTTTGGGCCCAAGCCTAAAACAAATTTGTAATACCCATCCTGTCCTATGCCTCGTATAACTGAAAACTAAAATTTCTGATTCGTTAACAGTCCGATTTTGGTGAATGAGCTATGAAAATGATCAGCAGAGAAAATGCAATCCAATGATCTATAAAAAAAAACTTAAATCTAATCGTGGTTGACATATAAAGAGATGGAAAACTCCTTATAATGCGTGAATGGTATAAGTTATGTGATTGAAAGAAATCTAGATTCATAGATAGTGTCAACCCGAATCAAAGTATGACTAAACGACATAAACAACAAGAATAGAAAGTTGAGCGATCAAGAATGGAAAAACCAAACACCCCACCCCCAAGCAAATTTTTGAAAACAAGGTTTAGAAAATTTGTTTAAAAACGTGAGACTTTTAAAGTCAGATTCCCGAGACTTACTAGACTAATGTTTATTGGATTTTAATATTTTTTTACTTTTTATGAATAAGGTTTAATATAAAAGAAAACAATAAAGCAATAAGGACGTAAATCACTCTATAAAGAAACACGACTCAAAAACGAGAAAACATGCAAGAGTGGAAATCATGAATCACGTTACATGTGGACTTAGGATCTGGTACTTACAGCCGCACACTCCAAAGGGAGGGCCCGATTATCTTAATGGTGCACTTACCAATATATATGGAAATTCAATAAAGTACACCAAACATCAAAGGTCAGTCGTCATAGACAGGTTCTTGTAAAAGGATATTCTCCACATCTAGGGACCTTAACTCGTGAAAATGTTTTAAACGTTAGCCATTGACTTGAAAGGTACTGCTGTCTTTGGGATTTACCAAGGTGATTGCCCCATTAGTTTTTAATTTCCCTGGGAAAATATGCAAACGTGAGTTGTAAAGTAAAACTTTTTGACCAACTACAAACTCTTACGCGTAAAATCTATTTATCATGAATACGTTTTATGTTAGCTTTATAATCCTTTGCGAGATCATAAGAATTGCTACAGATTTCTTCAAGTTCATTCAATTACAATTTGCACTTGACACCCGCCTCATCAATATTGAAGTTCAGGCTTTTTATAGCCCACATAGCACGGTGCTCCAATTCAACGGGCAAGCGACAAGGTTTTTCAAACACAAGTCTAAAGGGAGACATTCCTATAGGAGTTTTAAAAGCTATCCGATACACCCAAAAGGCATCTGTTAGATGTTTAGACCAATCTTTCCGATCAGGATTGATTGTCGTTTCTAATATTTTTGTAATTTCCCTATTAGAGACTTCTACTTGGCCACTAGTTTGGGGATGATAAGGAGTTGCCACCTTATGGGTAACTCCGTATTTCTTAACTAAATAAGTAATAACTCTATTGTAAAAATGCGTTCCGCCATCACTGATGATGGCTTTAGGGATGCCAAAATGGGAGAAAATGTATTCTTTAACAAAAGACACAACTGTCGTATGGTCATTACTACGGCAAGCCATGGCCTTTATCCATTTGGAAACGTAGTCTACGACAACAAGAATATAAATAAAACCGTGGAAACAGGAAAAGGACCGATGAAATCAATGCTCCATACATAAAAAAATTCTACTACCATAATGGGATTTAAAGGCATCATATTACGTTTAGTGATACGCCCAAGTTGTTGGCAACGAACACATGTTTTGCAGTGTACTTGGGCATCTTTAAAAAGGGTAGGCCAATAAAAACCACACTGAAGAATTTTAGTTGCCATTTTCATACCACTAAAATGGCCACCACATGCTTTGTCATGGCAGAAGGATAAAACCTCATTATATTCCTACTGGGGAATACAATGGCGAATAATCTGATTCGCACAATATTTAAAAAGGTAGGGCTCATCCCAGTAGTATAGCTTAACTCTGACCAAAAATGTCTTATTTTTATTTTTTGACCAAACATCAGGAATAATATCAGAAGCTAAAAAATTCACAATGTCGGCATACCAAGGTGCAGAAAAAATAGAATAAAGGTGCTCATCAGGAAAAGAATCAGGTATGGACTCAGAGTCACTATCACTGTCATTGGTTAGTCTAGATAAGTGATCGGCAACCACATTTTCGACCCCTCGTTTATCCTTAATTTCTAAGGTAAACTCTTACAGGAGAAGGATCCATCGGATCAATCTCTGTTTAGCATCCTTCTTGGCGAGAATGTACCTAAGAGTTGCATGGTCAGTATACACTAAGGTCTTTGTACCAACCAAATAAGGATGGAACTTATCTAAAACATAAACCGCAACTAAAAATTCCTTTTCCGTAGTAGTATAATTTCTTTGAGCATCATTTAAAGTCTTACTAGCATAATAAATAATGGTGGACTTATCATCTAGGTTTTGGCCTAACACAGCACCAACAACATAATCGCTAGCGTCACACATAAGTTCAAAAGGTTTCGACCAATCGGGAGGCTGTAGGGGTGTAAAAAAAAACTGTTGATCCATCACCCAGTAGGCAAACCGTCTTTGACCTGCCACCCAAACCCGGACTGACTCAAAAGTAGGCCTGCCCCACCCCGCCCCCATTTCTATGTGGTATGGGTATGGGTGTAGGTATTGTCTTCCAACTCGACCAATCCAACCGCCCGACCCGCACCATTCCAAAAGCCATTTACTCCACCTGTTGACCCGCCCTAATGGTCAAATAGGACTGATGAACTGTAAACCAAAACTGGCAAGTGCCCAAGTCTTCTACTATATAATTAATGAAGTGGTATTATTCATTCATTTTGTCCAGTAACGGTGGAAATGTTTTAAGCTTTAGTTTTCGTTAATTATTTTGGGTGCGGGGATGGCAATGAGTTGTCACCAATAGTGAGCTTCTTCATTTACACAGACACTTTTCTCATTTCATTTGGTTGAGTCGCTTTGACTGTAGTCAGTATTCACATTGAAGATCTGGAGCCTTGGTATTATTCGAGTAGGATTTGGTTCATCTGGAGTGGATTTAAACGGACTTGGAATATATGCAACAAATAAATGGGATCACATATTAATTTGTTTTGATTTAGAAGATGACGGTGCAGTTGTATATTAACCTGTTTTGATGTATATGGGTGTTTTTCTATTTTTTCTCTTATTTTTTTAAGAAAGATGGGTGGAGAAGATGTTGTTTACCCATTTTAGAAAACCGACCCGTTATCTGACCCATTATCAGCCACAAGACCTGCCCCAACAAGTTGGGTGACGGTATGAACCTTGACACTTTGACCTGCCACTCCGGAGACTGGCCGGACTTTCAACCCCTCGCCCGCCCCTCCCTGTCATTGTTTAACCTACAGTTGACCTGACCCACCCCGTTTTACACTCCTAGGAGGCTGTATAATCGGTGCAGATGTTAAAGCGGCTTTTAATATTTCAAAAGCCTGTTTGCAGTCATAATTGAAATCAAATATGACATCTTTTAAAAGCAGATTAGTTAAAGGCCTAGCTAATTTTGAAAAATCCTTGATAAAACGCCTATAGAAACCTGCATGGCCTAAAAAGGCTCTAATATCATGGAAAGTCCGTGGTATAGGTAGAGATGCTATTTTATCTAATTTGGGCTTATCTACTTCTATTCCGTCACTAGATACAATATGACCTAGAACTATTCCTCTTTTAACCATAAAATGACATTTTTCCCAATTTAAAATCAGATTCTTTTCCTCACATTGTGTCAACACCTTAGAAAGGTTAGACAGACAATCACTGAAAGAGTTTGCATAAATAGAAAAATCATCTATGAAAACTTCCATATAGTGCTCTACCATGTCACTAAAGATATGAAACATACACCGCTGGAAGGTACCAGGAGCATTACAAAAGCCAAAAGGCATCTGTTTATAGGCATATAGTGCTCTACCATGTCACTAAAGATATGAAACATACACCGCTGGAAGGTACCAGGAGCATTACAAAGGCCAAAAGGCATCTGTTTATAGGCATATGTTCCAAAAGGACATGAATGTATTCTTGTCTTGGTTGTCAGGATCAATAATGATCTAAAAATAGCCAGAGTAGCCATCTAAAAAGCAGTAAAACACATGTCCAGCTAGATGTTTGAGCATATGATCTATAAAAGGTAAAGGAAAGTGATCCTTTCGTGCCACGACGTTTAAGCATATGTAGTCAATACAGATCCTCCATTTCATCGGAACTCGTGTGGAAACATATTCACCAGTAGCATTACGCACAATGGTAACACCAGATTTCTTAAGAACTACGTGAATGGGGCACTATCGGAGAAGGGATATATGATACCCGCATCGAGTAACCGTAAGACTTCTTCCCTGACCACCTCTTTCATGGCTGATAAAATATAAATAGTTTTCTCTATGCTAATAATAATTTGATTTACTGCTAGGAATAGAAAACTTGTTATTATACTATTAGATCAAAGTTTACTATCAAGTATCATGCAATATTATGGAGTAAAGAATTCGTTCCACTCCTAGTTGTTTAGACGTAATAGTTCACTAGTTTTAACAATTCTATGTATATCCGTGAGAGCAATGGATTGTGATTTTACTAATATGATAAAAATAACTAATTACGAAGATTTTAAATGGGAAGAAGGGATTAGGGGGATTTGATTCTACCTAGATAAATTCCTAATATGCTAGTGTAGATTATTGGAACCTTAACCAACAAAGATTAAGTATTTGATCCCTAACTATTCATGGTATCTCTAACCAACTAATAATTAACATGAGAGGAAGTTTAACCCATTCTCATGGTGAATAAACTAACCTCTATATTGAAACTCTTTAATTAAGCAATAAATCTAACTAACACATTAAGTCTTCATCAAAGCTTCATCAAACCCCTCTAATAGAGGTTTAGCTAAGATTCTTTAGAATATCATTAATAGAAGAAGAAGAAAACATCATGAAAACAATAACAATAACTTGGTTTTATTAATGGAGGCTAGGGTTTAGAACTAATAATTAGGTTATACTAAAGAGAGAGAGAAAAACTAATTTAATTAAGAGAGTTCTAATTAATGGGAATGAATCTAAAAACTAAAAACTATATATTTTGAGTTATGCCTTAGTCCTCTTTATATAGGAGAGGGCTAAGTTTACAATTTCATGCATGGGTTTTGGAGCTATGTTTTGGGCCATTAAATCAAGCCCAAAACCTAATTACTTAAGTCCAAAAAGGGTTTCTCTACTGGAAATTACTGCAACACTCTTTTTGTCCACTTTTACTCCTCTGAATGGATCAAGGCTAAGACCTTTAGAAATTTCTTTCCGATCCGATCGTTTTGACATATAGTAGGTCAAATTCCAAGGTCTGAGTCCAAAGATACGGCCTGCGGAAGTTCTGTTGACTTTTATGCTCTATTTGTGCCCGCGTTGACTTGGACTTTTCAGCTTTGACTGGACTTTAAAAAGGCTTTTTCTCCTTAAAATTTGGCCTTTAATCATAGAACTTCTTAGCAACCAACTTTTGCTTATTTCTCTTGCAAAAATGTCATATTTCTTCAAATATTTGACTCCAATACCTGAAATACACAAAAGCACGTAAACAGTACTAACTCTTATTTATTATATACATAATTGGTCTAAATGTAACATTATTAAGGGGTTAAAACTACAATTTTGGGCTCTTATCAAACCACCCTCAAACAGCATTTTGCTTGTCCTCAAGCAAATATGAGAAATTAAAATAAGTGACCAAAAATGGAGTTTTTAACTAATCTCGTTTCGCCGAGTGCGATTGCATAAGGCAATAAGGCCTTAAACCACTAGATACCCTAGTGGACAATTTATAGCTTCATGAGAGTTTTCCAGAGAAGGTACTCACAAACTTCATCTATACTACAACGACTAAGAAATAAAAATTAATATTTCCTTATTTATCCTCAGATATCTATACATCTCACTAGCAATGAATACAAAATAATCAATTGGAAACCTAAGCTAATACGTGCATAATAATCAATCATCTACGGATAAACACATATATAATGAACTATGCTATGAAATGCAATAACATGTCTGTTTCTGAAACTTTGGAATATCGTCCTTAAGTAGGTCCTCACATATATGTCAAGACAAAAATACTTTGATTTTTCCACTCAAGTTTCGCTCACTCCAGTGTGTAGTGGGCTCACTTTACCTTACAATCTCAATGACGTACAAGGAAGCCGAAGTCGATCAAACACATCTGCCACTTACTATCACACTAACCTAACGACTAAGAAATAAAAATTAATGTTTCCTTATTTATCCTCAGATATCTATACATCTCACTAGCAATGAATACAAAATAATCAATTGGAAACCTAAGTTAATACGTGCATAATAATCAATCATCTACGGATAAACACATATATAATGAACTATGCTATGAAATGCAATAACATGTCTGTTTCTAAAACTTTGGAATAGCGTCCTTAAGTAGGTCCTCACATATATGTCAAGACAAAAATACTTTGATTTTTCCACTCAAGTTTCGCTCACTCCAGTGTGTAGTGGGCTCACTTTACCTTACAATCTCAATGACGTACAAGGAAGCCGAAGTCGATCAAACACATCTGCCACTTACTATCACACTAACCTATTCCTAATTGAGCTAGATGTCTTTATTAGGTGTTGTTGGGATTAGGTGATGGTTTAAGAAGGAAGAAAATGGATATTCAAAAGGACAAGTCTGAGAAAATAGGGTCTTCATATTATGTAACTAGAGAAAACCTTGTTCTTACTTTTCTTCTACACTTTGTTTCCATCCTTAGCTATTTTTTTTTTGCTTTTGACTCATTTGATTATGTTTTTGGAGTTCTAACTTTTTATTTTTTTTATTTATTTTTTCTTTTCTTTGGATGGAAACTTTATTTTCTTTTCTTATTTGAAGCAACTAACAAATTCTTGGTGTTCCACAGGTCTTTCACTTTTCTTTTATTTTCATCTCTATTCTTAGACTCATTTAAAAATGGGTAGGCTGATTTTTATTTTGTTTTGTTTCTTATAAAAGGGTAAAGGATTTGTGGTTTATGAAAAGGCTAAAGAAAGGCTCAGAGGGGCGACTAGCGAAAAATAATTTCATATATGTTTAAATTTCTGGCTATATCGATCCAAAAAGGGCATAAATTCTTGCTTAGGATATGGTATAGTGATCAATCAAGTGGACGTGTAATTTCTCTATTCGGAATTTACTTCTCTCTTGTGTCATTATTCAAATATTTCACTCATATAAGGCTTTTAGGCTATATTCTCACAGGTTTGGTAGAATAAGAATACTAGCCTAGATTTCATAAAGTTACTGTCAATACAAACATAGATGCTCATGCAATATATTTATATAACGATGCAATGAGTATTACCTACATATTAACCTAAATTTCTATAAACTATTCTAATTTAAGAGCTAACGTGAAATTTCTAGACTAATATCATCATGGAGAAAGAAACAGTACCAATATTCCTAAGTATATAGTATAAATACTTATTATTTATATAATTTTTAGATTTTTTTTACTAGAAAACAAGTGCATATTATACATATACATATCCTAATAGGTGCGTTAAATTATGCGTGTTTCTATGCCACCCCCAAACAAAAACATTCTTTCTCCTCAAAATATAGAAATAAGAAGGATAGGAAATACCATAGAAACGCGTGAAAATTTTAGAACACCTGCAATACAAATTTAGAACATACTAATATAGATAAATAAAAACAGACGCAACTCTACATGAGTTTCACCCATTATGGGAATAACAAAAATTAAATTGCTTGGGACATAAGCAGACACTAACAAAAAGTAAAACTTATCTCATATCTATCATTTAAGCGTTGTCCTCCTCTTCAATAAAGAAGTGAGGTTCCTTTGCATCCTGCCAGGCCATGATAATTTGCCAGGCCTTATGCCATGTATCATCAACCCTACAACAGAAGGGCTTATCTGCAACGCCATATACCATTGTTAAAAGTCTTGAAAAGCAATGCAATAAACCAATTGCAACGCCAAAGATGGCGTCTCAAAGGTGCTGCTAACAAGTGGGTCACAAAAACTAAATTGCAATGCAAAATAGGGCATTGCAAAAGCTTCCAATCTTTTGCAACGCCATTGGTCATTGCTACTACTCTATCCTCGTTGCTACTTCTATTTTTAAAATTTAATTGATTTTGAAAATATTTCAATTTTTTTAGCAACGACTGGTGTTGCAATAGATAATTTGTAACAACACATCTGGCAAAAGGTGTCCCTTTAGCTACGCTCTAAGGCATTGCAAATAGAAACTTTTTAGCTACACTTTGTTTGTTGCAAAAGGTATAGATGTCTCCACGTTTTTTATTTGTAGATTGTGTCAAATACAACTTACGGTAAATACAAACCCATATCAATTTACAATTATTATAACAAAATATATTAATTTCATTAACTAAGATCAAACATTACAAAAGTATTTCACACAACCACATGGGTCTTTGCTAATACACCGTCTTACAAAAATCTCACAACTATCAACTTATTTAGGCAAATTTCTTAAAAACTAGAACTTAGCAAAATCAACAAATGTGCATTTTCTTCAAATTTGAACACCATCCATCCAAGATAGTATTCTTCGTTAATCATGACATTTGATCGATCAATCTGGTACATTAAAAAACAGAAAAGAAAGAGAGACATAAGAAAGTAATTAAATACAGTAAAGCTAAAAAGTACAATAGTATGCAATGCAAATATATTTTCAACAAGTGCGTCAAACACTCAAACCTATGGACCTAAGATGCGGTAACACAACTACAGCAACCCGTCATAATTGGCCTGCACATGTGCTCAACTGCATTGATGCCACAAAAATACCAAGCAAATCCCAACTTAAAAATTTATGAGTATCATGAGAAGTAAAAACGAAAGTGCACCGTAACATGTGAATACAAAGTACATATCACCAGAAGAGAAAATCCACGACAAAGAAAGATCAAACCGGACAACATAAAAAATCTCTCAACTTCTCAAAACAAGTCCCTCCCTGTTCCAAATAAATCCCTACAACCAGAAAACAGTTGGAACTTGGAGTTTTCAATGAAAATGTTAGCCACTAGAACAATTTATTTAAACTTAAGAACTACAGATGTACCCAACTATAACAAGTACTCTTAAACTTCTAACGAACCTACAACGAGCAAATCATGGCAATAAACATAGATTGAACCAAACTGAGAAGAGTCTAAATACCCAAATCCAACAGTTATAGATGGGCAAAAATCGTCTAAATTCTCAACCCTTAAATATTATTTTTATATGCGTAATATGTAATAATTGATTTAGACATAAAACCCATCGCCAATTAAAAACAATAAGTAATAACATACTCTTTTAGGGGAAAAAAACATAACTTAAAGAAAAACAATTAGTAATGTTCATTAGATTGCAACGAGTCAAGCATAGAGACTACAATAAGTCTAAGAACCAAAATGACTACAACAGAACCGAATGGTCAATGGAGGCAACTTACATAGCTCATTACAATATTTTAAATAGCTCGTAGCAACAACTCGAGAGATAAGAGACCTCCAAATGGTGTAGTGTACCATCACCTTCCCCAGGAAGAAAAAGTACACGATAAACTTTCGTTAAATTTGAACAAACTATAAAAAGAAACCTTCTCTTTGAATAAATCACAAAAAGTTTGATATTAGAACAATAAATCAATTGATGAAAGACTATAGAAGCAACAACAAGAATGATGGAAGAAAAAATCATCTAGAAATCCATTAGATTAGAACTTATGTTATGAGCATCATAAAAACCACGGTAACTAGTCATTAGTCACTCACCTGATATTAACCAATCCATGTCCACCATGCATGGTAATTTGAAAGTACATCAATAAGAGCATCTATCTAATAAAACATAATGGTGTGGGCCCCCACACCCACCTATTTACCTTTGGATCTAAAATATGACTTGGCAAATCCAAAGGATGGTGGGGAGTGGATAGGTTATTAAGAAACAACAAGAGAAGTGAATCAAGAAGCAACAAAGTCAACAAAAGCTGCTATATAGGCTGGGCTTATGTTGGCGTTCTGGGCTGGGCTTATGTTGGGTCGGATGGGCTGGGTTTTGAAACAGTGTCGTTAACAACTTCCACCTCATAAGGTGATATTTGGTCATACCACCCCCTCACCATAGCCACTAGATTGTTTTTTTGGGGTGAGTTAACAAAATTTTTGTGGTGAGTTTAAAAATATTTCTCACCTCACCCACTCCACCCAAAAAAAGTGTGGATTGTTTTTGGGTTGAATTTTTATGGACTGTTGGGCTCTGGAAACATGAGTAGAGGGGAGGGGGCGGATGTGAATGCAACCGGGCACACGATATCGTGCCGGCTGTAACGGAGGGGGCGGATGCGCGATATGATGTGCAAACGGGCGGGATATACTGTGCATACCGCACCGGGGATATCATGATCCGTGGTCGTCTGACGGGGGCGGATGTGCGTCGGGGGCGGCGCCGCGTGATCTGCGCGCCACGGAGGCGGAGGCGGATGCGTTATTTATCGCCGGCGGCTGTATGGTATCCGTGGTCGCACGACACGAAAGCAAATACTAGTTCCTCTACAAATCAAATAAGAAGACAAAAAAATCAATGTCCCTCATATATTTTGGACTAATTATTCAAAGGAAAGAGAGGATCATCGGCAATATATATTTTTTATTGAAGAGGATCACACCCGATATGAATATTAGTTATATTTGTGATTAATTACAAATGGGTATTATGAAGCACAAGATTTTAACACCCAATACCTCACTGATTCTACTGAGAATATCACTAAATGATATGCTAAGGGTGCAAACATTTGATAACTATACTTCAATTTAAAAAATATATATTTGAAACCAGTACAAAAAGAAAAATAGAATGGCTAGTTTACCAGAATGACATCCCCAATAGAAACAGAGGATGTATTAGCCCATGAATGTAGCCCTTTGACTTAATAGTTGAAAGGTAAGAGGTAACCTCATTTATCTTCAGGAAGAGTTAAATGACAAACTTGAATTGGCCTAGGTTCAATAAAAATAGGGAAAACCAATTCATAAGTAAATTTGTGATGACCAAAATAAAAGAAAACACCTCTGGCTCATACTGAACCAAAGTGGTGTCAGAAAAATCTTGGCTCTTTGTTGCATCTTGAAAGTGTTATTTTCATGCTTAACAAAAACAAGAAAAACAGTAAGTAAGACAAGTATATAATGTTAGGACTGCATGGACTAGATGATACTAAAACATGTAAACTTGCACTAATACAACAAATATCCGAAATACTACTAGTTCAAGATGTATAACAGTACTGGTAAGGCAATAAAGTGGTCACGATGGTAGCTATAAATATGTTATGTAATAATTTTAACAATCACTGTTCTTGCTGGTGAGTTTCATATCCGAAGCCACCTAGCTCCCTTTCCCAACCACATGATTTAAAACCAAGTCTTCTATGTCATCAGCTAGAGAGTATAAAATAGAAATAGCCCTTTAGGTGGCATCCTGAGCACTTACTTTCTTTGTGAATGTTGTGTTTTAAAGTTGTATTTTTCAAGTTAGAACTTCCAAGAACTACATATACTCTGCACAAAATGGGGTTTCTCCTATACACTAAAACATTGCCAATAAAAAAAAATATCAAAGGACACAAAATCTCAAACACACACACACACACACACACACACACAAAGAAGTAGTCAATCAATCAGAAATCATAACATTATAAACTATTTCTAGAACACTTACTAGTTAATACCAGCAGAGTCACACCAGCCTTTCTTGGCATGGATACATACATTACATGTATAAGCACATATCAACTAACACAATTAAAGTGACAAGACCATATTGATGTTACCTGAGGAACCAAAAGATCCATCACTCAGCAGTCCGCAGTCAGTATTTATACAAGCCTTATATGATAGAGGGAACGTGAAACACCCATCACTCAACAATCAGTAGATAGTAAACATAATGGGATTGATTAAACTTTTCACAGTCCATTACAAATATATCAAGTGTATCCCACTACACACATTACAGACAAGAAAATAAAAGATCAAATATTTGAGGATGCAATAGAATTCAAAATGTAGATTCAATGCAAAGAAAAAAAAAGACGAATACTTGAATCAGTTGTCGACGGTCGATGCAACCAAATCCAACGAAAAATAAGACTACCTAAAGAAACACATTCAAAATTCAATAATTATAGACCTAATAAAAGAGATTGAACCAACCTGAGAAGAGATTAAAAGTCCAAAATCTAACAGTTATAGGCCAGTTTAATAAAGACTGAAGGAGTATAAACTGTGAAATCAAATGAATGCTTAAAAGAATTACAGTAAACAAGTAAAACAAATTATTGATTTAAAAGAATAACCAAAAAGGAATATTTAACTAAAAAGTGTTTATTAGTGAAAAAAAACTTTTTTTGAAAAATAAATGTGTTTGGTTTCTATTTAAAAAAATAGTTTTTTCATCCAAAAACACTTTTGGTCCCAAAAACTTGTTTTATGATAATTAGGTAAAATTTTCTTTTTAAGTTAAAAAACTATTTTTCTTTGAAGGAAAACACTTTGGAGCTAAAGGCAAATGAACTCCCGGATGTTTTAGACTTTTAGTGATTTATCAAAATATATCGAGAAACATAGTGTGAAATCTGATTTGATAAAAAAAAAAAAAGATAACCCAAACATGTTTATTTGAAAAAATACTTTTTCATAAAAGTGTTTTTAAGAAAAAATCTTTTTTGAAAAATGAGAACCAAACACCCACTAAAGAATCAAAAGCCCCAAGAAAAAAAAAAATAAATCGAAAAAAGAATAATAAACCAACCTGAAAATTGAAGCTTCGCCGATGGTGGAGTAACACAAAAATAAAATGAAACCAACCTTTCCAAAGATTAAGGAATGGGTTAACAAGAGAGAGAGAAATCGTCAGTTTACCGCGATGGTTGTCGGTGGAAATGGGGTGGCGGTGGTTTTGAAGGGCAAGTCAGAGAAAAAGAAAGTCTTTAAGGGCTTCACTTTTTAGTTTTTAGTGTTTAGCACGAGCGCTAACATTAAAAATAGGCCCTCCCATTAGTTCCAATTCCAAAAATTAGCACCCACCCAATACAAAGCCCATTAGCAACCCAACTCTCGTCACAACAAAGGCTACTAAATTAAATATAGCCATTCATAAAAATATACTCTGTTGTAGTGTTACTAACCTGTTAAGTGTTACTCGGTCTGATGGGGTGTAAGGGGCAACCTAATGAGGTTGTAGCCTCCATTCCAGCCAAGTCATAGCATAAAAAGATCGTATAATGCAATTGGTGGGTCACATAATATCAACCCCAACCCAATCCGTGTAGCGGAATGTGAAATCAGGAAAGAAACATACCATAATGCAGCAAGCCAAGACATGCATAAGAAGGTACTTATGATTCATATTATGGGTTCGTGCTAAACTGGACACTAAGGTCTGAGGAATGTCATATAGCATACGTCCCTCAGCTAAAGCAAGGAAGACGTCACCGGCGGTGTTATTCGCAGAAAGAAACCGCCATTCTCCTAAGATGTTCAACATGATAAAAAAACATGATAGTGCCTACGTTAAGGGACACGCTACCAAGGGCTACATTAAGATGCCCTTGGTCCTCTACATGAAAAATCCCCGCCCCATAAGTCTATTGGAAATACTCATAGTTATAGAGGTATATATTATCAGACATATAGCCCCATGAGTTTCGGGGAGCATGCATATGCATCCCAACAGCAAAGGCTACCAAAAACTTGTTGAAATTCATTGTTATATCATCAATGGTGACAGAGAACACTTGTTCCCCATCCGGTCGATAAAAGAACTTACAATGATCATAGAAATAAGCAGTAAGTTTAGGAGAATAAGAGTCATTGGCACTTACCAGTAGATGATTCTGCCATCCTGACTGCACAATCCTGTCGTGGAACCAGTATCCATACGTGTTACTATCGAGCAATTCGCCAAAGGACTGCTCTGGTATGATTTGAGGAGAATTCATATAAAAAATTACTGTACTGGACTCCTTGAAGTGAGTACAGAAAACCCCAGAAGAAAGAACTGGTCGTATGTTGAGGTGAGGGCGGTTGCGCGCTTGGAATAGCCTTTGTTAGAGGGCGTGCGCGCTATCTCTAACAGAAGAAAAATTCTGCAATACTGGACACAGAGGGCGGGCGCGCTTTGTATTAGTGCAAATAAGGGGTGTGCACGCTTTGAGTAATCCTTGGGTGATGGAAAATAGGGGTGCAGTGTGAAGTGTAGAGCAACCCACGTATTTATATCACACAAGTCTCTTAATCTAAGTTTCGCAAGTTGCCCAAATTGTGAAGGCAAGATGATGGAAAAAGAATTTTTTTCTAAAACCAAAAATAGAAACAGACGAGAGGCAACCTTGGAATTCAAACCGATAGCTTTTCGGCTGGAATTACAAATAGCAATTGATAAATGTAAAATGATAGTTTTATCTACGAATATAATTTCGCATAGGTAAGTAAAACTAAGACTATTTTCGTGTCTAATTTATCAAAGTTTTTCTACTCTCGAATGATATCGCAATAGAGTTGGAGTAGAAAGTTTGTTCCACTCCTAGTTCTTTAGTATTCAATGTTTTAAGATTATCGGTCTTACCAAAGTTAATGAGAGTATGATGGAATTTATACTACGATGCAAATGATGCTAACAAGATACGATAATTCTACTACAAAATGCTAAATTGATACTATGATAAGGAATTAGGGGGGGATTAATTTCACCTTAACTAGACTTAATTAACTAGCGAAGAGTTGTCGTAATCCGAATTGTAATGCTTTTGCATAGCAATTGGCTCTTCCTAATCCCTAGTTGTTCATGGTAATCTCTACCAACTAACATCTAGCATGTGAAATAATCAAACCCATTCTCATTGTGAACTAATTACTTTCTAAATTGGAATGGAAAATTACGACTATTCTACGCTAACAAAAATCAAGCTTTTATCAAAGCTTCCTCAAACCCCTCTAATGGAGGTTTAGCCTAGAGTCATTAAACTATAATTTCCAATTGAATTAAAATAAGACATGATATAAAGATTATAAATTTGCTTATTTGAATTCAAATGGAAATCTAATCATGCAAGAATGAATTGAAACTAAATAATTAATGGAAAATGAAACTAGATTATGAAGAACTAACTAACTTTATTGATCTAATGAAGAAATAACAATTGATTCAATAACTAAATTAAAACAAGATAATAAAAACTAGTTAATTAATGTAGTCTAAATCTAGATCTAAAACTATTCTCTAATGGCTACCTACAAACTAGAATGCTTAAGAGTTAAGTCTTGTGTGTTGAAATGGAGGAGACCAGATCCACATTTTCGTGCATGGGCTGAGGAGCCATGTTTTGGGGCCAGAAAATCGAGCCCAAAGCCTAATTTCTTCAGTCCACAGAGCCCTTTTCAGCCAGATTTGACTTCAGCAGACTTTAATCGACTCTAATGCCTGAAATACATAAAAGCGAGTAATCAGCATTAACTCTTATTTATTACTCGCATAATTGATCTAAAAGTATTATTGTTAGGAGGTTAAAACTATAGTTTTAGGCTCTTATCAAACCACCCCCAAACAGCATTTTGCTTGCCCTCAAGCAAATATGAGAAATTAGAATAAATGACCAAAAATGGAGTTTTAACTACTCTCGTTTCGCCAAGTGCGATTGCATTGACCATATGCAACAAGGTCTTAAACTACTAGGAATTCCCTAGTGGATGAGTTATAGCCTCGTGAGAGTTTTTCAGTGAAGGTACTCACAAACTTCATCTATACTACAACGACTAAGAAATAAAACTATTATTTCCTTCTTTATGTCTCAATTATCTATACATCTCATTAGCAATGAATACAAAATAATCAAGTCGAAACCTAAACTAATATATGCGTAATAATCAATCCTCTATGGATAAACATATATACAATGAGTACTAGTATGAAATGCACTAGCATGTCCATTTCTGAAAACTCGGAATAACGTCCTTAAGTACCCCTCACATAAATGTCAAGAAAAAAATACTCTGATTTTTCTGCTCAAGTTTTGATACTCCAGTGTGCAGTGGGCACACTTTACCTTACAATCTCAATGACACACAAGGAAGCCGGAGTCGATCAAACACATCTACCACTTACTATCACATTAACCTATTCCTAATTGAGCTAGAAGTTTTTATTAGGTGTTGCGGGGATTAGGAGATGGTTTAAGAAGGAAGGAAATGGATATTCAAAAAGGACAAGTCTGTGATAATAGGGTCTTCATATTACGTAACTAGAGAAACCCTTGTTCTTTTTCTTCTACACTTTGTTTCCATCCTTAGCCTTTTTATTTTGGCCTTTTGACTCATTTTATTCTATTTTTGGAGTTTTTATTTTGTTTCTATTTTTATTTTTATTTTATTTTCTTTAGATGGAAACTTCTTTTCTTTTTCTTTTCTGAAGCAACTAACTAATTTTTGTTTACACAGGTTTTTCCTTTCTCTTTTCTTCACTCATCCTATTCTTAGACTCATTCAATAATGGGTACGTTGATTTTTTATTTTGTTTTATTTTTTGTAAAATGTTAAAGGATTTCCGGTTTATGAAAGGCTAAAGAAAGGCTCAGTGGAGCGACTAGCGGAAAATAATTTCATAAGGTTTGAATTTCTAGCTATATCGATCCAAAGAGGGCCTACATTCTCGCTTAGGATATGGTATAATGATCAAGCAAGTGGACGTGTGATTTCTCTATCCGGATTTTACTTCTTCCTTATGTCATTTCTCAAATGTTTCACTCATATAAGGTCTTAGGCTATATTCTCACAGGATTTGTAGAATAAGTACTCTAGCCTAGATTTCAGAAACTTACTGCCAAACAATCATAGATACTCATGTAATATATTTATAGATAGATGCAAAGATTATTACTTACATATTAACCTAAGTTTCTAAAAACTATTCTCATGCAAAAGCTACGTGAGACATCTAGATTATTGAGAGCATAGAGAAAGAAAACAATATCAATATTCCTAAGTGTATAGCATAAAATTTTTATTTATATATTTGAAATTTTTGTATTTTTACTAGAAAACAAGTGCATACTGTACATATATATATATCCTAACAGATGCCTTAATTACATGTGTTTATGCCCCCCCCCCCTCCGAAACAAGAAGCATGCTTTGTCCTCAAAGTATATAAATAAAAAAAGTAGAGAAATACTATGGAAACGCGTGAAATTCTGGAACATCTGCAAAACAAGGTTAAAACATACTAATATAGAAAAAGAAAAACAGACGCAACTCTATATGAGTTCCACCCGTTATGGGGTTAACAAGAATTAAATTGCTTGGGACATAAGTAGACACTAACTGAAATAAAATTTACCTTAACTCCCGCGTTTAATCATCATCCTCATCTTCTTCAAAGAGATGAGGTTCCTTCGCGTCCTGCCATGCCATGATAACTTGCCAAGCATGTCGCCGTGTGTCATCAACTCGTGCTAACCTGTCGAGTGTTACTATGTCTGATGGGGTGTAAAGGGCAACCAAATAAGGTTGCACCTGCCAACCCGGCCAAGTCATAACTCGAAATGAACGAACCACCCAATTGGTGGGTCTCATGACTTCAACCCTTTTTCAATTCGTGAACTGGGTACATAATTAAGGTAAACAACCATGCATGATGCGGCAAACCAAAACAGGCATAAGAAGATACTTATGCCTCATGCTTTGGGCTCTCTTAAGACTAGCCACTAATACTCGGGGAATGTCATATCAACGACGTCCCTCAGCTAAAGCAAGGAAATGTCACCAGCGGTACTATTTGCAGAAGTAAACTGCCACTCCCCTAAGATATTCATCAGGATGAATAACATGGTGGTGCCTACATTCAGGGATAGGCTACCAAGGGCTATGTTATAACACCCTTGGTCATTATACGAAACACCCCTCCCCCATAATACTCATGGAAATATGTATAGTCATAGAGATATACATTATCGGTCATATATCCCCACGTGTGCATAGGGTCAGGCAAAAGCAATCCCGAAACTAACGCTACCAAAGACTTACTGAATTCCATTGTCGAGTCATTAATTGTAAGGGAAAATTTTTGTTCTCCGTCTTGGTTATAATAGAAAGTAATATTATTGTAAAAAAATGCAGTAAGCTGAGGTGAATACGAGTCGTCATCACTTACCAGTAGATGCCGCCATCCTAACTGTAAGATCCTGTCGCGTAACCAACCTTCATAAGTCTCGCTTCCCAACAAGTCTTCAAAAGACTGCTCCGGTATGATTGTAGGAGATGTCATCACAAAACTACTCTCTAGAACAGCTACAAACGATCTTGGAACAACCCACAAAAAATTGGAATTTTTCGTGCTTACGGATGTCGAGGGTAGGGGCTCAAACTATCTGGGGGTAGCGCGAGTGCTTCGAGGCTATGATCGAAGTTCAGCACTTAGAAGCTAAGGCGCTCACTTTTAGCTTGGGACGGGCACGAGGTGCACTTTGATCTAAATTGAGTGACAGACACTTAGGCGCAGGGCATGCTCACTTTTTGCCTAGGATGGGCGCGGGTCACGCTCAAGTGAATTTCGAGTTACAGGTGGACAAGCACAGGTGGCGTTCAACTGAGGAGCAAGCGCGCTCCGTGCAGCTGAAATGCTAAAGTGAAGAAGAAAAGAGGGAAACTTGGGAGTGAAAGGTGAGAGATGAAAGTGAGATGTAGTGTGGGTTGTGAGTGTAGAATGAAGGACGTTTATATAGGTTTTGAGTTTCCAAAACGAATCGGCAAGTTGCTAAAAAGTTTTAAGGCAATTGCAGGAAACAAAATATTTTCAAAACCGAAAACGGAAACAATCCATATTCTCTATTCCAAAACAAACCTAATATCTTTTAGGTGGAATTTAGGATAGTAACTGCCTAACTTATTGAGATTTCACCCTACCACAATATCTACTCATAGTCATGCCAATATCGGCAATATTCCCAACAATCATCGCAAAATTACATAATAAATTTTGGATCATATAAAAACCATGCTAAAAGAAATAATACCACCCCCAAACAATTCGGGAAGGTGGGATTAACACTAAAATCAATGCATAATTTGAAAAGAACCAAATTATATTAAAATTCAAATTCAAATACAATTAAATACCGAATTTAAATCTAACTACTGAATTCAAACTTAACATCCGAACTAATAAAAACAATAAAAACACATTTCATATGTGTCATGGCGTTTAAGCGTCTGTAGTCAATACAGATCCTCCATTTCATAGGAACTCGTGTGGAAACATATTCACCAGCAACATTACGAATAATGGTAACCCCTGATTTCTTAGGAACTACGTGAATGGGACTTACCCATTCGCTATCGGAGATGGGATATATGATACCCACATCAAGAAACCATAAAAATTCTTCCTTGACCACCTCTTTCATGGAAGGGTTTAAGCGATGCTGAGATTCGCTTGAAGTCTTCGCATTATCCTCCAACTGTTTGCGATGCATGAATACACGAGGGTCAATCCCCTTAATGTCGTCTAGGGACCAACCAATCGCAGAACGATGTTCCCTAATCACCCTAATCAAACGTGCCTTTTCATTAGTAGATAATTGAGAAGATATGATCACCAGATGACTACCATCCGGATCAAACTGGATATATTTAAACTCAGGAGGAAGAGGTTTAAGCACATGGGTGGGAGGAATGGGTAAAAAGGATTTTGGAGGGTCCTCGTCTTGAGTAGTGAAGACTTCTTTAGGTAAGAGATCTTCAAACGCAGAAGATGGAGCTACAGAGGGATCTAAGATAGGAGTAGACTTGAAAAAGGCGTTGACTTCCTCTAAGTAGGAGTCATCATCAAAGTTGGAACTTCCGAAGGAAAGGAATTAGTGCATTTGATTCTCTGGAAACGTATTGTTGAAATAATCTTGAGCTAAGCTCTCGATCATGCTTACTTCTCCATCGATAGTCGTATCAGGTAACTATTGCATTATTTTAAAAACATTTACCTCAACAGAAAGATGGCCAAAGGACATAGACATCAAACCATCGCGGCAGTTTATGAGCGCGTTGGCAGTTGCCAAGAAAGGATGCCTTAGAATGATTGGGACAGAGTCGTTAGTGAATTCTGTGTTGGGGATAACGAAGTCGGTTGGGTAGTAAAAATCTTGAACTTTAACCAGCACGTTTTCAACCACACCCTAAGGATACTTAATAGAACGATCAGCTAATTGCAACGTCGTTTTAGTTGGTTGTATCTCTTGTAGACTTATTTGTTTATATAGATAATAAGGGAGTAAGTTAACACTCGCTCCCAGGTCTAATAGTGTAGTCGTCATGTGGGTATCCCCTAAGATGCATAATACAGTAGGACGACCAGGGTCCTTGTACTTAACAATTCCATTATGTTCATATAGAGTTGGAAACTATTCAGTTAAAAAGGCGTCTATTGGTATATTTGTTTTCCACCTAGAAGTGCACAACTCTTTTAGAAACTAAGCATGTTGTGGTAATTTATTAATAGCGTCAAGAAAAGGTAGGTTTATTGTTAGATTTTTAAAAACTTCCCTAATCTCGTCAAAATTTGTATCCTTGTTTAACATTGCTAGTCTTTAGGGAAACGGTGCTTTCTTTCTATATTTAGCATATGGATCAATAGGAGTTTTAACCTTGGTCACTTTCCTTTTGGGCTGTGTTTTAACTGGTATGTCTACAGGAGTAGGATCTTCAGTTTCTATATCGGTATCTAGTAATTTGTCATTTTCAACGACCACTGGTGGCGTATTAATGGGCATAGTTTCCCAGTTGTCAACCACTCTACCATAACGGAGAGTGGTGATGGAATTTAACTCACCTACGTTTAAGTTTTCATTACTAGTATTTCCAGTGACCTCAAAGGCTGTGTTTGGCGTTTTAGGATTAGGTATAGCTTGCCCTGGAAACACACCTTTCGGTTAGGTTTTCTCTTAGGTTAACTTTTGTATGGAATGATTAATGAATTGTAAAATCTATTGATTAGCTTACATGTAGGCTTCGAAACGATTCGGTTGTGAGGGTATAGTGGCCACAAGTGGTGTGACTGGAACTATTTCACGTTGATTATTAACGGATGGGTTGTAATAGTTATTATTAACCGGTACGATACCTCTATTGGTATTATTATAATTCTCTTGTCCTTGTCCTTGTTTTGGTAGAGCTCGGTTGTAATTGTTTGTTGAGTTGTAGTTGTTTGCTGGCCTAACAGTTTGATTATTAAACCTCGGAGGTATAACTTGTTAGTTATTCCGCCAACCGAAGTTGGGGTTTTGTCTCCAAGGCGTGTTAGGTTTGCTATTTATGGAGCAAACATTATCCGGCTGTGATGGTGGTTGTGATAGTTGTTCATAGACAAGAGGACAAAAGGAGTCGGTATGCTCAAGGATGTAACAGAAATTACATGGAAGAAAGTTGATGTTCATGATAGGAGTAGGCTTATGTTGAATAGAAATGGCTTCTACTTCTTTTGTGAGGGATTCGATTAGAGTTCAAAGCTCGGGATCAGATTTAACCTCAAACATACTAGCAGCGTTAACTGTGGAAGAAGAATTAGCGGAGCGGGGGATATCATTACCCCCCCAGTTATTATTACGCTTATATTGATCTTCTAAAAACCTATAAGCCTCGGATGCTCCTTTACTAAGGAAACTACCCACAATCATTATATCAAGAACCTCTTTATGGTAATGTAAAAGCCCTTTGAAAAAGGCACGAACAAGCATGTCTTTCGCAAAGTTATGATGTGGACACTCGATGAGAAGATTAGTGAAATGATTCTTGGCCTCTGAAAGGGATTCATGAGGATTCTGGCGGAAGAAATAAATCTTTTGAAGCATTTCATCTATCTTCAGTGGTGGGTAAAACTGTTCCATGAAGAATTGAACAAGTTTGGCCCATGAGTCCATCAAAATTAGGCGTTTGGGCAGTTAACCAAGACGTCGCTATTGGCTAGGGTGAAAGGAAACACCCTTAGTTTAATTTGTTCTGAACCTATGGTAGGATGATGAAATGTGGTAAGAACTTGTTCTATCCTACGCATATGCTGTTAAGGCTTCTCGTGGTCTAACCTATGAAAAACTGGTAACAAATTAAATATATTCGGGGGAATTCGAAAATCCCCCACTAGGTCTACAAGAATGATGCATGACTTAGGGCTATCGTTTTGGGCTTTATAAAAATTAGAGAGAAGAGCATTTGCTACTTCAGCCATTAATGCAGGTGTAGTGAGTGGTAAGTGAGGGTAGGGGTATTCTAGATAGCTTGCCCATCAAAAAAAAAAAGGTGTCGTTGGCGTTATTCGATAGCTAAAAGAAGATGGTTTACTCTTACCAGACCTTAATCTCATACAAGGCTAAGGCCAATATGAAGTAGTCAAACAACCCTGATATGTTAGAATGACAAATCCTCTAACAGAAAAGACAAGGAGTGAAGGAAAAAGTACCTGAATGCCTCCTTGCTTTGCGTATTAATAGTGTCTTGTATACGCAGTCCCAGTGTATTTAAGAAGTTGGAAACACTGAATATAAAATAATTGGAACAAAAGGAGAGTCTGCAACTAACCTATGAATCAGGCTTTCTTCAGAAGGGGCGCGGGCGTGCTCAAATATAAGTCAACTAGAGCGCGTGCGCGCTCTATGATTTTTTTAGAAACAGGCTTCCGCGCTGTTCCTTAAAGGGCTGGGCCTTGAAATTTGAAAATAAAATAGGAAATAAACTTACTGGATGACAGGCGCGTGTGCGCTTAGATTTAGTGTAAAGCAAGCGCTGGCGCACTCAGAGTTAAGATCACGAAAATTCCAATAGATGTCCAGGAGCAAATTTCTGGTTGCTTTTGGAAGATAGGTGCGTGTGCGCTTAGATGGGCTGTAAATAGGGCACGGGCGCGCTCTTGTGTGCAAGTCCGAAAAATTCCAATAGAGTTCCAGGAGCAATTTTCTAAAGTTTTGAAAAACACAAACACAGTTAGAACCAAACAATGGGTGGGTGGGTGAATTAGGATACGTAAAAATGAGAAACGAAGGGAAACTAAGCTAAACAATACTAAGATGGCAGCGGCGCCATTTGATAAAATATAAATAGTTTTCTCTATCCTAATAATAATTTGATTTATTGCTAGGAATAAGAAAACTTGTTATTATACTATTAGATCAAAGTTTACTCTCAAGTATCATGCAATACTATGGAGTAAAGAATTCATTCCACTCCTAGTTGTTTAGACGTAATAGTTCACTAGTTTTAACAATTCTATGTATATCTATGAGAGCAATGGATTGTGATTTCACTAATATGATAAAAATAACTAATTACGAAGATTTTAAATAGGAAGAAGGGATTAAGGGGATTTGATTCTACAAGAAATTGGTCCCAAGGCCCAATTTTGGGGAAAATGAAGTCTAGAGGACACGGTTTTTTATGAGTAACTCACAAGGACAAATTTTGGGGAAAAGTAACTCACGAACCCACTATTTCAAAATTAGTAACCCTCAAGAACAAAATAAGTTGGCCCCGCCTTTTTACATTTTTTAAAATGCCAGTTATACCCTTCCGTGAAAATAACCTTCAACAACAAATGGCCCAGATTTAAAATAAATATTTTCTGATTTTACCCTTTCTGTCATTTTACTATGAACAATGAGTGTTCATACCTTCTGGTGGTGTATGAACAATGATTGTTCATATCAAAATAGGTGAATGTACCTTATACAATATATTGATGTATGAACATTGAATGTTCATACCAAAAGGACTATGAACATTCAATGTTCATACCCAATCAATGTTCATACCCAAAGACTATGAACATTGAATGTTCATACCCAAAGGACCAAGGACTATGAGCATTGAATGTTCATACCCAAAGGACTATGAACATTGAATGTTCATACCCAATCAAGGACTATGAACATTGAATGTTCATACCTAATCAATGTTCATACCCAAGGACTATGAACATTGAATGTTCACTATGAACATCGAATGTTCATACCCAAAGGACTATGAACATTGAATGTTCATACCCAATCAATGTTTATACCCAAGGACTATGAACATTGAATGTTCATATCCAAAGACTATGAACATCGAATGTTCATACCCAAAGGATTATGAACATTGAATGTTCATACCCAATTAATGTTCATACCCAAGGACTATGAACATTGAATGTTCACTATGAACATTGAATGTCCATACCCAAAGGACTATGAACATTGAATGTTCATACCCAATCAATGGTTATACTGAACATTCAATGTTCATACTGAATACACCGGGTCGTTTTGTCTGGGTTGGGACGTTAATTATTTTGCGTCAGGGGTATACTTGACATTTTATCTACCCAATCCATTTTTATTTTGCATCAAGGGTATACTTGACCTTTCATCTACCGGTCCTTGTGAGTTACAAAAATAAAAAGGTGTCCTTGAGAGTTACTTTTTTGGCATTTTTGTCCTTCTGTTGATTTTGCCTAGATAAATTCCTAATATGCTAGTGTAGATTATTGGAACCTTAACTAATAAAGATTAAGTATTTGATCTCTAACTATTCATGACATCTCTAACCAACTAATAATTAGCATGGGAGGAAGTTTAACCCATTCTCATGGTGAATAAACTAACCTCTAGATTGAAACTCTTTAATTAAGCAATAAATCTAACTAATACATCAAGTCTTCATCAAAGCTTCATCAAATCCCTCTAATAGAGGTTTAGCTAAGATTCATTATACTATCATTAATAGAAAAAGAAGAAGACATCATGAAAACAATAATAATAACTTGGTTTTATTAATGGAGGCTAGGGTTTAGAACTAATAATTAGGTTATAATAAAGAGAGATAGAGAAACTAATTTAATTAAGAGAGTTCTAATTAATGGGAATGAATCTAAAAGCTAAAAACTATATATTTTGAGTTATGCCTTAGTCCTCTTTATATAGGAGAGGGTTAGATTTACAATTTCATGCATGGAATTTGGAGCTATGTTTTGGGCCATTAAATCAAACCCAAAACCTAATTACTTAAGTCCAAAAAAGGTTTATCTGTTGGAAATTATTGAAATAGCCTTTTTGTCCACCTTTGCTCCTCTGATTGGATTAAGGCTTAGACTATTAAAAAGCTCTTTCTGAGCCGGTCATTTTGGCATATAGTAGGCCCGATTCCCAGGTCTGAGTCCAAAGATACAGCCTATGGAAGTTCTGTTGACTTTTTTGTTCTATTTCTGTTTGTATGGACTTTGACTTTTAGTTTTGACTGGGCTTTAAAAAGGTTTTTTCTCCTTAAAACTCAGCCTTTAATCATAGAACTTCTTAGCAACCAACCTTTGTTCCTTTCTCTTGCAAAAGTGACATATTTCTTCACATATTTGACTCCAAAACTAGAAATACACAAAAGCACATAAACAGTACTAACTTTTATTTATTATACACATAATTGGTGTAAATGAAATATTATTAAAGGGTTAAAACTATAGTTTTGAGCTCTTATCAATTGCAGGGTTCAAGCGATGCCGAGGTTCGCGTGAAGTCCTGGCATTATCCTCCAAATGTATTACACTATGGTCAATCCCCTTAATGTCATCTAGGGACCAACTGATCATGGAACGATATTCCCTAATCACCCTAATCAAACGTGTCACTTCATCAGCAGAGAATTGAGAAGATATGATCACTGGATGACTACAATCCTGATCAAGCTAGATATATTTCAAGTCAGTAAGAAGAGATTTAAGCACAAGGGTGGGAGGAATGGGTTGAAAGCCTTCTGGAAGATCTTCATCTTCAGTAGTAAAGACTTGTTTAGGTAAGAGGTCTTCAAAATCGGAAGATAGAGCTACAGAAGGATCTAAGATAGGAGTAGACTCGAAAAAGGCGTTGAATTCCTCTACGTAGGAGTCATCGTTAAAGTCGGAGCTTCCAAAGGAAAGGAATTGATGCATCTGATTCTCTGGAAATGTGTTGTTGAAATAATCTTAAGCTAAGCTCTCGATCATGCTAACTACTCCATCGATAGTCGTATTGGGTAACTATTGCATCATTTTGAAAACATTCACCTCAACATAAAGGTGTCCAAAAGACATGGACATTGAACCATCGCAGCAGTTTATGAGCGCATTGGTAGTTGCTAAGAAGGGATGCCCTAAGATGATAGGAACAGAGTCGTTAGCAACTTCTGTGTCGAGGATAACGAAATCGGCTGTGTAGTAAAAATCTTGAACTTTAACCAGCACATTTTCAACAACACCTTTAGGATACTTAATAGAACGTTCAACTAATTACAATGTCATTTTAGTTGGTTACAACTCTTGTAGAACTATTTATTTATATAGATAATAAGAGAGTAAGTTAACACTCGCCCCCAGGTCTAATAGGGCAGTTGTCGTGTGGGTATCCCCTAAGGTGCATTGTACAGTAGGACAACCAGGGTTATTATATTTAACAATTCTATTATGTTCATATAGTGTGGGAAACTGTTTAGTTAAAAAGGCGTCTTTTGAAATATTTGTTTTCTGCCTAGTAGTGCACAACTCTTTTAAAAACTTAGCATGTTGTGGTAATTTTTTAATAGCTTCAAGAAAAGATAGGTTTATCGTTAAATTTTAAAAAACTTCCGTAATCTCACCAAAATTTGTATCCTTGTTTAACATGGCTAGTCTCTAGGGAAATCGTGGTTTCTCTCTAAATTTGGTCAATAGGATTATTAACATTGTCCATTTTTCTCTTGGGTTGTGGTTTAACTGGTACCTCTAGGGGTAGGATATTCAGTTTCTATTTCGGTATCTATTAAATTTTCATTTTCAATGACCACTAGTGGTGTATCAACGGGCATAGTGACGGCGTTATCAACCACTCTACCAGAACGAAAAGTAGTGATGGCATTCAACTCACCTACGTTTAAATTTCCGTTACTAGAATTACCGGTTACTTCAAAGGTAGTGTTTGGCATTTTAGGATTAGGTATAGCTTAACCTGGAAACACACCTTTTGGTTTGGCTTTACCTTGGGTTAATTGTTGTATGGATTGTAGAATCTGTTGTTGAGCTTGCATGTAGGCATCGAAACGATCTAGTTGTGAAGGTGTAGTGGCCATAGGTGGTGTGACAAGAACTATCTGACGTTGATTATTAATGGGTGGATTGTGATAGTTGTTATTAACCGGGACGATACCTCTATTATTATTATTATACTTATTATAATTATTAAAATTACCTGGGCCTTGTCCTTGTCTTGGTGGAGCTGGGTTATAGTTGTTTGCCGGCCTAATATTTTGATTATTAAACTCCGGAGGTGTAACTGGTTGATTATTTCGCCAACTAAAGTTGGGGTTTTGTCTCCAAGATGCGTTAGGAATAGAAAGGCTATTTAACGAGTAAACATTGTCCGGCTGTGCGGGTGGTTGTTCATAGACGAGAGGACAATATGAGTGTGTATGCTCAAGACTAAAACAGAAATTATATGGAAGAGAGTTGATGTTCATGATAGGAGTAGGCTTATGTTGAACAGAAATGGCTTCTACCTTTTTTGTGAGGGATTCTATTAGAGTTCTAAGCTCGGGATCATATTTAACCTCAAACATACTGGCAGCCTTGGCTATGGAAGAAGAAGTAGTGGAGCAGGGGATGTCATTACCCCCCAGTTATTATTACGCTTGGATTGATCTTCTAAAAACCTATAAGCCTCTGAGGCTCCTTTACTAAGGAAACTACCCCTATTCATTATATCAAGAACATTTTTATGATGATGTGAAAGCCCCTTAAAAAAGGCACGAACAAGCGTGTCTTACTCAAGGTTATGATGTGGACACTCTATAAGAAGATCAGTGTACCGGTTCCAGGCCTCTAAAAAAGATTCATGAGGGTTATGGCGGAAAAAATGAATCTTTTGAATCATTTCATCTGTCTCCAGTGGTGGGTAAAACTGTTTCATGAACAATTGAACAAGTTTGGCCCATGAGTCCACAGAATTAGGCGTTTGGGTAGTTAACCAAGATGTCGCCTTATCGGCTAGGGTGAAAGAAAACACCCTCAGTTTAATTTGTTCAGAACCTGCGTTAGGATGATGGAATGTAGTGAGAACTTGTTCTATCCTATGTATATGCTGATAAGCCTTTTCGTGGTCTAAACCATAAAAAACGGGTAACAAATTACAAATATTCAGGGGAATTCGAAAATCCCCCATTAGGTTTGCAAGAACGATGCATGACTTAGGGCCGTCATTTAGGGCTTTGTAGAAATCAGAGAGAGGAGTCTCTGCTTCGTCAGCCATTGATGAAGGTGTAGTGTGTGATATTCTAGATAGGCATGTGTGTTGACGTTTAGGATAGATAACGTTAGATGGTTTTCTCTTTCCAGACCTTAATCAAATGCAAGGCTAACTCCAATATGAAAGAACATTAACAGCAGTCAAACAAAACCTGATAGACTACCTCTGACAGAAGAGACGAGGAATGAAAGAAGGAGTATCTGAGTGCCTCCTTGCTACGCTAATGAATAGCGTCATTAATACGAACCTTAGTGTCATGTGGAAGCTTGGAACAATGAATCAACAATTATTTCCAACAAAAAGATAACCTGTAACTAACCTGTGTATATCGAGCTTTCTTCAGAGGGGTGCGGGCGCGCTCAATTATAAGGTAACAAGGGCGCGTGCGCATTCTGTTAATTTTTTTTAGAAACAGGCTTGCGCGCGGTTTCTTAATGGGCTGGACCTTACAATTGGAAAGAAAACACGAAATTAGCTTACTGGAAGGAAAGGCGCGTGCGCGCTCCGTGTACAACTTTGAAAAATTTCCAGTAGACTTCTAGGAGCAAAATCTTGTTTTCGAAAAACAGAAAACACAGTAAAAAACAAACACTTTCGAACAATAGGGTGCATGGGTGAATTGGCTATTCGTAGAATTGAAAAAACTAAGAGAATTAAATTCTAAAGACAACTAAGATGGCAGCGGTGCCATTTGATAATCTTAAAAACAAGATTTTACTGCTACTTAACTAATTATGCTAGGAAGAAGTAAATGATAATTTTTAGTTCTTTTATATCAACTTTCTACTTTCAATTATCATGCAATAAAACTAGAGTAAGAATTCGTTTCACTCCTAGTTGCTTAGAATATACTAATTCAATTCGTGATTAACAATTAAACAATACGAGAGTAATAATTCTAATTACAACTAATTTTGAATATATTCTAAATTGAACTATGACAATTAAATAATAAGATGTTAATATGAAGAAGGAATTAGGGAAATTTGAAATCCACCTTGATTTATCCCTAACATGCTAGTATAGACTTTGTTGCAACCCTAATCTTTATGTTTTCACATAAGGTTCAACATAAAGGTTAGGTCTTTTTATTCCTAATTATTCATGGTATCTCTAACCAACTAATAATTAGCATGAGAGGAAGTTGAAACCCATTCTCATGGTGAATGAGCTACCTCTAGTCTAGGGTTATTTTACTTATTGCTAAATAGAAAACCCTAGACTTGAAGCTCTTTAATACAACTATTCTATACTAACACATCAAGTCTTCATCAAATCTTGTGATGAAAAAACATAATTAGTTAAGTAGGAGAGAAAGATAGTGTGTTTTTAAGAGTATCAAATGGCATCGCTGCCATCTTAGTTGTCTTTAGAATTTAATTCTCTTAGTTTTTTCAATTCTACGAATAGCCCAATTCACCTACCCACCCTATTGTTCGAAAGTGTTTGTTGCTGATTGTGTTTTCTGTTTTTCAAAAATAGGATTTTGCTCCTGGAAGTCTACTGGAAATTTTTCAAAGTTGTACTCGGAGCGCACCCTATTTAAACTATATCTGAGCGCGCACGTGCCCTTCCTTCCAGTAAGCTAATTTCGTGTTTTCTTTCCAATTGTAAGGCCCAGCCCATTAAGAAACCATGCGCAAGCCTGTTTCTAAAAATATTAACAAAGCGCGCACGCACCCTTGTTACCTTATAATTTAGCGCTCCACACCCTTTTGAAGAAAGCTCGATATACACAGGTTATTTATAGGTTATCTTTTCATTGGAAATAATTGTTGATTCAGTGTTCCAAGCTTCCACAAGACACTGAGGTTCGTATTAAAGATGCTATTCATATGCGTAGCAAGGAGGCACTCAGGTTCTCCTTCTTTCACTCCTCGTATCTTCTGTCAGAGTAGTTTTAATTCTAGTATATCAGGTTTTGTTTGACTACTATTAGCGTTCTTTCATATTGGACTTAGCCTTGCATGAGATTAAGGTATGGTAAGAGAAAACCATCTAACATTATCTATCGTAAACGTCAATGCAGATGCCTATCTAGAATATCACACACTACACCTGCATCTCGTTCTTTCCGATTAGCAAACCAAGGTTACCAAGGAGGTTAATAAATCATCTTGTTCATCTCACTTTGATTTTAGTAGCCCCCTTTATTTGAGGAAAATCAGTCAGGATTTCATCGATTAGAACTATTATCTATGGTAGAGGAAGAGTCAACCAAAGATGGGTCACTAGAATTCGATACCAAGAGTGCTAAAGACAAGTACATCTACCCCTCCTTTTCACTAGTTTAAGTGAATGTTTGTAGTTTGAGTAGAAATCCTAGTTTATGTGAAAATTGAACTTTCTAGCATGTGTATATGTTCTCTTACTCTCTCCTCACTACGAATTGCATGTTTACTGTAACAATTACCATATAGAGATTGTTAGTATGTTGTGATATCACTCTCTACGACTCTTCTAGCGAATTGGAATGGTTTTGTATCATTATTTGTGTTATTTGTTGTTATTATATATTACGAGTTGGAGCCGTAACCTTGTACTCCAGAAAGTACACTCTCGAGTAAACCTTATTGTGGGAAATCTAGAAATGTCATGCACGCACTTTTTAATAATTTTGTAAATCTTGATAAACAGTTCAACTATAATGCTTGTATGCATTATTTGTGTGTTTTATGGTGTGATCCTAATGGACGTTGTATTTGATGAATAAATGAAGTTTTGAGTGTTGTCACAGTAAGAGATGGTCCCTTTGCTAGATGTTGCATGCTAAAGCAGGTTTGTCCTACGCTTCATTAATTAGCGATAATACTTTCTGGGTTTACACACTAGTGCTCTTATTCCATATATAATGCTTACTGTCATAGATAGTATCCAACGGTAGAGATAGGTTACATACTTGATAATGTCTTACATGTTTAGTATGGTTAGTATTAAAATGTTCAGTTATAGTGTTGAGCTGTCGAGCGCTAAAGGAAGAACTACGTATGGCTTGATCCCTAAAAGGGTAACGTAGGCAGCCACCTGGCACAGCCGCTTCCATAGGTAGATACCCACCCCGTAGAGTTCTTTGTTTTTGATGTTTGAGCATTGTTTTATTTCGTATATATATATATTAAGTGATTAGAGTGTGCTTAGTGTGATCTGTTTAATATCGAATCCTTACATATTTTTTCTTAGATGAACTAAAATTAAGTGATTCCAGTTTAATGTTTTACGTATGTCATTTGGTTACAAATAGACAGATGTGGGAATGGAACTGAGAGTAAGTTTTATTATAACTTAAATATTTATTGCTATAAGTGTCATTATTTATAGTTGTGTTTGTGTCTACCCTGTTGACATATTAGGGATATTTTTATTTGTTTAGTTTGTTTAGTTGATATTAGTTTGGCACTCAAGTGATCTGGCACTTGTCAAGACACTTTAGAATCTTTATCTTTTGAATCTCTTTTAGAAAGTCTTACAGTACGTACTTATTGTTAAGGGCGTAAACTTTTTGATAGTTATGGGACTTGGATATATGTATTTAACTTGTGTTTTTATAATGACTTTGTACGAGGTGCTTGGATGATATGGCATTAGTTAAGATATTCAAGTACTTTGGCGTATTAAGTCTTAATATTGAAGTGATCTCATTTTTGTAAGCCGGTTACTTAACTATTCTGGCATTGGTCAAGACAATTAAGTAGCTAGGTTAACCAATGTGAAATATATTATTGTGATTTTTAGGTTATTATATTTATGAAATGTTGAAAATACAGAGGAGACTCTCCCGAAATTTTTCCAAGAAAGTCACGTATTTTAGGTATATAATTGTTTGAGATTTAGGGCATTACAAAGTAATATCAGAGCTTTAGGTTCAATTGTCCTAGCAGACTTGGGTATCCTAAGTATCTCCTAACCACGTTTAGGTTTAAACTTTGGGTTTATAAATGAGTGAGGACGTTCAACTATGTTGTTGGTTTATAAAGTTGTAAATGATATAGTGGTATGTATTTTATTTGTGTTTGTTAAATTTATTTAGATTGGATAGTGATGATCGTCCGTTTTATGTTTGACAGTAGACATTTGATTTGTTTATTGATAAAACATAAAATGATTAGTTTACCTACGAAATGAACTCAAAACGTAAGTAAACTAAAACTGATTATGTGCTAGAGTGCTTATCAAAGTTTCCTACTCTCAATTCTATCGAGATAGAGTGGAGTATGAAGTTCGTTCCACTCCTAGTGCCTTAGCATGGATGTTCTCTAATCTAATTAGTCAGTCTTAAGTCAATGAGAGCTTTACGAAGGGTGTTATACTAGACTACGATGCAACTACCCACAAAATGCAACTAGTCGACTATGGGAATAACTAAGGGAATGCTACATTGATTCGATGATAAGGAGTTAGAGGGGGATTGATTCCACCTTAACTCGACTTAATCCTATTAACGACAAATCGTTGTAATCCGAATTGAACTGCTTCGCAGAACAATTGGTTCTTCCTAATCCCTAATTACACATGGCATTTCTACCAATTAATAATTAGCATGTGAACGATTAAACCCATTCTCATGGTGAACTAAACGTTTCTAGAGTGGAAAGGAAATTACGACGAATCTACGATAATCGGAATCAAGCTTTCATCAAGGCTTCTCAACCCCCTCTAATGGAGGTTTAGCCGAGAATCATTACGCAATCATTTCCGATTAAATTAAATCTAAACATAATATAAAGAATTGAAATTTACTAATCTAATTTAAACAATATATTAAAATATAATTACTAACTAAGAATTGAATGACAAGCAATAAATGAAATCAGATCTAACACAAATGTAAATGACAAGAATTGAAATTGACAAGAATAACTATTTTATTTATCTAATCAATTAAGAACAATGATTTAAAGTTTTAATCTAAAACAATAATTTAAATGGAACTAAACTTAATTAAAACAATTAAATCTAGAACTAGAAGCTATTCTAATGGCTACTTTCTATTCTAAGCTACCTTTATTTTCTAACCTAAAAAATCTACCCTTAACAAAGAGCTAAGCTTTTGTTTTTATACATCCAGATCCAAAAATCGTGCATGGGCTTGGAGCCATGTTTTGGGCCAGAGAAATCAGGCCCAAAACCCAATTCTTCCAGTCCAAAAAGGCCTATTCAGCTGCAGTTCGCTTCTACAGACTTTTTGTCTACTTCTGCTCCTCTGATTGGGTCAAGGCTTGGATCATTGGAAAGCTCTTTCCGAGCCGGTCGTTTTGACATAAGGTAGGCCCCATTCCGAGGTCTGAGTCCAAAGATACGGCCTAAGTTCTAATCGACTTTGAGTCTTCAAGTTTTTTACGCCGCGTTGACTTTGACTTTTCAGCTTTGACCGGGCTTAAGAAAGGCTTTGTCTTCTTGAATCTTGGCCTTAATCATAGGAATTCTTAGCAACCAACCATTTCTCCTTTATCACGCTAAAGTGGCACATTTTTGCACATAATGGACTTTGCAACCTGAAATGCATAAAAACACATAATCAGTGCTAACTCTTAATTATTACTCACATAATTGGTCTAAAAGTATGTCTGTTATAGGGTTAAAACTACAGTTTTAGGCTCTTATCAAACCACCCCCAAACAGCATTTTGCTTGTCCTCAAGCAAAGATGAGAAATTAGAATAAGTGACCAAAAATGGAGTTCTAACTACTCTCGTTTCGCTGAGTGCGATTGCATTGACCATATGCAACAAGGCCTTAAACCACTAGGAATTCCCTAGTGGACGAGTTATAGCCTCGTGAGAGTTTTCCAGTGAAGGTACTCACAAACTTCATCTATACTACAACGACTAAGAAATAAAACTATTGTTTCCTTATCCATGCTCTAAATTAACTATACCTCTCACTAGCAATGCATATAGAGTAATCAAGTCGAAACCTAAGCTAATATATGCATAATAATCAATCATCTACAATAAACATATATATAATGAGTAATACTATGAAATGCAATAGCAGGTCCGTTTCTGAAACTCGGAATAGCGTCCTTAAGTAGGTTCTCACAATAATAGTCAAGATACAACACTCTGATTTTTCCACTCAAGTTTCAGCTACTCCAAAGTGTAGTGGGCACACTTTACCTTACAATCTCAATGACAACAAGGAAGCCGGAGTCGATCAAACACATCTGCCACTTACTATCACACTAACCTATTCCTAATTGAGCTAGAGGTCTTTATTAGGTGTTGCGGGGATTAGGAGATGGTTTAAGAAGGAAGGAAATGGATATTCAAAGGACAAGTCTGAGATAATAGAGTCTTCCTATTTTGTAACTTAGAGAAAACCTTGTTATTTTCTTTTGCTTCTATACTTTGTTTCCATCCTTAGCCATATTTTTCTTTTCTTTTTCTTTGGCTTTGACTCCCTTTTATTCTATTTTTTTGGAGTTTTTATTTATTTTTATTATTATTTTTTTTTCTTTTCCTTGGATGGAAACTTCTTTTCTTTTTCTGAAGCAACTAACTAATTTTTGTTTACACAGGTCTTTCTCTTCTTCTTTCTTCACTCATTCTATTCTCAGACTTATCTTAATTGGGTAGGTTGATTTATTTATTTATTTTTATTTTGTTTTTGTTTTTGTAACAGGGTAAAGGATTTGTGGTTTATGAAAGGCTAAAGAAAGGCTCAGAGGGGCGACTAGCGGACAATAATTCATAGGTTTGAATTTCTGGCTATATCGATCCAAAGAGGGCCTAAATTCTCGCTTAGGATATGGTTTAGTGATCAAGCAAGTGGACGTGTGATATCTCTATCCGGATTTTACTTCTCCCTTGTGTCATTTCTCAAATGTTTCGCTCATATAAGGCTTTAGGCTATATTCTCACAGGATTTGTAGAATAAGTACTCTAGCCTAGATTTCAGAAACTTACTGTTAACAATCATAGATACTCATGTAATATATTTATAGATAAATGCAAAGATTATTATCTATATATTAACCTAAGTTTCTAACAGTTATTCTAATGCAAAAGCTACGTGAGACTTCTAGATCGTTAAGAGCATAGAGAAGGAAAACAATACCAATATTCCTAAGTGTATAGCATAACTTATTTATTTATATTTTTGAATTTTTTGAAATTTTAACTAGAAAACAAATGCATATTATACCTATCTATATCCTAACAGATGCCCTAATTACACATGTTTCTATGCCCCCCCCAAACAAAAAGCATGCTTTGTCCTCAAAGCATTGTAAATAAAGAGGGTAGGAAAGATACCATTGAAACGTGTGAAATTCAGGAACATCTGCAAAACAAGGTTAGAACGTACTAATGTAGGAAATAAAAACTGACACAACTCTATACGAGTTCTACCCATTATGGGGTTAACAAGAATGAAATTGCTTGGGACATAAGCAGACAATAACTAGAATGAAAACTTACCTTATCCCCTCGCATTACTCATCATCTTCATCATCCTCTTCTTCTATAAAGAAGTGAGGTTCCTTCGCGTCCTGCCATGCCATGATAATTTGTCAGGCTTCCCGCCATTTATCATCTATGATTGCTAACCTATTAAGAGCCACTTGGTCTGACGGGGTGTAGGGTGCAACCGGATGAGGTTGTATCCTCCACCCTTGCCAAGTCATTGCGCGGAAAGATCGAATAATACTATTGGTGGGTCATACAGTGTCGACCGTAATCTTATCCGTGAAGCGTGTACAAAAAACAGGGAAGAAACATAGCATAATATGGGAAACTAGAACGGGCATAAGAAGGTACTTATGCCTCATGCTATGGGATCGAGCTAAACTAGACATCAAGGTTTGGGGAAGGTCATGACACATACGTCCCGTGGCTAAAGCAAGGAAGACACTGCAAGTGGCATCATTCACAGAAGAAAAACGCCATTTCCCTAAAATGTTTAGCATAATCCAAAACATAACAGTCCCTATGTTCATGGACAGGCTACCAAAGGCGACGTTATATTCCCCTTGGTCCTCAATACGAAAAATGCCCGTGCCATACGACTCATGCAAAAACTCGTAAGTGTAGACATACATATTATCGACCCAATAGCACCATGGGTCTTGTATTTTAGCGGGCATAGCCAGTCTAAGAACAAATGCTAGCAAGAACCTAGTAATTTCCATTGGTTCATTATCAATGTTGACTTGTTCTCCATCTTGTTTTTCAAAGAAAATGCAGTTATCGTAAAAATAAGATGCTAGTGTTGGAGAATAAAGTGCATTAGGGCTTACCATAAGCGGCTCCCAGCCAACGAAAGTGATAGCTTCGCGAAACCAAGCACCATAAGTAGTGCTTTGGAACAAATCTTCGAAAGACTGTTCCAGTATCAATGTTGGAGATGTCATCTCAAAATTATGCTTTGGAATAGCTGCGAATGATCCGGATACTACGCGCGAAAAACTGGAAATTTTCTGGTGCATCGAAGTCGGCGATGAAAGCGCTTTGATATATAGCTGGCTTCTGAAGAAATTGAAATTCCAGTGTTTGAGCGGGTCGGGCTCAGCTCAGGCGCCGAAGGTGGCCTCGACAAAAACTCAGAAAAAAAATATAGATGAGTGAAAGTGCTTCGGAGTTCTTGAAACTTCGGAAAATTAGCCGAAACGAGGGAATCGCGGGAGTGAAAGGTGAGTGATGGAGTTTAGGTGTAGTGTGAGTTGTGAGGATAGATTGTATCAAGTTTATATTGGTTAAAAGTTGTTAAAATGGATCGGGAAGTTGCCAAAACTAATTACGGCAGTTTCCGGAAATCCTAAAATTTCCAAACCCGAAAACGGAAACAACTCATATCCTTGATTCTAATTCAAACTCAGTATCTTTTAGATTAATTTTATGATAGAATGTACCTATTTAATCTAGATTTCATCCTACAATGATACTTAATCATATATATGCCTAAACAGCCATATTTTCACCGTGACTCCGCAATAAATTCTAACACGAGGGTTATATAAAAATAATGCTTGAATTGATAAAACCACCCCCAAACAAGTTGGGAAGGTGGGATGAATATGAAATAACCACGCATACTTAAAATAACCCCTTATATTAAAATTTTCATTCGGAGTACATTACACTAGAAAAGTTCAAATTACGGAAATAAACTTGCATAACAATAAAGAAATTACAAATAAAACATAAAACATAAAACTATACTATCCCTAGCTACTCCGGAACTGGTGGCGGAGGGCACATGCTCCGGAGACTGCTCCTGAGCTCCTGATGGACCAGCACCATTCGTCCTTCGGCGACGACGCTCGTGCCTGGATGGTGTGTCCTCAGAAGGAGAGTCCCCGTGAGGTGGGAATCGTGTAAGCATCTCTTCCCGGAACTGGCGCTGAGCTTCTAGCTCGGCGCTCATCTGTTCCCACCTCTCGTCCTCTCTCTGGGTACGGAGCTCGAAGTTGTGATGCATCGTTGCCTGTCGAGTCCGGAGGTCTTCACAGATAGTGTTAAGCGAACGCATGCCGCGATGGATCACAGCTATGCGCGCTCATCATCGCCCAAACCTCTCCAAGGCATCCGCGTCAAAACAGGTCAAGTCATCCTCATCCTCGGAGGCATCCTGCTGTCCCCCAGCCTCCTCGGCATTTTTAGCTCCTCCATCCTCTTCTTCTTCTTCTCTATCCTCAGCCAATCTCCAAACCCGTTGGACACACTCCTTATAGATGCGAGGGTTACGGTGGAGAGTGATGTATGTCCGATCAGTCGCCTGAGCTGCTCTCAACTTGAGCATGATCTTTGTTATCAACATAGGGAGAGGGGCAACAGTCCTCCCTACTCCCCTGATCATGCTCAGTAAAAACTCTAAGATGCAGAACTCATACTTCCGCTCCTGGAGTATCCATAAGATGTGGAGGCACGTCAGGCTGATGTCGGTGACCTTCCCCTTCCCCTGGACGTTCCGACCAATCCACTGAGCCAGCTGGTTGGTCCTAAGGGAAGCCTGTCGAACACAATGCGATCTCGCATTGTAGTCCCCTCCAATAACTGTCTCGTGCATCAATGGCTCTACCCCATTATGCTGGGACTCCTGCAACGTGACATCCAGATGGATTCTAGGCGGAATGCCTAGAATCTCAGCCAACAAGCCAGTCGTCACTTCCTTCCTCTTCTTCGCCATAACTACAAAAATCCTAGGCCCTTCCAACTCCCTCGTATCGTAGAACCGTCGGACTAAGTCCTCGTGGTAATAGGCTTCAGTCGAGTACCACAAGCTACTCCAGTCTCGACTGGTCATTTCGTCACCGTAGAACGGCGCGAAGTGGTCGGCGGTAAAAACTTGCTCCGGCAAAATTCGGCGTTGTTGAGCCATTGGAAGTTTAAATATGATTTGGGGTTTGTAGGAGGTGTAGGAGTAATGAGGAATGACCTTACTGGTCAAACACGATGGTGGTGGTGGTGTGGTGGCGCGGCAGTTTTGAAATTCTAATTTTTGGTGGTTTTTGTTGGTTTGAATTGGTGGTGTTTGTGGTGGGTATAGTTTGGAGTCGAGTTGGGTTGGGATTTGATTTTGGGCGTGGGTTTATTGTATTTTCTTTTTAATTTTTATTTTGTTTTAGGTTTTTGGAGCTTGGGCGTTAATGGCGGATGGAGAAGAAGATCGCGAAGTGCTTGCTAAAGTAAGGTGCCGGTCGCTACTCGATTGGCATGAAGTTGGGCCCAAGCCCAAAATCGAAATTTGTGATTTTTTTCCTATTTTTTGCGAAACTTCAAATCAAAATTGCCACTTTGTTACCGGTCCGATTTTTGTGAATGAGATATGGAAATGATCAGGAGAGAATTTCCAATCCAATGATCCATAAAACACTCAATTCCGACCATGGATGACATATTAGATAGTGGAAAACGCCTCGAAGTGTGTGCATGACGTACGTTATGCGAACAATAGAAATCCAAATACATGGATTATGTCAACCCGAATCGTAATACAATTAAACGGCCTAAGCAACTGTAATAGGAAATAAACATTCTAAGACGGAAACACCCCCCACCCCCAAACAAATTTTTTACAACGGAGCTTAGAAAATTTGTTTTTAGCAGTGGGTCTTTTAAAGTCATATTCCCGAGACTACCTAGTTTACTATGTTTATTATTTAATATATTTTTTAGTTTTAAAAAGAAAAACAATAAACAATAAAGACATAATTCACCCCATAGAGAAACATGACTCAAAAATCCGAGAAAACATGCAAGAGTGGAAAACGTGAATTATGTTTAACCGTGGACTTAGGATCCGGTACTTACAGCCACACACTCCATAAAGGAGGGCCAGGTTACCTTAATGGTGCACTCACCAATATATGGAAATGAGGGGAAGTGCACCAAACACAAGTGTTGAGTCGTTTATAGTCAGATACTCGAGACTTTATCTAAACATATGTATGAATATGCAATTTATCATATATCAACAACCGAAATAGTTGTGGATCATTCCATAAATAAATATCACAGAAAACATATCCAAACACAATCAAGCACCAAGATTTCCTATGACGCAACCTAGTGAAATGAGAGCGAAGTCGGTTAACCCTATTACGTAACCTAGCATGCACCTTCTTTTTCATTTTTGAATGAGTGGGTGTTCTAGTAAATAAGTGTGGAAAAGTGAATGGTTGTGGAGAATATGGTGGATATGGATAAGTTGTAGTAAGACAGTCTGTAAACAATGAGGATGTGGTTTTAGCACAAAACTCATTCATTGTGTGTGTAAGGACTGTCTCAACTCTGAAAATGAAGGTGTCAAATGGTTTGTCCTTCTGTAGTATTTGTTTACTAGGTGGATTTAAAAAATTATGAAGCACAGAAGAAACAAAAGGATCGAGTGCAAACTCGAGATTCCTTTGAAAGGGTGGAAGGAGGGGAGTCGAGGTGGTTGTTGTGGAAAGTAGGTCTTGATTGGGTGAATTATCACCTGCTCTAAGAAACTCGTCGAATTGCTCATCTATATTGGTCATATCCACGTTACTATGATAGTGCTCTACATCTTTGAGAAAGTCATCTATCTCCTCCTCATCCGTAATCTGTGTATCGACTAGTGTAGGGATGGAAATGTTGGAGTCTGAACTTCCAAAGGAAAGAAATTTGGGCATATGATTATCAGGGAACGTGTTGTTGAAATAATCTCGAGCAAAGCTCTCGATCATGCTAACCTCTCCATCCATAGACGAATCGGGTAACTGTGTCTTTGTTTTTAAAACATTGACTTAAATAGTAAGATGGCCAAAAGACATGGACATTGAACCATCGCGCAATTAATGGCGCATTTGGCGGTTGCCGAGAAAAGGACGACCTAAGATGATCGGGACGAGAGTCGTTAATCTACGTGTCGAGGATGACAAAATCAGCCGGATAGTAAAAATCCTGAATTTTTACCAGAACATTTTCGACGACACCCTTAGGATACTTAATAGACCGATCAGCTAATTGCAACATCATTTTAGTGGGTTGCATCTCGTCTAGACCTATTTGTCTATACAAATAAAACGGGAGTAAGTTGACACTAGCCCCCAAGTCTAATAACGCGTGGTCAGTATAGGAATCTCCTAAGGTGCATTGTACTGATGGGATCGACCGGGGTCCTTGTACTTAACAATTCCATTATGTTGGATAGAGTTGGGAATTGTTATGTTAAAATCGCTCTTTTGGTATATTGGTCTTACGCCTAGTAGTACACAACTCCTTAAGAAACTTAGCGTGGTGTGGTAGCTTTTTAATAGCTTCGAGGAAGGGAAGGTTTATAGTTAGATTCTTGAAAACATCCCTAATCTCCTCGTAATTTGTATCCCTAGTTAGCATGGCTAATTTTTGAGGAAACGGTGGTTTCTGTCTAAATGTAGCAATGGTATCACCTGGATGTTTAACCGTGGCTTTCTGTTTCTTAAGTTGTGTTGTAACTGGTACCTCTACAGTGGTAGGCTCTTCAGTTTCTATTTTGGTATCTAGTAATATAGCAGGTGTAGGGGGGGCTACTGGTGGGGTAACTACAGGCATAGTTACTTTGTTATCAACCACTCTGCCAGAACGGAGAGTGGTGATGGCCTTAAGCTCACCTAGATTTTCATATTCATTACTAGTATTGTCGGTTACCTCAAAGGCTATATTTGTTGTTTTAGGATTTGGTATTGCGTTACCTGGAAACACACCTTTGGGTTGGGCTTTATCTTGAGCCAACTGTTGGGTTAAATTATTAACGGATTGTAGAAGCTGTTGGTTGGATTGAGCCATGGTTTGGAAAAGTTTTTGGCTTACTTGTATGAAGGTGTCAAGACGATCCGGTTGTGTGGGTGTAGTGGTCACGGGTGGTGTGACTGGAATTATTTCACGTGAATTATTGATGGGTGAATTTTGATAGTTATTATTTACCGGAACGATACCTCTATTAGCATTATAATTATTATAACTACCTTGACTTTGTGGTTGACCTTGTCGAGGTTGCACTTGGTTGTTATAATTATTAAAATTTCCCTGACCCTGTCCTTGTCGTAGTGGGCCTTGGTTAAAGCTGTGCGTAGGCCTAACATATTGATTATTATACCCTTGAGGTGTGATGTTTTGGTTATTTCTCCAACTGAAGTTGGGATTTTGTCTCCAAGGGGCGTTAGGTTCACTATTAATGGAACAAGTCTGTTCATAGGCAATAAGACAGTGGGAATCGGGATGCTCAGGGCTCCAACAGAAACTACATGGATTTGAATTTACATTCATGACGGGGATTGGCTTTTGTTGTACAGAAATGGCCTCTACCTTTTTTGTGAGGGATTCAATTAGAGTTTTAAGCTCAGGATCTGATTTAACCTCAAACATACTGGTAGCCTTAACTGTGGAAGAAGATCTAGTGGAGCGGGAGTAATCGTCACTACCCCCGGTTGTTATTTTAAGCTTAGTTTGATCCTCTAAAATTTATAAGCCTCCGAGGCTCCTTTGTTTAAGAAACTACCCCATTCATTATGTCTAGGACTTCTTTTATGGTGGTGTAGAAGTCCTTTGAAAAGGCACGAACTAAGCGTGTCTTTTCGCTAAGTTATGATGTGGACACTCTATAAGGAGATCGGTGAAACGATTCCAAGCCTCTGAAAATGATTCATGAGGATTTTGTCGAAAGAAATGAATCTTGGAAATCATCTCATCCGTCTTTAGGGGTGGGTAAAAATGTTCTATAAACAGCTGAACAAGTTTAGCCCATTGATAAGAGCCCAAAACTGTAGTTTTAACCCTGTAACAGACATACTTTTAGACCAATTATGTGAGTAATAATTAAGAGTTAGCACTGATTACGTGTTTTTATGCATTTCAGGTTGCAAAGTCCATTATGTGCAGAAATGTGCCACTTTAGCGAGATAAAGGAGCAATGGTTTGTTGCTAAGAAGTTCTATGATTAAAGGCCAAGATTCAAGAAGACAAAGCCTTTCTAAAGCCCGGTCAAAGCTGAAAAGTCAAAGTCAACGCGGGTGAAGCTTAAAGACTCAAAGTCGAGCGATAACTTCGAAGGCGTATCTTTGGACTCAGACCTCGGAATGGGGCCTACCTTATGTCAAAACGACCGACTCGGAAAGAGCTTTCCAATGGTCCAATCCTTGACCCAATCAGAGGAGCAGAATTGGACGAAAAGTCTGTGGAAGCCAACTGCAGCTGAAGAGGCCTTTTGATTCGAAAGAATTGGGTTTTGGGCCTGATTCTCTGGCCCAAAACATGGCTCCAAGCCCATGCACGATTTTTGGATCTGAATGTATAAAAACAAAAGCTTAGCTCTTTGTTAATGGTAGCTAGTTAGACCTAAATAAATATATAGAATTCTAGATCTAGTTTTATTAATAAAAATTAAGTTTAGTTCCATTTTCAATTCTTGTTTTAGATTAAGTCTTTGAATCATTGTTCTTGATTGATTAGATAAATAAAAATAGTTATTTTATCAGTTCGAATTGTGTATCTCAATCTATTAGATCTAGTTTTAATTATTGTTGGTTACCATTTCTTAGTTGTTAATTAGATTTTAATTATTGTTTAATTTAGATTAGTAAATTTCAAGTCTTTATATCATGTTTAGTTTAAATTTAATCGGGAATGATTGCGGAATGATTCAAGGCTAAAACCTCCATTAGAGGGGTTGATGAAGCCTTGATGAAAACTTAGTTGTTAGTGTAGAATTGTTTGTAGATTCTATTCCACTCTAGAAGGTCGTGTTTCGCCATGAGAATGGGTGGACGACCTCACATGCTAGTTAGTATTTGGTAGAAATGCCACGAACACTAGGGATTAGAACTCGAAATTCTTGCCGTAAGAATGTAAGAATCGAGATACAACAATCTATGCTAGGTTATTAAGTTGGATTCGAGGTGGATTCAATTCCCCTCTAATGCTTATCTAGATTCAAAAACAATCATATTTCCATAGCATTCAATTCATAGTTTAAATTCAACATATTGTTTTTCATATTGCATCGTAGTATAATTCCCCCTTCGTAAAACTCTCATAGACTTAAGAGCGACTAGTTAGATTAGAAAACATCCATGCTAAGGCACTAGGAGTGGAACAAACTTCATACTCCACTCTATCTCGATAGAATTGAGAGTAGAAACTTTGATAAACACTCTAGCACATAATCAGTTTTAGTTTACTTACGTTTTGAGTTCTTGAGTTCATTTCGTAGGTAAACTACTCATTTTATGTTTTATCAAATGGCGCCGCTGCCATCTTAGTTGCACTTTAGCATTGTTTTCTTTGTAGAAGTAGTCATTTTTAAGTCCCATTAAACCCACCCACCCTTGGTTGTTTCATACTATGGTTGCCCATTTCAGCTTTGACAAATTCCGTGAGAAAATACGGAGGCCTGGCCAGCGCAAGGAGAAGCGACCCGTGCTAAGTTACTGGAATTTCATCTACCATCGAAGCGCAGCTACGCCCAAGCAGCGACCAGCTAAGTTCTTGGAACTTCGACTTTACTTCGAAGACCGACCAGCCAGACGGCAGCGCCAGCTTTAGCTGAAATTTCGGATTTCCACAGGTTTGATTCGAACTTCGAGTTGTCAAGTTTTTCAGGTGTTCTAATCTCTTATATACACACTGAACAGCGTACACAAGGCGCTATTCATAAAGCGAAGCAGGGCTATTTATCGGTATTCCTTTCTTCCATACCTCGCATTTCGGTTAGAGGTTTTCTACTAGTATATCGAATTGTTTGGAGTGTTGCATGTTTAGTTAAGCTCAACTTAGTCTTGCATGAGATTAAGGTGCGGTCGAACAAAACAACAAAGCGTAATTACACGGCAACAAACAAGTCTATCTAGTACACCACCCGACACCTCTAGCTACTATCACACACACCATACGACATAATGGATGAAGAAAGAGAGACTCCTCTCTCCGACTTTTACAAAGCCTTGGCGATAGCCCTAAATCTTGCATCGTTCTAGCAGACCGATGGGGATTTTTGAATCCCCAAACATATTTAATTTGTTACCCGTTTTCATGGGTTAGACCATGAAAAACCTTATCGGCATCGCGTAGGATTGAACAAGTCCTTACAACATTCCATCATCCTACGGTAGGTGCGGAACAAATTAAACCGGTGGTATTCCCTTTCACATTAGCCCGATAAAGGCGTCTTGGTTAACTGCCCAAAGCGCCTAGTTTCGTGGACTCGTGGGCTAAACTTGTTCAATTTGTTTATGGAACATTTTACCCACCCCTAAAGACGGATGAGATGCTTTCCAAGATTCATTTTTTCCGGCGTAATCCTCATGAATCATTTTTCGAGGCTTGGAATCGCTTTTCACCGATTTGCTTATTGAAAGTGTCCACACCATAACCTAGCAAAAGACACGCGTTAGTTTGCCTTTTTCAAAGGACTTCAACATCACCATAAAGAAGTCCTTGACATAATGAATGGGGGTAGTTTTCTAAGTAAAGGCCTAGGAAGCTTACAAATTTTTAGAAGAACAAACTAGCATAATAACAATGGGGGGGTGATATATCCCCGGCTCGTTTAGTTCTTCAACAGTTAAGGCTACCAGTATGTTTGAGGTTAAATCAGATCCTGAGCTTAAAACTCTAATTGAATCCCTCACAAAAAAGGTAGAGGCCATTTCTGTACAACAAAAGCCTATCCCCGTCATGAATGTAAATTCAAATCCATGTAGTTTCTGTTGGAGTCCTGAGCATACCGACTCCCACTGTCCTATAGCCTATGAACATTCTTGTTCCATTAATAGTGAACCTAACGCCCCTTGGAGACAAAATCCCAACTTCGGTTGGAGAAATAACCAACAAGTCCCACCTACAGGGTACAATAATCAATATGTTAGGCCAACGCACAGTTATAACCAAGGTCCACCACAACAAGGACAGGATCAGGGTAATTATAATAATTATAATAACCAAGCGCAACCTAGACAAGGTCAAGCACTAGGTCAATGTAGTTATAATAATTATAATGCTAATAGAGGTATCGTTCCGGTAAATAATAACTATCACAATCCGCCCATAAATAATCAACGCGAGATAGTTCCAGTCACACCACCCGTGACTACTACACCCACACAACCAGATCGTCTTGACACCTTTATACAAGTGAGCCAACAACTTTTCCAAACCATAGCTCAATCTAACCAACACATTCTACAATCCGTTAATAATTTAAACCAACAGTTAGCCCAAGAGAAAGCCCAACCAAAAGTGTGTTTCGGGCCAAGCGATACCCAACCCTAGAACAGCAAACACAGCCTTTTTGAGGTAAACGGTAATACTAGTGCGGAAACTACAACCGTGGGTGAGCTAAATGCCATCACCACTCTCCGTTCGGAAGAGTGGTTGATAACAAAGTAACTATGCCTATAGTTACCCCATCAAGATACTCTACACCGGATATCGAACTAGATACCGAAATAGAACCGAAGAACCTACCAGCGTAGAGGTACCGGTTAAACCACAACCTAAGAAACAGAAAGCCAAGGTTACACATCAAGTTGAGGCATCGCTAAATATAGAGCTTAAACCACCGTTCCCTAAAAATTAGCCATGCTAACCAGGGGATATCGACTTTGAGGAGATTAGGAACGTTTTCAAAAATCTAACGATAAACCTTCCTTTTTCGAAGCTATAAAAAGCTACCTAACCACGCTTAAGTTTCTTAAGGAGTTGTGCACTACTAGGCGTAAGACCAACATACCTAAAGACACCTTTCTAACTGAGCAGTTCCCAACTTTATCCGAAAATAATGGAATTGTTAAGTACAAGGACCCTCGGATCCCTCCAGATACAATGCACCTTAGGAGATTCTCACACGACGACGGCTACTAGACACGGGGCTAGTGTTAACTTACTCCGTTTTATTTGTATAAACAAATAGGTCTAGAGGAAATGCAACCTACTAAAATGACATTGCAATTAGCCGATCGGTCTATTAAGTATCCTAAGGGTGTGGTTGAAAATGTCTTGGTTAAAGTCCAAATTTTTACTACCCCGACTTCGTTATCCTCGACACGGAAGTCGATAACGACTCTGTACCTATCATTTTAGGGCGTCCCTTCTTGGCTCGCCAACGGCTCATAAAAGCCGCGCGATGGTTCGATGTCCTCGTCCTTTGGCCATCTTTCGTTGGGGTAAATGTTTTTCAAAGCGAGGACACAATATCGATTCATCTACAAATGGAGAGGTTAGCATGATCGAGCTTAGCTCAAGATTACTTCAAAAAACATGTTTCGGAGAAACAGATTAACAAATTCCTTTCCTTCCGAAATTCCGACTTTAACAATGACCCCTGGTAGTAGAGGCCTAAATCGAAGAAGAATTCCTGCAACTCTTTTGCACGCTTCTTTACCACTTCAGCGAGTCCCCTTGCCAACAACCATTTCCCTTGATGCTGCTTACGGAAGATGAATTTTTCAATCTTTATCCCGGTGATCCTTTTGACCCACCTATTGAGGAATGTCTTGCATATATCAAGATTTGATGATATGGACTTGAGAGCTCTAGCTGAGAATCATTCACCTTCCATCACCAATATTCCCCACCCTCCACCTTTTCAAAGGAACCTCGAAGTTTGCTTTCGATCCTTTAGTTTCTCCCTGTGCTTCATGATTTTTTAAATCCACCTAGTAAACAAATACTTCCCAAGGATAAACCACTTGACACCTTCATTTTCAGACTTGAGACAGTCCCTAACTACACCATGAATGAGTTTTGTGCTAAACCCACATCCTCATTTTTTCCATGCTTTCCCTCTAAAACTTATCCCAATCCACCATATCTTCCACAACCATTCACTTTTCCACACTTATTCACTAGGACACCCTCTCGTTCAAAGATGAAACATAAGGTGCATGCTCGGTTATGTTATAGGTCTATCCGACTTCGCTTTCATTCCACTAGGCTGCGTCATAGGAAATCTTGGTGCTTAATTGTGTTTGGATATGTTTTCTGTGATATTTATTTATGGAACGATCCACAACTATTTCGGTTGTTGATATATGATAAACTGCATATTCATACATATGTTTAGATAAAGTCTCGAGTATCTGACTATAAACGACTCAATTTTTGTTTGGTGCATTTTCTTTCATTTCCATATATTGGTGAATGCACCATTCAGGTAACCGGGTCCTCCCTATGGAGTGTGTGGCTGTAAGTACCGGATCCTAAGTCCACGTTTCACATAATTCACGTTTTCCACTCTTGCATGTTTTCTTGGTTTTTGAGTCATGTTTCTCTATGGTGTGAATTATGTCTTTACTGATTATTGTTTTCCTTTATATTAAACCTAATTCATAAAAAGTAAAAAATGTTTAAAGCTATAAAAATAGTAATCTAGCAAGTCTAGGGAATCTGACTTTAAAAGACCCAAGTTTTCGTACAATACCAACTTTCTAGAGTTTAGGCCAAACAAAATTTTCAAACTTAAAAAGAGTTTTCCAATTTTGTTTGGGGGTGGCGTATTTTGGTATTCATTTCAAATCATGTTGCCACCCTAAGCCTATCATGTTTACTCCGGTAGAGTTTGTGTTAGTTAGTACGTAACAGTTTAATTGTGCTTCATATTATCATATCATCGTTACAATATTTCTGTTACAGGTACTGCCAATTTTTGCCACGTTTCTATGGTACATTCTTTCCTTATCTATTTACACTTTGAGGACAAAGCGTTGATTGTTTGGGGTGGGATAGAAACATTTGCAAAAATTAGACACTTTTAGGATGTAAATTACGCACTTTTATTTATAAAATGTTAAAAATTATAAAAATTAGTTAGTTACATAATTTAATTGTGCTATTGAATTGTTTCATGAACCCCTTATCCCAAATTGTTTGGGGTGGTATAGAAACACGATGTAAATGTTAAGCACATATTAGGTTGTATATTACATTATTATTTGTCTTAAAAAAAATAAAAATAAAAATAAAAAGTTTATGCTATACACTTAGGAATATTTGTATTGTTTCTTTCTCTATGCTCTTAATAATCTAGAAGTCTCACGTAGCTTTTGCATTAGAATAGTTTTTAAAAACTTAGGTTAATATGTAGGTAATAATCGTTGCATCTATCTATAAATATATTACATGAGTATCTATGATTGTTTGGCAGTAAGTTTCTGAAATCTAGGCTAGAGTACTTATTCTACAAATCCTATGAGAATATAGCCTAAAGCCTTATATGAGTGAAACATTTGAGAAATGACACAAGGGAGAAGTATATTCCGAATAGAGAAATCACACGTCCACTTGCTTGACCACTATACCATGTCCTAAGAGAGAATTTAGGCCCTTTTTGGATCGATATAGCTAGAAATTCCGACCTAAGTATATTTTCCGCTAGTCGCCCCACTGAGCCTTTTATTAGCCATTTCATAAACCACAAATCCTTTACCCTGTTACAAAACAAAACAAAACAAAATTTAAAAAAAAAAAAAAAAAAAAAAAAAAAAAAAAAAATCAACCTACCCAATTTAGATAAGTCTGAGAATAGAATAAGGAAGAAAGAAGAAGAGAAAAACCTGTGTAAACAAAAGTTAGTTAATTGATTCAGAAAATAAAGAAAAGAAGTTTCCATCCAAAGAAAAGAAAAATAAAAATAGAAATAAAATAAAAACTCCAAAAAAATAGAATAAAAGGAGTCAAAAACCAAAGAAAAAGGAAAAAAAATATATGGCTAAGGATGGAAACAAAGTGTAGAAGGAAAAGTAAATAACAAGGTTTTCTCTAGTTACATAATATGAAGACTCTATTATCTCAGATTTGTCCTTTTTGAATATCCATTTCCTTCCTTCTTAAACCATCTCCTAATCCCCGAAACACCTAATAAAGACCTCTAGCTCAATTAGGAATAGGTTAGTGTGATAGTAAGTGGCAGATGTGTTTGATCGACTCCGGCTTCCTTGTGTGTCATTGAGATTGTAAGGTAAAGTGTGCCCACTGCGCACTAGAGTAGCAAAACTCGAGTAGAAAAATCAGAGTGTTGTATCTTGACTATTATTGTGAGAACCTACTTAAGGACGCTATTCCGAGTTTCAGAAACGGACCTGCTATTGCATTTCATAGTATTCCTCATTGTATATATGTTTATTGTAGATGATTGATTATTATGCATATATTAGCTTAGGTTTTTGACTTGGTTATTCTTGGCCATAGCTAGTGAGATGTATAGATAATTTGGAGCATGAATAAGGAAACAATAGTTTTCTTTCTTAGTCATTGTAGTATAGATGAAGTTTGTGAGTACCTTCACTGGAAAACTCTCACGAGGCTATAACTCGTTCACTAGGGAATTCTTAGTGGTTTAAGGCCTTGTTGCATATGGTCAATGCAATCGCACTTTCAAAGAAAGAGAGTAGATAGAACTCCATTTTTGGTCACTTATTCTAATTTCTCATCTTTGCTTGAGGACAAGCAAAATGCTGTTTGGGGGTGGTTTGATAAGAGCCCAAAACTGTAGTTTTAACCCCTTAACCATCATACTTTTAGACCAATTATGTGAGTAATAATTAAGAGTTAACACTGATTACATGCTTTTATACATTTCAGGCTTCAAAGTCCATTATGTGCAGAAATGTGCCACTTTAGTGAGATAAAGGAGCAAAGGTCGGTTACTAAGGAGTTCCATGATTAAAGGCCAAGATTTAAGAAGATAAAGGCTTTCTAAAGCCCGGTCAAAAGCTGAAAAGTCGACGCAGGCAGAAACAGCACACAAGTCAACAGAACTTCTGAAGGCCGTATCTTTGGACTCAGACCTCGGAATGGGGCCTACCTTATTTCAAAACGACCGGATCGGAAAGAGCTTTCCAATGGTCCAATCCTTGACCCAATCAGAGGAGTAGAAGTGGATGACAAGTCTGTTGAAGCCAACTGCAGCTGAAGAGGCCTTTTTGGACTGAAAGAATTGGGTTTTGGATCTGAATGTATAAAAACCAAAGCTTCACTCTTTGTTAATGGTAGATAGTTAGACCTAGATTAAAGATTAGATTAGTAGCCTCCATTAATTAATTCTAGATCTAGTTTTCCTTAGATTTAATTAGTTTAATTTAATTAGTTTCATATCTTGTTTTTATTTAATTCCTTGAATGATTGTTCGTCATTTAATTAGATAAATAAAATAGTTATTATTATTCAATTTCGATTTTTGTCATTTGCATTTATAGATCTAGTTTAAATTCTTGTTCTTATTTCATTCTTAGTTAATTAATTAGATTTCAATTATTGTTTAATTTAGATTAGTAAAGTTAGAATTTTGATATGATGTGTAGTTATAATTTAATGGGAAATGATGGGTTGATGATTCGAGGATAAAACCTCCATTAGAGGGGTTGATGAAGCTTTGATGAAAACTTAGTGGTATAGTGTAGAAGCATTGTAGAATCTATTCCACTCTAGAAGGTCGTGATTTGCCATGAGAATGGGTGACGACCTCATATGCTAGTTAGTATTTGGTAGAAATGCCATGAACACTAGGGATTAGAACTTCGAAATTCTTGCCGAAGAGCGTAAGAATTGAGATACAAGAACCTATGCTAGGTTATCAAGTTGGATTCGAGGTGGATTCAATTCCCCTCTAATCCTTTATCTAGATTAAAAAACAATCATATTTCCATATATTTCGTAGTGACATTCAACATATTGCTTTTCATATTGCATCGTAGTATAATTCCCCTTCGTAAAACTCTCATTAGACTTAAGACCGACTAATTAGACTAGAGAACATTCCATGCTAGAGAACTAGGAGTGGAACGAACTTGTTACTTCACTCTATTTCGATAGATTTGAGAGTAGAAACCTTGATAAACATAGACACGTAAATTAGTTTTAGTTTACTTACGTTTTGAGTTCATCGTTCATTTCGTAGGTAAACTATTCAATTTCACTTTTATCAGAAGCAAAGTAAGAATTAGGTTTTCTCTAGTTACATAATATGAAGACTCTATTATCTCAAACTAGTTTTTTTTTTTTTTTAATATTCATTTCCTTCATTCTTAAACCATCACCTAATCCCCGCATCAATAATAAAGACATCTAGCTCAATTAGGAATATGTTAGTGTAATAGTAAGTGGCGGATGTATTTGATCAACCGACTTCCTTGTGTGTCATTGAGATTGAAAGGTAAAGTGTGCCCACTGCATTAACTGGAGTAGCAAACTTGAGCGGAAAAATCGAGTGTTTTTGTCTTGACATTTATGTGAGGACCTACTTAAGGACGCTATTCCAAAGTTTCAGAAACGGGCCTGTTAGTGCATTACATAGCATTACTCATTGTATATATGTTTATTCGTAGATGATTGATTATTATGCATATATTAGTTTCAGTTTCGACTTGATTATTCTGTATTCATTGCTAGTGAGATGTATAGATATCTGAGACTAAGTAAGGAAACAATAGTTTTATTTCTTAGTCATCGTAGTATAGATGAAGTTTGCGAGTACCTTCACTGGAAAATTCTCACGAGGCTATAACTCATCCACTCGGCGAAACGAGAATTGTTAGAACTCTATTTTTGGTCACTTATTCTAATTTCTCATATTTGCTTGAGGACAAGCAAAATGCTGTTTGGGGGTGGTTTGATAAGAGCCCAAAACTGTAGTTTTAACCCTTGAACAATATTACTTTTTGACCAATTATGTGATTAATAAGTAAGAGTTAGTACTGTTATCGTGTTCTTGTGTATTCCAGGCATTGGAGTCGAATATGTGAAGAAACAATCACTTTTGCACTAGAAAGGAGCAAAGATTGGTTGCTAAGAAGTTCTATGATTAAAGTTCTTATTCAAAGAGAAAAAGCCTTTTTAAAGCCCGATCAAAGCTGAAAAGTCAAAGTCAACGCGGGCAGAAATAGCACACAAAAGTCAACAAAACTTCCAAAGGCCCTATATTTGGACTCAGACCTTGGAATTTGTCCTACCTTATGTTAAAACGACCGGCTCAGAACGATATTTCTAATGGTTTAAGTCTTGACCCAATCAGAGGAGTAGAAGTGGATGAAAAGGTTGTTGAAGTTATTTCTAGCTGAAAACCCCTTTGTGGACTGAAGTAATGAGGTTTTGGGCTCAAATTTTCAGCCCAAAACATAGCTCCTAAGCTTATGCACGAAATTATGGATCTAGCCTCTTCTATATAAAGAGGACTAAGATTTAACTCTCAAATAATTAGCTTTACATTCCAATAATTAGTTTTTAGATAAAGAAATTAGTTTTATATCCAAGTAATTAGTTTTAGAACAAGGAATAAGTTTTTAGAATCAGATTTAGTTTTATAATAAAGAATTAGCTTTACATTTCAACTTAGTTAATTATCAAATATTTAGTTTCTAATTCAGTGCTTAGTTAGTTTTAGTTTTGTCTTAATTTCATTTCATAAATTCAGTTTAATTCTTAGACTCTTTCCATTAGATTAATAAAGTAATTATTATTCATAAAATAATGTCTTGTTCTTATTGTTCTTATTTCAGAAATAATAGTTTAATGACTCAAGGCTAAACCTCCATTAGAGGGGTTTGAGGAAGCCTTGATGATGACTTGATTTTTTGTTAGTGTAAATATAGTTGTAATGTTCTATTCTACTCTAAATGGTAATTAGTTCACCATGAGAATGGGTTTGATTGCTTTACATGCTAGTTATTAGTTGGTAGAGATTACCATGAATAATTAGGGATTAGAAATATCTAACATTTACGTGAAAACGTAAAGATTAGGTTACAACGAGTTCTATGCTAGTTTATTAAGTCGAATCAAGGTGGAATCAAATTTCCCTTAATTCCTTCTCATATTGTCATCTTAGTATTGAACTGTCGTCATTTCGTTTATCACATCTTGATTAGTCAATTCACCATCGTAGTTAAATTCAAATCCATTACTCTCACGATTTTGTTAGAATGCATAAACTAGGAAATGCTCACATCTAAACGAGCTAGGAGTGGAACGAATTCTCTGCTCCAATTATATTGCATTGATAACGAGAGTAGAACTTTGATATATTAGAGTAACAAATTTCATTTAGTTTTACTTACATTTGAGTTTAATTACTTATTCGTAGGTAAAACTGTCGTTTTTACATTTATCAAGCTTGAATAATGCGAGAAGTGGAGTTCACAGACTGGTTGTCTAATGTTGTCGCAGTACCGAAGAAAAATGGCAAGGTCCATATGTGTGTCGATTTTTGATAAACGATAAAATTGATTAGTCTACCTACGAAATGAACGATGAACTCAAAACGTAAGTAAACTAAAACTAATTTACGTGTCTATATTTATCAAAGATATTTGTTTTCTATTCTCGAATCTATTGAAATAGAGTGGAGTCACAAATTCGTTCCACTCCTAGTGCTCTAGCATGGAATGTTTTCTAATCTAATTAGTCGGTCTTAAGTCTAATGAGAGCTTTACGAAGGGGAATTATACTACGATGCAATATGAAAAGTAATATGTTGAATGTCACTACGAAATATATGGAAATACTAATGTTCTTGAATCTAGATAAAGAATTAGAGGGGAATTGAATCCACCTCGAATCCAACTTAATCACCTAGAATAGACTGTTGTAATCCAATTCTTACGTTCTTATGGTAAGAATTGCTCGTTCTAATCCCTAAATAACATGGCATTTCTACCAATTATAACTAGCATGTGAGGTCGTCCACCCATTCTCATGGCGAAACACGACCTTCTAGAATGGAATAGACTCTACAATGCTTCTACACTATACAACTAAGTTTTCATCAAGGCTTCATCAACCCCTCTAATGGAGGTTTTAGCCTTGAATCATTCCGCAATCATTCCCATATTAATCTAAACTAAACATATTATCAAAATTCTAACTTTACTAATCTAAATTAAACAATAATTGAAATCTAATTAATTAACTAAGAATGAAATAATAACAAGAATTTAAACTAGATCTATAAATGCAAAATGACAAAAAATCAAAATTGAATAATAATAACTATTTTATTTATCTAATTAAATGACGAACAATCATTCAAGGAATTAAATAAAAACAAGATATGAAACTAATTAAATTAAACTAATTAAATCTAAGGAAAACTAGATCTAGAATTAATTAATGGAGGCTACTAATCTAATCTTTAATCTAGGTCTAACTATCTACCATTAACAAAGAGCTAAGCTTTTGTTTTTATACTTTCAGATCCAAAAATCGTGCATGGGCTTGGAGCCATGTTTTGGGCCAGAGAATCAGGCCCAAAACCCAATTCTTTCAGTCCAAAAAGGCCTCTTCAGCTGCAGTTGGCTTCAACAGACTTTTCGTCCACTTATGCTCCTTTGATTGGGTCAAGGCTTGGACCATTGGAAAGCTCTTTCCAAGACGGTCGTTTTGACATAAGGTAGGCTCCATTCCGAGGTCTGAGTCCAAAGATACGGCCTTGAAGTTCTCACTGACTTGTGTCTTTGTTCAAGCGTCGACTTTTCAGCTTTTGACCGGGCTTTAGAAAGGCTTTATCTTCTTGAATCTTGGTCTTTAATCACGGAACTCCTTAGTAACCGACCCTTGCTCCTTTATCTCGCTAAAGTGGCACATTTCTGCACATAATGAACTTTGAAGCCTGAAATGCATAAAAACACGTAATCAGTGTTAACTCTTAATTATTACTCACATAATTGGTCTAAAAGTATGATTATTAAGGGGTTAAAACTACAGTTTTGGGCTCTTATCAAATCACCCCCAAACAACATTTTGCTTGTCCTCAAGCAAAGATGAGAAATTAGAATAAGTGACCAAAAATGGAGTTCTATCTACTCGTTTGGCTAAGTGCGATTGCATTGACCATATCAATACAAGGCCTTAAACCACTAGGAATTCCCTAGTGGACGAAGTTATAGTCTCGTGAGAGTTTTCCAGTGAAGGTACTCACAAACTTCATCTATACTACAACGACTAAGAAATAAAACTATTGTTTCCTTATTATTCATGCTCTAAATTAACTATACCTCTCACTAGCAATGCATATAGAGTAATCAATTCAAAACCTAAGCTAATATATGCATAATAATCAATCATCTACTTAATAAACATATATACAATGAGTAATGCTATGAAATGCAAGAATAAAAGTCCGTTTATGAAACTTTGGAATAAGCGTCCTTAAGTAGGTTCTCACATAAAAGTCAAGACAAAAATCACTCGATTTTTCCACTCAAGTTTTGCTACTCCATTAATGCAAGTGGGCATACTTTACCTTACAATCTCAATGACACACAAGGAAACCTGAAGTTGATCAAACACATCTGCCACTTACTATCCCACTAACCTATTCCTAATTGAGCTAGGGAGAGGTCTTTATTAGGTGTTGGGGATTAGGAGATGGTTTAAGAAGGAAGGAAATGGATATTCGAAAGGGACAAGTCTGAGATAATAGAGTCTTCATATTATGTAACTAGAGAAAACCTTGTTATTTACTTTTTGCTTCTACACTTTGTTTCCATCCTTAGCCATATTCTTTTTCCTTTTCTTTGGCTTTTGACTCCTTTTATTCTATTTTTTGGAGTTTTTATTTTATTTCTATTTTTATTTTTCTTTTCTTTGGATGTAAACTTCTTTTCTTTATTTTTCAAGCAATTAACTAACTTTTGTTTACACAGGTTTTTCTCTTCCTCTTTCTTCCTTATTCTATTCTCAGACTTATCTAAATTGGGTAGGTTTTTTTTTTTTTTTATTTTGTTTTGTTTTGTGACCGGGTAAAGGATTTGTGATTTATGAAAGGGCTAATAAAAGGCTCAGTGGGGCGACTAGCGGAAAATATACTTAGGTCGGAATTTATAGCTATATCGATCCAAAAAGGGCCTAAATTCTCTCTTAGGACATGGTATGGTGGTCAAGCAAGTGGACGTGTGATTTCTCTATTCGGAATATACTCCTCCCTTGTGTCATTTCTCAAATGTTTCACTCATATAAGGCTTTAGGCTATATTCTCACAGGATTTGTAGAATAAGTACTCTAGCCTAGATTTCAGAAACTTACTGCCAAACAATCATAGATACTCATGTAATATATTTATAGATAGATGCAACGATTATTACCTACATATTAACCTAAGTTTCTAAAAACTATTCTAATGCAAAAGCTACGTGAGACTTCTAGATTATTAAGAGTATAGAGAAAGAAACAATACCAATATTCCTAAGTGTATAGCACGAACTTATTTATTTATATTTTTGAATTTTTGAAATTTTGACTAGAAAACAAATGCATATTATACATATCTATATCCTAACAGATGCCTTAATTACACGTGTTTCTATGCCCACCCCCAAACAAGAAGCATGCTTTGTCCTCAAAGCATTTAAATAAAGAGGGTAGGAAAAATACCATTGAAGCGCGTGAAATTCAGGAACATCTGCAAAACAAGGTTAGAACGTACTAATATAGGAAATAAAAAACCGACGCAACTCTATAAGAGTTCCACCCATTATGGGGTTAACAGACTTAAATTGCTTGGGACATAAGCAGACACTAAATGGAATTAAAAACTTACCTTATCTCCTGGACATACATATTATCTACCCAATAGCACCATGGGTCTTGTATTTCAGCGGGCATGGCAAGTCCAAGAACAAATGCTAGCAAGAACCATAAGCGGTTCCCAGCCTACGTGTGTGATCACTTCGCGAGTCCAAGCACCATAAGTAGTGCTTGGGAACAAATCTTCGAAAGACTGTTCCGATATTATTGTAGGAGATGTCATCTCGAAACTACGCTTTGGAACAGCTGCAAATGACCCAGGAACAACCCACAGAAAGCTGGAAATTTTCTGGTCTACGAAAAGTATGCAGCGCTCTCCCAAAGTTTTTTTTTTTTTTTTTTGATAAGGGAGCGAGGTGGGGGTAAGAATAGGAATTTGAGTGATCAAGAATGGAAAAACCAACACCCCACCCCCAAACAAATTTTTGAAAACAGGTTTGTAAAAATTTATTTTGAAACGTGGGTCTTTTAAGGTCAGATTCCCGAGACTTGCTAGATTACTATTTTTATAGTTTTAAACTTTTTTACTTTTTATGAATTAAGTTTAATATAAAGAAAAACAATAAGCAGTAAAGACATAATTCACACCATAGAGAAACATGACTTAAAAACCAAGAAAACATGCAAGAGTGGAAAACGTGAATTATATGAACCGTGGACTTAGGATCCGGTACTTACAACCAAACACTCCATAGGGAGGGCCCGGTTACCTGAATGGTGCATTCACCAATATATGGAAATGAAAGGAAATGCACCAAACACAAAAATTGAGTCGTTTATAGTCAGATACTCGAGACTTTATCTAAATATATGTATGAATATGCAGTTTATCATATATCAACAACCGAAATAGTTGTGGATTGTTCCATAAATAAATATCACAGAAAACATATTTAAACACAATCAAGCACCAAGATTTCCCGACGCGTGCAGCCTAGTGGAATGAAAGCGAAGTCGGATAGACCTATAACATAACCGAGCATGCACCTTATGTTTCATCTTTGAACAAGAGGGTGTCCTAGTGAATAAGTGTGGAAAAGTGAATGGTTGTGGAAGATATGGTGGATTGGGATAAGTTTTTAGAGAAAAAGCATGGAAAAATGAGGATGTGGTTTTAGCACAAAACTCATTCATGGTGTAGTTAGGGACCTGCCTCAAGTCTGAAAATGAAGGTGTCAAGTGGTTTATCCTTGGGAAGTATTTGTTTACTAGGTGGATTTTAAAAATCATAAAGCACGGGAGAAACTAAAGGATCGAAAGTGCAAACTCGAGGTTCCTTTGAAAAGGTGGAGGGTGGAGAATATTGGTGATGGAAGGTGAATGATTCTCGCCTAGAGCTCTCAAGTCCATATCATCGAAATCTTGATATACGCAAGACATTCCTCAATAGGTGGGTCAAAAAGGATCACTGGGATAGAGATTGAAAAATTCATCTTCCGTCATAGCATCAAGGGATGAATGGTTGTTGGCAAGGGGGGGACTCGCTGGTGGTAAAGAAGCGGTGCAAAAGAGTTGCAGAATTCTTCTTCGATTTTCGTCTACTACCGGGGAGTCATTGTTAAAGTCGGAATTTCGAAGGAAAGGAATTTGTTAATTTGTTTCTCCGAAACATGTTTTTGAAGTAATCTTGAGCTAAGCTCTCGATCATGCTAACCTCGCCATTTGTAGATGAATCGATATCGTGGTCCTCGCTTTTGAAAACATTTACCTCAACAGAAAGATGGCCAAAAGGACAAGGACATCGAACCATCGCGGCAGTTTATGAGCGTTGGCAGTAGCCAAGAAGGGACGCCCTAAAATGATAGGTACAGAGTCGTTAGTGACTTCTGTGTCGAGGATAACGAAGTCGGCTGGGTAGTAAAAATTTTGGACTTTAACCAGCACGTTTTCAACCACACCCTTAGGATATTTAATAGACCGATCAGCTAATTGCAATGTCATTTAGTAGGTTGCATCTCCTCTAGACCTATTTGTTTATACAAATAAAACGGGAGTAAGTTAACACTAGCCCCCAGGTCTAGTAGCGCGGTCGTCGTGTGAGAATCTCCTAAGGTGCATTGTCTGATAGGATCTAATTGTGGTCCTTGTACTTAACAATTCCATTATTTTCGGATAAAGTTGGGAACCGCTCAGGTTAGAAAAGCGCCTTTAGGTATGTTGGTCTTACGCCTAGTAGTGCACAACTCCTTAAGAAACTTAGCGTGGTTAGGTAGCTTTTTATAGCTTCGGAGAAAAGGAAGGTTTATCGTTAGATTTTGAAAACGCGTTCCTAATCTCCTCAAAGTTAGTATCCCCCGGTTAGCATGGCTAATTTATGAGGGAACGGTGGTTTCGCTTCTATATTTAGCGTATGGCTCGAATTTGATGTGTAACCTTGGCTTTCTCGTTTCTTAGGTTGTGGTTTAACCGGTACCTCTACAAGCATTGGTGTTCTTCAGGTTTCTATTTCAAGATCTAGTTCGATATCCGTGGAGTATCGATGGGGTAACTATAGGCATAGTTACTTTGTTATCAACCACTCTTCCGTAACGGAGAGTGGTGATGGCATTTAGCTCACCTACGGTTGTAGTTTCCATACTAGTATTACCGTTTACCTCAAAGGCGTGTTTGTTGTTCTAGGGTTGGGTATCGGCCCTCGAAACACGCCTTTGGTTGGGCTTTCTCTTGGGCTAACTTGTTGGTTTTAAATTATTAACGGATTGTAGAATGTGTTGGTTAGATTGAGCCATGGTTTGGAAAAGTTGTTGGCTCACTTTTATGAAGGTGTCAAGACGATCCGGTTGTGTGGGTGTAGTAGTCACGGGTGGTGGATCGAACTATCTCGCGTTGATTATTTATGGGCGGATTGTGATAGTTATTATTTACGGAACGATACCTCTATTAGCATTATAATTATTATAACTACATTGACCTTGTGCTTGACTTTGTCGAGGTTGCACTTGGTTGTTATAATTATTATAATTACCCCGATCCCGCCCTTGTTGTGGTGGAGCTTGGTTATAAGCGTCGTTGGCCTAACATATTGATTATTGTACCCTGTAGGTGTGACTTGTTGGTTATTTCTCCAACCGAAGTTGGGATTTTGTCTCCAAGGGGCGTTAGGTTCACTATTAATGAAATAAGAATGTTCATAGGCTATAGGACAGTGGGAGTCGGGATGCTCAGGACTCCAACAGAAACTACATGGATTTGAATTTACATTCATGACGGGGTAGGCTTTTGTTGTACAGAAATGGCCTTTACCTTTTTAGTGAGGGATTCAATTAGAGTTTTAAGCTCAGGATCTGATTTAACCTCAAACATATTGGTAGCCTTAAGCTGTTGAAGAAGAACTAGCCGAGCGGAGTAATCGCCACTACCCCCAATTATTATTACGCTTAGTCTGATCTTCCAAAAATTTATATGCCTCTGAGGCTCCTTTACTTAGGAAACTACCCCATTCATTATGTCTAGGACTTCTTTATGGTGGTGTAGAAGTCCTTTGAAAAGGCACGAACTAACGTGTCTTTTGCTAGGTGATGGTGTGGACACTCTATAAGAAGATCGGGTGAAACGATTCCAAGCCTCGAAAATGATTTATGAGGATTCTCAAAAAAGTGAATCTTGGAAAGCATTTCATCCGCCTTCTTAGGGGTGGGTAAAAATGTTCCATAAACATTTGAACAAGTTTGGCCCACGAGTCCATTGAATTAGCGCTTTGGGCAGTTAACCAAGCGCAGCCTTTATCAGCTAAGGTGAAAGGGAATACCCTCAATTTAATTTGTTCACACCAACCGTAGGAGGGATGGTGGAATGTTGTAAGGACTTGTTCAATCCTACGATGTAGCCGATAAGGTTTTTCATGGTCTAAACCATGAAAAACGGGTAACAAATTAAATATATTGGGGGGATGCGAGAAATCCCCAATCGGGTCCGCTAGAACGATGCAAGATTTAGGGCTATCGCTCAAGGCTTTATAAAAGTCAGAGAGAGGAGTCTCTCTTTCTTCATCCATAATATCGGTGGTGTGTGTGAAATAATAGCTAAAGGTGTAGTGGGTGGGAAACTAGATAGACTTGTTTCTTGACGTTGCGTGTAATTCGTTAGTTGTTTTTCTTCGACCGGACCTTAATCTCATGCAAGACTAAATTAATTTAACTAAACATGCAACACTCCAAACAATTTCGATATACTAGTAGAAACCTCTAACGGAGACGCGAGGTGTGGAAGAAAGGAATACCGACAAGGCCCTTGCTTCGCTTTATGAATAAGCGTCTTGTTTACGCGTGTTCAGTGTATATAACAAGTTAAAACACTAAAAAACTTGAAAATCGAAATGATTAGTCTACCTACGAAATGAACGATGATTTCAAAACGTAAGTAAACTAAAACTAATTAACGTGTCTATATTTATCAAAGATATTTGTTTTCTACTCTTGAATCTATTGAAATATAGTGGAGTCACAAATTCGTTCCACTCCTAGTGCTCTAGCATGGAATGTTTTCTAATCTAATTAGTCGGTCTTAAGTCTAATGAGAGCTTTACGAAGGAGAATTATACTACGATGCAATATGAAAAGCAATATGTTGAATGTCACTATGAAATATATGGAAATACTAATGTTCTTGAATCTAGATAAAGAATTAGAGGGGAATTGAATCCACCGAATCCAACTTAATCACCTAGAATGACTGTTGTAATCCAATTCTTACGTTCTTACGGTAAGAATTGCTTTCGTTCTAATCCCTAATTAACATGACATTTCTACCAATTATAACTAGCATGTGAGGTCGCCCACCCATTCTCATGGCATTAAACACGACCTTCTAGAATGGAATAGACTCTACAATGCTTACACTTTACACTATACAAAGTTTTCATCAAGGCTTCATCAACCCCCCTCTAATGGAGGTTTTAGCCTTGAATCATTCCACAATCATTCCCATATGAATCTAAACTAAACATATTATCAAAATTCTAACTTTACTAATCTAAATTAAACAATAATTGAAATCTAATTAATTAACTAAGAATGAAATAAGAACAAGAATTTAAACTAGATCTATAAATGCAAATGATGAAAAATCGAAATTGAATAATAATAACTATTTTATTTATCTAATTAAATGACTTAACAATCATTCAAGGAATTAAATAAAACAAGATATGAAACTAATTAAATTAAACTAATTAAATCTAAGGAAAACTAGATCTAGAATTAATTAATGGAGGCTACTAATCTAATCTTTAATCTAGGTCTAACTATCTACCATTAACAAAGAGCTAAGCTTTTGATTTTATACTTTCAGATCCAAAAATCGTGCATGGGCTTGGAGCCATGTTTTGGGCCGAGAATGGGGCCCAAACCCGGTCTTTTCGAAAAGGCCTCTTCAGCTGCAGTTGGCTTCAACAGACTTTTCGTCCACTTCTGCTCCTTTGATTGGGTCAAGGCTTGGACCATTGGAAAGTTCTTCTCGCTAAAGTGGCACATTTCTTGCACATAATGGACTTTGAACATTAAAGCTTCCATTGTCGTAGAATTTCATCACCAAATCCTTAGAATAAAGCCCTCCATTGGCATATAACAAACTCTCCCATCCTCTAGAGTGAATTTAGGTGATCAAAGAATGGAGCAAACATCCCGTTTTCAAACAAATTTCCAAAAAATTTCCACACAAATCCGTCATTTTCGACCATTTGCTGATCTAAGAGGGAGGATGGCTATGGATTATTGATGAGGGGGAATTGGGATGATCGGCGGAAGGAAATTTTGATCGGGCACTGTGAGGGTCTCTAGCGAGACTGGTTTTAGTGTATGGGCCTATCTCGATGCGAGGTGGCCGAGAGGGGCAAGATCCGGTTTTTTAGGGAGGCGAATCGTGGAATAGTGGCGATGTTATCGGGTTGGTTGGGTTTAAATGGGCCGAGAAATCGATATTTGGGTTGGGCCAAAATTTTTCGAAGCCCAAATCAAGCCTAAAGCCCGATTTAAACCTAAAAATCTAAATGCGTACCCATGACTTCGTTTGGGCTCGAATTGGACCGAATGAGATATCGAAATGATCGGCACGAAAAATTCTATCAATTGTATGAGTCATTCTTGAAAGTTTTTTTTTTTTTTTTTTTTTTTTTTTTGAAGGAAAGTGTAAGGGTTTTATTTACATACAAGGGAGATATCGTGAAAAACACCGAATGTCCGGGAGTCACCATCTTAAATCATAGACATCTGTCATGTCGGGCTCGAGTTTAACCCAATCCAGCCGGTGTGGCTTCACCTCTATGTATTATGGGGTTAGGGCGGATCGGTACCATCCTGGACCGCGGCGCTTCGGTCTAATAAAATTGCCCTTTTACATACATTTATCCTCAAACCGCCACAAGTGACTCAAAGTAACCAATTCTAGGGTTGGTCGGGTGGAATCCATTGCCCGTTTGTGTTCCAAGTATGCAACATCCGAGGTTTGATTACGAATCCCTTTGTGCAAAACTTAATGCAAAGGGAAGAGGTAACAAAATAAACATATTTACAAGGTGAGTCTTTTAACGTTAGATCCTCAAGACGAATTGAGTCTTTTAACGTCAGATTCTCAAGACAAATCGAGTCTTTTATTGTCAGATTCTCAAGACGAATCCCATCACGTAGGAGAAACGGCGGCGGCGAAGATTATCTGCGGTGGTGTTAGACAAAAGTATACCTTAAACTGGCTAGTATCGGATAGGAAGTCAGAGCCTAGACAGAAGGGTGTTTGGCAATGCATACACCATCCCATCCTTCGCGCACGTCGTAAAAGAACTACGACCATTCCCTATTCGTGATGAGTGAGACTTACACCAAATGATTAGCTGAAGTTCGCGAGGTAGAGAGTAGAAAAGGGAAGAAAAGGAAGGAGGTGAAATTTTAGGTACCCATCGTTTACCGAAAAGCACGTTTGCTCGTGTTGCAGAATACATTTATACTCCGTTCTGTAAAAGAGTTTTTGTGGACTAAGGTTCCGGCGCTTGCAACCACACACTTCAAAGAACTTTTGGAGATCATAAGATAGAAGATGGCCCGGCTACAAAATGGCGTACCCTCATATAGAACAAGATTGAATACGCCAAACGAAACATCTAGTCGATTATATCTTGGGTTCGAAGAAGAGTCATTCAAACATCGGTAAGCGTAATTGCGTGGTAATGTTTTAGGCGTTGTCCATTGACTTGAAATTCATTTGTTATCTTTTGGATTAAGCAAAGAGATTGCCCCATAATGTTTCACGGTGACCTGATGAAAAGGACCGGACCATCGTGTTTTCAATTTACGGGGAAAGATGTGTAATGCAGGTTATCTGATTAAAACTTTTGGTGATATTGAAATTCTACGCAAAATGTGCTTGTCGTGCACTCTTTTCATATTAGCTTTGTAGGATTTGAGAGATCATAAGCATCACTCGAATCTCCTCAAGCTCATTTAATTTGTTTTAAACTTCTCACCTGCCTCGATGATATTGTAATTGAGGCTTTTGATGGCCCAAAAGGCACGATGCTCAAGTTCAACCGCGGATGACAAGGTTTTCCAAAACAATGCGGTAAGGAGACATCCCTATAGGTGTCTTAAATCTTTGATTCGGTATGCCCACAAGGCATCCGATAAGCGGAGAGAGACGATCCTTTCTTGATGGGTTGACAGTTTTCTCGAGAATAGACTTTATCTCTCTGTTGGAGACTTCCCTTGGCCACTTTCGTTTGTGGGTGGTATGGAGTAGCAACCTTGTGAGTAACTCCATATTTCTTCATTAAAACCCAAAAATTTTGTTACAAAAATGTGTACCCCATGATGATAGCTTTGGGAACACCAAAGCGAGAAAATGTTTTCTTTACAAATCTCACGACGGTCTTATGGTCATTCGGCGACATCGAGTGCCTCAATCCATTTGGACACATAGTCAGCTGACTAAAATGTATAGAAAACCTTGAGAAATAGGGAAGGGTCCCATAAAATCAATGCCCCAAACATCAAAAATTTCCACAATCAATATAGGATTTAGGGGCATCATATTTTTGTTTGGTAATTGACCTAAGTGTTGACAACGAATGCAAAGCTACACAATGTTCGTGTGCATCGCGAAAAAGGGTAGGCGGTAAAAACCACATTGTAACACCTTGGCGCAGTTTTCTTTCCCTTTGAAATGACCTCCATAAAGATTGTTCATGGCAAAAGGATAATCGTCGGTGTGTTCCCCGGTCGGGAATGAATGACGAATGAGTTGGTCGGAACAATACTTAAAGAGGTAGGGTTAAATCCGAAATAATATTTTACTGATGGATAAGAACTTTTATGATCGGGGCGTGACCAAAGGAGGGACTTCCTCAGTAACTAGGTAGTTAACGATATCCGCGTACCATGGAGATGAGAAAATAGAGTACAAGTATTCGTATCTGGGAAGGAGTCACTGATAGCTTCAGAATCACTATCGATGTCACCAACCAGTCTTGATAAATGGTCGGCTACGACATTTTCGGTTCCTTTCTTGTCTTTGATTTCCAGGGTGAATTCTTGTAAGAGAAGGATCCAGCGTAACAATCGTTGTTTTGCGTCCTTTTCGCGTAAGTAAGTACCGAATTGCGGCATGAATTAGGTATATACTATGGTCGATGTTCCAACTAGGTAGGGGCAAAACTTATCCAAAGCATAGACAACAGCTAGGAACTCTTTCTCAGTTGTGGTATAATTACGTTGAGCGTCGTTAAGAGTTTTACTAGCATAATAAATGACAACGGGTTTGTCGTCGCGTCGTTGGCCTAGCACGGCACCAATAGCAAAGTCGCTAGCGTCACACATCAGTTCGAATGGTTGAGACCAATCAGGGGGTTGAATAATAGGAGCGGTAGTCAGAGCGGTTTTTAGTGTATCAAAAGCTTGTTTGCAATTGAAATTGAAGTCGAATACTACATCCTTAAGCAGGAGATTGGTTAAGGGTCGAGCAACTTTAGAGAAATCCTGAATGAATCTCTGTAAAACCAGTAGTGGCCTAAAAGGCACGGATATCCGGCTATGCGTGGGAAGGGTAGCGAAGAAATTTTAACAATTTTAGCCTTATCAACCTCTATCCGTCTTTTGAAACAATATGACCTAGAACAAGTCCTTTGGTAACCATGAAATGACACTTCTCCCGATTGAGTACGTGATTTTTTTCTCTTAACTGGCGGGCCAATACTTTAGAGAGGTTGGATAAGCGATTCGTCAAAGGAATTTCCGTAAATGGAAAAGTCGTCCATGAAGACTTCCATATAACGTTCCACCATATCACTAAAAATGTGAAGCATGCGGCGTTGGAAAGTGCACGGGGCATTACAAAGACAAAAGGCATTAGATGCGTATGCAAAGGTTCAAAGGGACACGTGAAAGTTGTCTTTTCTTGATCGGTAGGGATCGATGACAATTTGGAAGTATCAGGAATAGCCATCAAGAAAACATGTAGTAGGCATGACCGCTAAAGCGTTCTAGCATCTGGTCAATGAATGGGAGAGGAAGTGATCTTTACGAGGTTACGGCATTAAGTTTGCGATAGTCGATGCAAATTCTCCATTTCAAAGGAATGCAGTGGAGATGCACTCACCACTTTCATTTTGCACAACTTGAATGCGGACTTTTTTGGGAACAACGTGGGCCAGGACTAACCAGTCACTATCCGAGATAGGGTATATGATCCCCGCATCAAGTAAACGTAGAACTTCCTCTCTCACTACTTCTTTCATAGCAGGATTAAGGCGGCGTTGTGGTTCTCGTGATGTCTTTGTGCCATCATCAAGATGTATACGATGCGTGCATATGCTAGGGTCTATTCCCTTGATATCATCTAAGGACCATCCGATAAGCGGGCGGTGTTCACGAATGACATGGATCAACCCGTGTCTCTCGATGCGATTAAGTGGCAGAAATTATTATAGGGTGACTACCATCGGGATCGAGATATGCGTACTTCAAATCAGGGGTAGAGGTTTTAAATCGGAGTTGGAGGATTGGGGATCAAGGATTCGTGAGGGATCATCTCTTCAATGGAAAAAGCGAATCGGTCTTACGAATTAGTTTGCAACCGAAGCATTAGGGTCAAATAGTGGTCGCGACTCTAATAATGCATGAACATCCCTTATATCACGAGTCATCGTCAAACTCGGATTATCAAAGAAAGAAATTGGTGTATCTCGCCCGGGGAAAAGAGTTTATGAAATAATCATGTTCGGACTATCAACCAAGTTAATCTCGCCCTCCATTATAGGATCGGAACCTGTTTCATTAATTTGAACCGCGTTGAGTTCGGCCGAAAGGTTCGAAAAAAGACAATGTCATTGAACCGAATCGACAATTTATGAGGCGTTGGCGGTTGCAAGGAAAGGGCGTCCCCAAGATGATAGGGATGGAGTCACAAGCTATTTCGGTATCTAGAATGACAAAATCATGTTGGATAGTAAAATCTTGGACCTTTACTATAACGTTCTCTACTATGCCTTTTGGGTATTTGATGGAAGCGATCCGCGAGTTGCGAGTCATATTGGTAGGTTTCAATTCATGAAGACCTAACTGCTTAAATAAGTAGTAGGGAAGTAGGTTAACACTGGCACCTAGGTCTAAAAAGTGCGAAGCGGTATATTTGTAATGGCGTGCATGGTACGGTTGGTTGACCTGGAACAGATCTTTTTACCACACCATTGGTAGTGGTAATCGAGGGAGCTTTCGATGAGGAACGCTTGTTGAGGGACATTCATGCGTCGTTTGGTGGTGCACATGTCCTTCAAAAACTTGGCATGCTTGGGCAAATGCTTTAGCAGCATCTAGGAAAGGTAAGTTTATGGTCAAATTTTTGAAGGTTTCACGGATCTCATCAAAATGTTCGGCCGTGTTTGTTCTTTACCAAAAGGGCGAGGAGCGGAGCTTTGGGGACGAAATCGGCGTATATAGGGATCGATGGCGTCTTTCCCTAGGGGCGTAGGTGTAGATTTTGAAGGTACAACCGTCCGTTATAGGTTGCGAGGTAGGAGTTGGAAGGGCGTCGGTCGTGACTTCCGTCGATTCCTCGTCGGCATCGATATATTATTGTCGATGGTTGGCCCGAGCGAAGAGTGGTAATGGCATTTACCTCACCACGGCTTTGATCACTAGGTCTGGTGCATTGTTGAGTTCAAAGGCGGTGTTTGTGGAAACTTAGGGTTTGGAAGCTGCTTGGCGGGGAACCGCCACTTTTGACTTTATCTGAGCTAACGGCTGAAGAGGCTGTTGGATAGAAGCTAGGATTTGATTCTGTTGATTCATGTATGTCAAGGGAAAGTTTCAGCCGTTTTATCGGTGTGGATTATACTAAAGGAAGCGGTAGGAACTAGTTCGCGGTTATTATTCACGGGTTGATTTTGGTAGCCATATCCTTGACTAAGCGGGAACAAGGTTGCGGTTGTTTTGGTACCCTATATTTTGCGTTGTTGGGAAAATTACTTTGCCCTTGCTGAAATTGTGGAGGATTCCCTTGGCGATAGGAATTGTAGTTCGCGGTGGTCATTATAGGAACGTTGTTGCCACGAAGGAGCTTGTTGTTGGACGGGGGTGCCCAAGCTAAATTCGGATGTTGTCGCCAAGGTGCATTAGGAATGTTGAAAGCACAAGCCTCTTGAAGGTTGGGGAGGACACTTTCGTATACCAACGGACGATAAGAATCGGCGCTTTCGGGACTTAAGCAAAGAGGGCATGGGGGCATTGGCGGCATGACTGTTTGGGTTTTGTTCATTTACTTGTACCGAAAAGAGCATCGACCTTTTTGTTTAGGGACTTCGATTAGAGTTTTAATTCGGATCGGGTTTGACCTCGAACATAGGCGTAACCTTGGTAGGAGTGTCTTTAGAAGATCTAGAAGAATCGGTGTTTCCCGATTGGGTGCCGTGAGGCTGTTTCTCAAAGAAAAGTGTATGCTTGATGGCGCCCTTGTCCATGAAACAACCGCCGTTCATGATATCTAATGTTTCCTTTTGATGGTCGAAAAGACCATTAAAGAATGAAACGGACTAATACTGGTGTCGAGTTGATGATGGGGACATTCGAGAAGTAGATCGATAAATCGCTCCCCCTTCCGAAAAGGATTCACAGAAGTCTTTGGCGAAAGAATTGAATCTTTTGAAGCATTTACGTAGTTTTCTTCGAGTATAGAACTTTATCATGAATGCTTGAACAAGTTTGGCCCATGTGTCAATGGATTGCGGGCGCTTGTCCGTGAGCCAAAACTGAAGCTTTTTATCGGCTAAGGTGAAGGAAACAACCTAAGCAAGACTTGTTCGTTAGTAGCGGTCCGGATGGCGGAAAGTGGTGACTACTTGTTGCATCCGGCGAAGATGATTGTACGGTTTTTCATGGTCAACCCATGGTAAGCGGGTAACAAACCGAAAATGTTTGGCGGAATCTGAAAATCACCTACAATAATCGCGTCGAGTTTAATGCGAGGAAGCGGGTCCTTTCTGTAAAGGCAAATATAGAAGTCGAAAGGGGTTTTCATTGTGAGATTTTCTTCAGCCATAATTAATGGAGATAATGGAAGCGGAGATGTTTGGCGAGGTTGATTTACGGAGGAGGAGCTATGCCTAGGAGATAACATAAACAGTTGTTTCTTGTATTTTCGACGATGATATGTAAGTTCTAATTCCTTATGTTTACGGACCGTAGTCTCATACAAATATGAATTTTATTTTAGTGTTCATAAGGAGCGAATAATGACTGGAGTTTTAGGAGGAGTTGAAACACGCCTTCCGAAATACATTGCTAACTTTCGGCGGGGAAGCTAGGATAGCGATGTGAATATTCCAGCAGCCGTGTCTCCCGAGAGAATTGAGGGAGGTTGTTGTTCTATGCTATACGTTCCTTAATTAGGCAACCTCAATTTTTTCAAGTTTCCTGGCAGCGATGGAATAGGATGATTTATGATGGTGTATTATGCGGGGTGTTATTAAGATGATTTAGATGAAAATTTTTAATTACTATAATTTTTTTTTTTTTTTTTTATTTTTTTATTTTTTTTTTATTTTGGTTTACGTAATTAGTGTATTATGGAGACGTGATTACGAAATATGCAATTAAAAACGATAAATGCCAAAATAGAAACTAACTAACATATACTAGTTTCTTGAGAAAAGTCCACCCATGCAAATCTATATTACCTATCGTGCAACTATGTGTAAGTTATAATGCGTGAGCTAGGGGAATGTCAAGAACGAACTCATGCAATTGAATACCGTAATGCATTGAATTGATGTTACATACACATACAAAAATATTCTAAGCAGGTGGTTTGATGCTACGCATATATCAAAATATATTGAATCATATTAATTGTGTTCTTGGTTATGTGATGGCGAACCACCTTTACATGCCAGAGTTCTCATTCAACATACAAATATCACGAGGTAAAACAGGTTATAGCAAATAATATCCTCGACAAAGTTTGAGGAGTTTAAGAGTTTGAAACACCAAGGGCCCCAGCGATTCCTCGTATAGCGATCGACTACTCCCAAGCTTATGCTTACTAGAAAAACAGGACCAAAGAGCCCAAAAGAGTCTTGAAAAGGAAAGTGGCTGTACACGAAAACCGGGTGTTGATACTCGGGTTAGTTTCAGCGTGCTTACTAATTCAGTCTCGTCCGAGACTCTTTTTGTCTTTTTAGTACTTCAAATTCCTACGAATTACTTAGGCTGTGCTAATGAAAATAAACAAAACTTGGCTCCGCGGTTATTTGTTAGTAGAAAAAAATTACGGTAAAAAGTTAGTATTGTAATGAAATGAAAATTAAAAAGATGATGAGGTAAAGGGAGGGGTTTTATGGATGTATTCCGGTTATTACGTTAAGTCGAGTCCCCGGTCTTGGCGCATGCCATTTGATCTAGCGCTTTTTACACCGCGTTATTTGGTTTTGGTTACTTATTTCCTTAAGTCCAGAGGTCCAGTCCAAAGTCGAGGTCCGCAGTCAAAGTCCAAAGTCCAGCGTCCGGTATAGTAAATGCGTTTTAGTCAAGTTACCTTACTCACGTGGGATTGGTAGGATAGGTCGAGTAAAGGGATCGTCCAAACCTTAGGGCTCGGATAGGTTCACAATTTGGAATTACAACTTAAAGTGAGTAGGATTTTAGGTTTCTTTTTAGTTGGTTTTAATTAAATTAGCGGTAATGTAAATTACTCACGGTGATTAAATATAGGTAAACAAAATGTAGAGAAACAGGGGAGAGAGTTAATCATGCTCATGCAAGAATCATTTTTCAACAGTTTTTATTACTAAATCACTACATCTCTAGTTAGTCTCGTTTTGGAGGCGGCGTCGAGTATTGATCCCTAGTGCATGCCCCACATCTCTAGGTTAGCATTTCACTAGCATAAGGAGTTTCGATAATACCTCATCTACGGTATATTATTTCGCTCGGGCACAAGTTCACATCAATTTGGACGAATTGGAGGCTGTCGACACCGGAAGAGTCGTAGCGGGAACATTTTTAGATTAGCGCGAAGCTATCTGGAGAACATCGGCACTCAACTTTATGCAGTCTCGATCATTTTGGGATCGGATGTTAATTCTATGCCTAATTCCTAAGTAGTGATTCTAGAATATTAACGAGTCAATCCGGATTTTTACACGAAGCGGCATAACCCTCCCCACGGGGATTAGCTCATCATCATAGAAGGAATAATAAAACTTCTTTGTATACATTAAAGTAAATAAATGCGGGGGCAGAAATTAACAAGAAAAAGAAAATGGCTATTATTAAGGGTAAAATAACTACTTGTATTAAAATTTGCTGAAATAAAAATGATGAGAATAAAGTCTTGAAAGAAACTAAATTGGCGGAAGCTAAAAGCATGAAAATCTTTGAAGACCTTAATAATGAAGGCGAAGCCTTCATATATATAAACAATACAAGAGTGACCCGTGAATATTTAAGATTTTGTTCTTTTGCTAATTGAATGGTTGAAACCAAACTTTGTTTTCAGCGGTTTTAAGTTTTTGTCCTTTTGCCATTTTAATGTTTTGTTTTAGCTTATGTTAATTCAAACCACGGGTTTGAATTGATCAATGTCTTCTTTCTTGACAGATGGTATCAATTTGAAACCATCAATTGCCACCTGCCTATGCTGACTCATCATGCCTTACGGGCCCGCAGAGTGTGTCCACTTAGTGTGTGTCGATGCTTAAATTGGCGTTTTACTACTTTTGTCCTTTAGCGAAGTACGTCGCCGGTCGCCATAGCAGCTTCACTATAGCGTCGGCACCTAGATTTACCCGATTTGAGCTTCAAAGTTTCACGCCTCTTTATATGTGGGCCCTTCCTTGACCGGTTACGTTCTTTTGGAAACCCGGCTCTAGTCGGGCTTTGTTTGGGCTTCACGGAGATTGGCGGGAATTCCAAATATTCCGTATTCTTGTACTTGGCGGCTTCACACTTAGCGTCGGCACCTAGATTTATCGATTTGAGCGGAAGTTAGGTGCTTCTTCATATGTGGGCCGTCCCGCGACGGTTCTCATTCTTTTGGAAACTCGGCTTCCGCGGGGGTCGAGTGGGAAACTCAAATATTCCCGCATTCATTGTACTTTGATGCACGTTTTATCACTATATTCATTTAAATTGCGGAAAACGCAAAAGTACGAAAATATAATTATTACATGATTATTAAACACATAATCGACCAAAATGCTATGTCTCTCGGGGTTTAATATTACAGTTTTGGGTGCTTATCAATGAGTTTTAAGAATTTTTTCAATATAATTGTCATGTAGCAAATCGATAGGTAAGCTAGAATCATCTCCACTACAATTTCAACCTTGAAGCCATTGGTGATTCACAAGTAATCACACATTTGTATATAACATAAGTAGAAGAAAGTAAATTGTCAACATTATGAATAAAGCGGTTATCTGGAGTTCAAATAAACATCAACCAAAATATTTTAACTAAAGTGTAACACTTGTAGCATAGATTGGAATTGGTAGGCAATCCAAAATAATGCCAAGTAAAAGAAGAAAATACAACCAATGCAAGTCTATTCCACTTTATCCTATAAATCATTGAGGGAACACCATTTATAACCATCCAAGCTATTTAGTATGTATTATCATGGACATATGTAATATGAAAAACACCATGTAGTATTAGACAAACTACTTTAGCGGAATGTAGAGGTACTAACCATGATCCTAAAACAACAAGATTCATATCGTCTCAACTACTTCTTCATAGAATCTTATTCTTAAGTTATGTATTGCATACAAAAGATTTTTCCAGTAAAGTCATATCACACAATAGAAAGAATATATAAAGGGAAACATGCTACCAATCAAACACAATGGGAAGGTTTTACAAGTTAGAAACAAAAAATATACAGAGCGGAATTGGAAAAGTTGTACCTAGCCATCACTGGGTAGCATGAGTAGATCGAGGAAGTTGTACCTAGCCACCACGTGGGCTTTGGACTTGAGGGTCCGTGGTTCCCACCCCACTTAAGATCTTTGAACAAACATGAGGCATGACCAAAGACTACTCAGCCTGCCCCCATGTGTTGTCACAGTGTAACACATACTATCCAAATTGTCGTTATATCAGGGGAAATTAGACAATAGAAAGGTCCTTTAGTAGAATGTTCCCAAGTACCTGAATGAATCCAAAGACAATAAGCACTAGAAGAGGGCGGAATAGAATCGGGCCAAGGAAACTGAAATCACGCCCTTTCTTTGCAGCCCAGAAAGTATAAAGAGTTAGGCTTATGACAACCACTGTCGTCAGAATTGCAGCTTCCAAAATTATCTTCCCTACGTATGGTGGCGACATAAAAAGTTATTACTTAACAAAAAAAAAAAAAAAAAAAAACACACACACACACACACAGAAGAGATAATCATTTGTGAATCCAACTTCCCATAACAAACATTCTGAAATGTGGTATGTGCAAGTCTGCAACTCATTTTCCAGTCTTCATAAGAGAAGCACTCTTCCTTTAGGATGAAACTTATCCTAGACCTCTGCTTCACTAATCAACTAATCAATAGTCATTTTAAAACCAGATGTAATTGTTCTCTTACTTATATCGTAATTATCATCGTAAAGGTAGAAGAATTATCGAAGACACATGAAAGTCGAGAAACAAATATACACCCGCCTAATATGTTACCCCGCCTCGACCACATCGAAAAATAGGTAACATATACATTACTAATATCGATCTAAAGCATTCAAATCTTTGTACTTGAAAGTCGAAACATAGCTTTTGTTTGCAATCCCCACGTATAGCCATTGTTACGACCAAAAATCCCCTTTGTCCCCCTTTTTTCTCCCCCTCTTCTATCCACTCATCTTATTCTTTTTATACTGCTGACCTATGGGCCTCTTCTTTCGGACCTATGGGCCTCATAGGCCTAAATAAGGCCATAACAGATAGTTAGAGCTACTACGAGCTGCGTAGTGTCTCTACTCACAACTTAGTTCATTGGGAGAAATGAGACTAACCATGGAAGTCTCATTATTTCGCTAAAGGTAATTGATTTTATTTATAACAAATGAATAGGCAGAGTACCTCCTTTCCTTGCATAGCTTTCTGCTTCAAAATTGACTTCCCTACATGTACTGGTGATCATGCGCCAATCTGTCCCAAGTAGCCCTTGACTTAGATTATTTTGGAAGGCCATCACTGCTACAGTTGAGTTAGATTCAACCCAAAATGTTTCTTCTAACCCATATGTAATGCTTTCTTAATTCTTAGAGAATAGGCAGAGTACCTCCTTTCCTTGCATAGCTTTCTGCTTCAAAATTGACTTCCCTCCATGTGCTGGTGATCATGCGCCAATCCAGTTCCAATTAGCCCTTGACTTCTAACGCACTTGATCAAATGCTTTGGAAGGCCATCACTGCTACAGTAGAGTTAGATTCGACCCAAGAAGTTTCTTCCAACCCATGTGTAATGCTTTCTCAAATCTTAGAGCAATGTCTTGAGACTAAGGAAGAAATAACAAAAAAAAAAATGGTGTTGGCAAAAATCTTCGAATCATCACCCGAAACCGAAAAGTTCCTCTGCGAAAGACTACTCGACCAAACTCAACCACTATTAGAACGTTTTAGAGCTTTGTTCTCACTTCATAATCTGCGTGGCTCTAGACTGCGTGAAGCACTTATTCTTGCAACTAGAGATTCTTCAAATCTGCTTGCCCATGAGGCAGCGTTTGCGTTAAGTCAAATGCAAGATGCAGAAGCAGTTCCTGCTTTAGAAAAGGTTCTTCATGATCTTTCTTTTCACACCATTGTCTGCCACGAGACTGCTGAAGCTCTTGGGGCAATTGGTTTGGAAGGTAATATTCCCCTTCTAGAAAAGACATTGGTTTCAGATCCTGCTCAGAAGGTGAGAGAAACATGTGAGTTGGCTCTTGAAAGAATATAGCAACAGAAGAATATTTGTCAAAATGAGGATTCAACAAAAGAGGTAGCATCACCATTTCTTTCTGTTGATCCAGCCACACCTGCTTCTTGTTGTTCTTCTGTAAATCAGCTAAGGGAAGTTCTTCTGGATGAAGAGAGAGGCATGTATTAGCAATATGCGGCTCTCTTTGCTCTTCGAAATCGTTGTGAAGATGTAGTTGTCAGTGCCATTGTTGATTCGTTAGGTTCTAGAAGTGCTCTTCTGCAACATGAGGTAGCATATGTCTTAGGCTAGCTTCAAAATAAAGCTACCACTGCTGCCCTTTCTAGAGTACTTAAAGAATGTTAGTGAGCATCCGATGGTTAGACATGAAGCAGCTGAAGCACTTGGATCAATTGCAGATAGCCAAAGTGTCAAGCTTCTTGAGGAGTTTGCAAAGGATGTTGAACCCATTGTCTCCCAAAGCTGTGAAGTTGCTCTCAGCATGTTGGAGTTTGAAAGATCTGGAAAGTCCTTTGAGTATCACTTCATGCAGACACCTCGGGTGCAATAGCCTGCTCTATCAGACTTCGTTGCCTTGCCTTTTTTTTATCAGTCAAATGGCAGTAGTGTGCCATTTACTAGGCATGTGTCAACCAAATTTAGCTAGGTTGAGTAATATGCGACTTCGCGTCTATCCACCCATGGGACACTTGCAATTGATTTTCATATTGGGATTATTTTTAAGTGCCTTCTTGAGAGGAACTTTTCAAATGTACTCTTCAACTTTCTCCTTTCGTGTGATTAATATGTATAATGTCGTGGGCAAATATCGTCGCCCCAATATTCCAGCCCGAATATTGTGATATATCGATAATTGGTATAACAGTTTGTATATTGCAGGTTTAAGGCGGGAAAAAGAGGAAGAAGAAGAGAATGGACACGCGGCAGTTAGTTTAGTGATTGGTTAAGGCTATTCTCAAAGCACTATATAAATACTAGAAGGAGAAGAAAAGATCCATTCCAAAATCATTACACAAAACATCTGTAAAAACTAGAGCGAAGAGAGAGAGAAAGAATATTGTAATTGCCATTATTACTCAATAACAAAAACTCATTTTCAGTTCAGTTCGATCTTTACTTATCATCTTTAGCTTTTCATTCTTGTTAATCTTAGTTAGTTTCTCTTCATCACTATATTGGCGTCGTCTGGGTTCAAAGACAAAGATCGATTGTTTTGTCTTTCATTTCTTTTTTCTTTGATCGAATCCGTTGATTGAAATCTTGGTGATAAAGAGTAACTGTGTGGTAAGGTCAGTGAAGGGTTAAAGAAAGTAATCAAGATGCCTACAAAACGTTCTACAGCAAGTAAAGCAATGATGGTAAATGAGGGAAGCACTTCTCATGCTGCGTCTAAGAATGAGGAGCGAAGAACTCGGAGATCAACAAGTAGAATGATAGAAGAAGTAGAGGAAATACAAGAAAAAGAGGTGTCGTTGAAGGCTTTGTTGAGAAGAATGGAAGAGTTGGAAAATCAGAATAAAATTTTAATGGCAGAAAATAAGGCTGTAAGAGAAGTACATGAGAAACGTGTGGAAGACGCAATGTATGAAAAAAATGGAGAGGCATCAAGTTCTAGCACTCTAATAGTAAGAAAAAGCCATATCGAGAAAGTGAGAAGAAGCCATCATGAAGAAGTACAATCAAAAGCAAGATCGACACCAAAGGTGGTGCAAGAGGAAGAGATAGAAGCACCGATTATGAAGGAAATGGTGCAAGAGATGTTACAGAAGCAATTTGGAGACCAGTTGCGGGAGAAAGTCTCAGCTTTGGTACGAAAGCTGGCAAACGATGTGAGTAGAAATCCATTGAAAAAAGAGATAGAAATGGCCTCATTACCCCCAAAATTCAATCAGTTCGAGGGGACCACCGATCCCATGGATCATCTTTTTAGCTATCGACATCAATTCTTAATTTATCAGGGTACCGAGTACTGGGATACGATATTATGTCGATCGTTTTCTTCGAGCTTAAAAGGAAAAGCATTGAAATGGTTTTGTATTATGCTTGAGGGATCTATTTCATGTTTTCGCAAAATTGAAGAAAGGTTCCTCACCAATTACGGTCACCAGAGGGTGAAACCCAAACAAGTGTCGGCCTTATTTCAATTAAAGCAAGCAAAGAAGGAGTCAATGAAGGATTTTTTGACAAGGTTCAAGGCTGAAACGCAGTCGGTGGAAAGATTAGATGAATCAGAAATGACAGATGTCATAGCTTTTCAAGCAGGGGTAATGTTAGGATCTTTTATGCATATGTATCTGTTGAGGAAAGAGGTTAAAACATTGCAGGAATTGTATGATAAGGTTGATAGAGATATCTTAGTAGAGGAGGGTTGAGAACCGCCGCTCGCGCAAAGTAGTATTCGAAGTCACCGATGCAGGAAAAAAAAGATAAGGATAGTAATGATCGTTATGAAGGTCGAGATTCCTCGAGGTCAGATAACAAAAGGCCTCAGGAGCATTATACGAACCGAGATAATCATCCACAACAGCGAAGAAAGCATGATAGAACCTTGAAAGAGGAACTCGATCCTAGTAATTTCATAGCTCTCAATTCTATGCCGAAAGATATCCTGCAGAGGATAGCAAAGGAAGATTTTGTGGTTTGGCCGAAGTACACTCTTAGAGAAATGAAGGGAAGGCCTTATTGTCAATTTCATAAGATTGAGAACCATGAGACTAATAGGTGTCTCCAGTTATTGAAAGAAATAGACAGGCTCATGAAAGATGGGAAGTTGAGAGAATTTTGTGCTGATGTTAGACCTGCAGAAACGGCGACTATACATGAGAAGCCACTAGGGGTAATAAACATGATTTACAAAAGGGAAATTCCTAAGAAAAAGATCTTTCGAGATAAGATAAGGAAGATCTCGACGGTGAAAGAGGTGCTCGAGGTCAATGTCGAGCCAGTGCCGGTGAGTCAGTAGCTGATATCAGCTAGCATTCGTGTTATGATGTACAATGCTTTGCTAATCACTTTGCTTATTTCGGGTTATGATGTACAGAAGATATTAGTAGACTGTGGTAGTTCAGTTAATATTCTATTTTGGAAAGCATTTAAAGGAATTGGTCTCAATGAGTCACATTTAAAACCACCAAAGTTCAATTTATATGGTTTTAATGGAACTTCTACCAAACCTGTTAGAGAGATAAAATTGCCAGTTCGAGCTGGGCCTCAAACGGTGATGACGAAATTCGTGGTCATCAAGCACCAATCTGATCACAATGCCATATTGGGAAGGAAATGGATACATAAAATGTGTGTTGTGCCTAGTACATTTTATCAAGTTCTCAGATTCCCAACTATATGAGACTAGGGGCGATCAGTCCGAATAAAAAAAGTGTAATTTCGTCACAGTAAAGGGAATGATGAAGGGGAAAAGCCAAGACACTAGGGGCGTCTTGGAAAACTCTACCGAGCAGTTACAGCAAGCTTTACATGCCAACACCAACATGCAGATACAGGAGCAAGTAAAGTTCACTCAAGAGCTGAAGAAACATGAAGAACCACCCTGGGAAAGAAAAATCATAGAGGCGGTGGAGAAGATTAATATCGGTAAAGGAGAAAGTGAGCGTCATACGTTCATTAGTACAGAAATGGATGTAAGTATAAAAAAGGAGTTGGTAGTATTTTTAAAAGAGAATTAAGATGTTTTTGCATGGTCGATGTCGGATCTCACCGGTATCGATCCAGATATCTGTTCGCACAAGCTAAATATGGAAGAAAACACAACTCCAGTGCATCAAAAGCATAGAAAGGTGAGACCAATGTACGAAGAAGCGGTGCAAGCAAAGATACAAAAGATGTTAGATGATGGCATCATTAAAGAAGTCGAGCATTCTGAATGGGTAGCAAACATAGTGGTTGTATCCAAGAAAGATGGTAGAGTTCGAATCTGTGTCGACTTTACCGATATGAATAAAAAGTGTCCAAAGGACCATTATCCCATACCTAGAATTGACGAATTGGTCGACTGAACTACTGGTTTCAAGTTGATCAGTTTTTGCGAAGGTTATTCAGGATACTTTCAGATTCTAATGGTTGTGCTAGACCAATTAAAAATGGCGTTCGTGGTCAATGGAGGAATATACTGCTTCATCAGAATGCTATTTGGATTGAAGAATGCTGGAGCCACTTACCAAAGGCTAGTGGAGAAGATGTTCAAAAAACTCATCAAGCGTATTGTCGAGATCTATATCGATGACATGGTCATCAAATCGACGAATATTGGAGATCATATAAAGGACCTTAGCACTGTATTCAGAATATTGAGGGAGTTTAATATGAAGCTTAATCCCAAAAAATGTACTTTCGAGGTCAGTTCTGGCAAGTTTTTGGGCTACATAGTTACGAAGCGAGGTATTGATGCTAATCCTAACCAAATACGAGTGCTTCAACAAATGCCATCACCTACAACTCAAAAGCAAATACAAAGGTTGATGGGAAGAATACCGGCGCTCAATAGGTTCATCTCCAGAACTTCGGATCGATGTAAGACACTTTTTAAGTTGCTAAAAAAGAATGTCAAATTATGTTAGAATGTGGAATGTGAAGAAGCATTTTCTGAATTAAAGAAATATCTGCAAGAAATGCCAACTCTGACAAAGCCAGATGAGGGAGAAAGTTTGCTCCTTTATTTGGCTGTATCAGATTTTGCTATAAGTTCTGTTCTCGTGAAAGTAGAAAATGGATTGGAAAGACCAGTGTATTTTCAAAGTAAAACAATGCTCGAGGTTGAGACTCGATATTCGATGCTAGAAAAATATGCCTTGGCACTGTTATTCTCATCTCAGAGATTAAAGCCATATTTTTAAACACATTCGGTGATCGTGATGACGAATCTCCCATTAAAGCAAACTCTGGCAAAAACTGCTAAGTTAGGAAGGATGTCTAAATGGTCTGTACTACTAAATGAATTTGGAGTCAAGTATCGAAACCGCGTATCAGAAAAGAGTCAGGTATTGGCCGACTTCCTGACTGATTTTCCATCTAAGGATGCCAGTTAGGGCATGGAAGAAGAGGAATTCGCAATGCTGCAAGAGCCTGAAGATGTTATCGATACAGACGATCCATGGGCTAGAACAAATGGTTGGAGACTATTTGTCGATGGATCCTCTGGAGGAAAGGGGTGTAGCATCGGAGTGGTGTTGGTTACTCCTGAAAATCAAAGGCTCGAGACTGCAATAACATTGGATTTCCATGCATCCAATAATGAGGCTGAATATGAAGCCTTAATAGCTGGTCTCGAGATGGCTAAATCTCTCAATATAAAAGAGTTATCGATCTTTAGTGACTCGATGCTCGTGGTCAGCCAGATCAATGGGAGATACTTGGCAAAATGTGAAAATATGGTCGATTATTTGAATTTTATAAAATCCAAATTGAAGAATTTCAGTAAAATAAGACTTCAGCATCTCAATAGAAATGAAAATAGGCATGCAGATGCCTTGGCGTATGTTACAGCGATGTTGGAAAACACAGAGGGTCGCACTCTGCATATCGGAGTTCAACAGAAGCCAAACATCAACATCAACGACTCAGTAGTCATGGAAATTGATACACTGGGGGCGTTATGGATGGAAGCATATATCTCATATTTAGCTGATGGGAAAGTAGTGGAGGACAAAAATGAGGCCAGAAGAATTAAGTCTGGTGCCCAAAGATATGTATTGATTGATAATGAATTGTATTGAAAGAATCCTGGAGGTCCATATTTGAAATGCATATCATCTAAAGAAGCGCAGCTAATTATTGCCGAGCTTCATGAAGGTGAATGTGGAAACCACTCAGCTAGTAGATCGTTGGCTAATAAAATCACGAGGCAGGGATATTTTTGGCCTAAAATGAGAAGAGACTGTCTTCGATATGCGAAAAAATATGTAAAGTGCCAAATTCATGGGAAAGCCATACACGTTCCAGCTGAGGAGTTACATTGTGTTTCAAACCCCTGGCCATTTGCTCTATGGGGTATGGATATTGTAGGTCCTCTAGCACTAGGAAGAGGCAAAAGAAGATTCTTACTGGCGGTCACAGACTATTTCACAAAGTGGGTAGAAGCCATCGCTTTGCAGCACATCAAAGAAAAGGATGTCATAAACTTCCTTTTTGAACGAGTCATATATAGATATGGGTTGCCATATGCCATTATATCAGACAATGGGCCGCAGTTTGAAGGAGGAAAGGTGAAAGCTTTCTTGGAATCTTACAAGGTTAAGCAGTTCACATCTGTGCCTTACTATGCTCAGGGTAACGGACAAGCCGAGGTGACTAATAAAACCATTATGGATAATATCAAGAAAAAGTTAAAAGACAAGAAAGGTCTTTGGGTGGATGAACTAAACATTCTATGGGCTTATAGAATGACACCTCGAACAGCCACAGGTGAATCACCTTTTACTTTAGCCTATGGTATGGAAGCAGTAACTCCATCTAAAATGGTGGTATCGACATCCAAAACAAAGATGATAGAAAATGGTCAAAATAATGAAGGAATGGCTTCAGAAGTTCTAAATCTCGAGGAGACAAGGAATCAAGCAAGGGTAAAGCTCGACACCTATCATAGGCAGCTCAGAAAAGCTTTCAACAAAAAAGTAAGAGAAATGCATTTTCAAGAAGGTGATTTGGTCTTGAAAGTGGTCACTCAAGCTACCAAAGAAAAAAGGGATGGCAAACTAGCAGCAAGCTGGGATGGGCCTTACATCATTCACAAGGTCGGAATCAATGGAGTTTATTACTTAAAAACGGTCGAAGGTGTAATATTACCAAAGCCTTAAAATGTAAACATTTGATCAATAAAGAGTGTTTCAAGTATCATGGTGTAATTTTTGTTATGAAGATTATACATTCAATAAAGATATTGTCATTCTCGAAATCAATATTTATACATGTATAACATATCTTTGTATCTCTAGAATTATATGATTGATAATAGGTCAAGCAAAAGCCTGGTGATCTGTAGATCTTCATCTCGATACCATATCAAGTAAAATCCTGGTGATATGTATATCCTTATCTTGATACCATGTCAATAAAATCATGTTCTTGGCAGAAATAATACGAGTTCAGGTCAATAAAATCCAGTTCTTGGATGAAATGTCAAGTTCGGGTAAAAAAAATCCTAGTGAACTGTAGATCCTCATCTCGATACCAGGTCAATAAAATTCTGTTCTTGGCAGAAATGCAAATTCAGGTAAATAAAATCCAGTTCTTGGCAGAAATGTCAAGTTCGAGTCAAAAAATCCTGGTGACCTGTAGATCCTCATCTCGATACCATGTCAATAAAATCCTGTTCTTGGCAGAAATGCGAGTTTAGGTCAATAAAATCCAGTTCTTAGCAGAAATGTCAAGTTCGGGTCAAAAAATCCTGGTGATCTGTAGATCCTCATCTCGATACCAGGTCAATAAAATCCTGTTCTTGGCAGAAATGCGAGTTCAGGTCAATAAAATCCAGTTCTTAGCAGAAATGTCAAGTTCGGGTCAAAAGATCTTGGTGGTCTGTAGATCCTCATCTCGATACCAGGTCAATAAAACCTGTTCTGGGCAGAAAGGCGAGTTCAGGTCAATAAAATCCAGTTTTTGACCAGAAATGTCGAGTTCGGGTCAAAATATCCAATTCCTGGCAGCAAAGGGATGTGAATTAGTAAGGTATGTATTTATAAGTGATATTTGAATACAATGTCGATGTCAAAATTCATTGAATATTGGTTTTTTTAGCCAGGTGGATAGAGTTTTTTTTTGTTTGTCAAAATAAAATATTTTTTTTATATCAAAGCACGGCAAAGAGTGCAAATGTAAGCAAAAAATACTGGTGATTTGTAGATTCTCATCTCGATACCAGGCCATAAAAGAATAATTCGAAAATAAAGGGATGGATAGAGGTATATCGTTTATTCAAAATATATATTAAGTATCGATATTGCTTTTAATTGGAGTGGTATCGAAACTCATTTTTTAAATTCAAAATATATATTAAATATCGATACTGCATTTAGTTGGAGTGGTATCAAAAATCGTTTTTAAAAAATTCAAAATATATATTAAGTACTCATATGAAGTATCAATATTATGGTTATTAGGAGTGGTATCGAAAATGATATTTGTTTCTTGTTTATGGATGATAAATAGCAGATGTATTGCATACAAAATGAGTTTATAAAAAGCAAAAAGATCTATTTTCCATAAGTCAAAAGGAGTTTAAAGCAGTCAGAAGAGATAGCCAGATCATTGTATCAATATTACAATTACAAAACATCAAGACAAAGAAGCTAGAGCTGGGTGGAGGTCTTGGTAGGGTTTGCATCAAGTTTTTTTTCATTTCAAGAAGGCTATTGAGACCAGCTTGAACTTCTGGATAATCCAAGCAGCTAAGTGTGTTGATGAAGGAGTCAGGATTGAAAACTGGGGTAGACAGGTTGGCCTCGACTAGCATCAATAACTGGGATAGCCACAGTGGTCTCGATAGTCCCAGCAGCAGTGGTAGCAGAATCAACAACATCTGTATCCAAATCTTAAGCAACAATGTCGGAGGGCAGCTCGCTCTCATCATCAGAATCAAGGTTATATTCTTTGATAAGAGTAGCAGGAAGATGTGGTCTGAAACTTTTCATGGTATCAACACAATATTGCATATGCTCAGTGTTAGTAGCCAGTTTAAGATGGGCCTTCTCCAGTTCAGCTTCTAGATCAATTTTTTGGGTTGCCCATTCCGATTTTCTCAATGGCAAAGGAGGTTTTTGCTTGGGCAAGTTCTTTCTCCATAGCTTCAAAAGAGCTTTGCAGTTTCTTGTGCAGCTCCGTGTGTTCGGCGAAATATTTCTTCATCTCGTCAGCATGAGCTTTCTGGGCTTTCTCAAAAGATTGTTGAAGGTCTTCTTTGTCTTTCTTCAATTGTTTATTCTCATCCCTATAACGTCGAAAGCTAGCCATTTCACTATTAAACTGTCCCATAGCAGCAACTTTAACCTGGGATTGAGATATAGTTAATGAATACAGAATAAGTAAATTAAGATAAGAGTAGGGAGAATGATAGATACTTACTTTTTCAATAGAAGAACACAAAAGTTGGAATCGTTCATCTATGCTAATTTTAGTCATTGTTGACCTATCTTGAGGAAGTATAGTATTCAAAACAAGAGCTTCTCTGAGGCCAGGTATCGGAGGATCAGAAAATAGACAAGCAGATTTCAGAACTTTTTTTTTTTTTATTTTGAAGAACAAGATTAACCTCAAAAGATTCGGTTGGAGAAGAAGAGCCAGAAGCAATAGTTTTATTATTGGGTGGTATAGTCGAAGATTTGGAGGGCACATTAACAGGGGCAATATTGGTAGTTGTTTTTGCAACCTTGCTTGTCATCGAGGTTGGTGGTGTTGTAGTATGACAAGATTCTTTTCTTTTCTTGGAGAGAAGACCAGTGTCGGCATTTTTCTTTTTGGAAGAGGTGGGAGCTTGGGAAGAACTGCCACTTGTTGGTTTTTTCTTGAGTAGAAACTTGTCCAGAGATTTCGATGATTTGACTAGAACTTGGGGAATGCAAGATGCCATATCTGTGAACAATAAGCAGTGGTGATCAAACACATCGTGCAAAATAGGATAATTATAGAAATCGGGAATCTCTTGTTTGATTTGAGGAAAAAGATCTTCAGTCATTTTAAAACCATTAAGCATATATTCAAAATAACATCATGGAGTATTAGCAGGTAATTCAGTGGAATCAAAAGTTTTTCTTAATACTTTTTTAGAGGAATAAGGTTGTAAGGGACACAGAGTAGTTTTGCATGGCATAACATATTGGGGAGGTAAAGAATCTTGGCCTCGAAGGATGGTACTTTTTAAGAAGTATAAAGGAGGACATAATTATCGATATCTGGAAGATCGACAGTCAATTTTGGATTGCCGTATTTATCAGCGCCAGTTCGAGCAGTGATTTCTTCATTAGTGCCTTTTAGAAGATTCATTACTCTAGTGGATTCTCCAAGACTTTTCATCGAGGTTGGTTTTGGCACTGAAACAAAGTCGCAACGATAGGCCAGTCAGATAGCAGGTCCGAGATAGAGGAGGGATGGGGTGTTGTAAAATAACGTACCTTTAATGTTAAAAACAGGATATGCCAAAGATGGAACAGTGATCGAAGCAGATGACTCCCATTGCCCAGATATAACGATAGGGTATAATGGCCATCTGAAATCACTATCTCAGTTTATCCTTATAATGCATGCGCAGTTAATTCATTTTTTGGGATAAAAATAACCACAGGGGTCTTTTATACCATGTTTATTCTTCTCGTTACGTTCAATAAAGGTATAGTGTTTTTGGATATCGATAAGACGAATTCTTTGAGATGGCCGGACATCGGGTGCAAGGTGAGAATTATAAAAATTACAAATGTACATCAATCTCCAGAAATTGCATGTGCCTTGGCCAGGAGAAATGGTCAGGTAGTTCAGTACTTCTCGATCGAGATTATATAAGGGAAGGCGCAAGCCAGCAGCTAGTTGCCCAACAGTAATAATGGTGGTTTTAGGATCGCCACTTTGGCATCGAGTTCCTTTTGTACTTCCAGCATAATGTTGAAAATGGACAAAGTCTGGTATTTGGTAGGCAGCTTTAACTATGTCTAAGTTTGGTCTTTTTGGAAAACAAGGATTCAAGCCACTACTCCACATGCTATGATCGTCCATAACTTCACGATCAGATTCTGAATCCACAGTCTCAAAGGGATGGTAGGCTAAGCCATCAGCCAGATATGTGGCACGCCATTCTAGTTCGTCAATCTCAGTCCTTTGTGATGACGAAGCTGAAGAGGACGAGTTGTTTCGAGTTGTAGATTCAATACTTTCGTTCGACATGTCGGTATCACTAGAAACAATAAATTTTTTATTAGAATTATATCCTTTATCTGAGCCACTATCGCTATATATAGTATAAGTATATAATATATTATTTACTAAGCACGTATCGAGGTCACGGGATGATAATGTTGGGGTTCGAGGTGAAGAACTGTGTCTCAAATGCATACGTTCTTGACGTCGAAGCCAGGATTGTTTCGAGAGAGTGTGTATAAAGTTAACACAAGTTTTTCTCCTAGCCATATTGTCAAAAATTATAATTAAAGATCTAATTAGTATAAAGATACACATATAATATTTGAATACTCAAAGCCTAAACCCTAAGTATAATAATCTGGAAAAAGAAGATGGTGAAATCATTCAAAATATTTTCAGAAAACGTTAAAGTGGGGATAAGGAATAGCATGTTAAGTTGCTCTTTTTACTAACCTGATGTTGTGCAGAAAGATTTGCTAAGAGCAACAGCGAATATGACCAAGATGGAGCTTTTCAAAACATGTTAATGGTGGTGGGGTTTAGGGTGTTTTCTCTCAAGCTTTTTTGCAAATAAGGGAAGAGAGAGAAAGTGAAATAAGTCTTTTGTAATTTCGATGTAACTGTGTTGTTTACAGCTGTAACCGCTTGATTTTTTGAATTTTGAAATTGGTGAAGTTGTTCTGGTTCTCAAAACATTCAAATTTTTCGTGGTTAAAATTTGAAAGTTTCAAGAGGGGGCAATGTCGTGGGCAAATATCATCACCCCGATATTCCAGCCCAAATATTGCGATATATCGATAATTGGTATTACAGTTTGTATATTGCAGGTTTTAGGCGGGAAAAGGAGGGAGAAGAAGAGAATGGACATGCGGCAGTTAGTGATTGGTTAAGACTATTCTCAAAGCACTATATAAAGACTAGAAGGAGAAGAAAAGATTCATTCCAAAATCATTACACAAAACATCTATAAAAACTAGAGCGAAGAGAGAAAGAAAGAATATTGTAATCGCCATTGTTACTCAATAACAAAAACTCATTTTTAGTTCAGTTCGATCTTTACTTATCATCTTTAGCTTTGTCATTCTTGTTAATCTTAGTTGGTTTCTCTTGATCACTACATATAAAGCTACAATTTTTTGAAAAAACAAAAGAAAAATAAAATCCCCAAACCCTCGCCTTACATACAAAAGAAAAAATTAAAATTAAACCCAAAAATACAAGGTTGTTCCTCTGTGTTCTTTACAATGACGTAAAAATTGGAAAATTAAATTAGATTTTTTCTTTTAAACTTTTTTTAGCGATTTTCCTCACGCCAATCCTCCTCATGAGTCTTCTACAACCTTGACATCTCTCTCCATCACAGGTGCTTTCTCTATGTTCTTCTTCTACTATTTTGTTTTCTTTAATTTATTTATTATTATTATTATTTTGATTTAATTAATGTGTTAAAAGTTAAATTTCAATTGACTATTTCAGTTTTGCCAATTGAGTACAGTGGTTGATGATACATTGATTGACTGTAAGTAACATATTATGAGCACTCACTTAAATAAGTGCTCATGGCTACACCATTCATCGTCTTGGAATTAACCCATGTTGCCCTGTTATAACTTGAAATATTATTGGGACTTAGATTATATCCATTAGTAGCAAGTATGAAAGTTAGATATCTATGTTCAATGGAATTTTCTTTGGGGTAAAAGGTATATATGCTACAATATTTTCCTTATTCAACCATGCTTTATGTGGTAAGACGTAAGACCTTGCATATTATCACCTGCATACTATCATTATGGCTTTAAACCTTGCATAATTTGTATTGGATATGACTGCATGAACATGTATCAAGCAATGGAAAGGTTTATATATGTGCCTATCAGGTAGACAAGAAGTAACAATTGTTCCAATTAACATGCTTATACTATCGTTAAAAGAAAATTGAGTTGTTAAATGAATTCTTATGGGTTCTACTTTTTTAGCTTCTTCGCAAAGAAATCTAGCAAAGTATCCAATAAGGCATATTCAATTCGGCATGTTCTCTGGTGGCCAGGTCACGATCGTACTCCTCTATTCTTCTTCTTCGATTTTATATGTGTACTTTTCACATGTTTCTGTTTATTCTCTTTTAATACCCATAAGAGAGAAAAATACCCATGTTGATGTATGATTTTGTTTATTCACTTTTTATTTCATGGCCTCCTCTATGTACTGTAATTATCATGTGACTTAGGAAAGATGTTCTATATGAATGCTACATCGTCATCATATTTTAAGTAAAGTAGGGATGGATGCATGCAAAAACAACCTTTGTACAAAGTCGCTAACACCCAACCTGTAGCCTATATCATTATCATGGTATGATTTGGCATACATCTCCCACAATCCATATTGCCTATCCTTCACAACCACCTAAGTGCAACATTGTGGTCATTGCATTGAGAACAATAGATCTGAAAATTTTGATACCATTTGCTTTGGTTATCCAACATTGAACTTTCATTGTTTATTTTTGCTAACCGGGTGTCCGGGGTAGCTTAAGTGCACCTCAACTAATCCGGGGCCTGGGCATTGAACTTTCTAAATATAATGTTAACAAACTTAACAAAGTAAAAATTATACTACATATCATTAGTAAACTATTAGTAAACTTTAATCTCAACTTTTACGTATTAGTAAACTATTTAAATATTGAATACTAATATTAGAAAATCGTATTAAAATTTATTTTATTCATGCCTGCCTCAAAAAAAAAAAAAAAAAATCAAGGAGAATGATGGATAGAGCATGTATATAATACACCTTTTACCAGTTTAATTTAATCATCATATATGATATATGTAATACAATTTTTAATATCACTCGAGTAATGTTTTATTAATTTTACTGAAATATTGGTACTTCCCCTGAAATATAGGTACTAGCTTTGAGCTGATTTTGTTTAACAAATGTAAAGTATGTATAGCAGTGTGACTTTGGCAACTACTTGGGTAGCATCACTTTCAAGTTGAAACTGATATTGAATTATTATTTTTGATGGCATGTAATGTATTACTCTCGAGATGAAACTCAAAAAAGTTACTTTTTGTTTTTGATATGTAGTGAATCATCATTTCATACATGATGATCTAGAGCTCATTGTAGACGATTATTGAGTTCAGGCGCCAACCAAAATTATAAGGATCATATACATTGACAAGTATTTCGAGTTCAGGTGTCAACTAATTAATCTAATTAATTACATGCAAGGTGTCAATTTTGCACCAATAATTTGTCATTTTTGTCTTGACATGCTCCATGATTGATGACTCATCCAATCTTATGGGCCCGTATAGTGGGTCCTATGTGTAGTCGTAATTAATGGCTATCTTCCGGTCCGGTCTTTGGGCAATTTTACAACTTGGCCCGCCTATGCGTAGAGTTCATCGCCCGATTGTCAACCTAAAGAGCAGCTCACTTGTCGAAATCATTCGAGTCCTGGTTCAAGAGGTAGGAGCTTTAGAAATTTGATGCTTTCCCGCATGTATGGATTTGGAAGAATTCATATATATGTCGTTCCTCATGTGCTTTATCGCTAAGGTTTAAATAATATTTCCATGTTTACTTGCTAATACCTGCATATGAAAAAAGTATAAAACATATTTATTTCATGATTATTAAACACATAATTAACCAAATTTATATGTCTCAATAGGGTTTCATAATACACTTTTGGGGGTGCTTATCACACTACCCCCAACAGACACTTTGCTTGTCCTCCAAGCAAAAAAGAAGACGAAAAAAGACATTAAAAGATAAGTGGCCAAAATGTGTAGTCCTAACTAATTCTCGTGGCCAAGCAGAGTCGCGGTTGCATTGACCATATACAACAAAGCCTTAAACCACTAGGAATTCCCTAGTGGACGAGTTATAGCCTCGTGAGAGTTTTCCAGAGAAGATACTCACAAACTTCATTTATACTACAACGAGTGACAGAAACTCGTTTCCTAAATTAATCTCAAATATCCATACATCTCCTTAGCAGGGAACAAGGATTGATTTCTTTAAAACTCAAGTTAATATGTATTCAATAATTAAAACATCTACATATGATCATGCATGTAGTGAACTTTTCATTGAAATGTACTAGCAGGGTTGTTTCTGAATCCTTTGGAGAGTGTACCTAAATGGGTTCTCATAGGTATGTGTCAAAACACAATTTCACTCAAAAAATTTCCACTCAGGTTTTGTTAACTCCAGTGTGCAGTGGGCACACGTTTCCTCACATCTCAATGACAGTCAGAGGAGCCGATGTCGATCAATCACGTCTACTACTTATTATCACACCACCCTACTCCTAATTGAGTTAGAGGTCTTTATTAGGTATTGTGGGGCTTAGGTGATAGTGTACAAAAAATGGAAATGGATAATCAAAATTTACTAGTATGAGATAATAGGGTCTTCATATATTTACACTAGAAAAATCCTTGTTTTCTTTCCTTCTTCTAACTGAGTTTTCCAACCTTTTTCTTAAGCCTCTAATGGATTTTTTTTTTTTTTTTTTTAGATGGCTTAAGAACATGATTCTATTTTTCTTTCCTGAAGCAAGTAACTGACTTTTATTTGGGACAAGTCTTTCTCTTTATTCTTTCCACATTTCATCCTATTTCTCATACTCATCACTTAGGTAGGTTCTTTTATTTGGTTTAATAGACGGGTATTTTTTTTTTTTTTTTTTTTTTGGTGAAAGTTAATGGTTTGATGAAAGGTTCAGTGGAGTGACTAGCGGTAAAATTTGTAACAGGTAAGAATTTTTAGCTATGTCGATCCAAAGATGGCCTAAATTCTCGCCTAGGGTTCGAGTGGTGATCAAGTAAGTAGATGCGTGATTTTCTCTAATCGGGAAAACTACTCCTCTGTGTCATCACACACAAATCACTCATGTCAAGGTTTTTTGGTTAGATTCTCACAGGATTTATAGTTTAAGTAACTAACCGTTGGTTCCAAAAACTTACTGCTATGTACAATCGATGATACTCAGTACATGAATGTTCATGAAAAGATGTATAAACTATTGCATACGTATTATCTTAAGTTTCTTAAAAACAAATCCTAATTTGGATACTAATATGAGATTTCTAGACAATCTTCATCATTGAAAAGGAAACAAGACTTTGTCACTAAGTACAATTATTAACATGAAAATAAAAACTATATACAGGTTACAATTTGCCTAATATTTGCTCTGTGGTTAAATCACCCCCAACAGAATGATGCTTAGTCCTCGAAGTATCAATAATTAAAAAGAGAAAGTACCTGAGAACCGTGAGCAAAATTAGGGCTAGATTGCTGGAACAGAAAGGTTGGAGAACATAATATAATATATTATTCAGAAAGAACAATAAAATGTTCAATAGCACACTAAACATAGCACACGAAATAATGAAAAACAATAGCATACGAAACATGAAAAACAATAACACACCAAACATAAGGTTTAGCTAGATATGTACAATGGCAAGCTCAAGTTTACCATCCAGCAGGATGTGAAGTTCTGACGTCCTCTTGAAGGAAATGCATTTCCTTAGCATCGCGCCAAAAGATAATAGTCTGCTAAATTTCTACCCATTCTTCGTTTCCAGATTTCCTCAAATGTGCCTTCATATTTTCATCCTTCGGGTAACAACGAACATGCCTCAGGTACCGAGCGGGACGCTTCCATTGCCGAAACCTCAATGAACAAATGATTCTGTTTGCTGGGCACAGAATCTGCCTTGACCTAGTCATGAAAAGTAGCTGCAAACTGTGGGAAATGTGTCTTCATGATTCGGCAAGCGGTGACCGGTAAAAGTATATACTGATCCTGAAAAGTGCGAGCTCATTTCAAGTTGGAGATAACACAACCTATGATGTTAAATAATGTATGACCTTGAGCTAGTGCACTGAATACGATACAAGCAACCTCATTGGCAGTAGAAAAATGCCAATCTCCCATAATGTTCAGGAGTACAAATAACATCGCAGTCCCCATGTTCATGGTCATGCTTGCTAAGGGAATGGTGACGCCACGCCATGCCACATGGCCATTTCCTTCGTTTAATCTCAAGACCATCACCGTAAGTTTCACCTAAACGCTTGCCACCGAAAAGGAACGGTAAGAATTATGATAGATGTAATGCCATGATGCAACAGTTCGCGGATATGGAAGATCCAAAGTTAGTGCAAGTTGTTGTTCGAAAAGATATGAGGTGTGTCACCAACTTGGATTGTGAACCCGTCTAAGTAGAAACCATGCGCATGGTTGAATGTTGGTGTGTCTTCCATATTAGCATAAAAGTATGCAGCCAAACTCGGAGAATAAGTTTGGTCAGATTGAAGAAGTAGGGAAGACCATCCGATGTTTGTAATGTAGTCACGGAAGAGATGGCCATAGGTATTGGAATCCATCATAGACTGAAAGGATTGCTCAGGAATGAGTTTGGGAGATACCATGTTTGATGAAGATGCAATTGATGAAGATGCCATAGTGGATGAAGTAAAGAAATAGGTAACGACAATGGCAAACTGGATGGATAAATGAGTATGTAAGAGAATAGACCCTCCTGTAAGCACATGTTAAATTATATTAGTCACAATGCAAATGATGACAATCCTATTAAGCATTTCATACAAAAGAAAACACAAAGATAAGACAAAATTGATAATACGACGAAAAATGTAATAACATATACGAGTATTTATTTATTGACTTAGTAATATTAGAAAATTATGGATTGTTATGTTGATCTTGGGAGACGATATCGCACCGTGATCGTTTAGTTTTCCATTTGTTGGCCGAGCTGCATCTGAATGTCCCCTTGGCTGGCAGAGAGTACAGTTTGATTTTCCATTAGGAGAGCGTGATTTTGCAAGGACTGAGAATGATTTTCCAAGATCTCCTCCTGTTCAACATCATGCATTGCTTGACGTTCTTGGAAATCCTTAAGAGTTGTGATGATGATATTCAGACGAGCGTGTAGTTCCCTCAAACCATGATGAAGAAGTTGAATGCCTTCCATGGGATTAATAATGTTTAGCATGGCATTTTCATCAAATAAATGGTCAGAATGTGAGCTTGGGTCGTTCTGTTCATCTATCAGAGTATCAGGAGTCCAAAAACCAACGGAGTAGTCTGTTTGGAGTACTTTTATATGTCCTCTTTGAAGGGGTGTCTCTAGAGAAATTATTGGATAACCCCAATGCATCATAATCTGCGTGACTAAAGTGGGTAGGGGTGCTGACCTTCTTGTTTTCTTGGTGATTACGTTCCAGAGGTGTTGGATTAGACAAAAGTCATCTCTTTGAGTCTGCAAAATCCAAAGTAGGTGAAGTTGAGGCTTTGTGACTTCTGATTGGTGTGATGTACCTACCACATTGTGTCCCAACCAGTGGAGCACAACACGTTGATTCTGTTTCAAAGAGCGTTGAAGAACAATGTGATGTGTATTTCGACTTCGTCATGAGATACGGTAGCTCGTAGTAAAGATTTGACGGAATCAAATGATGACTCTTGAAAAAGGGACTCCTGGGTATTCATTGGGATTTGAAGTATGTCGGAGATCATTTCCTTAGTCAATTCCAATCGTCGTCCATAGGCATTAAAGTAGAATTTTCCATTTTCAGATCCACTAAATTAGTAAAACATCAAAACCAATTCTCGGGAATAACCAGCTGCTGAATGATATAGAAGAGGCGTCCATCCGCGACGATATGATTTCGGTGTCAAAATAAGGAGAAAACCGCCATCTTCGAAAAGTTTTCGTGTAGTCTTTCTCACCGTTATTTTTCTTGGTTGATCCATTGGTAGTATTACTGAGGGAAGGATAGTGAAAATTGTTTGAATAAGAATGGCTGAAAAAGGCGAGATTTATAGCCAATCTATAAGTCTGTACTAATCTGGATTCCAAGTGTAGTCAATGGGGATCCATAGTAAGTCTTGTCATGTCAGATTTCCAAAGACAATTAATGAGATGGTTCAATGTTAGAAAATACAGAGAAAAGTTTTACAGGGTAGTTAGACTTACACGTAATTTCAGAAATGACGATCATAACTCAGTAATAGAATATGGATAGAATAATCGAGCTGCATGTGTGACAAGTGTTATGCGTACCTTGTGGCGTGCACGATCTTCTCTGAACACCATGTGTATCAATTAATTATTTTGGTGAGTTTGGGATGGTGTTTCTTTATTATGGTTTTTATTTATTTATTTATTTATTTATTTATTATTATTATTATTTATTTATATATATATATATATATATATATATTTTTAGAGAGTAAAAGACAACTAATATACATAAATATTTAATACTAAACTTCTCCATTTAATACGTAACCCGTACAAATGTGTGAGAATTATTTAACACACCATACTAATATACAAAACGACAGACGGAAAGAGAGATAGTTACATAGATCTAGATGTTATGGATCATGTTATGCATGAGTGACAGGAGAACAATGATAAACACTATTATCACGAATATTGTGATAGCCCATTCGCGTTACTCTTTTTCCCATCGTTCTATTTGATTCATTATGTTCAAGAAATTGAGAATTTGTGAAGAGGGAGAGAAGGGAATGAGTGAAAGTGGAAAAGGAGAGTTGTATTTATAACTTGATTTCTGACCGTTTGGATCAGTCCGTTTGGTTATGACCATTGGGCTTTGAGAGTAGGCCCAATGCATCAAGGGACAAACTAATATAGTAGGAATTACAATAATTGCATAACATAAATAATTTCTCATTCAAACCGTCTGGAGATACAAAATTATGAGAAATCAACCGATATATAATGTTTTTATCACAAGAAACTAAAAATGCAATGCATAAGGGAAATAAATAGCTACTAGGAATCCTCCGGGTTAGCAGAAGATGAACCAGTTTTTCGCCGCTGGTTTTAATTTAACTTCCGGGCCGAAATGACCGGTCCGAATGTTGCCTATAGACTATAGCAATTGATCTTGGAATTGCAGCTGATTTGCCATCATCATTCTCTGGAAACGGCCTTGGCGATTGCGCATTTCTTGCTGGAAGTCATTTTGGAAAGTAAGCATCTCTTCCTGACGAAGAAACATCCTGCGCATACTAGTGTTCATGTGTCTCAAGGCTTCCATGGGAGTGTTGATTCGGTGCATGGTAGCCTCATTAAAACAGTCGGGTGGTGAAGGGGGAGGAGGAGGTACGATATCACGCTCAATGCCATCTCTAGCTACTGGGTCCCAGTAGTCCAGAACACAAGTCTCGAAAATTCCAAAATTCTCAAAAGACCTTGTTGGAATGAAAGGAGTAGCGGACTGAAACCCTAAGTTAAGCATAAGCTGAGTAACAAGTACAAGAAGAGGAGAGAATTCGTTTGACGCTGTCGAAGAATATGGCCCAGAAAATGGACCATACAGAAAGTGTGCTTCTTCTCCTGGAGGATCCACAGCATGTGCAAGAATGTCTTGTTCACGTCAGACGTCTTTAAAGTTCCAATGACGTTGCAAGCCAGCCATTGAGTGACGGCTAGTTGGTTTTGTCTGAGCAAGTGCTGGTACACATAATTCGAGCCATCATTGTACTCTCCCTCGAGAAGCGTGTCAAACATTAAGTCCCTCGTAGTCGGATATTCAGACAACAACAGAGTCGGACTATCAGAGTTTATTGGAATCTGTGCTGTATTCGATATTAACTCCAGCGTGAGTTCACGTTCCAACCCATCCGCCGTAATCCAAAATTCATCACCCCGGAAACCTCCATTGTTGTAAAATTTCAACACTAAATCTTCGGAATACTGGGCTGGAATTCGATGCAATAGATATTCCCACTCTCTACTAGCAATTTCCTCATCGAAAAATGGATGGAACATCCCGGAATTGTAGAGATTTTCGAAATTCTTCTCAACTGTGATTCTCCTTCGTGTTGCCATAGAGCGGTCTAGATGATTTTCTGAGGGTGGAAATCGCTAGGATTGTTGGAGGAGATGGTGCTGGAGGAAGGAGTTTCAATTTGGTGGAGTTTGGCCCGCGTGCGCGGGTTGAATTCACGTCTGTCGAGTCACGTGCGCGAGGGGAGTGTGAGGGAGACCAAGATCCGGATTTTTAGGGGGAAGAAATGAGAGGGGTGGACGCATGGGTGCCCCGCGTGTGGGTCTTTGTAGCCGGGTCCGTGAATTTGGGTTAGGTCCAATTTTTTTTGCCCAAGCCCAAATGATTTCCAAAATTCCACTTATGTCCCTAATTGTTCCGAAATTTCAAACTTGGAATTTCGATTCGTTTTAACTCCAAATTGAACCAATAAGATATCAAAACGATAGGCATTAAAAATTCCATCCACTGGAATATGACATAATCACATTCAAACTCAATTTTTTTTTTTTTTTTTGGTTTTTATTTATTTACACTTTTATATACAAATTTACAAGACGAAAGGAACGTGTCAACAACACCGGAAGTCCAAATAAAACAACACATCACAACAGCTTAACTCAGGCAACTTTCATGTCGGCTCTGGGCGAACCTAATCCAGCCAGACTGTGGCTTAACCTTTATGTTTTGGGGGCCTAGGGTTCAGGACGGTACCATCACTAACCAATGTGCAATGGTCTAATAATAATATTACCCTTAGTACATATGGTATAGCCTCAAACCGCCCCTTGATACAATCACATAGAAAACCGATTGGGGTTGGCCTGGTGGAATCCATTGCCCGCACAAACTAGGAAATGTCCGATGTTGCATATCACGACTCTCTTTGGGCACCATGCTTGTGCGAAGGGAAAAACGATTATATACATGTTGAGTCTTTTTACGTCAGATCCTCAAGACGAATGTGAGTCTTTTAATGTCAGATCCTCAAGACGAATGTGAGTCTTTTTAACGCAGATCCTCAAGATGAATCCCAACCTGTGGGAACAACGGGACGACGAAGAAGTTTATCCTGCTGAGCTGGTGTCATACAATAATATACCTTATACCTGCTCATCTTGGATAGAAGATCAAGACCTAGACAGAAGCATTGTTGACAATTCATACACCACCCCATCCTTCGCGCACGTCGCTTTCGAGCAAAAGTACTACAACCATTACCAATTCGAGATGGGTGAGATTTACACCAAATGATGAGTTGGAGTTCGCGTGGAAGAGAATAGAAAAGGGAGGAGAAAGAAGGAGTTGAGATTTTTGGTACCCATTGTTTTCCAGGAGGCACGTATGCTCGATTATCAGAAGACATTTATACTCAGTTCTGAAGTAGAGTTTTTGTGGACTATGGTTCCGGCGCTTACAACCACACACTCTAGGGATTTTAAGAAATGAAAATAGAAGAGGGCCCGGCTACCCAAATGGCGTACTTTCTCTGTTTAAACACATGGAAAGAAGTACACCATCGAATATATTAGTCTATGTAGACTGGATCATTGAGAAGAGTCTCTTCGACATTTGGAGAGCGCAACTCATGATAATGTTTAAGGCATTGGCCATTTACTTGAAATTCGCTATCATCATTTACGTTTTTCAAAGAAATAGCCCTATAAGGGGTGACAGCAGAGACGATGAAAGGACCAGACCATCGAGTTTTTAATTTTCCTGGAAAAATGTGTAATCTTGAGTTGTACAACAAAACTTTTTGAGCCACTTTGAATTATTTTCTCAATATGTGCTTGTCATGCACTCTTTTCATGTTGCCTTTATAGGATTTCGAAAGATCATAGGCATCACTCCGAATTTCCTCAAGCTCATTTAACTGCAATTTTCTCTTCGCTCCTGCCGCGTTAGTATTATAATTGAGACTTTTGATGGCCCATAGAGCACGGTGCTCAAGTTCAACCGACAGATGACAAGGTTTTCCAAATACGAGGCGATAAGGAGACATCCCTATAGGTGTCTTAAAAGCTATTCTGTATGCCCACAATGCATCAGATAATCGTAGAGACCAGTCTTTTCTAGATGGATTGACAGTTTTTTCCAAAATGGATTTGATCTCTCTATTAGAGACTTCTACTTGACCACTGGTTTGAAGATGATACGGAGTTGCCACTTTGTGCGTGACTCCATATTTCTTTACTAATGATTCAAAAATTTTATTGCAGAAATATTTTCCCCCATCACTAATTATAGCTTTTGGAACACCAAATCGAGAGAAAATATTTTCTTTTACGAACAAAACGACCGTTTTATTATCGTTATCACGACATGCCAATGCCTCAATCCATTTTGATACATAGTCAATTGCTACTAGAATGTATAGGAAGCCATGTGAATTTGGAAATGGACCCATGAAGTCGATGCCCCATACATCAAATATTTCCACAATTAAAATGGGATTTAAGGGCATCATATTGCGTTGAGTAATGCGTCCTAGCTGCTGGCAGTGATTGCATGCTTTGCAATGCTCATGTGCATCTTTAAATAGTGTTGGCCAATAGAATCCACATTGTAGGACCTTGGCCGCAGTTTTCTTACCACTAAAATGACCACCACAAGATTGTTCATGGCAGAAGGATAACACATCATTGTGTTCCCAGTCGAGAATGCAACGGCGGATTAGTTGGTCGGAACAATACTTAAAGAGGTAGGGATCATCCCAGAAATAAAATTTCACAGTGGATAAGAACTTTTTCCGGTAATTACGAGACTAAGATGAAGGGACTTCTTCGGTAACTAAGTAATTTACTATGTCAACGTACCAAGGGGACGAAAAAATAGAGTACAAGTGTTCATCTGGAAAATAATCATAGATAGGTTCGGTATCAGTATCAACATCACTGACAAGTCGTGATAAATGGTCCGCAACCACATTTTGGCAACCTTTTTTATCTTTAATTTCTAGAGTAAACTCTTGCAAAAGGAGAATCCATCGGATCAACCTTTGTTTTGCATCTTTTTTCGCTAATAGATAACGAAGTGCCGCATGGTCAGTGTAGACAATAGTTGGAGAACCCACTAGGTAAGGACGAAACATATCCAAAGCATATACAACGGTGAGAAACTCTTTCTCAGTGATGGTATAGTTACGTTGAGCTTCATTAAGGGTTTTACTCGCATAGTAAATGACAACTGGCTTATCTTCTCGGCGTTGCCCTAGTACAGCTCCAATAGCATAGTCGCTCGCGTCACACATTAATTCAAAAGGTTTAGACCAATCAGGTGGTTGAATTATGGGAGCGGTAGTTAGTGCGGTTTTTAAAATCTCAAAGGCTTGTTTGCAATTGAAACTGAAATCAAAAATGGCATCTTTAAGCAGGAGATTAGTTAAAGGTCGAGCAACCTTTGAGAAATCTTGAATAAATCTCCTATAGAAACCTGCGTGTCCTAAGAATGCGCGAATGTCTCGAACTGTTTTTGGTATAGGAAGTGAAGCAATTTTTTCTATCTTAGCTTTGTCGACTTCGATTCCGTCCTTTGAAACGATATGGCCTAAAACTATTCCTTTTGTAACCATGAAATGACATTTTTCCCAATTAAGAACAAGGTTTTTCTCTTCACAACGTGTAAAGACTTTTTCAAGATTTGATAGACAACTATCGAAAGAATCTCCATATATGGAGGAGGAGTCCATGAACACTTCCATAAAACGTTCAACCATATCACTGAAAATGTAAAGCATACAGCGTTGGAAAGTACCAGGTGCATTGCAAAGGCCGAAAGGCATTCATTTATATGCAAATGTACCAAATGGACAGGTGAATGTGGTCTTGTCTTGCTCAGTAGGGTCTATGACTATCTAAAAATAACCTGAATAACCATCAAGAAAACAGTAATATGCATAACCGGCTAAGCGTTCGAGCATCTGATCGATGAATGGAAGTGGAAAGTTATCCTTACGGGTGACGGCATTAAGTTTGCGATAGTCAATGCATATTCGCCATTTCACTGGGATACGAGCGGAAATGCATTCATCTTTATCATTTCGCACAATTGTAATGCCAAATTTCTTGGGAACAACATGTATTGGACTCACCCAAACATTATCAAAGATAGGGTAAATAATACCCGCATCGAGTAATTTTAAAACTTCATCTCGTACCACATCTTTCATGGTAGGGTTTAGGCGATGCTGCAGTTCACGCGACGTCTTAGCATTTTCTTCAAGGTGTATGCGATGGGTGCACACAATAGGTTCAATGCCTTTAATGTCATCGAGGGACCATCCAATAGCAGAACGATGTTGTTGAATGACATTAATTAAACGAGCTTCCTGATCGTCAGTTAATTGTGAAGAAATGATAACTGGGTGACGACCATTTGGATCAAGCTGTACGTATTTTAATTCCGATGGAAGAGGTTTTAAATCAGGGGTGGGCGGAGTGGGTATTAAAGATTCTTGAGGAAAGTCATCATCCATGCAGTAAACAGATTGATGTTCATCCAAGTTACTGGACATCACAGTCGTAGGGTCAAATAATGGTATTGACTCTAATAACTCATTTACTTCTTGTGTATAATCATCATCCTCAAACTCGGATTCACTAAAGGAAAGAAATTGGTACACTTCATCTTCTAAAAACGAGTTTGTTAAATACTCTTGTGGAATGTTGTCAACCCTGTTCACCTCACCATCAATGTCAGGCTCTGGAATTTGTTTCATCAACTTGAACACATTTACCTCTACCGATAGATTTCCGAAGGACATGGTCATTGAACCATCCCTACAGTTAATAAGAGCATTAGCAGTTGCTAGGAACGGACGTCCTAAGATGATAGGAATAGAATCACATGCAACTTCTCTATCCAAAATAACAAAGTCTATAGGATAGAAAAAGTCTTTGACTTTTACAAGGACGTTTTCCACAATTCCTTTTGGATACTTAATGGAACGATTCCAGAGTTTGGAGGTTTGAGATCATGAAATAGTTGTTTAAATAAGTAATACGGAAGTAAGTTCACACTAGCTTCTATTTGTCGTATATTTGTCACCTAAGGTGCATGGAACCATTGGTCTACCGTGGTCTGGATTTGACTATACCATTGTGTCGCGGATGGATGGAAACCGCTCGGGTGAGGAACGCTTGTTGAGGAACATTAGTTCTCCTTTTGTGGTGCACATATCCTTCAGAAATTTTGCATGTTTTGGTAATAGTTTTAAGGCATCGAGAAAAGGTAAGTTGATCGTCAAATTTTTAAAAGTCTCTCAAATTTCAGCAAAATTCTCATCAGGTTTAGTCTTTGCCAAGTGTGCAGGAAACGGTGCCTTAGGGCGGAATTTGGAAAAAGGGTCTTCTTGCTTATTTCCTAAATTCTGAGATGTTGACTTTGTTTGATCTGGTGAATCGTCCGTAGGTTCATTATTGGAAATAGATTCATTGGAACCTTCGGATTCCTTTGGTTGATCATCTGGCATACGTATTTAATTGTCTACCGTTTTTCAAGATCGTAAAGTAGTGATTGCATGCACCTCACCTTGATTGGAGGTGCTTGTACCAGGTGCATTAGTAAGTTCAAAGGCTGTGTTTGCTGGTTTAGGGTTTGGAACTGCTTGTCCAGGAAACACGCCTTTCTGACTCTTTTCTTGCGCCAATTGTTGAAGTGATTGTTGGATAGACGTTAAAATTTGAGACTGTTGGTTCATGTAAGCTAAAAAAGTCTCGTTTGTCCTATCCGAAACGGGTTGCGCAGGTTGTGCAACAGGTAGTAGTTCACGATTATTGCTGAGAAGTTGTTGATTATAGTTGGGATCTGGATTAGCTGGAACAAGGCTGTGGTTGGTTTGATAGTTAGCATTGGAATTATTTTGAAATTGACCTTGTTGGTATTGTTGATTATTTCCTTGGCGGTATAAAATAAGTTGTTGGTTGGTCGAACAGGTGGATTAGCGAAACCTGGAGGAGCCCCCATTTGTTGGTTATTTTGGCGCCAAGCGAAGTCCGGATGTTGTCTCCACGGTGCATTGGGAATGTTGAAAGTATATGCCTCCTCCGACTGTTGAGAAGGGGAGGCATATAACAAGGGACAATAAACATCAGGATGGTCAGGACTGAGACAAAGAACACATGGGGATGTGTCAACATTCAGGACCTATTTTGGCATTTGATCGTTTACTTGAACTACAAGGGCATCTACTTTTTTAGTTAGGGATTCTATCAAATTTTTTAATTTGGGATCGAGTTTTACTTCAAAAATAGATGTGGCTTTTGTAACATTGTCCTTTGATGACCTAGACAACTCAGTGTTACCCCTGTGTGTACCTTTTTTCGCTTGTTTTTCAAGAAAAGTATATGCTTCAGTAGCTCCTTTGTCCATGAAGCAACCGCCGTTCATTATATCAAGAGTTTCTTTTTGATGATCAGAAAGACCATTAAAAAATGAACGAACAAGGACAGCTTTGTCTAGTTGGTGATGAGGACATTCTAATAGAAGATCAGTAAAACGACTCCATGCTTCCGTAAAGGATTCATGAGGATTTTGACGAAAGAATTGAATTTTCTGAAGCATTTCAGTTGTTTTTCTTCGAGTGTAAAACTGAAGCATGAAAGCTTGAACTAGTTTATTCCATGTGTCTATGGACTGTGGCTGTTGTCCTGCTAGCCAAATTGACGCTTTTTCCGCTAAAGTGAATGGAAACAGTCGAAGCAAGAGTTGTTCCTTAGAGACTGCTGGATGGTGAAATGTTGTTGCCACTTGTTGAAGCCTACGAAGATGATTGTAAGGTTTTTCGTGCTCCAAACCATGATATATAGGTAACAAACTAAAAACGTTTGGTGGGATACGAAAATCACCAACAATGTCCTTAAGTTTGATGCAGGAAGAAGGTCCTTCCTGTAATGCAGTATAGAAGTCCGAGAGGGGATTCTCGGTGGTGGAGGATCGTCGGCCATAACGACAGAAGTTAATGGCGACGAAGGATCGTGATGAAGGTAATTAACGGAAGAAGAACAATGTTTAGGTGAGAACTAATGCAATTGCTTATCGTATTTTTTTCGACGATAGGTATGTTCAATTTCTTTAGTGGAACCAGACCTTAATCTCATGTAAGCATAAAATTAGATCTAATTTACAGAAGGAATTTAGTAGTACTCGAATTTTATTATTATCTTTAAGCATTAGAGTTGAACAATGTTGGCCTAAGCTGCTGCTAACATAGCAGTGAAACTAGGAATACGTGTGCATAAACCAACGGCCAGGTCACAAGAGAGATATGAGGGAGGCTTTTTCGTGCGAGCACGGTTCTAATTAAGTAACCTCAATCTTTCAAGTTTCCTAGACACCATTGGAATATGATTAAGATTTATGGAAATAAAATTTATGCAATGGCGGTATTAATTTTAATTTAATTTTTTTTTTTTTTTTTTTTAAGATTTATGCAAGGGTTAAAATACAAACATGCAAATACGATCTACTCATACAATACTAGGTGCAGTAGCATGTGAAGATACTCTACTCATACGTATAGCTATACGAATAGGCAAGCTTGTGTCATCGATAAATACTTCCATACGTACAGGCAAATATACATCAGTAATACGTATATGTACGCTAATTTGTAAATCGATATTACGTAAACGTATATCAACAATAACAGACAAATTTGAATCACTCATACGTATCTAAATACATTAGCATGCAAATATAGTATACGTACGTAGATAAATACGACAAAACTAAACATGCAAGGTATTATACATAAACTAAAATACGACTCTTGTATTGCATAATAATTCGATTTCGGCAATACTCATTGAGATTGCGAGTGTCATATAGAGAGCAGCTTTACCCCGTAGGGTTTAGAAACAACTTACCCAACTCAGATTTTAACCCTCGTTGGAATGTTCTCCTCTTTCTTGACAAAATCGACTTATTAGACAATACCGTGTACGTATACGTAAAGAAATACTAAACATTCAATAATAGACACTTATATATATAAATATAGATAACCATGCAAAACAGTACCATTGGTATGTACATATACATTAATATGCAATTCATACCCACTTAATCGCATATAAATATTTACGGGTGTAGTAACATGGTTCATGCATATTTCTAGCCTAAGACGTAAATAATAATCCATAAACTATTACATTATACTACATACATGGCATTCATGCAAATAACTAAAAATAAAAACAACACTAAAAATTTGGGACCTGTAGCTTCCCGCTATTTCGCTATAGAATTGAAACAGACGTTTCAATCTGTCGAAGTGATTAATCCCAAAAGATATTCGAAATTTCAAGTACAGGTCCAGAGAGTTAGGCCTGGATATGGATCAGGATTTAGCCGTGGATCTTGAAGCTATTAGATGAGCAGCAAATGAGCAAAGTGCCCCGCGGACGCTAGTTACACTAGCGGACGTGAGTCCAGACACGCGCACGCGGATGATTATCCCACAGTAAGCTTAAATTTTCAGAGCAACCTTATATGTTGATGTAGTTTACGTTCCCAGTCCTAACTTTCGGTGCCTGGAAGTACAACCAAAAATCTGTGAGCGAACAGGTTGTTTTCGAGACAAAATACGAAAATAACAAAAAAACGTAAGAAAGAACAAAAAGGAAAAAAAAAAGAAGAGAGTGGGGGTTCCCCCTTGATGCAACTTCCAATCTGTAGCACAAGTCCTAGTCCTTTAGAACAGCAGCGGCACCATTTTGATATTAGCATTTTACTACGTTAGAGATTTGACTCTCTAATTTGGCGAAAGAGCGAATTCAAAGTTTCCTTACTCACGATCTTCGTGTTCGTAAAGTTGAAATAAGGATTCGAACCAACCTAAAGTCTAGGACAACTACAATTTGGTTTTTACTCTTATGCAACTAGTGAGTAAGTTAATATAAATACTAAGTTTCTTTCCTACACAAACATTAAAGAAGAACATTAAGATTAGAAATCATGAAACTAAGACAAAATACAAATTGCTAAAGAAAAAGGTGGAGAGCCAATCCTCCTCATGTGAAACTAACTTTTTGATGTTGATTTGAATAGGTTCATTTGATTCTTCCTAGACTCATAGACACGCCATAATGGAAGAAAACTTGATCCCTAGCATGTATGGCTCATCTCTAAGCTCATACATGTTAGCAAGTGGAACCACGCAATGACTTATCTCTAAGCTCATCACTTTGATTCCTAACTAGACAGTACACCAACTATCATTTTGGGATAGGATGTAGGTCTAGTTGTTCTTCTTAAACAACTAACCAACCCAACAACAAATATTTTCCCTCACATGAGTTGGATTAACTCCCCTAAAGGGAAGTTAGCTCATGATCCTTGGGACAAAGGATCACTAGTTAGAAATACAAAAAGAGAGAGAGAAAGAGGAAAAAGAAAACTAACTATCTAAACTCACTTGATTTTTTTTTTTATTTCTTAGAAGAAAAAATTAAAACTAAAAAATAAATAATGGCTAAGGAACTAAAATAATACAAGGTAAGGAAAAGAAGTCAAGGGAGTAAATGGAGTGTCCCCTTGTTTTGTTTTCTTCTCCATATGAAAGACATCTCATTTCCTCCCATGTGAAACATCTAACCACATTTACTTCATTTTTATCCACCACATTAAAACAAAGTGACACCTTGTCTTTTTTTCACTATTAATACCTAATCTAATTAATTTTATGCAAGGTGTCAACTTTGCACCAATAATTTGTCATTTTTTTCTTGACATGCTCCATGATTGATGACTCATCCAATCTTGTGGGCCCACATAGTGGGTCCTATGTGTAGTCCATGGCGGTCCGGTCTTTGGGCAATTTTACAACTTCCGCCTATCGTAGAGTTTATCATACTGATTGTCTGAGCAGCTCACTTGTCACATTCGGAGTCCTGGTTCAAGAGGTAGGAGCTTCGGAAGTTTGATGCTTCTGTGCGGATTTGGAAGAATTCATATATATGTTGTTCCTCGTGCTTTATCGCAGGTTTAAATAATATTTCCATGTTTACTGCGAATACCTGCAAAAGTATAAAAACATATTTATTTCATGATTATTAAATACATAATTAACCAAATTTATATGTCTCAATGGGGTTTCATAATACACTTTTGGGTGCTTATCATATTGTATGCTCAAGAATAACTATTGCCCATAAAATCAAGTCCACTCCTTTAGCTTACCAAGTTGCAAGAGAAAACCTTTCAAAGTACTAAAGTGAACCATTGAATATTGATAGTGTAATAACTACTAATTTTAGATTTAATGTTTTATGTAGAACTTTTTTTGAAATTGGAACAGTCGCGCTCTTTTGTACAAATATACCCCTGCTCTATGTATTCTGATACTTATTCAATCTTTTGTACTTTTGCCTTCTCAATCTCATCTGGGGGTGTTACTTAATGTAATTAACATACTCAATGGACCTTTCACTATATCGATAGGAAATATTTAGGTCAACTTGCATTCAAATTCGTTAAATATAACTATTCAAGTTTTATTATATGGATGGTATTATGGGATCATATAACTTGTATTAGCTAATAAGGATTACACATTATGTTGTAGGCGCTTTATCATGCAAAGCAGTCATGGTGAAGGAGAGGAAAATGCAACTTGAAGTGGTGAGATATGGAATAGTGGATGAAACGAAGGCAACTATCATCACACCTGAAAAGTAGGCACATCATTTTGAACGACAAAATTGGAGAAAATGAGATGGAGCTAATCAAATATTTGCATGTGGGATTAAGAAGGGACATCAAGCAATATCTATGCTTGGATTTAATCAAGAAAGTAACAATGTACTTTATTATATTGTTTGGCGTGTTTCTAGGTGTTTGTTATTTTGATATTGTAAAATCTATTTTTCTTTGATTTTTTACCCCCTCTTACAGGTTGCATGCTAGCTAACCATAGTGTTGTAATTCATGTACCGTACATAATTGAAACTGGCTCAATAACTCATGAGGAATATCCATTTCAAACAAGTGTATAAGTTACAATATAAGAATCTCTCAATATATTTAGGTTGATGTATGGAGTTAGTTTGAGTGTTTGTTGAGATATATAGTTGCATATTCTTTAATCCAATAGATAAGCAAAACCTCTCAGAGTCCCATCACTGCGGAGTTTACTCCATTAATTTATAAGAGAATGAATTAGTTCCAGGTGTAAATTTCCATATGCGTTGGCTTTTAACTCAACCGGTTTTGCATCCCCATTCTTTTATTTTTGTTGTTATTTTTTATTTGTTAATTGTTTACAACTAAACCTTTTTTTTTTCTTTCTTCTTTCAAATTTGATGACTCATAATGAAACCTCAATAAAGGGATAGAAAATACAATCTTATTATGCCTATGATTTTTGTGCTTATTTATCTGGAATTATAGGTCTATGATAGTTGGGAAATGTTGTTTTCTACTGAAAATATTGCTTTAGAAAGCTTCAAGTGGTTTATCGATTTGGATGTGTGGGTTAGTCACTTCCATGCTTCTATCAAAGTATTATCTTAGGCTTTTTCTAGATTGTTACTCTGCATGGTAATAATTTACTGCTAATGAATGCATTTCGTTAATAGCACTGTATTTCGTCTTGCACTAATCTACCAACTAGGGATCCACAGTCATGACTTTAATAGGCTAGCTAATTAAACAAAAGTGGACATGCTATTTATTTGAGTCATACTGCAAAACATGGTGATATGGCGCAAGTTTTGTGGAGTTAGTTGACTGATGTAGAAGCTTGCCTGCAAGGTGAGTACAATAAAACTCCGCTGAAGTGAAAAATATTTATCCTTCACTTAACATACATATTGAACCTGAAACCGACCAATTATGGAGTTTTGAGTTTACGGTGGTATATCAAGAAAATATTATATTGGTCTAAATAGATTTTTGTACATTCGGTATGTTATTGGTGTATTTTGTTTCAACAAACTCTTAAGTCTCGACCAATGGATCAATCAATCGTTGCCTTTATTTTCTTTGTCTAACACACTACTATCTTTTCGAATTATCATTTTGGAGACATGTAGTTGATTTTTACCTTTTTGTTATTAACGGAAACTCTCTTATCATCTATCAAATAATTTCTTTTGAGATTATCACTTGATTGATAGGGTTGTTTGTAAATTATTTAGTTTTGACTGCAGGTCTTATGTGTTATTCTGTTTCTAATATGGGTTGAGATGAGATGAATGATTAGATTTCAGCAAATTATTTTATATGATATTGTTTGGATTAGTTTTGCAATTCTATTTATTTTTGTGAATTTGGGTTTTCTTAGTTTTTTTTTTTTTTTTTTTTTTTTTTTTTAGTTTGTATTAGATTGTACATTATTTCAGTAGCAGTAATGGCGCTGATTTGGAACATTTGTAGTATGTGAGGTTAGGAGATTTAACTTGGTGCCATTGTTGATTTTTACTGAAAGGTGATTTCATTTCTATACCAACAATTATTATATTGGTTCCAAGTACCCTCTTCACACATACATTGATCAATAGTTTTTATTCAACTGTAGTATGTTTTTTTTTAATATAATGGAATTGAAATTATCCTAGTCTTGTTGTTGTGCCTTTAAATTTGTGTCGTTGTATTACATGATATAAATCTACATAATTGAGATATAACCAGGGAATGCTAAATAGAAGAATTCTATGTGAAACGTGTTCTTTGGTTTAGGAGCTTAGGACTTGAATTGTATTTCCTTTTAAAAGTACATTACATTATTTAGAGTTTGTCTATAACCCATTATTTTGTCTATTATTAATCAGATCAATACATAGAATTTCGTAATGGATAAGGTTATTTCCCTTCTCCACCATAGGTCCTAGCTAGGAACTTTGAGTCAAAACCGGATTTAATTTTATTATAAGCCACAAGATTGTCCTATTTTTCGTTAAAAGCTAATGCTTTTGGGTTTAATATATATTCTTCCCATTGTTGGTACATAACCAATCTATAAGCTATGTATATCTTCCAAAGTTGGATACTACATGCTCTCACAAGAACGAGGCTGACAAAGAGAAAATAACTATCGTTGGCATACAATACATACGACGTCAATCTTTGGCACTAGCTGTTGGTGTTATTGCTCCAAATGTGTAAGCAAAATTATCTACATGCTCTTATTTAGTTCATTTCACTTTACTTGATTGGCAACTTAATATCTTGCTTCATATGTTGGAATTAGGATAGTGTTTAGGTCCTATATATTTTCAATAGTCATATTGTTTAATAATGGTTTCCACTGTACTATTATGTTATCCCAAAAAAAAAATACTATGTTTATCTTGAAAAAAGAGTTTGCTGAGTTGCACTAGGATAATTACAATTATTTCAAGTGGCTTAATTACTTATAACTGGATCCCTTGCAAGTTTTTATATATTCTTTTACATGTCAAAAAGTAAAAACATATTTTTAATTTATAGTGTTTCTGCATAGAGATTTAAGAATCTGATTTTTTACAAGAACGCAAAACTAGATTGGGGTGCATTAATGTGTAACATGTGTATTTATAGTAGCAAAATGTAAACCAGAGGATTGATTCAAAGGCATCCACTGTAGTATGTCAAAACAGTGTGTAACACGGGTATTTATACTAGCAAAATGAAAGTGAGTCATGTTCGTGAAGTGTTAATGTTTGTTCCTTTCTTGGACTTCTTTGTTCATCTTGCTTTGTTAATGAAACTTATTAACTGATTACATCTCTATTAGATTATATATAAGAGGCTTGTTGTAAGGTTGCATCTTTAACTTCTTGAAGCTCAATTGTTTGTTATCTTCATTCAATTAGTTTTTGATTTAGAGTCACTAACTGGGACTTCTTTATCATATGGAACACAACTTTTGTTCAGAATGTCTACGTCACCTATCTAATTGCTTACTCATATAGCACCATAATACCCTAACTTTGAACCAATGTTGATTAAAGAGGATGGTCAAATGAAACTAAAGGGCCTAGCGACATTACTTTTGAACCAATGCTGTCTAAAGATGATGTTTAAATGAAGCTAAAGAGCTATTGAAAAACCCAATATAGATTTTTCAACGTATTTGCGTCTTTCATTCATGGCCTTCCAACTAATGAAATGTTTGCACTGCTCTAATCTAAGAATGTTAAAGCTCCTTCAAGGTAAATAAAGATGGCATAATGATTGTTGAAAAAAGAAGAAGATGAAGCTGGCAGAAAGGGCAGTGAGTTTGGCATTCACAGATCCACTATTGCTATCATTAATGTACTGTTTAGATGTTTCTCCCAGATTGAAAATTGTAAGTTGATTCAAGCTTATGCGCTACGTGGATTTTCTTGTATTAATAGGACTAATGTGTACTTTTTTACATTTAAGTGCAATTGTGGTTGAATCCATGTCTAAAATATTATGGTGAAAAATAGGTTAATAAATCTCTTTCTTTTATATTGTTTTGGTTTAGGGTGGTGCTTTGTTTGTATGTAGTTTGATTTTTTATATGACTGTTGTTGTGGATAAATAATGTATTATTTTTTTTTCCTGCACATTATATTTCGAAATATCTTAAAATGGATCTTTAGCTCAATGGAAAAATACTTGAGTGTGAAAATACATCTCAAGAGATGGTGGTTCAAATCATCCACCAAGGTCATGTTCATATCTTGAGCAGTATATTAAGTGACTCTGGCAATGTCCTTTCCTAAAGTTTGTGTAATACTTTATAATTTGAATAATTTGTTTGGTAGTGTTGTGATTGTTTAGAGGAATGGTAAGAGATGGATAGGATAGAGATAGTCCAATAACCACTGATAAAAAAAAGTTACATTTCCTAATTGAAAAAGAAGTTAAATAGATCAATTACATATGCTTTCTTTGAATAGACTGCGCCTAGATATGTTATATTCATCAACTGGCTTCAGTGTATACTGATTGTAGGATTTGAAGTTCTGGTCTGATGTGGGATGTTTGAAACTAAACAATGTATTTTAATGGTGCTTCATTCATGGTATAATTTTTGTATGAACCTAAGTTACAACCTCCAATATATGAGCCTCCGTCCTCTCCTCTCTTTCTTTCTTTCTTTTTCCTTCCTCTCTTCTCCCCCAACACTATTGTTTTTATACTCCCTCACTCTCATCGCAGCCGTCCACTTCTCTTCACATCTCTCGTCCCTCGCTCTTCCATGTGTAGGGTTTTTACTATTCCACTGTGCTCCGCGGTGCGATACCATGCTCTCGAGTCTTACTCCGCTTATTTAGCGTTGGGCCCATTCTTCCCAACTATCCTCTACTTCCCGATTCTGGCTACTTTGGCTTGCTTCGATCCCTTGACCTTTGACCCCAATAGTCACGGACCCCACCACTACAGATGCCCCTTCTCGACACCGCGGCCTTCGGTGACAAGCCCAGGGTCGAGAATCTTCTCCCTTTCTTCTTTCACTGGACCCTTTTGGCCTTGCATTGGGGTTCATGTGCGCAGTGGGCTACTCATTGCGCGTGCCGTTTTTGCCCCTCCTCGGGTTCTACACTTCCATGGTCGATCTCCTGCCGGTTCCTCTATCGTCCCTTCGATTTCCGCACCTATGTAATTACTACTTTACCCCCAGCACTATTTAAACTCCCGCTCCCACTCTTTCCCTCACTTTTTTCGTCCAGTTTCTCTTCATTTGCCCCTCTCTCCATCGCCCAACCTTGTTGGCTCTTCCTTTCCCTGAATTCTTCCCCATCAGCACTTGCCCCGATCGGATTTCGTCGTCGTTGGTCTCCAGTTCAGGTTCATTTCTCTTGGTTCCTGTTTTTCTTATCTTATTGCTAGCATTATCATTCTTTCTCTCTCTATCTTGCGACTGTTAACATCTTCTCCTCCCTTCAAGTCTGTTCATCTTTTTCTCGATGTCGATGACAGCTTCCGAGAACCCCTCTCCCTCTCACTCCGATGGTTCCTCATCTTCTAGGTCTACCGAGGTGGCCTATCCACCTCCTGTGGCCGCTATGGCGGCCCCATCCACCTCTGGTCATTTTCTTGCCCCCTTATCGCCGCCATCCAGATATTGTAGACCTAATCTAGGTGTAATTAGGGCTGCCTACAGAATTCCAGCGGACATTCTGATAGAGCACGTGCCTTCGTTAACCCATTATCCCCACTTAGTCCCGCCGCGGCCCGGGTGCTTAATCGCGACAGTAGGCCAGATTGTTGTCGGGCTGCGGCTCCCTCTCACCTTATTGGATGTGGAGGTGTGTAACCATTTCAACATCCCTCCCTGCCAAGGCATCGGCAACTTCTGGAGAGTCATGTATGCCGCGAACTATTACAACAGGACCGGCGATCCCCAGATAACGAGCTGCGATATTATCTCAGTATTTCTTAAAGAAAAGTACCAAGGATGTTGGTGTGGGATACCAATCCTTCTGTGTCCGTCCCCAAAAGAAAACTTTCTTACTCCGCATCACATCGTCGGATAAACAGTGGCACCATTACCCGTTGTACATTTTCGGCAACTTCCTGCCCGGGGACCTGCCTGCCGGGGTGACGCTTAATCACCTCATTTTTCAGTCTAGTGGTGAGTTTCGTTGTTGTCTCCCCCCTTTCATTTTTCATTTCACAAACTAATACTCTCTTGTTAGTATTCCCTTGCAGGTTGGCGACCCGATTCTAAATCAAGGATATACGCCGGCTACATTTGTCCAATCTTTGATAGACTCCGCGATCTGGGTACTGCCCAAGATGACCGTTTAAACGTCCACCCCTCCACTGGCACCCCTCTGCTTGAGGCTCCGCGGCTTCGTGACTTCTTGGGATTTTCTGCACCCTTTTACCGTCCACCCCCTCCCAAAGAACATCGACCACGAGCCTCTCCTCCTCCTCAGAATCGTTCCCATTCTCGCTCACACCGCCATCAACCTACTCGAGGCTCCTACCCTTCTTCCACAGTTCCTCCACCCTGTGTTCCCCATCATCCCTTGGCTCCTGCACCTTTTCCTTCCTACAGAACCATCTCCACCTGGGAAGATCAATACACTCCTCCACTCTCTCCCTCCGCGAACATGGATCTTTCTCAAATGAAGTTGTTCGATAGTGATGATGAAGTAATAGAAATCTCGCCTTCCGTAGTGGCTATTCCTGCAGATGGGCCGCCAAGCAAACGTCAGAGGACTGTAGTGTCCGAAGACCCGAATCCCGTCATCCGAGCGTCTGAAGAAGAAACTCCTTCTGTCCCCGCCCGTCGGCCAGGCAAGGAGATTGCTATCTCTACTGACCCCTGTATCACCCCTGCTGATTTTGCCCCAGTCTTCAAAGTACGCCACCACCGAGTCAATATCGCTGACTCAGCCCTCGAGAACCCAGCCATGGCCTCCTCCATCTTTTATGGCTCTCATTTACCGAAGGACATGGCTTATGCAAAAACCGGCACCTTCGAACATCATCGCACCTCCTTGTACACCAACTGGGAGAAGGTACTTACCCTCCTTTCTACTCTTGCTCCATCTTCTTTCATTTCTAATTTGCTTGCTCATTTCTTGCTTAGGTGAGCCTGGACATATCATACATGATCCGCGGCTTATTCAGTGCTCGGTCTAAGGTAGATTCACTGGACAAAGAAGTCAGCGGTCCAGACGGCTTGCGAGCTACTTGTGTCAGACTCTAGCAAGAGTTAGAAGCCGCTGACCTAGCTAAAACCTGATCCCAAGATGAACTGAGGGTCATGGAAAAGAATCATCAGGAATATATGGATTCTGTTAATGACCGTTTGAGTCAGCAGCGCACCTCTCTCCTCCAGCAACATCAACAAGATACCGCGGCACTTCTTGACCAGCATAAGACAGACATGGCGACCTTCCAAAACCACTACCGGTCCCTGGCGGACAAGAGGGTGGCCAGGAAGATCCAGGAGGAGCATGCGCGACTTCTCAAAGAGGGCCGCCTCCTCCCTGAGGTGCCGCCGATCCCTGCTGATGAGGAAATGTACACCGACGACCCATCCAAGCCTGAAGAGGTGGCTGAAGCTGGGGAGGCTATTAAAGAAACTGCATAGGAGGCCCATGTTGAGGCCGCTACTCCTTCTACTTAAGATATTAACACTGAGGACCCCGTCGATATCACTTCAAAAATCCATTTAGCTTCCCCTTGAATCTGTATTTTTGTTGACTTGGTATTCTAACTCTGTGTATTGGTTTTGTTAAATATTGTTTTATACTTTCCTGCTGGTGTATTATGACATTGCCCTCGAGGTTTGCCTTCTATGTGAAATGCTCTCTTTTAGCATGTTAAGTTCAACTAAGAATTTTACCATCTCTAGTCTTGTGCTTACTCTTTGATCTCCTGATCATTGGTGGATGATCCGGCCGGGGCACCGCCTTGCCCCCACCATTTGATTCGGACGTACCATCCACAAAGAGCTCTACCCCCGCTCTTCCTCTGTGGCCGATGAGCCTATTGGGGCACTGCCTTGCCCGAGGTTCGATTTGGACATGACGTCCGTGAAGGGCTCTTCCCCACTCCATATGCGGTTGATAAGCCTGATAAGGGCCTTGCCCCTAAGTTTGATTCGGACATGGCGTCGCGGGCGGCTCTTGCCCCCACTCCATCGCGGCTGATAAGCGATGGGGCACTGCCTTGCCCCTAAGTTTGATTTGGACATGACGCCCACGAAGGGCTCTCCCCCCCCCTGCTCCATCTGTGGCTGATAAACCTAATGGGGCACTGCCTTGCCTCTATGTTTGATTCGGACATGACGTCCGCAAAGGGCTCTTCCCCTACGCTCTCTCTTCATGGTGATGATAAGCCTGTTGAAGCAACGCCTTTACCCCACCCAGTTTGATTCGGACATGTCGTCCGCAAAGGGTTCTTCCCCCCGCTATTTCTCTGAAATAGATGCCCCCGCTGGGGCTCCGCCTTGCCTCTATATTTGACTGTTCATTGTTAATTTTTTAAAAGTGTCGTTGTATTATATATGTGCAAACAGCCCAAGTCCCTTGCCCCGGACTGGTAGTACATTCAAACATAAAACTTCTTCAACATTCTTACATTCCAAGGTCTTTCTACCAATTTTCCTTCCACGATCCACAGTCTGCAGGTACCAGCTCCTCTGACCTCCACCACAGTGTAGGGTTCTTCCCAATTAGTCCCCAGCTTTCCTTCACTTGCCCTTTTAGTGCTTGGAGTCACTCTTCTGAGAACCAAATCCCCCAATTGAAATTAATGGGGCATCAATCGCTTGCCATATTGTCTTTGTAAACATCGGTGGTATTCTTCTAACCTGATGCGCGCGGTATCTCTTTTCTCCTCTGCCAAGTTCATGTCTCTGGCCAATATGCCCCAGTTCAACCCGCCGTCAACCGCCTTTGTGCATGTCGTAGCTGCCACCATCTCCGAAGGGATCACGGCTTCTATACCATATGCCAATGAGAAAGGGGTCTCTTCTGTGGAGGTCCGTGGTGTGGTACGGTATGCCCACAGTACATGACTCAGCTCATCTGCCCACGCTCCCTTCTGATCCTCCAATTTTCTCTTGAGATTGTTCATGATCGTCTTGTTAGAGGATTCGGCCTGCCCATTACCTTCTGGGTTGTACGGAGCCGAGAATCCCTGTTTCACATTGTAGGTCTATAAGAACTCTCTCACTTTTGACCCCGTGAACTGTGTCTCATTGTCCGCGATGATGGTATGCGGCAATCCAAACCTACAGATAATGTTCTCCCATAAAAACTTAATCACCTGCTTCTCCTTGACTTGCTACAAGGCCACAACCTCTATCCATGTAGTGAAATAATCAGTAGCGGCCAGCATGAACCTTCTTTTACCCTTTGCCATTGGTAATGGACCCACGATATCCATGGCCCACATGGCAAACTGCCATGGGCTGGACACATTGTGCAACGGTTCTGCTGGTGCAAATATCAATTGAGCAAACCGCTGGCATTTCCCACATCTTTTGGCAAATTCCACCGCGTCCCTCTTCATGTGAGGCCAGAAATAGCCTTGCGTTAACAATCGGTGTGCCGTTGTTCTCCCCGCCGAATGGCTCCCATAGTCTCCGTGCAGTTCCGATAATACTTCTTGTCCCAGGTCCGGCCCTAGGCACCTTAACAGCGGCTCATCAAAGTTCTTTCGGTACATCTCTCCTTCTACCAGAGTGTATCTCCACGCCATTTGTTCCAGTCTCTTTCTTTCCTTCTCATCGGCCACCTCCCCTCCCAACAGGAAATGCTTGATAGGGCTCATCCACCCTGCTGCGCCTTCCGCGGCCTGGCACACTTCGACCACCCCCTCAATTCTTGACCTCTCTATCTTTTTTACGCTTATGGTTCTCTGTTCAGACCCCAGCATCGCGGCTGCGACGTATGCTAAAGCGTCCGCATGCCGGTTCTCTCCCCGGACCAAATGTATGAATCTGATTCTCTTGAACTTGGCTGCCTTGCGATGCACTACCCCTAAGTATTTGGCCATTCGAGCACACCTAGCAACGAATCCTCCGTTCACCTGACATACCACTAAATTGGAATCCGAATAAACCGTCAACTCCTCCACCCCCAAATCCTCTGCCATTCTCAACCCTGCTATCACGGCCTCATAATATGACTCATTATTGGTAGCCGAGAACCCGAACCTCATGGACAACTCGACTCGGTCATTTTCTGGAGTGACCAGTATTATGCCTATTCCACTGCCCGCATCTGTTGTTGACCCATCCGCGAACACTCTCCACCCATTCCTTTTATCTCAGGGATCTGACCCATCTGGCTCCCCATCCTGTTCAGGCTCCATGAGCATTTCTTCCCCCCAAGTGGGATCCTCTGCTGGGAACTCTGCCAAAACCCGCTACTACCTGAGCCTTTTCCGCGGTTCTTGCTTGATATTGTATTTCATAAGAGCTCAGCATCACCCCCCCATTTGAGCATTCTTCCGGACTTCTCTGCTTTTAGCGCCTGCTTGAGGGGCAGATTTTTCACCACCACCACTGAATGTGCCTCAAAGTATGGTTTCAACTTCAATGCCGAGAATATCAGTGCCAAGGCATACTTCTCCACCTTGCTGTACCGTGTCTCTGCATCCAATAGTGTTTTGCTCTGGAAATATACTGGCCTTTCAACCTTGTCTACCACCCAGACGAGAACCGAGCTTACCGCGTACTCGGTCACTCCCAAGTACAAGTACAATCTCTCCCCTTGTTCGGGCCGCGATAACAAAGGCGGCCGGCCCAAATATCTCTTTAATTCTTGAAAAGCCTCCTCGCATTCCGGCATCCACACAAAGTCCGGAGTCATCCTCCACAGTCAATACAACGACCTACATTTGTCAGATGATTTAGATATGAAACGGTTTAATGCCACGACCCGTCCTGCTAACCTCTGTACTTCTTTAACGTCCTGAGGCGACGGCATCTCCACTAGTGCTCTGATTTGCTCAAGATTGGCTTCTATTCCCCGGTGAGTCACTATGTAACCCAGAAATTTCCCTGTGGTCACTCCAAACGTACATTTCTCGGGATTCAGTTTCAAATTGTGCCCCCGCAATATGCTGAACGTTTCCTTCAGCCCTTCCAAATGTTCCTCTTCAGACATGTTTTTTTCCACCATATCATCGATGTATATTTCAATACCCTTACGTATCTTGCTCACGAACATCTTCTCCCCCAGTCGCTGGAAGGTGGCCCACGCGTTCTTCAACCCAAATGGCATCCTTGTGTAGCAATAAGTACCTCCCTCCACTATAAACAATGCCTTCTCCTGATCCAGTCCATACATCGCGACCTGGTTATATCCCATAGAGGTGTCCATGAAAGAGAAAATCTTGTACCCCGCTGTCTGATCCACTAGCTCATCCACCCGCGGCATTGGGTAACTGTCCTTAGGGCACTCGGAGTTGACGTTCGTGAAGTCCACACACATACGCACCTTTCCATTCTTTTAGGTACCGCGACTATGTTGGACAACCTGTCGGTGAACTCCACTTCCCGTATTATGCCTGCTCCTTTTAACCTTGCAACCTCTTCGCGGATTCCCTCCGCATACTTCGGCCTGACACCGCGCATTTTCTGTATCACCGGTTTGGCATCTTCCCTCATGTGTAACTTGTGACATGCGAACTCTGAGTCCAATCCTGTGATCTCCTCAGTCGTCTAAGAAAAGACATCTTTATTCTCTGAAAGAAACTGTATCAATTCGTTCTTCCACTTTTCTGGCAAATTAGATCCCACCAATGTGAACTTCTCCTCCTCCTCCGTTCCCACATTTACTGTCTCAATCTTGTCCAGCATTTTTGGTATTGTCGGCGTCTCCACATCCTCTTCCGTGGAGGCGCACTGTAATTCCTACGCCTGTCTCTTCCTCGGTTTTGAGGCCTCTCCCTCGTCCCCTCGGATCAACCTCTTCACCATTCCCTGATGGCTGTTCCTCGCTGTCACCTAATCTCCGCAAACTTCATGCATCCCTGTTGGGGTGGGAAATCTGATCACCTAATAATATATGGATGGTACTGCCTTCATCTCATGGATCCATCGTCTCCCAAGGATGGCGATTGTACTATGAATTCGCATCTATCACCTTAAACCGAGAGAACACCGTCACTGGACCTGTGCTCAAGGGCAGCAAGAGCTCCCCCAATGGTTCGGTCATACTCCAATTAAACCCGTACAAGTTGGTCTGCGAAGGCCTCAACTGTCTCCTATCTATCCTCATTTCTTCCATCGTCCCCACGAACAACAGGTCCACCGCACTGCCGCAATCGACCAACACCCTTTTCACCATGTAATTTCCCATAGCCACAGTGATCACCAAAGCATCCTCATGTGGGGAGTCGACCGTCTTCAAGTCGGCGTCTGTAAACACTATGCTTCCTTTTCCGGTCGCGGGCCAAGGTGAGGACCGCGAATAACTTGCCTCCTAGTTAACTTATTGTATGCTAGTTGTCCGCCGTATCCTATCTCGGTGAGTGTTGTGACTCAAAATTTCCCCACTGAATATTGATAAGAGCCCAAAACTGTAGTTTTAACCCCTTAACCATCATACTTTTAGACCAATTATGTGAGTAATAATTAAAAGTTAACACTGATTACGTGTTTTTATGCATTTCAGGCTTCAAAGTCCATTATGTGAAGAAATGTGCGACTTTAGCGAGATAAAGGAGAAAAGGTCGGTTGCTAAGGAGTTCGGTGATTAAAGGCCAAGATTCGAGAAGACAAAGCCTTTCTAAAGCCCGGTCAAAAGCTGAAAAATCGGCATGGTAAAACAAAGACACAAAGTCGTAGAGAACTTCGAAGGCCGTATCTTTGGACTTAGACCTTGGAATGGGGCCTACCTTATGTCAAAACGACCGGCTCGGAAAGAGATTTCAAATGGTCTAAGCCTCGATGCAATCAGAGGAGCAGAAGTGGACAAAAAGTCTATTGAAGCCAACTGCAGCTGAAGAGGCCCTTTTGGACTGAAAGAATTGGGTTTTAGGCCTGATTCTCTAGCCCAAAACATGGCTCCAAGCCCATGCACGATTTTTGGATCTAAAAGTATAAAAACAAAAGCTTGACTCTTTGTTAATGGTAGATAGTTAGACCTAGATTACTTAGCCTCCATTAATTAGTTTTTCATATCTTGTTTTAGATCTAGTTTTATGTTTAATTAATTACTTTAGAACAAGTAGATTATTAGTTTAGTATTTGAATCATTGTTTATTATTCATTAGATTAATAAAATAGTGTTCTTGATAATCTAGTTTCAATTCCATTAATTGTTAGTTTCAATTCTTAGATTCAATTACTTGTCATTATTAGTTTAATTAAATTATTGCATGATTAGTTTCCATTTGAGTTTAAATAAGCAAAGTTCAAATCTTGATATCATGTCTTGTTTGAATTCCATTGGGAATGATAGCGTAATGATTCTCGGCTAAACCTCCATTTGAGGGGTTGAGAAGCCTTGATGAGAGCTTGATTCGATTATCGTAGAAGTTAAATTAAGTAATTTCCTTTCCACTCTAGAAATGATTAGTTCACCATGAGAATGGGTGTAATCGTTCACATGCTAGTTATTAATTTGTAGAAATGCCATGTGTAATTAGGGATTAAGAGTAACCATATTGTCCTACGAAGCAGTTCAATTCGGATTCTGACGATTAATGGATTAGTAGGATTAAGTCGAGGTTTAGGTGGTGGAATCAATCCCTCTCTAACTCCTTATCATAGAATCAACGTAGCATTCCCATAGTTGTTCTAATAGTCGATTAGTTGCATCTTGTGGGTAGTTGCATCGTAGTCTAGTTGCCATTTCGTAAATCTCTCATTAGACTTTTTAGTTAAGATTACTTATACATAGAGAACACAACATGCGGAAGGACTAGGAGTGGAATGAACTTCCTACTCCACTATATCTCATAGGATTGAGAGTAGAATCTTTGATAAATATAGGCACATAAGATCGTTTTAGTTTACTTACGTTATAGAGTTTCATCGTTCATTTCGTAGGTAAACTTTTATCATTTTTATGGTTTATCAAATGGCGCTGCTGCCATCTTAGTTTCACTTTCGCATTGTTTTCGTAGTATAAGAACTCTTCTTAAAGTCCCATTTCACCCACCCACCCTTGTTCGATTCTAACTGTGGTTGTCTTTTTCAGCATTAAACTTCCTCGGGAAAAAATTTTTTTGCGGGAGCGACTTCAAACTTCAAAAGGAGCGCACACTGTGCTTTCCTACTGGCTCTTGGAAGTGGCGTGACCCGCGCCAAAGCTGAGCGCGACCCGTGCCCAAACACTGTAACTTGAACTTACACTGAGCGCGACCCGCACCCAAAGTGAGCGCGACCCGCGCCCTGAGAGGAATTTTACCGGGTTTGCACAGTTTTGATTCGAACTTTGATTTTTCAAGTTTTTCAGTGTTCTAACTTGTTATATACACTGAACACGCGTAAACAAGACGCTATTTATAAGCGAAGCAAGGACGCAATCAGGTATTCCTTTCTTCCACACCTCACATCTCTTGTTAGAGGTTTATACTAGTATATCAGATTTGTTTGGAGTGTTGATGTGTTTAGCTAAGTTTGGTCTTAGCCTTGTATGAGATTAAGGATGCGGTCGAACAAAACACCGAGCGTAATTACACAACAACGTCAACAAACAAGTCTATCTAGTATACCACCCACTACACCTCTAGCTACTATTTCACACACACACACGATATAATGCACGAAGGCGAAGAGACTCCTCTCTCGACTTCTACAAAGCCTTGGCGATAGCCCCAAATCTTGCATTGTTCTAGCGGACCGATTGGGGATTTCGAATCCCCAAATATTTTAATTTGTTACCCGTTTTTCATGGTTTAGACCATGAAAAACCTTATCGGCAGACATCGCGTGGGATTGAACAAGTCCTAACAACATTCCACCATCCTACGGTTGGTGCGGAACAAATTAAACTAAGGGTATTCCCTTTCACCTTAGCCGATAAGGCGGAGTCTTGGTTAACTTCCCAAACGCCTAATTCTATGGACTCGTGGGCTAAACTTGTTCAGCTGTTTATGGAACATTTTTACCCACCCCTAAAGACGGATGAGATGCTTTCCAAGATTCACTTCTTTCGACAAAATCCTCATGAATCATTTTCAGAGGCTTGGAATCGTTTCACCGATCTCCTTATAGAGTGTCCACATCATAACTTAGCGAAAGACACGTTAGTTCGTGCCTTTTTCAAAGGACTTCTACACCACCATAAAGAAGTCCTAGACATAATGAATGGGGGTAGTTTCTTAAGCAAAGGTGCCTCGGAGGCTTATAAATTTTAGAGGATCAAACTAAAGCGAAATACTGGGGGGGTAGTGACGATATCCATCGCTCCGCTAGTTCTTCAAATCTGATTAAGGCCGCGGTATGTTTGAAATTAAACACGATCCCGAAGCTTAAAACTCTAATCGAATCACTCACTAAAAGGTAGATGTCATTTACGTTCAACAAAAGCCTATCCCCATCATGAATGTAAATTCAAATCCATGTAGTTTCATTTGGAGCCACGAGCATCCCGACTTCCATTGTCCTATAGCCTATGAGCGGGCTTGTTCCATTAATAGTGAACCTAACGCCCTTGGAGACAAAATCCCAACCGGTTAGAGAAATAACCAACACGCCACACACCTCAAGGGTACAATAATCAATATGTTAGGCCAACATACGGTTTTATCCAAGCTCCACCACGACAAGGGGGTGGTCGGGGTAATTTTAATAATTACAACAACCAAGTGCAACCTCGACAAGGTCAAGTACAAGGTCAAGGTAGTTATAATAATTATAATGCTAATAGAGGTATCGTTAAGGTAAATAATAATTATCAAAATCCACCCATAAATAATTCACTCGAAATAGTTCAGTCCACACCACCCCGTGACTACTACACCCACACAACCGGATCGTCTTGACACCTTCATACAAGTGAGCCAAAAACTTTTCCAAAACCATGGCTCAATCTAACCAAACAACCTTCTATAATCCGTTAATAATTTAACCCAACAGTTGGCCCAAGATAAAGCCCAACCCAAAGGTGTGTTTTCAGGTCACGCAATACCTAATCCTAAAACAACAAACACGACCTTTGAGGTAAACCGATAATACTAGTAATGAATATGAAAATGTAGGTGAGCTAAATGCCATCACCACTCTCCGTCGGGCAGAGTGGTTGATAACAAAGTAACTATGCCTATAGTTACCCCACCGATAACCCTACACCTGCTATTTTACTAGACACGAAATAGAAACTGAAGAGCCTACCAGCGTAGAGGTGCGGTTACAACACAACCTAAGAAACGAAAAGCCACGGTTAAAAACATCCGGTGATACCATTGCTAAATATATCGAGAAACCACCGTTTCCACAAAAATTAGCCATGTTAACTAGGGATACAAATTATGAGGAGATTAGGGGCGTTTTCAAGAATCTAACTATAAACATTTCCTTCCTCGAAGCTATTAAAAGCTACCACACCATGCTAAGTTTCTTAAAGAGTTGTGTACTACTAGGCGTAAGACCAATATACCAAAAGGCGCCTTTTTATGAACAATTCCCAACTCTATCTCGAACATAATGGAATTGTTAAGTACAAGGACCACGGTAGATCCTCTTTGTCAATGCACCTTAGGAGATTCCTATCGACGACAGCGTTATTAGACACGGGGGCTAGTGTTAACTTACTCCCATTTTATTTGTATAGACAAATAGGTCTAGGCGAGATGCAACCCACTAAAATGGCGTTGCAATTAGTCGATCGGTCTATTAAGTATCCTAAGGGTGTGGTCGAAAAAATGTCTTTGGTAAAAGTTCAGGATTTCTACTATCCGGCTGATTTTGTCATCCTCGATCTGAAGTGGATTAGCGACTCTGTCCCGATCATCTTAGGGCATCCTTTCGGCAACCGCCAATGCGCTCATTAATTGCCGTGATGGTTCAATGTCCATGTCTTTTGGCCATCTTGCAGTTGAAGTAAATGTTTTTAAAACAAAGACACATGTACCCGATTCGTCTATGGATGGAGAGGTTAGCATGATCGAGAGTTTCGCTCGAGATTATTTCAACAACACGTTCCCTGATAATCATATGCCCAAATTTCTTTCCTTTGGAAGTTCAGACTCCAACATTTTCATCCCTACACTACCGATACACATATGATGGACGAGGACGAGACAGATGACTTTCTCAAAGATATAGAGGACTACCATAGTAATGTGGATATGACCAATCTAGATAAGGAATTCAAGGAGTTTCTTAGAGCAGATGATGATTCACCCTATCAAGAACTACTTTGCACAAATTCCACCTCGACTCCCCTCCTTCCACCCTTCCAAAGGAATCTCGAGTTTGCACTCGATCCTTTTGTTTCTCCTGTGCTTTATAATTTTTTAAATCCACCTAGTAAACAAATACTTCAGAAGGACAAACCATTTGACACCTTCATTTTCAGACTTGAGACAGTCCCTACCTATACCATGAATGAGTTTTGTGCTAAACCTACATCCTCATTGTTTACATGCTTTCCTTCTACAACTTATCCATATACACCATATCTTCCACAACCATTCATTTTTCCACACTTATTCATTAGGACACCCTCTCATTCAAAAATGAAAAAGAAGGTGCATGCCAGGTTACGTTATAGGTCTATCCGACTTCGCTTTCAATTCACTAGGTTGCGTCATAGGAAATCTTGGTGCTTGATTGTGTTTGGATATGTTTTCTATGATATTTATTTATGGAATGATCCACAACTATTTCGGTTGTTGATATATGATAAACTACATGTTCATACATATGTTTAGATAAAGTCTCGAGTATCTGACTATAAATGACTCAAATTTTTTGTGTTTGGTGCATTCCTTTCATTTCCAGATATTGGTGAGTGCACCATTAAGGTAACCGGGCCCTCCCTATGGAGTGTGTGGCTGTAAGTACCGGATCTTAAGTCCACATTTAACATAATTCACGCTTTCCACTCTTGCATGTTTTCTCGGATTTTTTATTCATGTTTCTCTATGGGGTGAATTATGTCTTTCTTGCTCATTGTTTTTCCTTATAAAAGTTAAAAAATATTAAATAATAAACATAGTAATCTAAGAAGTCTCGGGAATCTAACTTTAAAAGACCCACTGTTAAAAAACAAATTTTCTAAACTTTGTTGTAAAAAATTTGTTTGGGGGTGGGGTGTTCGTATTTCCGTCCTAGAATGTTTTATGTCCCATTAGAGTTGCTTAGGCCGTCTAATTGTATTTCGATTTGGGTTGACATACTCTATGAATTTAGAGTTCATTCGTTCGCATAACGTACGTCATGCACGCACTTCGAGGCATTTTCCACTATCTTATATGTCATCCAAGTCGGAATAGAGTGTTTTATGAATCATTGGATTGAAAATTCTCTCCTGATCATTTTCATATCTCATTCGCAAAAATCGGACCGGTAACGAAGCGGCAATTTTAGTTTGAAGTTGTGCGAAAAATCGAAAATTTCGAATTGGGCTTGGGCCCAACCCACCCTGCCGGCCGCATTTTTTACTTTTGCCCCCAACATTGCGTTCTTCACTTCCAAACCGTTCCATTACTTCCACCACCAAAGCTTCAAAACCAAAAAATATATATATATATATATATATATATATATATATATATATATATATATATATATATATATATATATATATATATATAGAAATAAATAACCCACCAACCCAAAATCCACTTCAAATCTTCTTAAAACCAAACCACCACCAAAACCACCAAACATCACCAAGAATTGAAAAATTTCAAAATTGTGAACTGTCGCGCCACCACCACTGTTTGTTTCATTCGGTCGACTCAAATTCCAACACCACATCCCATTTAAACCCCCACAAAATTCCTAACACTACAATGGCTCAACAACGTCGAATTTTGCCTGAGCAAGCATTTACTAGCGACCACTTCGCGCCGTTTTACGGTGACGAAATGATTAGTAGAGACTGGAATAGCTTGTGGTACTCGACCGAAGCCTTTTACCACGAAGACTTAGTCCGACGGTTCTACAACACGAGGGAGTTGGAGGGGACTAGAATTTTTGTTATGGTGGCGAAGAGGAGGAAGGAAGTAACTACTGGGTTGTTGGCTGAGATTCTAGGCATTCCGCCTAGAATCCATCTGGATGTCATGTTACAGGAGTCCCAATATAATGGGGTAGAGCCGTTGATGAATGTGACAGTTACCGAAAGGAACTACAATGCGAGATCGCATTGTGTTCGCTGAGCATCCCTCGGGAACCAACCCGGGCCGCAGCTCGATGGATTGGTCGGAACGCCCCCGGGAAGGAGAAGGTCGGCGACATCGGTCCCGAAACTGCCTCCACATTTTATGGATACTCCAGAGCGGAATAACGAAGTTTTGTATCTTGGAGTTTTGCTTAGCATGATTAGGGGAGTGGGAAAGTTGATGGCACCTCTCCCTGTTTTAATAACCAAGATCATGCTGAAGTTGAGAGCAGCTCCGGGGTCTGATAGGATTTACATCACCCTACACCGAAATCCTCGGATCTATAAGGATTGTGTCCAACGAGTTTGGAGGTTGCCTGAGGATAGAGAAGAGGACAAGGAGGATGGTGGAAATGAGAATGACTTGGAGGATGAGGAGGATTTGACTTGTTTTGATTCGGATGCCTTGGAGAGGTGTTGGTCAGATGCAGAACGCATGGCTGTGATTCATCGTGGCATGCGTTCACTCAACACTATCTGCGAAGACCTCCGGACTCAACAGGCAACTATCCACCATAACATCGAGATCCGTACCCAGAGCGAGGATGAGAGGTGGGAACAGATGAGGGCCGAGCTAGAAGCTCAGCGCCAGTTCCGAGCCAACATGCTTGCACGATTCCCACCTCATGGGGATTCTCCTTCTGAGGACACACCATCGAGGCACGAGCGTCGTCGCCGAAAGACGAATGGTGCTGGCCCATCGGGAGCTCAGGAGCCATCTCTTGAGCGTGTGCCCTCCGCTACCAATACCGAAGTAGGGATAGTATATTTTGATGTTTTTTATTTGTAGTTTTATTATTGTTATTTATTTTAATGGAAGTTTAATTCCGTAATTTGAATTTTGTAGTGAAATGTACTTCAAATGAAAATTTTAATATAATGCGGTTATTTTCATTGTGCGTGGTTGTTTAATATTGATCCCACCTTCCCAAATTGTTTGGGGGTGGTGTTATCTATTCCAGCATGATTTTTATATGACCCTCATTTTAGAATTTATTGTGGAGTCAAGGTGAGAATATAGCCGATTAGGCATATCTATGAATAAGTATCATGGTAGAATGAAATCCCGATAAAATAGGTAGATTCTATCCTAAATTCAACCTAAAAGTTACTAGGTTTGTTTTAGAATCAAGAATATGAGTTGTTTCCGTTTTCGGGTTTGGAAATTTTAGTATTTCCGGAAACTGCCGTAAAAACTTTTTGGCAACTTCCCGATCCGTTTTAGCAACTTAAAACCTATATAAACTTCATTCATTCTACACTCATAACTCACACTACACCTAACCTCCATCACTCACCTTTCACTCCCACGATTCCCACGTTTCGTCTCATTTTTCGATCTTCAGCACCTCGGAGCGCGCTTGCGCCCCAGAGGAGCGCACTTGCGCCCTACACATTTTTCAGAATTTTTGTACAGAGCGCACTCGCGCCCAAGAGGAGCGCGACTCCCGCTCAAACACTGGAATTCCAAAATCTTGAGAGCTTTTCGCTTCAAGTAGAGCGCCTTTCAGCGCGACTTCCGTGGACCTGAAAAATTCTAGTTTTCTGCGGGTTATTCCAGGATCATTCGCAGTTATTCCAGAGCGTAATTTTGAGATGACATCTCCTACATTGATACCGGAACAGTCTTTCAAAGATTTGTTCCAAAGCACTACTTATGGTGCTTGGTTTCGCGAGGCGATCACATACGTTGGCTGGGAACCGCTTATGGTAAGACCCAATGCACTTTATTCTCCAACACTAGCATCTTATTTTTATGATAACTACATTTTCTTTGAGAGATCAGATGGAGAACAAGTGTTCTCCATCAACATTGATGATGAACCAATGGAAATTACCGTGTTCTTGCTAGCATTTGTTCTTGGACTTGCTATGCCCGGCTGAAATACAAGACCTATGGTGCTATTGGGTAGATAATATGTATGTCTACACTTATGAGTTTTGCATGAGTCCTAGGGGCAGGCATTTTCCGTATCGAGGACCAAGGGGAATATAACGTCGCGCCTTTGGTAGCTTGGGTCCATGAACATAGGAACTGTTATGTTTTGGATCATGCTAAATATTTTAGGGAATGGCGTTTTCTTACGTGAATGATGCCACTTGCGGCGTCTTCCTTGCTTTAGCCACGGGACGTATGTGTCATGACCTTCCCGAACCTTGATGTCTAGTTTAGCTCGATCCCATAGCATGAGGCATAAGTACCTTCTTATGCCTGTTCTAATTTCACGTATTATGCTATGTTTCTTTCCTTTTTTTGTACACGCGTTTCACGGATTGGATTATGGTCGATTAATCGCATGCGACCCACCAATAGTATTATTCGATCTTTTCCGTGCAATGACTTGGCAAGGGTGGAGGATACAACCTCATCAGGTTGCACCCTACACCCGTCGGAGACCAAAGTGGCTCTTAATAGGTTAACAATAATAGATGATAAATGGCGGGAAGCCCGGCAAATTATCATGGCATGGCGGGATCTTGAAGGAACCTCACTTCTTTATAGAAGAAGAGGATGAGGAAGATGATGAGTAAAGCGGAGATAAGGTAAGTTTTAATTCTAGTTAGTGTCCGCTTATGTCCCAAGCAATTTCATTCTTGTTAACCCTATAATGGGTAGAACTTCATTATAGAGTTCGTAGTTTTTATTTCCTATATTAGTGCGTTCTAACCTTGTTTTATAGATGTTCCGAATTTCCACGCGCTTCAATGGTATTTTTCCTACCCTCTTTATTTAAATGCTTTGAGGACAAAGCATGCTTCTTGTTTGGGGGGGGGGGCATAGAAACACGTGTAATTAAGGCATCTGTTAGGATATAGATAGATATAATATGCATTTGTTTTCTAATTAAAATTTCAAAAATTCAAAAATATAAATAAATAAGTTATGTTATACACTTAGGAATATTGGTATTGTTTTCTTTCTCTATGCTCTTAATAATCTAGAAGTCTCACGTAGCTTTTGCATTAGAATAATTTTTAGAAACTTAGGTTAATATGTAGGTAATAATCTTTGCATCTATCTATAAATATATTACATGAGTATCGATGATTGTTAGCAGTAAGTTTCTGAAACCTAGGCTAGAGTACTTATTCTATAAATCCTGTGAGAATATAGCCTAAAGCCTTATATGAGTGAAACATTTGAGAAATGACACAAGGGAGAAGAAAAATCCGGATAGAGAAATCACACGTCCACTTGCTTGATCACTAAACCATATCCTAAGCGAGAATTTAGGCCCTCTTTGGATCGATATAGCTAGAAATTCAAACCTATGAATTATTTTCCGCTAGTCGCCCCTCTGAGCCTTTCTTTAGCCTTTCATAAACCACAAATCTTTTACCCGGTTACACAAACAAAACAAAATAAAAAATTCAACCTACCCAATTTAGATAAGTCTGAGAATAGAATGAGGAAGAAAGAAGAAGAGAAAAACCTGTGTAAACAAAAGTTAGTTAATTGCTTCAAAAAATAAGGAAAAGAAGTTTCCATCCAAAGAAAAGAAAAAGAAAAATAGAAATAAATAAAAACTCCAAAAATAGAATAAAAAGGAGTCAAAAGCCAAAGAAAAGAAAAAGAAAAAAATATGGCTAAGGATGGAAACAAAGTATAAAAGCAAAAGAAAATAACAAGGTTTTCTCTAAGTTACATAATATGAAGACACTATTATTTCAGACTTGTCCTTTTGAATATCCATTTCCTTCCTTCTTAAACCATCTCCTAATCCCCGCAACACCTAATAAAGACATCTAACTCAATTAGGAATAGGTTAGTGTGATAGTAAGTGGCAGATGTGTTTGATCGACTCCGACTTCCTTGTTGTCATTGAGATTGTAAGGTAAAGTGTGCCTTGCACATTGGAGTAGCTTAAACTTGAGTGGAAAAATCAGAGTGTTGTATCTTGACTATTATTGTGAGAACCTACTTAAGGACGCTTATTCGAAGTTTGAAAACGAACCCCGCTAGACATTTCATAGTATTACTCATTGTATATATGTTTATTATAGATGATTGATTATTATGCATATATTAGCTTAGCTTTCAACTTGATTACTCTATATGCATTGCTAGTGAGAGGTATAGTTAATTTAGAGCATAAATAAGGAAACAATAGTTTATTTCTTAGTCATTGTAGTATAGATGAAGTTTGTGAGTACCTTCACTGGAAAACTCTCACGAGGCTATAACTCGTCCACTAGGGAATTCCTAGTGGTTTAAGGCCTTGTTACATATGGTCAATGCAATCGCACTCAGCGAAACGAGAGTAGATAGAACTCCATTTTTGGTCACTTATTCTAATTTCTCATATTTGCTTGAGGACAAGCAAAATGCTGTTTGGGGGTGGTTTGATAAGAGCCCAAAATTGTAGTTTTAACCCCTTAACCATCATACTTTTAGACCAATTATGTGAGTAATAATTAAGAGTTAACACTGATTACGTGTTTTTATGCATTTCAGGCTTCAAAGTCCATTATGTGCAGAAATGTGCCACTTTAGCGAGATAAAGGAGCAAAGGTCGGTTACGAAGGAGTTCGGTGATTAAAGGCCAAGATTCGAGAAGACAAAGCCTTTCTAAAGCCCGGTCAAAAGCTTAAAAGTCGACGCGGGTAGAAACAGCACACAAAGTCAGTAGAACTTCCAAAGGCCGTATCTTTGGACTCAGACCTCGGAATGGGGCCTACCTTATGTTAAAACGACCGGCTCGGAAAAAGCTTTCCAATGGTCTAAGTCTCGATGCAATCAGAGGAGAAGAAGTGGACAAAAAGTCTGTTGAAGACAACTGCAGTTGAAGAGGCCTTTTTGGACTAAAAGAATTGGGTTTTGGGCCTAATTCTATGGCCCAAAACATGGCTCCAAGCCCATGCACGATTTTTGGATCTGAAAGTATAAAAACAAGAGCTTGACTCTTTGTTAATGGTAGATAGTTAGACCTAGATTAGTTAGCCTCCATTAATTAGTTTTTCATATCTTTTTATAGATCTAGTTTTATGTTTAATTAATTACTTTAGAACAAGTAGATTATTAGTTTAGTATTTGAATCATTGTTTATTATTCATTAGATTAATAAAATAGTGTTCTTGATAATCTAGTTTCAATTCCATTAATTGTTAGTTTCAATTCTTAGATTCAATTACTTGTCATTATTAGTTTAATTAAATTATTGCATGATTAGTTTCCATTTGAGTTTAAATAAGAAAAGTTCAAATCTTGATATCATGTCTTGTTTGAATTCCATTGGGAATGATAGCGTAATGATTCTCAGCTAAACCTCCATTTGAAGGGGTTGAGAAGCCTTGATGAGAGCTTGATTCCGATTATCGTAGAGTCGTCGTAATTTCCTTTCCACTCTAGAAATGATTAGTTCACCATGAGAATGGGTGTAATCGTTCACATGATAGTTATGAATTGGTAAAATGTCATGTGTAATTAGGGATTAGGAGTAACCATATTGTCCTGCGAAGCAGTTCAATTCGGATTACGACGATTCGTTGTTAGTAAGATTAAGTCGAGTGAAGGTGGAATCAATCCCCCTCTAACTCCTTATCATAGAATCAACGTAGCATTCCCATAGTTGTTCTAATAGTCGATTAGTTGCATCTTGTGGGAATTTGCCATTTCGTAAATCTCTCATTAGACTTTTTAGTTAAGATTACTTATACGTAGAGAACACAGCATGCGGAAGGACTAGGAGTGGAACGAACTTCCTACTCCACTATATCTCATAGGATTGAGAGTAGAATCTTTGATAAATATAGGCATATAAGATCGTTTTAGTTTACTTACGTTATAGAGTTTCATCGTTCATTTCGTAGGTAAACTTTTATCATTTTTATGGTATATCAAATATGACATTTATGGTACCCAGTATTCTCCCTTGGTTTGGCTGCTGCTCCTCCTTCCCTTTCTCTTTAGTAAAATATTTCAGTAGCCGTCTCCCTATCATCCTTTGTACCAACCATTTGAGGGCGTAGCATTCATTCATTTCATGATTCTGTACCCGATGATAGGCACAATACGGCTTGCCCAGTATTTCGTCTGGCTTGCTTCGCGGACCCTCATAGCCCTGTAAATCCTGAATCAGCGGCAACAATTCACTCAACGGCCGATCTACTGGTATCGGCTCCGTTTCTCAATAAGGCTTCCGTTCTCTATTTTCCCTTCGAGCTTCGACTCTTCCTCTTTCTAGCTGTGAAGCCTCACCACAGCGTCCACCGCTTCCTCTGTCTGATGACTCGTATCTTCCGCGATCATCTTTTCGATCCAAAGCCAACACGGCCTTCCCCGGCCTCCTTGTTTCTTTCTGCAACGTATCCTCATACCTTATATATTTCTCTACCCTCGTATATAAGTCCTGCAGTGTCACGATCTCATTCTTAGCCACGGATTTGTGTACTCCGGTTCCTGGTCACAGCTCTCTCTCAAAGGCAATCACCGCAGTCCTCTCATCCAAGTTCTCCACCTTTAGTGTTTCCGCCTTGAATCTGCATAAGAATTCTCTCACTGATTCCACCGTCCTCTGTCACACATTGAATAGGGCCGCTATGTCCACCACTCGCCTTTTCTGATGTATGAAGTGGTCCACGAAGGCTTGCTCTAGCTCAAGGAAGTTGTTTATACTCTTCGAGGGTAGCCTATAATACCAATCCGAGGCTCCTCCCTTCAAACCTGCTGGAAACATCATGCACCGCAGTCTATCGTATCTGGGTTCCTGCCACAGCAGCATCTATTGTCGGAAATGGTGGATGTGGTCCGCCGGGTCTCCTGTCCCATTATACCTCTCAAATCTAGGCTGGTCAAACCGCTTTGGGACCTCCGCCCTCCAAATTGCATCGGCCAATGGGTTGCAGTTCAATCCGGCCACCACTTTGTTCGCCGCCCCACCTGTGCCTTTCGCTTGCTCCAAGCTTGCTTTCAAATAATTGGCGATCATCTCCTTCACCTACTCCCTAGTGAGTCCTGGCAGTCTCCCCCAAGTTGGGTCTCCTTTCCTCCTCTCTCACCATCCCTGACATCTCCCTTTCCGATTCCTCTACGGTCTCCCTCTCCCTTCTCAACTCTTCATTCTCTTCCCTCAACCTCGCCACTTCAACTTATTATATACCATTCAAATTATATCCTAATATAATCTTTGCATTTCCTTTAACCTACAACTTATTATAAGGATTGGTTTGACTATATATACCATTCAAATTATATCCTAATATAGTCTTTGCATTTCCTTTAACCTACAACTTATTATGTTTCTTCCTTCACAACTAGAATATTGTGCCGTCTTTCAAGGTTTTTTCATTCCTGAACAGCTATAACAATATAAACTCCATTCCATTCAAGGGGTGGCCTTGCTTGGGAATGATAATGGGGATAGCCTTAGTGAGATGAAAACCCTAAAACTTCTCCATGAGAAAAACCCACGAAAAATCATTTGTTCACCTCCATTCTATACAACCATCTTTTGATGATATTGAATATCTCTGTCTTTATTATTTTCATATGCTGGCTTTGAACACTCGAGACATACACAATAGTTTGTTTTTTTTTTTTTTTTTTTTTTTTTTTTTTTTTTTTTTAAATAAGGGAAAAATGAACGTTTCAATTACTCGCCCTAGATTAAAACCGATTACGGCTTCTCATTTGTGAAAATATCATTTTAATGTCGAGTCCGAGTATAAGTGGAAGCAAAAAAGAGATATAATTAATTACTTTCTTTATCGGGTTCTCTTTCCATATCTTTTTTTAATCAATTTTGATGCATAAGCTTTACTAGCTACATGTAAGATTTCAACAAAATTTTGTTTTGTGCTTAATTTTATTTGACGATATGAGTATTCTAAGGTTAAATACTAAAAAATAAATATTCTAAGGTTGGTTCTCTTTTGTAGTTTTTTTGGAATAATAGAAAAACAAACTTAAGATTGAACCCTTAGATTAAAACCAATTGTGGCTTCTCATATATGAAAATATCATTTTAATATGTCGTTTGCAAGTATAAGTGGAAGCAAAGAGGTATAATTAATTGTTTTCTTTAGTGTGTCTAAATGTTGTAGTTATTGGGGTTAGAGCATTCCCAATGCAGGTGATAAGGAGGGGTTTGTGACTATAGTCACCTCTATTTTGTGGAAAACCAGTGCCCAATACAAAGGTGAATAACTGGTGACTATTTTGCCAAGTTGAAACCAAAGTAGAGAAAATGTATACGATTTCTTTCATAAAGGAGATTCTTCTTTACTAAGTTGATGGGCATACTGCTAGCACATTAATGTGTCTACTTTCTTGCACGAATTAGGGATTTCAGTCTTCCAGATTCATGTCTGACAGTGTTTTTTTTCATTTATAGATTCAAGATGTATATGAAACTGTGTATGATACTGGTGGGGACTGTATTGGCCATATATTCATCAGTATGTTACAGTGAAAAGAGGGGGAAAAACTGCCTACGTGGAGGAGATGATAGCGAATAAATCCACCTGCATTGGGAATGCTCTTAGAAGCAGCAAGTGCTATAAGAAAATGTCAGTGAGCTCCTTCGTGCCAGTCTTCCCCACATTGACGACCAACAGTGTAAGCTTTTACTTTTTAATTGATTTTGTTCAGCGCTCTATGTTTGTAACTTTGTTTAATAACCATAACAAATTATTGGCATTAGGAACTTTGATCAATTAATTTACAGTATGAGTTTCAATATAGTTTGGAAGTAAGATTTTTGATAGATAATAATAAAATGAAAAAAATTATATAAAAACAGTCCCCGTTCGTTGAACAGGTCCAAAAATCTAGTTATGTTAAGTATACTAGTCCCTCGTGGTGCTACCTCAATAATCTCACAAATCATATCTTGCAAACTTGGTGAAGTTCCATTATATTGTGCCACTGATGAAATTACAACGCCCAAGAAAACTTCGAACTCAAACGACGTGTTCAAGGGGATAAAAAAAATTGTTAGAACTTGATGTTTCAATTGTTTCCAATAATAAATAAAGAAATTTAATGTTAAAGAAAGTCTCAAAAATTAATTACGAGCAAGTCTTAAATTTTTTGTTGAGGATTGAAAGGCCATTTGTTTGATTAGCAATTTCATCAATACTTGTCCATGATCTGCGTATGGTATTATAGCAACTCTTGCTAGTATCCTGCACCACAACAACAATAAATATGATGACATCCATTCTTTCTACAATTTTTGTTCTTGAGGTACGGTAGCCTAAATAGAGTAAATATAGTGATGAGACCCTTTGAAGTACATGACTCCACCACATGTGTCATTACACATTCTCTAATTGTTTTACTCCTTAATGACAGGACAGGTGCTCTAATCATCCCATTCAAGAAGGTGAAGAAGTGGCATACATTTGAGATAAATAAATAAATAAAATTAAAGTAAAAAAATTATGTATGTATTTCCTTACTCTATAATCTTTGGAGACAACGGCATAGTATCCATCCTGTGGCGCGATATCGTCATAGTATAGAATTAGTGCAGATGATACGAATGCACCTATTGCAATGTGGGGGTACTTTCGACGAAACCATGATGCTAACACTGAATCTATTATAACAAAACAAAATGGGGAGAAAAAAGGTGGTCGGGATTTTATAAGGATCTGCGTTTGATAGAGGCAGATGAATTAATGGCTTGGATCGCTTTGAAACCACTTTGAAGCTAATTCTCAATGATATTTAAAAATATTTACTTAATGAATTAAATGTTTTGTAAATGACTTAAACGAACTATTAAACCCCATAAATGTGGGTTTGGCAACTTCGTAACGAAATTCATGTTCATTTATCTTACCATATTTAATTTTCAAACTAAAATCGTCTCTCTCTCTCTCTCTCTCTCTCTCTCTCTCTCTTTTGTACAAAAAACGGCTCTACATGCAAGTTTTATTGAAAAAAATAACCCGAGCATAACACCCCAATAGACCTGCGAACTTCCAGACTCCATCACCAATTAAACTCTCTTGCATAGTTGCATTCTCCTTCTTCCTCTTTATTGCCTAAAACGCCTCTCATGGAGTCTCTTCAATTCTCGCCTCTTAATTGTACCACTATAAAACCCACTCCTCAAGACTCGCATCAGTTTTACATTATTATTATTCTCATATCCCCTTTTAGCTCCTTAGTTTAATTTCTTAATTAGTCCATTAAATTCCATTCAAGTGCATGGGATTCTTCCCCTTCTTCCCTTTTTTGTTTACTATTCACAGCTCTATAAATAGGGAAAAAATGGGAGCGCTTGCATTAGCACCTCGGCAATAGGTAAAGTCGATGATGTACTTCTGTTTGAAGGTGATATAACTAGCTATCTGGCATGTAATTAAAATGGTCATGCGCGTAATAAAAAATCTCAATGGAAGCTAGAACCTTCAAAGACGGTACTATTCTTCGAAACTATTGTTATTGGAGTGGCACATAGCCTTGGTATCTTGAACTTTGTTGCAGATACACAAGTTGTAATTGACATAAGCAGCCATAAAAGACTAACTACTAAACATCTATGTGTTGGCGACATCTAAATTCAAAGAATTCTAAGTTTGTGATGCAGTAGGAGATATGTGAATGAGTAAATTGATGTTTTATAGGATAGGCCTCCTCTTGTTCATCGATAAGATTGTCTTTTCTAATTGATAAAACTTATATGTATATAAACCTATTTTACATCTTTCATGGGCCTCATAATAAATGACTTCGATGTGAGATAGACATCTCTAATTCTGGACGAAAGTGTGAAGGGGGTTCTTGTTCTTTCTCAGATTCCTTGATGGCGTTCTTTGGTTGAACACACGAAACTCTGTTGCAGGGAATCAGGGAGTGTACCTGGCTTAAATTGTTAACTCGTCGTTACTAGCGACTGGAAAATATGTGTTGGTTTTCTATTTCTTTTTTATTTTATTGGGGGTTCGATCAACAAGCGCTTACGAACACATATTGTTGTTGGCAATTCGAAGGAATGAATTTGCATTAAGTGAAAATGGGGGACTTAAAGTCCTTATGAATAGGGCAGGGATTGGGTCGGGTTCGGGTCGGATATGGTTATATCCGAATTTGAATAGTTTCATAATATCTGAATCCGAACCCGATTATATCCGAAATTTAATATCCGAATCCGACTAACCCCGGATAACACTAAAAATTCAAAAAAAGTCCAAAAAATATATCCGAACCCGAATCCGACAGACCCAAATCCGACCCGAATAAGTAAACGGATATAAAAATCGACCCGAACCCGAACTATTTGGGTTTGGATCAGGTCAGATTCGGGTCAAACCCGACCCGATTCCCTGCTCTACTTATGAACCATTTCTTTGAGAAAAAAATCACTTTTAGGGGAGCGAAAAGTCTCTTAAGCACCCATCCACTATCTTTTTATGGATTGATTAATTCTAGTTAATTAAAAATCTAACCAAATTTTTTATTTTGTTCTCTATACAAATCATTCCATTTTTTTCTCCACAAATTATTCATTTTTTTTTGTTTCCATAAAATGAAAATAAAATATTAGCTTCAATTAAAAATTGAAAAGTTGCAACACAAAATTATATTATCAAAAAAAAAACAACACAAAATTAAAATTTTATATACAATTTTTAATTAAATTTTAAAATTTTAATTGAAATTAATAATTTATTTTCTTCTTTTAGGGAAACACAAAAAAGAAGATTTGTGTTAAAAATAACCTTGTATAATAAAATGAAAACTACACTAAACTTTATGAAAAAACTCTTAAATTTTATCATAACTCTTAAAAAAACGTAAATGCAGTAGCGCAATTACAAATTGCAACTTTAATACAACCCAAAATACTGATGAGGGACCAAGGATATAGCTTAGTTTAGTTTTAATGGTGGCAACTTGAGGGAGATTTTATTATTAGGAGTACTTTCGTAACTTTATGCAAAGTTATGGAAAAACAGGAAAAAACATTAGATTTTAGCGAGAGTATGAGAGTAAACCCTAGTACACCAACAGGGAGTAGTGAAAAAGGATCATCAGACGAGTCAGATTCAGAGATTGAAAGCTTTGAACATGAGTTTCAAGCAAAGTTTGGAGAAGGATCGGTCGAGAGATATAGGAGGAAACTCCTAGAGACATTTGGAGGGGCATTGAAAGTGAATGAAGAAGTAACAGAGAGTTTACCAGAGAGTTTTACTACAAGTAAAACTAAATCAGAACTTATAAGAGAGGCCCAGGAACTATTGGATGCTGTTGGAAAATAAAAGAGGTAGAACAAGAACGAGATGAAGAACAAAAAGAGCGCCAAGATCCAAAAATTTCTGAAGGAATGACTCATAAAAGAATTGCGGGAGTTACAGAAAATGGCGGATTCATATTTAAGCAAGTTAACACAACAATGACTAATAAGATCATCAGTTCAGTGGCTCCGGAAAAAATGGATCTGAATAAAATAAGCCCGAATGACTTGGGAGAAGAAGGTACAGAGCCAATCAATTCCGGAAAAGTGGGAGAGCATATGGAAAACAACAAGGATAACACGAGTAGCTTGAACACTGAAAGAGGAAAGGATGTATCAGAAAGAGATGAAAGTACAGATAAATTATCGAACAAAAAGGGTACATGGGCTGAGATGCTGGGAAAGAAAACAGTTGGGATGGAGACATTATCTTATGTGCCGCCAACTATAGTAGAAGGGAAACAAATTATACATGTTAAGAGCTCGCAATTTGCGAGTTTGAATAAGAAGTATGAAGAGTTGGTGGTTGGGCATTTTGTTGGAAGGAGGTTGGGATACACCTATGTGAAAGAGACAGTAACAAGAACATGGAATATTAAGAAGTTCACCATGAGTACTCATGGGGATAGTATGTTTACATTTCGATTTGAGAGGGAGGAGGATTGTCCGGCCAATTTCTAAACAATTAAAATAATGAATAATTGAAATTTTTATATCTCAACCATCACTTGGTTCAATTGTCTAAAAACCCAGGCTATGACGGGGTGGATACAACACATGTCAAAACCTAAAACCCACATCATAAAAGAATCTTAACAACAAAAATAATCTCCAAAATTCTCTTTATTTCTTTATAAAAATCTATCTTCCGTCCAAATAAACATCAAACCACTCTAAGAATAGCAGGTCTTCAACATCGTATTTTAAGGTCATATGAAAAGAAAACTATGTTATTACATACTTCCAAAAGAAACAAACCTAACAAAACTAACGGATCGCCCGTGCACTAATCTCAATCACACGCGCCATGTTCCATCGCTTTTCCTTCCCTGTGTTCCCAAGAACACACCCACATTGCCAAAACAAAGCAAACATGGGTCAGCAAAATGGAATTTGCTGGTATGAGTAGACTAACCACATATAAATATTATCATACTTTAATTATTCAAACAATCACTTTATATTATCCCATAACTTAATCATTCACAGCTTGGAAGACAGGTAGTTCCGTCATTTCAACCGGCATATTGTCTTCCCAAGCAAAACTTCCATTTTATTAACTCATTCAAATAACTCGTTTTAATATCTAAATCATTAAATTAAAACTTACCGATATCCACTGCTATATAAGGGTAAGGATCGCGTCCCTGCACAAAATGTTATTAAGTCCTACCCTCCTGCAAAAGAAAGTTAGAACTTCTAGATAACCTTTGTAGATATTATATTAGGCATTCAAAAGTAAACCCAAACACACTCGCACAATCAACTTAATTTCTCTTATTAATTAATCAATTACTTTTCTTATACACATATTTCACAACCTATGTACCTTAGGTCATTCCTGCCACATTCAAGGAATACCCTATCATATCACTAACGGGCCATTCATGGCACATTCAATGAATGCCCTGGGTCATTCCTGCCACATTCAAGGAATACCCAAATCCTACATTCCCGTACACTCAAGGAATACAACTAACCCGCAAGGCGAATACCTTAGTTCCTCTCTAGGGCAGTCCAAAGAATCTGGTCATTCATGGCACATTCAATGAATACCCGGGTCAATCATGGCACATTCAATGAATACCCATAGATAACGCATAACGGGCCATTTATGGCACATTCAATAAATGCCCACCTATCATATGACATCAACAGTCATAAAATTCAAATTCCAAAACTTGAGACGTGGAGAGTTCAAAAAGGGTGCGGTAAACTTATTTACGCATTGTTGAACTTTATTTCATATATTATTTCAGAGAATGAAAGAGTAACTTGATTCATGTATTTTTGGTTTACGCGTTATTAATTTCATGGATGTATAAGTGTCATAACGCCGTATATCATAAGAGATTGAAATATCACATAATAGTTAATACACGTACACACGTATATATATATACAGGTCTTAGCCTAAAGCCAAGCATGCTAATAGCCCTAGACCTATCCGAATAGCCCAAATCATAATCCGAGTTAAAATGTCAAATTGGGTTAACTGGTCAAAGTCAACCCTAGTCAAAAGTCAACTCTTGTCAAAGTCAACTCATTATGGTCAAAGTCAACTCATCATGGTCAAAGTCAAAGGTACATGGCTCAAGGGCTCATGACGAAGGTAATGGTTCGGACCCAACTGGCCAAACCCAAACCTTAGAACCCGAAAGTCTAAAAGTTGAAAAACCCAAATAGATATATTTTAAGTCCTATGGACTGGCCCCAAGCAATATTAGAAACTGGCCCAAAAACTTTAGACTAAACTGGCCCAAAACACAACTGAGTTTGGCCCAAAGAAACAAAGAGAACTGGCCCAACATAACTAATGTGGTCCGGCCCATAACAACTTAAACTAAAATCGGGCCCAACCACAACAAAAATTAGAACTTCGGCCCAGCCACCATCTAAACAAGCTAAGCCCAACCAACTAAGGTTTAGGCCCAAATAGCAAGTGGATTCGGCCCAAGGCCCAACCACAGCTACAGTGCATCTTCTCCAGATTTTCTTCTGCCACTAGCCTCCTCTCCAGCCACCACCGAATCAGCCCCAACAAGCAATGTTGTTCATTGTCGAGTCTGGAAGGAGTATTCCAGCACCCAACGACAACCCTCGCGATGGATAGGTAAAGAATATGTATTTGCCTTCAAATCTTATTGGCCAATCCACTTTAACATGTACGCTAAAGCTGTCGAAATGTTTCTAAAGTTATAGTCACATGGTACTCCTAAAGTCTTTTTGAGAACTGAAGGTGATTAAATAAACTAGCCTTTTGGGCACGCTCGTTGAGCGTGAACTGGTAAGGTGGTTTTGAGTTATTGCTTCTATTTGAGTATTTGACGGAAGACGTTTGCTCTGGTATTTCGCAATATCGATATGTTGACATGATGACATGTGCTGGATAACGTAGAGATAACCAAAAATTTGAATATTTAAACAAAATCTTCCTTGTGTATCTCAAATACATGACAGCAAATTAAAGAAAATAGCGATATACATGGTAAGAGAAAAAATGACAAAGATATGTTAAGAGAAGGGAAGAAGCCTAAAAAACTGCATACCACTTCAAGATGGCAAATGCTCCCACCAAGTAATATGGCACTTGGAGTAGCGTTCTACGGTAGAAGCACAAATTTGTATATTTGATCACCACGATCCATTATGTTAACTATTTTACTTGCCAAAGCAATGGCACCAATCCCAAATATAAAAAACACTAAAAGCCTTGTAACTGATATACAAATTGTTGTTTTTATTCCGAGTTTACAATCATTTGGTCATTAAGCAAGCATGCTTGCAAGAATTAGGAACACTGAAGGTACGATGCACCACTCAAAATTTCTAGACTACATGTGAAGAAGGATAGAGGAGCATCATATCCCAAAAATAGATCTTTTAGTGGTAACAGAGATGCTATAGTTGGGGGTTGAAGGATATGTTGTATAGTCCAAACATGTTTTACGCTTTATTCAAACCTTCTGAAAGAGCCCACCAATGTTTAACACTATATCTTCTGTACATGTTAAAAAGATAGCGAGTGCCTATTGGTGTGAAATAACGAAATGAAAGAAATACAGAAAAATAGGATCCTTAAAAAGCCCTTATTCCAACTTAAGGTATCTCCACAAAACATGGATAACACACAGGCATTGGTACACCGTAAAATGAGTCATTAGAGTAAACTGGTGGCTTTAGACTGCACCTGCATTGAAGATAGCAGAGGTATATAAAGAGAACAAAACCATAATTAAAGATCAAGGTCGAAGTAATAACAAAAATGAATAAAAATGTTGGGTTATAGACCATGACTAAAAAGGTTAACATAATCTCCTTAAAATAGCTTTGTTGGAGTCCAAACAGAACACCATCCTCCAATGGGAATGTATATACATAACCTACCCTTCCATATGAACATTTTAAAAACTAATGGATACCATGATCTGCAACTCATGGGCCATGCTCAGGAATGTGGGCAGTCAATATGTACTGAGAACCATTCAATATTTTTATTGCATTGTGATTTGCAAAAAAACAGTGAATAGGCTTCCCTCCCTGTTGAAGTGGATACATGGGTTTGCCTTGGTATAGAGAAGGTAAGAAGATGAAGATAAGAATACTTATTCTAATTAGAGCGTATGATCAAAAGTATGAAATAATAAGAAACAATGACTCACTGGTAACCTTCCCCAAGCATCCATAGCTGTCAAGAGGTTAACAATATCCATATCCCATATTATGAATACAGTTTCATTCCTTCAGGCAGATAACTATTTCAGGTGTATCAAATTGCACAACTCTGCCAGAACATTTGTGAAATATTTGGTTGCAACCAAATGGGCGCTTCATACTTCATTTTCCTTGCACTATTTTTACTGTTTGAATCACAACCTATAACTCCACCAACCGGAATGATCTACAGCAAGCTTTGGATGACATGAGAACTAATTCTTATCATGGATTTGTCATCCCGCTGCAGATGCTTAACACCAATCCGACTTTACTGCAAGATGGAGATATGACCTTCTTGATGCCAAGTGATGTTGAACTATCAAATTATGTTATCGGTTCAGATCTGCTTTTCCCGAAGTTTCGCTTAGTCATTCTCTTCCAACAACTCTTCTACTTGATGACATTGTACATCTCCCCTCTTTGGGACTGTCCCTACCCTCTAGCTACCCAAACGGGACTATTAGCTTAACGACTAAGGGAGAAGAGACTTCTTTGTAAATAATGCGAAAATTGTCAAACCAAATATTTGCTTAAGTTCTTCAATCAAATGCCATGGAGTCACCGGCATTATCCGGTTCGGAAATAACTCATTCTCGCTCTCTTAAGGTGAAATCATTAGGTACTCGTGAAAAGTATCCATCATCACCATAGCCACTAACTCACGCGTTTTGTCAATGCCCGGTGAAGAGGGTAATCTATGTTTTCAGTTCTTTGATGGTCTTGTGGTATTGATAATAGTAAATTTTGAAAATGACCTAGTGGCTTAATCTTGCAATGCTCTTTCAGATATTTATCCTTAATACATATGATTGACGATGTGATCGGAAACAAATGCTAGCAAACTTGATTTTTTCTGCGTTCAAACTTACCCATCCATATCTAAGATAAGTCCGTAAGATGGTGAAAGGGCATATAGTCCGTTACCTATCTACAAAATCATCAATGAAGCAAAGAAGAAACGAACTTTTCATAAGTACACCACTAACAAGAGTAAGCTAAATAGATAAAAAGCTTGGACGATTAGATAGGATAATCACAATGATTAGAGATGGACCCGAATTTCGATACTCCATGGCATATCTTTTGTACTCCTAACAAATACTCCTTAATTTTTCAATACATAAGTTTGATTCGAAGAAACTATTACAGTTTATCGCTACCAATGATCATACTAAAGCCAACCTAAACATATCATCACCAATAAATCATGTAGACTATCAATGACACTTCTCTGTTTGATAGACATCATATCCGGTCAATAGGGAATGTCATTCTTCTTAAATCATTTCGACCACCGGCTTCAACTTGGCTCAACAACTTCTGCAACCTCAACCGCTTCAGGTTCGACTTCCTCCAATATGACTTATCGGTTCCCGAACTTCAACTGCGGGGGGTTGCCCACTTGCCGAAAAGTGCCATGCCCATCATCTCATATATCTTCCCTCCAAGTTCGCGATTTCTACCGCGGTGACAATAAGAGACAAGAAGAAAATAGACAACACCAAAATACAGGTACAATACCAAGTCAACTAAACATATATCTTGGTTTCTCTTTAAGGTATAGAGAAAGAGACAGTGCACCGAAATCTACCTCTCATTCAAGGTCACAAGATCTTGTTTTGTGGGTTTCAAGTTTGTTCCGATGCCATTTAAAATCCATTGCCAAAACCACATGTGCCGGATAGGCATTATTTAATAATTTCAACTTAAGAAAACACTCACGGTGAAGCCACTAGATATTAGGGCGTGTTGAACGTAAGATCGATGGCTCTTAATGCCTCCTCATCGTGGTTGCGCATGTGTGCTCTTTTATGATTTTGATTATGACTTGAAGTTACAGCTAGAAATTTTGACACGTTCACATAGTTTGCCATGATTAGTTCTATGAAGATGAGATCATCTTTAGATGCCAGACATTCAACAGGCTGTGGTTTGATGCGCACTTAACACAAACCTTAGTGGAGCATTCAGGCTGTGGTTCCAAAGCCTTTGAGGCACTTATAATGTTTTTGTTATATTCTAATGACCACCAGCCTAGGGGTCTGAGATTTTTATTAACAAATCAATAAACTTTGTGGTTATAGATAAGTAGATAACATGATTAGCATCATAAAAACTTACTTCATCATGAAATCAAGCCATGCATGGGGGTTCTTCGAAGAGCATTCACGACTGGTGCATACTCGTGGGGAAATCGAATAGCCATGCACTATTAAAATTATAAGCTTCTAAAGTAAATATGTACCAACCGCTGCAGATTGAATTGTTGATGCTGCTACCACACATTGGGCTGCTGTTGTTGTTGTATTGTACACATTTAAATTAACACCCAAGCTGGAGCAAAGAAGCAAAGACTCCAAAGATTAACATCAAAGAAATGAGCAACAACACCCAACAGAAGACATTACACACCACCGGTCACTACCGGTCCACACACACCACCACCGGGCACTACACACCACCACCACACACACGCCAGTCACCACCCGGTTGACACACACACCACCACCAATCACTACCGGTCCACACACACCACCACCACACACACGCCAGTCACCACCGGTTGACACACACACCACCACACCTGGCTAGTCCTCACCACACACACTGCTAGCCCCTCAAGGTAACCGAACAAGAAGCAACAATGTTTTTGCCTCTCGTGTATTTCATCTGTTGAACAAAAAGAGCAAGCAAGATTGTATCCCACTCAAAGCTTCTATCCGCTTTGACCTTAAGTGAATCCATCATTCCTTGAACTTCGGATGCTCTTCGGCGGATACCAAACATGCAACAATGTTGACTTCTAAAGACACGATCTTAAAACTTGAAGTCTTTGATAGACATCCATACACGATCCATTCTTCCAAAATGAAATAGAACCCGAGTCTCTAACAACATAGTAGCAGATGTTTGCTCTCGACTTTGCATACACTCCGAGCTTCATCCAACTTGTTTTGTCGGTATAGGCAGGTATGCCTACTTAGATAAAAAAAAAAATGTTGTTCAAATTTAATAATAGATATATAGGCCAAGTCATTATCAAGGACACATTTCACAATTAAAAACACCAAACAATCCAGTTTTCTCCATGGATGATTCATATTCACAAAAATACAGTTAAATTTGAAACTCATGTAACTATAGACCAAAAAATCCATATAGTTAATCCTTATAGATTATTTCATATATCTGTCAGGAAGAAAAGAAGAGAAAAAGAAGAATAAAGAAATCAACAATGGAAACTATAGCCGGTATGCTGCAAAAGAGCAATAATAATTGTTTAAAGACAAAAACAAAAGCTCAAGAAGCAATAAGTAACCTTGAACATGGTGCTGAAATGATTGTTATGGAAGAAAACACAGAGCTCACGTTCTTTCAGACCTTCTAGTAAGCAAAATAATCTGAATAAGAAAAAGTGAGCCTTTGTCAAGATCTGAAAAACCAAACATGAAAATTATTGTTCTGTTTGATAGTGATACAATCTAGAACTAAACAATAAAACGATAGTGATACAATCTAGGTTTGATAATATTTGAAAAGAAAAAAACAACAAAAACAAAAACAAATACTGTATATAACTATATACTACATGTGAGGCTTCAAATGTTCGAAGTGGGACAATACTGTATATCTCAACATCCCATTCCGAGTTAAGTGCACCAGTTTCATGATCCACTAAGAGGATAGCCAATCGTAGCCACAACTTACAATTTATAAATGTCAGAAGAAAATAGCAGCTAACCTTTCATCTTCTTCTTACAGCAGAACCCTGTGATGTGGATTGCTGAGTTTGGGAGTCTGGTTGCCCAGCCTGTTCCTCGGGCAAGGTCATAGCTTGGGTGAAGCCATTCATCACTATCAAACCAAGAGGAATCAAGTACATCCACTGCAACAAAAGAGGGAACAAAAGGAGGGGAAAGGAAAATGAGGTTTAGAACTAAATAAACTAAAAATTCAAAAGAACCTGCCTAAATAAATTTTAAAAAATCTCCAAACCATTGAAAAGAACCGTGTTGGCAACTTTGAATGGTTGCTAACAATAGCACGAACCAGTAGATCCTTGGCGTCCTCGTGTTTCTTTTTTAACATGGTGCATATCTGCAAGAATAAAAGGTGGAATAATAGAGATTGAGAGGGAGACTAAAAAGAGAAAGAATTAGTATATTTATGGTAATTTAAGTCTTAATTTATGACTAATAAATATAGGCGTACAATTCATATAGTCATATAGTGCGTGCATTTGGTTTTCAACCTGAATTTACACGAAACTCCTTTGTGAGTGTGTTATAACTTAAGGGTATAAATGGAAATAAAAGTCGAAATGACGGAATAGTCCTTTTAAAAGGCATTGAATATTTTATTTTAATATCTAATCAAGGGTATTAGGTGGTAGAAAAAAGGCTGGTCTAATTTAAAAGGCGCCAGGTTAATTATGGTGTATTTTACTAATAGAGATATATATGGGTTTCTCACCAAGTAAGTAAACATAAACAGATAAGGATCAAAGGCAAACTGAATATTGAGAGCTTTCTCGCACCCACTTTATGACAGTGAATTTAAGAGCCTAATATCATCATACCATTCCAGGACCTTATCATACAAAGATTTAATCAAACAAACTCCATATCCGTATGAAGCCCTAATAATATAAGTGCGGTATTGAATTACCACTCTAAGGGATCAATAAAAATTCTATTGATATACTCAATATGCCAACAATTAGCAATGTCCACTTAAGATTCACAGGATCAAGAACCAACAATGAAGAAACAGTCACCAAAAATTTAAATTGCAGTCTATATATATATATATATATATATATATATATATATATATATATATATATATATATATATATATATATATATATATATATATATATATATATATATTCAATCGACAATTTACGTATTATTTTTAAACTTGCGAAAATCATACGGTGTATAAAAATTATCTACTCACCTGTAGCGCTCTCCGATTATCAACCAGCTACCAGGAAAAACCTTCATTTCCTTCCTTCAGTAAAACTCCCATTTTTTTTTTCTAAAACCCTCGCTGTGTTTTTTTTTTTCCAAACACTTTACGTGAGAAAACTCCCCGAAAAACAAGGACAACACTTATCCATTTACCTATGGGCTTTTATCCGTATCTGATAGTTATCATCTATCCATTTTATCTATTATCTATTATTATTATCTTTATTATTATTATTATTAGGAAAATAAAAGAATAAAACACGGGGTGTTATAAGGATAGACAAGAAGTCCTGGACATGGGATGTTTTCACATAGCAAGTCAATTGTTTGTGATCAGGCCATGGAAGTTGTTTGTGGAGACAGAAGCTTATGAGCTAAAAACAATTCCCATTTGGGTGGTAGTAAAAAGGCTACCAATGGAGATGTGGAACAAAGAGGGATTTAGCCAAGTTGCGAGTGCAATATGTAATCCTATATTTGTCGATAGGCTGACTGAGCAAAAACCAAGAACTACTTATGCTAGAGTATGTGTGGAAATTGATAAGAAGTGCAAGTATCCAAATGGTGTCCCTATTGTGATTGATGACAGAAGGAGATTGGGGATTGAGTTTGAGTATAACTGAAAGCCAGCTAGATGTTCGCACTGTGATGTTTTTGGGCACAATGACACAATGTGCCCTAAGAAGGTTAAGACAGTGAGAGACCCTACAAAAGGAGTATGGCTGAAGAAGGAAACAAAAGAGGAGGAGAAAAAACTGGAAACCAGAGAGACAAGGCTTGAGGTTCAAGAAGTTCATAATATTGAGAATGAGTCAGAATGGTAATCACCGGGGAAAAAGCATAGGGCTAGAGCAAGAGTGAGTACAGAGAATCAAGAAGTGGAGAAACAAGTGAGTATACTAGAGGGATCGAAATAGAAGGAGGTAGAAAGTAAGGAAAGAACAGACTTGGAAGGACAAGAGGAGACAGCAACAAAGGATAGAAGTTCTGATAAGGGGAAAGGAGTCGCTCAGAGTCAGAGCAAGGGAAATACAGAAACTATGGGGGGAAGGCCGGCAAAACCAATCAAACCAGGGAGATTCACTACTAATGGCAGCTCGAGTACTAGCAGAAATAACAATAAAGAGGTGACACAGAACAAATTTAGTCACCTGAGTTCTTTGACGTCAATGAATACTTAATGATGATAAACATGGGATGTTGGAACATGAGGGGTGTCAATAGAGGGTTTAAACAAGTGGAAGTCGGGAATTTGATTAAAAAGTACAAGCTGGCAATAATGGGATTAGTAGAGGCCAAAGTGCAAGAGAAGAATGTGAATATAGTGATGAATAAGTGCTGCCAAGGCTGGTTAGTGGAGCATAATTATGAGTCGAGTGATTTGGGTAAGATTTGGCTGTGTTGGGAGCCAAAGGAGTGTTCAATAAACATCAGAGACAAAGATTTACAATAGATAATGGCAGAGGGGACTCTAAATAATGGAAATAAGTTTTTAGTTACTATGATTTATGCAAGCACTGATGAAAGGAAAAGAAAGGAACTGTGGAACAAATTGGGAAATATGTCGTATGGGGTATCTATGCCCTAGATACTTATGGGGGATTTTAATTCGATCCTAAACTCACATGAAAAGAGGGGGCACGCCAACACGACCGCATCACTTTGCAGATCTGTTACAATTTGTCACAATGGCAGGATTAGGGGACATGAAGTTCAAGGGAAGTTTGCTCACATGGAACAATAAACAGAAGATGAGAAGATGGAGAAAGCTTGATAGAGTAATGGTTAACGCAGAGTGGATGAATGAGTATACTGAGGTAGAAACTGAATTCCTTACCCCAGGTACAATCTCATATCACTCACCTATGATCACGTACATGGCCAATCATAAAACATAGAGTAAGAAGGCATTTCGATTCTATAATTTCTGGGTACAGGAGGAGGGATTCATGGCAGTAGTAAAAGAGGCATGGGAGAGAGAAGTGGTAGGAAATCCAATGTTCATGTTTATGAAGAAATTGAAAATGGTCAAGCAGGACTTGATAGAGTGGAACAAGAGAAGGTGGGCAATGTTAAAACAAGAGTACAATAGACAAAGATCGAATTGGAGGATATACAAGTAAAAATGCAAGTGGATCCTATGAATGGAGAGCTGATGCAGACGAAAGAAGGATAGGTAGAGATTATGTGAAAGCAGCAAAAAGCGAGGAGGGGTTTTGTCACACCCCAAATTTGGACAGAATTCGGAAAAACATTATTTGTTCCCGACTCTTCGATCTCCGAGGTGTGACGCACTCTCAATTCCCAAAAACCCATAAACAGTTTAAATATGCGGATAATTAAAAACCAATAAAAATTTTAAACTTAAACAATAGTCATCTTCATTACAAAAATTAACAAATGAAAATACAAATAACTTTATCTCAATTGAAAATCTATATCACCTCAAAGAAAAACAAAGTCTATCTTGAAATGCGACGCTAACGCAAACCACGAGCAGCAACCAATCTTCTTCAACACTAAACCTATCAATACTTATCAACTATGTTCATTTAATGAACACACCCGATAAGCAAACATGCAAATCGGGTCAGCATTATAAAAATGCTGGTGTGAGTAGCTCTAAAATACAACATCTTTAAGTATAATAATTAAGGCAAGTAGTTCCTCCACTGAGGCGCCTTAACTTCCCACTAACCACACAACAAACTATACGTATAATAAATAAGGCATGTAGTTCCTCCATCGAGGCGCCTTAGGTTCTAACTAAACAAATAACCAACATATTACCATAATTATATTATTTCAGGCTTTCTTTGCGTGTCCCTAAAATCATGTCGTATCTATGTCTTACCTAGTTTCTCTAGCTACCACAATCGCTACCCAACGCCGAACATGTACATCCACATGCCTCCCCTTACATAATGAACCACTCCGTGCGTAACCACCCTGAGCGGGATGCCGCACACCAGGTAAATCCTCACACGGAAGCCATTATGTAAGTAATGCCACTATTCGGCATAAAATATCGTGCGTCTCGTTCTATTTTGCGAACGGAATAATCAAGCCACTATTCGGCTACGCCAGAAGGGCCATTCAGCTTTACTGAAACGCCAGGAGGGCCAATCACATTACTTACGCCCGAAGGCCATTCAGATTCACTGAAACGCCAGAAGGGCCACGCCCACACAGAGGGCAAATCACATGAGTTGTGGTAGTCGGGTTCTAGGATTTTCGACGTAATTTATTCCGGTGTCATACATTTATGACTCATAATAATTCCACTATATCACGTGCAGGTCAATTACCTTATTGCACTAAGCCACAATATTTACAAGTATCTCAATATATCTCATAACCATTTTCATTATTTCACGTGTCAATATATTATTGCACCACGCCACACTCCCGTGGGAAAATATTCACCAATACTATACTACCTCATAGTAGCATCTCACATATATAATAATGGAGCGATTATACCTTTATTTCTCAAAAAATATTGCATTTAATATATACATCCCAACATATCATAAAATGTCACAATTGCTTCAACGTATCGCATATATTTTTATTATAGCGTAATAGGAATATAATGTCTCCTAACATCTCAATATCGTCACGTGTCAAAAATACACAACATCAATGTCAAATCTTTCTTAGATAATAACAACCAAATTTATACAAGCTTCCACAACATTTTATTACTACATTTGTCTATATAATATACAACATAAAACGTAGCACAATTAAACAGTCCACAGTCCACAATCAAAGCCCAATACTAAAGTCTATAAATCTAAGTCCGTATATAATTTAATACTCATAAAAACATATATATCAAATTCTTATTATCAGAATTCCCATCTAGTTACGTGCCAATATTATATTGCACTATACACTACTCACGTCAAATCTTAATTAGATAATGACAAACAAAGTTATACAATATCCGACAACGTTTTATTACTACATTTGTCCATATAATCAAAAGTGTGAAAAACTAGAAAAGTCAACATTTCATAGTCAACGGTCAAAGGTCAAAGTCAACAAGTCATGGTCAAAGTCAAAGTCAACATGTCATGGACAAAGTCAACATGTCATGGTCAAAGTCAATACATCATTGTCAAAGTCAAAGTCAACATATCATGATCAAAGTCAAACTGTCGTTTCCCTGTTCGACAGGTTCAGGGTCATCATGGCTAAGGGCAAAGGTGCATGGCTCATGGGCTCATGACCAAGGTCATGGTTCGGACCCAACTGGCCAAGCCCAAACCTTAGAACCCAAAAGTCTCAAACATTGAAAGACCCAAAAAGATTTATTTTAAGTCCTATGGACTGGCCCCAAGCAATATTAGAAACTGGCCCAAAACTTTAGACTGAACTGGCCCAAAACACAACTGAGTTCGGCCCAAAAAATTGAACTGAAACCGCCCAATCAAAACAATCTAAGTTCTGACCCAAAGACTTAAAAGAAAATGGACCAAACCAACTAAAATAGAATCCGGCCCATCCAAACAAATAAAAGGTTGGCCCAAACAAAACAATCTAAGGCTTTGGCCCAGGCCCAATTCATCATCTTCTCCAACTACCACCACCGGATCGACCACCGTCGACCTCTACTCGACCACCCATCTTAACCCACCGATTTTAATCCTCATACAAACCCCTACCACTTTAACAAAAACCAAAAACTCTAATATCAGTAATTCAACACTCTTCTTCAAACTAGATCTAGAGTTTCGACCTCCATTAAAGCTTGTTCCAAGCTCCAATCGATAGCCCCCACCCAATCCAACATCAACCCAACTACCACCATTCATCAAACCCCAAACAACAATACCAAATAATTCAAACAACGAAAATCACACATCAAAAACCAAACCCTCAGTATCACAGTAATGGCGTTCGGTGCCATTAAAGCCTTCTCAAGCTCCAACAGCACACTACACAACCAAATCATAACTCAACCAACCCACCATACCAAAAATAATACTCTAGCATCACACCCAAAACCTAGTTCGACCAAAACCACCATCACTACAGTTTCAAAACCCACCATCAGTACGGTTTCAAACCTCAAAAATATGGGACGATTTTAGGATGGTTGGGCCGCCTTTTAACAGCCCAAACAAGGTTCGACAGAAATACTGGCGATTTCTCGCCGTTGGACTCGCGACACCGCCATTGACGACTTCCGAGTTCCAACAGTTCCGACAGTTTAAATACAAATCCGAAATTCAACAAGGTTTAATAAAACAAATGGCACGAAGTCCAATACAACAGGATAATGAGTAGTATACAAAACAGAAATATTAGATAGTATACACCGATATACGAAAACTATACATCCGGTGAAATAGCAAAATAGCTACTCACCTTTATTAACAGCTCAACGAATCCTCCTAGCTCGAATCGTCGCGCTCCACCCTCCAGCAAACGAGCTTCTAGCTCTGCCTCCATTTTCATTATTTTTATTATCTTAAAAACCCTATTCTCTAGAAAAATGTGTTTATATACTTGGGTTTGAAACCCAAGCCCAATACAGACTCGGCCCCAGAAAATCAGGCCCACATGTCCCGAGTCCAAATCCAGCGAATTTTGAAAATAAATAATTAAATTAATTAATTAATAAATAAATATGTATTTTAAAAATACGGGCGTTACAGGTTTTACAAGAAGAAATCACGAGATCAAGTCATATGCTTAGGGGATGATAACATTACATACTTCTTCAACTCAGTAATGGCTAGAAGATCAAGAAATAAGATAACATGTCTTCTTGATGAAAATGGGCAGATGGTTGAGAAAATGGATAGTATTGGAGCTGAATGCGTCAAATACTACAGAGAATTATATGCGCCAGAGAATACAGAGGAAATGGATTTTACAAAGGTGGAGAATATTAGACCAAGGAAAATGATCAGTGAAGGAGCAATGAGGAGACATGAAGCACAGGTGACTAGAGATGAAATCATTGAAGCGCTTGCAGATATAGATGTGGATAAGGCTCTAGGAAACGATGGCTTCTCATCTCTTTTCTTTAAAGCCACATGGAGAATAGTGGGAAATGATTTTGTGAAGGCAGTGCAAAACTTCTTCAGATCATCTAGAATGTTAAGAGAGGTAAACGCAACGTGTATCACACTAGTACCTAAGACTCTCAGCCCCCAAACATTAGGCGAGTACAGGCCCATTGCATGTTGTAATGTATTATACAAGTGCATTACAAAGATAATGACTGCGAGAATGAGAGGATTCATGAATGAGGTGGTGTCCTGCAATCAGTCTGCGTTCATTCCAGAAAGAACCATCCAAGACAACATACTCCTGTCACATGAACTGGTACACAACTATCATCGAAATGCTTATCCTCCAAGATGTGCTGCGAAGATTGATCTAAGAAAAGCCTATGACTCAGTGAGATGGGAGGCAGTTGAATTCGCTTTGAGAAGAATTGGGGTACCTGAGAGATTCATTGGATGGGTTTCAGAATGTATAAGTACCCCAACCATCTCTATAATGGTGAATGGTACACCGTATGGGTATTTCAGAAGCAAGAGAGGTATTAGACAGGGTGACCCCATATCACCTTATCTGTTTGTGCTGGTGATGGAGCTATTTTCATATTTGATGATGCAATATGTAAGGGAGGGTATTTATACTTTACATCATAAGTGTAATGATCCTATTATCACTCATTTGTCATTTGCAGATGATCTACTGGCATTTATGCATGGAGATGAACAGACAGCACAGAGTCTCAATGCTAACTTAAGTTGCTTCAAGAAGTGCTCGGGACTGGAAGTGAACATACAGAAAAGTCAGCTATTCTTTGCTGGAATGGAAGATGGGCTATGTACAAGATTCAAAAACATTATTAAATTCTCAAGAGGTGAACTTCCTGTCAAATATCTTGGGTTACCTTTGATAACTACAAGGTTGTCCTATGCAAATTGTTTGCCATTGGTGGACAAGGTGGAGACAAGAATACAAAGCTGGAAAGGAAAAAGTCTATCATATGCAGGGAGGCTGCAGCTCATCAAAGCTATACTTAATAACTTGAGTATATACTGGATTTCCTCCTTTGTACTCCCAAAAAGCATCATAGAAGAGGTGCAAAGGCTGTTTAGAAACTTCTTATGGACAGGGCCAGATTGCACTACAACTTATGCTCTAATAGGGTGGAATACACTATGCTACCCGTATGAAGAAGGAGGGTTGGCTATAAGAGATATTGAAACCATGAACAAGGCTGCGAATCTTAAGCATGTATGGAATATCGTCAGTAAGAAGAAGACACTATGGGTTCAGTGGGTGACCAAACACATCATCAAGAACAAGGATTTCTGGCAAATGAAAATACCCAATGATTGCTCTTGTAGTTGGAGAGCAATAATGAATGGCAGAAAGGATGCAGAATATTTAGTGAGGAAACAAGTGGGAGATGGCAGCAGCATTAACCTCTGAACTGATCCTTGGCACCCATCAGGGTTCTTAAAGCTTTTTATTCACAAGCATTCGCATACAACTCAATGGCTAATAGAAATGCTAAGCTATCAAATATCATCAGAGAAGGTGAATGGTAGGTGCCGCAAGCTTTGCGAGTGCATATGCCTGATGTCGTGCAAGAAATGGAGGAGACAGTGAATATACATGGTGGAGAATATAGAGTTATCTGGGTTGTTACAGTAGAGGGAAATTTCAGAATGAAGGAAATTTATCACTGTATAAGGGAAAAAGAGTTGAAGGTAAGCTGGAGTGCATTGGTCTGGTTTGAAAAAAAGATTCCGAGACATTCGTTCATCACCTGGATGCTTATGAGAGATGGGTTGAAGACGCTAGTAAAGATGAAAAAGTACAGAGTAATGGAGGCAACGACATGCATTATGTGCTGGCACGATGAGGAAACTGAAAGGCACCTATTCTTTGAGTGCGTATTTGCACAATACACTTGGCACGGTGAGGAAACTGAAAGGCACCTATTCTTTGAGTGCGTATTTGCACAATACACTTGGCTCGAAGTTCTAAAGAGAGCTGGATACACAAGGGTAAGGGCAGCAACATGGGAAGAAGAGATGGACTGGAATATCGATACAAGTCAAGGAAAAGGGTTGAAGCAGGTTACACTCAAGCTTATAACGAATGCATTTTTCTATAGCATCTGGCAAGAAAGAAACAAAAGAATTTTTGAGAATAAACATAAGTTGGCTCAACAGGTGGTGAACCAGGTAATTGTCGATACAAAACATAAACTGAATTCAGTGCAAAAGAAGATGTCGATGGGTCAGGAAAGGGAGAGATGCATGGATTTGTGGAATTTACATGTGGAACCATTTCTCGCAGAACAGATTCATTGCAAGTGGGAAAGGGAAGGCCCGGATGTAAGTATACTGAACTCAGACGGAACTCTACAGGGCAGTAATGGAGGATGGGCAACAGTGTTGCGAAATAATGAAGGGGAAGTGTTGGTGGCAGCGAAAGGCAAATCAAGATATAAGAGCATCGCACTTATTGAACTGCAAGGACTCTGGCATGGGCTGAAACTCGCGAAGCAGAAGAGAATCAGAAAAATACAAGCGCAAACAGACTCGATGAATGTGGTCACTTTTATCAAGAAACGAAACAAGCATCCATGGCAAGCAAGATATATGATGGAAGACATTTGTAACATGATAGAACAATTTGAATATTTTAATATTCGGCATGTATACAAAGAATGTAATAGACTAGCAGATGCAATAGCTAGTAATGTGCCTAGAATAGGATTTATTGAAGTCATCCCTAGCTCCTTTTTAGAAGATATGAAAAAAAATTGTATACAAGGATGCTAGTGGGAAGGACTATATAAGAATATAAGGAAGCTATTCCTATTTATGAAAAGGGGTAGGGGACCTCTATAAAAACCTCGCTTGCTGATCAAAAAAATAATACTGGTGATAATAGCCAATACAAAATAAATTTGAGAAATTCGCGTTGTAATTAAATGAAGGAGAACCCCTTAAAAAATCCGCAATGCAAAATTAATAATTTGTTTTCCTTTTTAATAGAAACACTAAAAAAAATGAAAGATTTGTTGAGAGAAAAATTGAATGATTTGGAGAAAATAAAACAAACATTGATTAGATTTTAATTAATTATAGTTAATCAATAGTTAATAAGATGGTGGATGGTTGCTTAGGAGACTTTTCACTCCTAAAAGCATCTTTAGGTGAGATACTATCCTAGCATTAAACACCAAATTTTCAATAATTTGGTATTTTTTCATCTTCAGGAGAGTCACATTATTGATGAAAACACCAAAAAAAACACCAAATCGGCCAAAATTTGGTGCTTGCTTTGGTGCTAGTGGTGGAGCCATGCATGTACAAAGGGTAGGGTAGGTGCCCCTGAACTTGGGAAAAAAAAAGTTTTAGTGTTACTCTACACAATAGGCCCATGACAAACAAAAGCTGAGATTTTAAGAATCTGTTTCAAAATGAAACACGAACTCTAAAGTTTCGAAATAGTCTTGCTTGGGGTTCGTGGCCCACAATGAAACAGGGACAAAGAAAAAAACTAATTGTTTAGGCAAATTAGGCCCACTACCCGTCTGCCCATGTTTCTGGTTTCTTCACTCGACCGAAAATCAACATCAACGTCTTACACTCAACTTCTCAACTTCAACTCAGCAACTCTCCAAATTAAACTACCCATTGGCCATTGATATTTGATACAGTCATACAGGCGTACATGATACATCACCTACCGTGAATCACCCAAGGTTAGACATTTTAATACATTCAAACCCTCAATTTCTCAATGTACATAATAAAGAATCGGTTACGCAACATTGACGATGAAGCAATCGTTCAATGCTTCCAAAAGATGGGTCCTTCACATCGTCGAGGGCAGTTGTGAATTGTTAGGTTAGTAGAGTTGAAAAACGTTTTTATTTATTTATTTATTTTGCTTGTATACTATTTATATACAATCGATACTCATTTTCGCGATCGTTTGTTGGGTGATCATTTCTAATACAATGTATTGATTGTATAAGTTGTTAATGTTGTTATAGTTGTTTTGTTTTTTACTTATTTGTCGACTTTACTAGTGGTCGCACTAGGCCCCCCTGGAAGAAATTCCTGGCTCCACCACTGTTTAGTGTTGTATCAAATTTCTCTTGCGGTTTTGGAAAAACCGCACAGTTTTTTGAACACTGCATGGGCTTGGGCTAGAGTGTGGGTTTCAATCACGCTCACGCGGTTTTGCGAAAACCGCTCGAGAGATTTGAAAAGAGAAGAAAGAAGAAAGTTGATGTGGCGACACATCGTGCGGTTTCTGGAAAACAGCGTGGGCTTGGGCTTGGGCTTCTAAGGTGGGCTTCTGTGGCACGATTTTGTAAAAGCTGCGTGGGCTATACGGTGCGGTTTATCAAAAACCGCGTCATTTGATGTTGACTATTTGATATCGCTCCTGAAGTTGGTTGGTGTTTTTTTGGTTAGATATTTGGTTTGGTTCAAATATTTTGTGTTTTCTTGGTTTCTCTCCTAAAGATCTCAAAGCGCCTAGGAGCGAATTTTTTCTCCATTTATTTTCTGTTGTAATGGGTATTAAATTTTGGATTTTTTAGTATTACCCCCCTACTAGATGAGCTAATTAGGATTTCCCCCAACTAGATGGGGAAATTAGGGTCTCCCCCCTGAGTACACACCAAAAAAAACACGGTCAACCTAATTGGCTTTTTTTTTTGTGTGTACTCAGGGGGGAGACCCTAATTTCCCCATCTAGTTGGGAGAAATCCTAATTGGCTCATCTAGTAGGGGAGTAATACTAGTTAACCCTTAAATTTTTCATTCAATGACAAATCTACTTGTTTGAATTTCAGGGTAGAAATATGTCATCACTGCATGTGCGTTATGTCTCCATTTTCCTCTGGCCTTAATGGGTGAAGTTATGTGGCCAGTGCTGTAAATTTAAGCTTGAAAGTTGAAACTATAGGAAGTGCAGGAGTAGGAGTGCCTATTGATGCAAGTAAAGTAGCATAAGCATGAGATTTACTTGGCCCAACAGATTTCTGAAGATAGTGATGTTGAATAGTAGTGCGTCTTTGTATTTACATAAAGGTCAAGAAGGATGCTCTGATCGTACAGAGGTTGCGTGGCTGTAGAATTAGTGACTTTCGTGTAAGAGATTGATTTCCTGCATGCTTGTAATCTGAAAATGATTCAGACTTCTTTGTGCTACCTTTCACCTCTGCTTTGAGAACCATGGTAGTTGATCTTCTCCAAAATCCATGACAGCCACCACTGAGTCTGATTCTACCCATACCTTATTCCACCCCTTAATTACTTATTGCCACCTCAATGATTTCTAAGATACCAAGTACTTCAACTATATAACTAGTATTATATTCACCCCAAGTACTCGATTCATTACTTTGTTAGATTTATTTATTGGAAAAACAAGTTATTAACATGGTAGAAATATTTTCCCACAAAACAACTTATTAACAAGGTAGAGGTACAACGCCAAACGTAATACTCATTTTCCAGCGATAAATTTTTTCCTAGGGGATTGTTTGACCCCTAAGTTTTGGACCCTATTTTTTATATTAGTATTGATTCTCCTACTAATACTCCAGCTATATATGTATTTCTTATTCTGAATCAGATGGTACTACGTGTGGCGTTGTAGTTGATAATCCAACCTTCAATGATCTCCTTCTCAGATGCTCGTTGCCTGGTTAACCATTCTGGGTCCGCTGGAGATGGATAACTGTAATCCAAACAATGTGACCCTATACAAAATTATATGTTAGTAGTGGACAACTTTCTAGAAAGAACAAATTAAAAAGCGGCTAAGAAATAAATCGTTAAGCCTTATATATGCTATTAAACACAATAAATTATTGTAGATGTGGAACATACCCTCTGTAGTAGTTATCGCTACAATGCTGTCTGATATGTTATGCAACACCCTGCAAATGTGCAGATAATGACACAAAAATCAATCAAAATTGGGTTAAATAAGTATTTCATTCTAAGTTCTGCCAAGCAATAACAAGTGTATGTATTATTGTATTGTCTCTTATTGCGTACCCTCCACTACTATAAGGATCTTTTAGTCCGTTAGAGAATATGATGTTGCTACCGAACTCTGACAAGACCTGTTTTATATTCTGCGATCACAATTAGGTGGCATTGACATAGCTTTAGTAACAGGTGTAGGGGAGCAATATCCCCGTTAAGGAACATTGCAGGCGAAACATAAGCGATCTCAATACAACGACCCCCAGGACCGATCTATGAAGCAGCTCTCTAAGAAACGTTGCATACGCGACTTCAATACATCGACTTCCAAGAACGACCTGTGAGCAGCTCCTTCCGTATAGGTGGTACGCTTAAATCCAGCCCGAGGCATCACAAAACGGGAAGAAGACTGGAAACTGAACACCTCGGATAAAGACATACCCCACTTTATGTAATCATCACCAAAACCTTGCCTTTACCGGGAAATATGGGTTACCTCACCCACTCCCAATCAGCATACAACTCATAGTAAGGGTTACTCAACACCTGTTCAAGATCTCCTCCCTACATTTGTTCACAAGGATCCACGTGTCCCAAAGATCTAAACTCCCCAAAGCCTATAAATACTACCTAATGGAACTACGTGAGACCTGATTCTTCTCTCCCCAAAAATAAGAGATCAAGAGAAGATATCGAGGCTTCGCCGGTTTAACTTCGGTCTAATCCAAACCCTAATCACCCCCTTCATCTACAACAATCAGGAAAAGACCTAAACGATCCTTTACATTGGCGCCGTCTGTGGTTTCGATTACTTGAGAACCACCTTAAATCAGTTCATCCATCACCAATTCTCAAGCCCACGAAGCATGGTTGACCTCGAAGCTCAAGTCCAAAGACCTTGCCCACCGGTTGGGAATAGCTAAGCGAGAGCATTTCCTTGCTTCGGGGAGGAAAATGCTACTTTACGAGCTCGGTGGATAGTTACCAGCAACAGCAAGTAGGTAACGGAGCAGAGAACGGCATCAACGACGTTAATCAACAGATTAACGAGTTATCACAAAGGATTGGTCGAACGCCGTAAAGAAGGATTCGACCGCAGTTGTGCACAAGATGCTTAAAACATATCGCGTCTCCGATTCGGTGGCCGAGGTCCTCAATAAACCCTCTCCACAAGACTTTATCTAGCCACGCTTCCCATGTATCACGATGGCAAAGACGTGCCCTCCGGTCAACATGTGGCTCGCTACATTCAGAGTTTAGCACTTTACAGCTCACCCGAGTTTGATCATATCCACTGCAGATTATTTCCAGCCAGTCTCAAGGATGGCGCTCTTGATTGGTTCTTTTCACTGGAATCTGATTCTATCCAAACCTTCGAACAGCTTACTGATTTGTTCGCCAGCCAGTACGTCCACAACAGGCGGAAGAAGGCAGATCTTGATTCTTTGTTTCAATTATCATTCAGGGAAGATGAGACTATTTGTGAGTTCCTAGGACGGTTCAAGGCCGAACTATTGTGCATGGAAAGCGGCTTGAAAGAATCTTTCGCCACACTGGCCTTTTCCAATGCTTGCCGAGTGCGTAACACCGACCTCTCCAGATCGTTGATGAAGGAACGCCCCGAGACACTGTCCGAGCTCTACGCTCACGTCGACAAGTACATCAAGTTGCAGGAAACTTTGAAGCTCCACGGCTTAGACGAGAACCAGGAGGTGGCAGCAGTTTCCGATCGTACTCAACGCGCAAAGAAGCACTCTAGGTCGCTTGTACCAAAAGCCAGTATCCGATCAGACAACAGCAGAGAGTTTGCTATCCTGACGCGCTCCCCCAATTACATTCTGGATAAGATTAAGCGAGCCCCCTTCTTTCGGCCCGATGTGCGGCAGCCAGTAGATCGACCTGATAAGCCATTTTGCGCATTTCACAACGCCAAATGCCATGAAACTGATGCCTGCTGGGGGCTTAAACATTATCTCCAGGATCTAGTGGAAGCCGGACATATCAAACAGTACACTAGCATTCCTGACGGCGACTTGCGTCACAAACTGATGGCTCGCCCGAAAGCGTAGTCGATCTCCACCTCGCCGTCACTACCAAAGAGGTTCCATTTCGTCCCTCGCCAGGAGGGCGTCCCACGAGATCGATCGGCGCGCCCGCGAGCGAAGGCAAACTCCTCCGATCGTGACAATGATCGAACTATTCACGTGATTACTTTCCCGGACGATTCCGTCACCTCATCCAGAGAGAAAAGACGCCGTGTCGGCACTCTTCAGGAAGTCTATCATTTCACTTCACAGGCAGCTCACGCCCTGCGTGGTTCCGATCGCAGCGCAGGCGATATCACTTTCACGGAGGCCGACTTAAGCAAAGTCTGCCTCCCTCATAATGATGCATTGGTCGTCCATGTCAAAATTAGTGACTGGACAGTCAAGCGCGTCCTGATCGACCCCGGCAGTTCCTGTGACATCTTGTTCTACCACACCATGCAAGAGATGAACCTTCCCAAGTCCGTCCTCCTCGACCCGATCGCCCCCCTTTATGGGTTCAATGGTTCCAGGGCCGATCCCATTGGTGATATTATACTTCCAGTGTCGGTGGGATCTAGAGAGGACAAGATCACCGCAATGCGGTTCGCGTTCTAGACAAGTCGTCATACAATGCCATACTCGGACGCCGTTGGATCCATCAGATGCAAGCCGTACCGTCAACGTTGCATCAAGTTCTCCGTTTCCCAGGACCTAGAGGAATGATGGAACTTCGAAGCAATCAGCTTGAGGCGTACCATTGTAACCAGATCATGTCAACCACTGAGACTGCCCGTGAACCGACCCCCGCATGAACCCACCAGTTACACCATGGCACATGACTTAGTTGCCGAGGTCCAGCGCCAAACTGCCAAGCAGAATGCTGGGGGCTCTAGCAAGCAGTTTTTCTCTCCAATGCCGATACCCGCACTTGCTCCCCGAAGTCTTACGCCGCCAAAGACGGTCTCCAAAGATTGATCAATGTCCGTACCAGCCGTCCGGATAGAGTCTCGAGAGGTCTCATTTCGTGTTAGGCCGCCACAGATGCCCGCCGCAGCCACACCATCAATGTGCTGCGCAGCGAGTCCCACTCCCGTCGTGGGTATCCCATCAGCGTTGCGCGCGCGTGTCTCCTCCACCCTCGGTGACCGGTCTGTCGTCCCACAAAGTGTTCAAACCTCCCCCGATAGCGAATCGCCCAGCAGCGCTTCGCCATCAGTTGCAAAACCTCCAGCGGCAGAACGAGAAAAAGTGAACCTAGGCACCGAAGACGACCCCAAGTTTGTATATGTAGGGGCTAACCTCGACCCCACAATCAGGACCCACCTTGTAAATTTCTTATCTATGAATAAAGATGTTTTTGCTTGGTCGTATATTGATGTGCCTGGCATAGATCCTGCAATCGCATGCCATAAATTAAATGTTCATCCCAATGCTAGACCAGTCCGACAACGACCCCGCCGACTATCCCTGCGTTTTCAAAAGGCCATCAACGACGAGGTCGACAAACTCAAGCAAGTCGGCTTTATCAGAAAAGTAGACTATCCAGAGTGGATCGCTAACATCGTGGCAGTACCCAAAAAGAACGGCACAGTTCGCCTATGCGTCGATTTTACGAATGTAAATCAGGCCACACCAAAAGACAGTTTTCCCCTACCGCGTATTGACCGACTTGTCGACCAGACCTGTGGTCATGAGCTTCTCTCCTTCATGTATGCGGCGGTGGATGGGTACAACCAAATCCCACTCGCGAGAGGAGGATCAAGAGAAGACCTCTTTCATTACCGAACAAAGGGATCTATTGCTAACGTTCTCCGTTCGGCCGAAAAACTTATTTGGAGCAGCGTATCAACGCCTTGGTCAGCGACATGTTCCAAGACATGTTAGGCAACACCATGGAGGTCTACATCGGCGATATGGTCGTCAAAAGCAAAAAGCCCGGTGATCACCTTGACCATCTTGCACCTGGCGTTCTCTAGACTACTGCCGATGCGGGCATGAAGTCAAATCGGATAAATGCCTTTTTGGCGGCGTCCTCCGCAAATTTTTAGGGTATCAAGTGTCTCAGCGAGGGATCGAAGTGAATCCAGACCAGATCCGAGCGTTCTTAGACATGCCCGATCCCCGCACGAAGAAACAAATACAGAAATTGTCCGGCATGGTCGCTGCACTCAACCGATTCATATCAAGGGCATCCGATCGGTGCAGACCGTTCTTGCAACTCCTTAAAAAAGGTGAGCAGTTCTCATGGAGCGATCAGTGTCATCAAGAATTCGCCACTCTCAAAGAGTACCTCACCACTCCCCCCGTCTTAGCCAAGCCCGTTGATGGAGAGACTCTGGGGCTCTATCTGGCAGTATCCGATTTCGCCATCAGCTCAGTTCTCTTCAAAGAGGAAAACACTTCCGAAAAACCGATCTACTTTACAAGCAAGACGCTCACGCCGGCGGAAAAGAATTACTCCTTCCTGGAAAGAGCCGTGCTTGCTTTGTTGTATTCAGCACGGAAGTTCAGGCCTTACTTTCAGGCGCATCGAATCAAAGTTCTTACCGACCTCCCATTAAAGAAAATCCTCCACAAAGAAAACAAGACCACTCGAATGGCAGTTTGGGCCGAAGAACTCGGCGAACACCACTTGGAGTTCGTACCGCGGATTTCTCAGAAAGGACAGGTCGTCGCCGATTTTCTAGCAGATTTCCCTGTTGAGGACCCCAATTGGGAACAAGACACCGACCTCCCAGATTCGAAAGAGCACATCAAGTCCGCCTGGTCTCTCTTTGTAGATGGTTCTAGCAATCCTGGCGGCAGTGGCATAGGGGTTGTCTTAGTTTCACCCGATGGAACGGTGTTGGAGAAGTCAGTTCGCATCGACTTCGCAACTTCCAATAACGAGGCGGAGTAATGCAGTACCGATCGAGGGACTTCAGATATGCATTTGCAGCTTCGGTGTCACAGAGCTCCAAGTCTTTAGTGACTCACAGCTGGTTGTTCGCCAGGTTGCAAAAGAGTACACTACCCATGAAGGTAATCTTTCCAAATATCTTCAGGTCGTTCATCAGTTATTGCCTTCTTTTAAGCAGGTACACATCCGTCACTTCTTGTGTGACGAAAACCGTCATGCGGACAATTTAGCTTACCTAGCAACCCAGACCCCGAGCTGCACCCCAAGACAACTACTCATTGAAGTAGTCGATCGACCTGCCTACCAAGTCGAGCACACCCTGACAATAAGCGATCTCTTCCCTCTCTCCGCCAGTCAGCTGCGTCAAACATGGATGCAGCCTCTTATCAACTATATCCAGCACGGCACACTCCCTGAGGAGCGTACCAAGGCTAAGCAAATCCCCTACCAAGCACGACGTTATTGTTTGTTCCATCACAAATTGTTCAGGAAATCCGCTGGTGGCCCACACTTGCGGTGCATCACTCCAGAGCAGGGTCAGTTAGTTTTCGCAGAGATCCACGAAGGAGAATGTGGAAATCACGCCGGCGGTCGCTCTTTAGCCCATAAGGCCATCTCACAAGGATATTTTTGGCCCCGTATGCAGATCGATGCTAAAGCATACGTCCTCAAATGTGTCAAGTGTCAAACATTTGGCCACAATATCATCCAACCTGCGCGCGAACTGATCAGTATAGCAAGCCCATGGCCATTTCACATGTGGGGCATGGACATTATGGGACCGTTCGTCCCCCAGAAAAGCACTAGTTTTCGGTTCATCTTAGCGGCAACCGACTATTTCACCAAGTGGGTCGAGGCCATTCCTTTAGCCCATGTCAAAGAATCGCATGTCCGAAATTTCATCTGGACTCATATCATCACCAAATTTGGGCTGCCACACACACTCGTCATGGACAATGGACCTCAATTTTGAGGACGAACCGTTAAAGAATTTCTCGCAAAGTGGAAGATAGTTCATGCATTTTCTACTCCACAGTACGCTCAGAGTAATGGTCAAGCGGAAGCCAGCAACAAGGCTATCTTGGAAAACTTGAAGAAAAAGATTAAGAAGAATAAGAGCCAATGGCCAAATCAGTTGGAGAATATTCTATGGGCTCACCCACACCATTTCTCGATCCAAAGACCCGGTGAATCACCATTCTCTTTATGTTATGGCACGTAATTCCCACCGGTGGCGATCACTACAACTCGATCAGAACTTGTCGAGTCGGGACACAACGACTCCGTGTTAGCACGAGAAGTCGACCTGTTGGAAGAAAAGCGGGACTTAGCTGCCATCAGAGTCGCCTCTTATCAGCAAACTCTGAAGAACTCCTACAACAAGCGAGTTCATCCTAGGTCTTTTCAGCCTGGCGACCTAGTGCTGAAAAAGACACAGGACGATTCCAAGTTAGCACCCACATGGGAAGGCCCCTATATTGTGGAACGCGTCGTCGGCAATGGAGTATACTGGATCAAAACCCAAGAGGGGCAGATGTTGCCTCGACCTTGGAATACCTATCTACTGAAAAAAATTTACCAGTAGTGCCATTCATGTCGTATATCTTTTTGTTCACATTAATGAAAAATAAGTTTCTTGTGTTAACTACTATAGTATCATCTATTTACTTGTATTGACAAGTCAAACAGTTTACACAGCATAGATAATCAACACGTTTCCTTGGTCCGCCACCCCTCAGCCAGCAAAACACTGTCGCCAACGCGAACGCTCTCCGCGCGCATATAGCTCTCTGGAGCTCACAGGCTCTACAGCCTCTCCAAGTCTTGTTACGTCGAGGACCTATATTTTTAGGATCGACTACACGAGAACGCTCTCCGCGAGCATATAGCTCTCTGGAGCTCACAGGCTCTGCAGCCTCTCCAAGTCTTGTTACGTCGAGGACCTATATTTCTAGGATCGACTACACGAGAACGCTCTCCGCGAGCATATAGCTCTCTGGAGCTCACAGGCTCTGCAGCCTCTCCAAGTCTTGTTACGTCGAGGACCTATATTTCTAGGATCGACTACACGAGAGCGCCTCAGCGAGCATATAGCTCTCGGAGCTCACTGGGCTCTACCTCTCTCCAAGTCTTGTTACGTCAAGGACCTATATTTTTAGGATCGACTACGAGAACGCTCTCGCGAGCATATAGCTCTGGAGCTCACGGGCTCTCTGACCTCTCCAAGTCTTGTTACATCGAGGACCTTATATTTTTAGGATCGACTACACGAGAACGCTCTCCGCGAAAGCATATAGCTCTCGGAGCTCGGGCTCTGACCTCTCCAAGTCTTGTTACGTCGAGGACCTATATTTCTAGGATCGACTACACGAGAACGCTCTCCGCGAGCATATAACTCTCTGGAGCTTCCAGGTTCTGCAGCCTCTCCAACTCTTGTTACGTCGCGTACCTATTTTTCTAGGATCGACCACACGAGAACGCTCTCCGCGCCCATACAGCTCTCTGGAGCTTATAGCTTCCACTGTCTCGTCACTTCTCATTCATCGCAAACCTATACTCTAGGGTCGACCACATGCGTACACTACCAATGGGCATTCCGTTTCTATCCGCTACCACGCCCTGCCTAAGCAAGTCATTCCCGGCAGCATTACTTATAAATTCAGACAGAATGCACCTAACAAAGACCTCTTCAACCTCGAGTCATAGCATCTAAGCAGGCTCCTAGCAGTTTTCTCTTATACACAAGGTGACACACGGAGTATAGTAACAGTTACATGAAGAACACTTCTGCGCGCTGAGCATTGAACTACCCACCACGCGCATAATAAGCAGGCGAATATATGCAAACAATCAACAATAGCCATGCGTTCTAAATCCAACCCATACTAGTGCTTGGCCATAGCCATTACAGCTCGTTTTACAGATCTGCTGGGGCTACCCAGCAAATCCAGATCGGTACATATTAAACAAACCAACGAACTGCCACTTCAGGTGGAAACCGGTTTCGATTACCGGTGTAGCGAAGCGCTTTCGAGCAAGCTGAAGAAGTGCAGCTCTATTGTTTACTCCCATATAAGAGAGGCAGAATCAACACATCATCGCAACTTCCCATAACGAAATACATTACATCATTAAACATCAGTTAAGACATGCTTATCTTGTGGGGTCGCACTCCTGCCAGCGCCATGTCGAGCAGACCTCAGCATCACCCGCATCCCTTGTTCCTGCGCTTCACCATCAGCCGCTCTCCTTAGGACATGATATTTCTCGTCCAGCTCGGCATATTCGGCACAAGCCAGGGTGTATGCTTCCTTTGCCTCGCTGAGCGACCCCTTGGCATTTCTCAGCATAAGCAGTCACTTTCGCCACCTCCTTATCTAGCTCAGTCAAGTCCATAACCAGCGCAGCGTTCTCTGCCACAGCGTTCTGATACCTCGTCATCATTACTTCCAGCTTCCTTTTCTCAGCTCTCCACGCCGCCCGCATATAGCCCAGCTCCACATGCGAGTCATCATCAGCTTCAATGCCTTGCACAAAGATTCTTGATCTATCATACCCGCAAGAAATCGCAGACAACCAAAGGTCCGCGGACCAAAAGACATTCGAAACTACCATAAACACCTACTGCATCACGCGTTTACCAGACAAGCCGCCATATCCATCGTCCCTAGAAGCGTTTCCATGCTTTCATCCTTTACTTCCGCCTTATCACCATCCAGCACGACCCCCTTCAAAAGGCTACTCGCTATGGGGGTAGAGTGGAAACTACAGTCTGAACGTTTCACGATGCGTTTCTTCCCCGTTTTCCCCATGTAGTAGAACTCGCTCCCCACATCCCCAGGTCGCGGGAACGAGTTCTCACCAGCGGATTGACGACCTGGTGACCTGATTACAACGCCACCCGCTCTTCTAGGTCGTTTGTTGCTTCTGGTTCCCACCAACGCAGCCTTCCGCTTTCCCCGGTCTCCATGCACGTGCGGGGAGAACTCTATCTCCTCCATGACCAGTGGCGAAGTTTCTCTCAAACGCCCTTTTCCTTTACTCCGCTTGCTGCATTCTGCCATTATTACACCTACGAACAAAGAAGACACAGTCGAACTTAAAGACCGGGGCAGGATTATGCTTAGCCAGACATGTTTCAACGAGGAGAGCAACGTTACCTTTCAAAGCAGCGGTAGCGGAAATGCACAGTGCAAAGAAGAAGAGAAGCTGGAACAAACGTTCAAACACCTTTGGTCTTCCGCGAACAGTTTCACTTATCAAGTAAACGTCTTTTCCAAACCACGTCATAATTACCTTGAGGCGTAAGCGTCGGCCAAGTACATCCACCATCATTCGCCCCTCGAGCCGCTCATTTGTCTTACCGCGTGGCATTCCCCTCTGGCGATCACGGTATCATCAATACAGGACACGCACAAAGCGTAACAAGTGTGCAACAACGCAGGAAAACAAATAGCGACCTTTTTTACACAACACTTTCATACAGTTCGTTCTTTAGCCGGGCTGCTGAGACTACTCAGGAAATCCAACCCGGCTACGCAAAAGTTAACTTCATATGGTTCCCCCGAACTAGTGCGGGATACCAACTCATTCAACAAAACAGAATACAGAAATGCAAGAAAGGCAAACTGCCCAGGTTACCCCAGGAAACCAGTTCTATTGTATGGCAGCATCTAAGCTGATAAAAGACATTCAACAAATTTACAACTCACCCTCCCCGGGCACCACAGGTAGTTCTGCAGCCTCAAAAGCTTCATCGACCTCAGCATCCCTCCCGTCCACTACGATCGATACGCCATCCAGTTCCAAACTCATCAGCGCGTCGGGTGCAACAGCTCCAGCTTCAGACACCACGGCTTTTGGCATGATCAAGGAGGAGGCAATCGCCCCACCTCCGTCTCCTCGTACCTGTTCCACTGGGGTACGGGACGCGCAGCGTGCGTGTTCCTCCTTCAAAGCCTTGTAATCCGCTTCCAGATCTAAGAAGTCCGCATCCAGATTATCATAAGCCTTAGTAGCGTCCTGAGCAACCTTCTTGCAGTGAAAGGTATAATCGTTCAGCCTTCTAATTTCCACAGTTGTGACATTTAAGCGTTCCGCCCGCTCGCTTCTAGCTTTACGCCTCCGGATCTTGGCCGGTATCTTTCAAAGATCTTCGGATTCAGATTTTTTATGAGCCTTCCGCAGTCCTCAAGCTCCTCACGCTCCATCTTAGCGGCGTCACGCACATTCTTGACTCCTCGGCGGCTTCAACACGGACTCTCTATCCGTTTTATTGAATCAAGCGCAATCTCTTTCAACTTTTGGAAACCACTGACAAGCTGCCATAGTCCACGAATATAAACAAATCAAAGCAACGAACATAACAAAACACGCTATATCAAAGGATGACAAGCCCACGTACCAGACATTGCGCGATTTCCATCCGCAATATGTTATTCGCCAGTCCCTTCTCATCCAGTTCTTTCCGATTGCCATCTAACGCGATCTGTTCCAGCAAGCAAGCCGATACCTTACTCGACCTGAAACTACATTTAGTACGCTTTATCATTCGCTGCCCTCCGTGTTCATCTAAATACACGAACTGGGCATCCAAGTCATCAGCACTCACAACAGCCTTCCCACTCGCCTTGCGGGGAGCCTTCGCTTTTGCTAGCGGACTGGGTTCCCGTCCTCCTCGAGATGGACTAGCTCCCCCACCGAAGGTCGCCAAGTCCATGACCTGCTCAGGCCTCGTCCGACTCCGGCGCCCACCGCTAGCACCACCCCCCCCCCCCCACTAGAGCTCTCCCCCCGACCGTGTTGGACAACCTTCGCCATTCGAGCCCCCTCCGCGATTCGGGCCCGCTTCTTCTCTTCTCTTCTCGACCTACCCCGGGACCCGGCGGTGAAGGCTACGGTTTCAGTTCCGGGGGGGCGTCAATAGTTAACCTTCCGGATCTGGCTTCGAACTACAAACCCCTACGATTACCACCACCGGAGGAGGGCCGGGGCGCCCAGCGCCGATCTCGGTCCTCCCGTGTTATCAGATCACTTGTCCGCTTCTCCATCACCACCCGCTTCGTTCGACCTAGAGCTCGCTCTTTTTTAGCCTTCCTTTTCTCCCGGATCGCAGCACCTCCTTTTTCCTCAAAGAAATGAGCAAATTCCGGAAGCTTCGCTCGTTTTTCTTCTCGACTCAACCGCGCGAACTTTTCTATCTCCCCGCGATTAGTTCGTGTTCGCACAAGGAACTCTGCAAACAAAGCAAAGAGATGAACCAGTTAGAAACACAGTCGCTCCCCCATTAAAGCGTCAAAAGCAAGACAAGCCTACCCACCAGCTAGGCTACACTTCCTAGTTCGCAACCTACATCCACTAGCACAGTAGTTGCCAACTAACAGCAACGGCCTCTTTGTCCAGGCCTCATTGCTTACCACATCGAGCACAGCAGTAGAACGAGTCGTCATGGTTTGCAAGCTAAAGTTCAGATTACCAGACCGCCTCATTACGTAGTGTTCTATTACGTCAGACACCCCTATGTGGTATTCACCACTGGCATTCAACAGGTCGAACACCTTAAATAGTCGCCAAGTGTTACCAACAAACTGGCATGGAGACTTCCCACAGTAACTCAAGAAGTCACAAACTAATTTCGAGAACGGTATCTGCATGTACGCTCTTAGCTGACCTTCACAGATGATTATTCCACCATTCGGAGGATCGTGCCTCTCACTACGGACGTCTTCACTCAGCCTGGGTTCGTATATTTCCAGGTCGGGCACATTGATCCCATAAAGGCGCCATTTCGAGAAACATGCTAGCAAAGACGATGATCTACCGCTCTTAGGGGTAACTCACCTACTGGCGTCATCTCCCCTCGACCCGACGTACTAGCCACGTCATCTTCTGACCCAGATCGACTATTAACCTCCTCTACCCTAACTTCTTCATCCACCTCAGTCCCATCACCACCACCACCACTCAATGAGTCTTCATTCTCCTCTTCATACTCTCCCGCAGCTGAAATCTCCCAAAATCTCCCGAACCTCGAGCGAAAGTGTCGTCCGAATCCGACATTGTAGTCTTTCCTTTTTCTCAAATTACCCTACCTTAAACCCTACAACCTAACACTGACCTCCCAACTTAACAAACCCTACTGGAACGAGAAGAAAGCAAAGTGAAAATGAAAAGCAAACAGCAACAGAAGCACTCACCTGCAGAGCCCTAGCTTGCGTTTTTGCGGAAGAAGAAACCTGGAAATGCTTTGTTGGTTATCCCAAATTTGATTTTGCACAACCACCTGTTCAGTACCCAAGAAGTTATGATTACGGCCTATCATATAGCCCACACACGTGTCCAAGGACTTGTCTTTTCATGGGTTCCAAATAACGCGGCGACACGACTCCTTTCCAACTGCTATGATTCTGTCACGTGCCACCCACGCCCTAATTTTTCTTTCCCGCCAAAACCATCATGCTACAAGATTTGAACTCCGCGCCATCTCAGTCACAACAATCACCATAGCTCGCTCATGCTTCACCCAAGTGTTGTTTCTTCTCTCAGCAGATCGCTTGCGAATACAACCAATCTACTGAGAGGGGGCTGTGTAGGGGAGCAATATCCCCATTAAGGAACATTGCAGGCGAAACATAAGCGATCTCAATACAACAGCGACCCCGGGACCGATCTATGAAGCGACTCTCTAAGAAACGTTGCATCGCGACTTCAATACATCGACTTCCAAGAGCGACTGTGAGCGGCTCCTTCCGTATAGGTGGTGGCGCTTAAATCCAGCCGAGGCATCACAAAGCGGGAAGAAGACTGAAAGCGCCTCAGATAAAGACATACCCCACTTTATGTAATCATCACCAAAATCTTGCCTTTACCGGAAAATACGGGTTACCTCACCCACTCCCAATCAGCATACAACTCATAGTAAGGGTTACTCAACACTTGTTCAAGATCTCCTCCCTACATTTGTTCACAAGGATCCACGTGTCCCAAAGATCTAAACTCCCCAAAGCCTATAAATACTACCTAATGGAACTACGTGAGACCTAATTCTTCTCTCCCCAAAAATAAGAGATCAAGAGAAGATACGTAGGCAGCTCGCTCAGAAGCGAACTCGGTCTAATCCAAACCCTAATCACCCCCTTCATCTACAACAATCAGGAAAAGACCTAAACGATCCTTTACAACAGGTAATAAGACTAAGAAGATTCTACATCAGGGTGTCAATTAATTGCAAATGTGGAGTTTTTTAATGAATAGGATCGGTAATCAATATATATTTTATAGATTTATTCTAGTGAAAATAACTTGGAAATTATGTAGGTTGAATTAGGAACTTACATGACCACCAAATTCAGTTGTGACCCAATGAGGCCTTGGGTCGACGCCATACACTTGGCGGCATGATTTAGAGAAGTCGGTCAGATTGAATGGAGAGTATTGGAACATTGTAGAATTCGGTCCATGGCCAATGGGAATTACCAGCTCAGTTCATGTCTACAATACAACACGGTACATATAAGAGATATGGATATGACATCCGTTTAAATATGGTTGACGAACACCTAATAATGTAAGAAAATCAACATTTGTACATTTATTTGTTCAATGTACAATACGTTAAGGAACACTAATAAACTATAGTTAAGTGCATAAAGATAAGCTACCTGCCACCACCAACCATCTTCATATACAGGACCAACAATTGTTGTATCGTAGCAAGGATCATCTCCCCATATGGCAGCGACGCCAGCAAGCACCCTACCAAGTATACCTGTCCCTTTAGGTGCTCCATCAATGGCATCGCAAGTTTCGTTCAACCTGGACCATCTAGCGCCATTATATTGCGCAGCTGCGCAATATGTAGTGTCCAACAAGTTCTTGAGCTCAAAGGACGTGTTTAACCGGCTATTTCATCAAACAAAAACAGTACAATTAGTTAAAAGCTTCAATTCATTTCATATATGAAAAATATATTAATATTAGGGTTAACCAATATTACCCCCACTAGATGAGCCAATTAGGATTTCCTTCCTACTGGATGGGAAATTAGGATCTCCCCTCTAAATACACACAAAGAAAAAAGTCAAATTGGGTTGACCAAATTTTTTTTGTGTATATTTAGGAAGAAGACCCTAATTTCCCATCTAGTATGAGGAAAATCCTAATTAACTCATCTAGTAAGGGGGTAACACTAATTCACCCTTAATATTATTGAGGTTGTAAGAACCAATTACGAGCAAGTCTTAAACTTCCTGCTTAGGATTGCAAGACCGTTTGTTCGATTAGCAATTTCATCAATTTTCGACCATGATTTCCGTATTGTATTATAGCAACTCCTACTAGTATCCTGCATCAAATGTCATGAAGCGTAAAAATTGTTACTCTCCAAGAAGTTTACATTTAGCAAAATGAAAGATGATTTTAACCAGGCCAACAGTACTCTAGAAGTAAACAATATTAATTCTTGTGTAGTTGATCCTCATGCTCAATAATGACAAACAAAATTAAGTAATTCTAATAATGCTGATAACGGATTCTTTAACATGGTTTGGCCTCGCGCGTCAACACAACAATGCCCTACGTGTTGCTCTTTCATTTCTTATATAATTGAATTTTCATGCAAAGTTAGTTACATTTTTAGGCTGTTTTTTCCATAAGAATTTTTAATGTAGATTGAAGCGGCGGAAGCAACACTTAATTGAAATCTATACTTTATAGAACCCTAAAAGTCTCACATTTATTCATAATCACTCAATAGTTCATAAACACAAACACAGTTATTCCCAAACCTAAATACAAACCCTTATTTATAACAACCAAGTAGAGTTTTCTTTGTTAAGCAAAGAAAAACCAATTAAACTAAAGAGGCCGCCTATTGCATGCACTCATGAGCTCGACTAATACTTGACTAGATGTCCACATCACACTCTCCAGGTTGAAGCTTGTTCACAAACTTGTTGACATGAAAACCCACCAATATGCAAAAGCTTTTAAAACTTCAAACTTGTATACCCTCCTGTGGTTATGAGGAATTCGATCTCGAATCTTGCCCAAATATCGGCTCAAACGAATAACATGACACCACAATGCTGCTAGTCTCTTTTCTTGAAACACAACGGATACTGGAAATCACAAAGTATGCGTTGAAGTGCTTTGTGGCTGCGAGCAAAAACCTTCTCAAAATTGGTTAGAAAAATATCAATATAACCACCACTTTGTGCTTGCTGAATTGGAGAAACAAGACCTTCATAGATCTGGTCAGCAGGACGTCTTTGTTACAAAGGAAGGTGATGAACCTACTGATTTCGTTTGTTATCACGCTCAAGACATGACACAACAACTTCATAAATTCCTTCCTTCTCTTTGTTGTCATCGACAACAATCGGTGTTTTACGTTGGGCTAGAGAAGCTTCACCAATGATGTGGGGTTTGGGCTACAAAAGCTCTACCATATCCTCCCTAAGTCGACTAGTCGCTTCTTCTAATCGATCAAACCTATTTTGCATCAAGGCTTCTCTCCACTCTTCTAATCGAGCAACCCGTACGTTAGGGGTTAATATGAATCCATGAGTTCTCTATGAATTCTTCATCTCTAACGTTGTAGACATATCTTGATTTACAAGAATAAAATTGGATTCGCAGTGAACAATAACCAGATGAACAGTGTTTTGGTAAATAGTGTTTCTGCACAAATCTCTCAAAAAACAACCTGCTCTGATACCAAATAATATATATTGAAGTGGCGGAAACAACATTTAATCGAAATCTACACTTTATAGAACCCTAAAAGTCTCACATTTATTCATAACCACTCAATAGTTCATAAACACAAACACAACTACTCCCAAACCTAAATACAAACCCTTATTTATAACAACCAATTAGGATTTTCTTTGTGAAGCAAAGAAAAACCAATTAAACTAAAGAGGTCGCTTATTGCATACACTATTGGGCTTAACCAATACTCAACTAGATATCCACATCAATTCTCATGTAAGTTTATGCTTATAAAATAATAAATCTATAAGTGTATCTCTTCTCAAGTTGAGAGGGGGGATATCTAATGTTAACTTCTCTGATCGAATTTCACAAATTAAAGGCCCACTATACATTAATACTCCAACTCTATGCTTTCTCTCCTTTTTAAGTAAGAGAGGGGTCCTAGGGACATTGTGCTATTCCTAATCAGCATTGAAAAAAAAAAATAATAATAATAATAATATATATATATATATATATATATATATATATATAAGAATAATTGATGAAATTTACTTTCTTACTCTAAAATCCTTGGTGACAACAGCATAGTATCCATCTGACACAATGTCGTCGAAATAAAGAATTGGTGCGGATGATGCTAATGCGCCTGTGGCCATGGGGAGTATTTTAGACGAAACCACGATGCCAGCACTGCATTAATCAAGAGATAATATATTGAATTAAACGAACTATTATAGGGTAATTAGTGATACCCCCACATTTGAAGATTATTTGCCATACCTCCCACATTTTCAACTTCCGTCAGTCAAAAATTAGTTGACTGAGTCAAACCGTAAGAAAAAAACTTAAAATAAATAAATAAAAATCGACCTAATTAAATATTGGAGGTTACCAAAATACCCCTCCAAAAAGGAGATATTGAATTTTATGAGTAGTGGGTGGGCTGGTGAGGAAATATTGAATTTTATGAAAAAAAAATGTGAAATTATTCTACTGGGTTCAAGGGCGCGGGCGCGCTATCAAATAGGGTAATATTGGCGCGGGTAGCGCCTGGTTGATGGAGCGCGGGGCGTGCTCGTAATAGGCAAAATAAAGGCGCGGCCACGCGCCCAAGTAAGTACAATCAGTTCAATTTTTTTCAGTGAGGTCACTGTGGTGCTAGGAGTTAGATTGTTAACTCGTATGCACTCTTTTTTTAAAGGTATTTTGGTAACCTCTACTATTTAGTTAGGTTGATTTTTATTTATTTTTTTTACGGTTTGACTCGGTCAACTAACTGTTGACTGACGGAAGTTGAAAATATCGGGGGTATCGCAAAAGAGATCTTCAAATGTGGGGGGTATCACTAATTACCCCAATTTATTGGGGATCAGTTTATGATTGTACTCATACTATGATACGTATTTATTTATTTTATCTGATAGAAGATTTTCATTATCAAATGACCAAAGTCAGTTATTACATGGGGTTCTTAACCAGAGAAGTTACAAACGATTGTTGAAGGAGAACCTCAACACTATGAAAGTGGATGGGCACATAGACACCCATGCATAAACTACAACACCACTAGAAGAAGAAAAAAATGCATAAATAATGACTTACTTCCACCATAAGACCCTCCAAAGACGATAACAGGACAATTTTCTGCTGATAAATTTTTCATTATGTGCAAAATAACTTCTGCATAATCTGCTATGGCTTGAGCTGAACTGAAGTACCCAAGAGTGCTAGCGTTCCGAAAAGCCTTGTCCATCGACCCAAATGGAATTGATTCTCCATAGTAGCAGTGCTGTAAACACAAGTTGGATTTCTATTAATACTAGTACTATATTTTTAAAAGGAATGGGGAACTGCATACAAGGGCCCCTTGAAGATGACAAGTTTGCAATGATTGATTAAGGATTCTGCCAAAGCACAATCCAAACATAAAGAATGGGGGTGTCCTATTTTCAGGACTAGCTCTACCCTATAGCAAAAAAAGCAACCGCTTAGGGCCCCGCAGTCCAAGGGGCCCCCAATATATTCTAGCCCACGTATAGTCCCTTATTGTTTTATTGCGAAAAAAAAAACTTACTATTGTTTTTTCATTTATTTTAATCGGTTAGATAAACGTTTTTACTTTGGAAAATTGGAAATTAAAAAATCGCATTAAACCCCTTCGTTTTCCTCGCGTTTTCGCCTTCTCCAACAAATAAACCAGGCCTCCATAACTAATTAAACTTCTTCATCACTCTATGACAAATTATCAAATGTGAGGCTTTGAAGCCATCACTTCAATCTTATATCTATAATTCTTTTGCCTTTTTTGGTTTTTCTATATTGTTTAATTTGGTGTAGAATTCTTATTCTTCTCTCTCTCTTTGTTAAATAAATTTATTGAAATTTCAAGTTTGTGACATTGTTGTTTGGTCATGATCCTCGATTGTTCAAGGTGTCTTGTAGAAGACATTTTTTTATTCTTTCAAGCCTTCCTCATGCATTTATAGTGTCTTGTCTTGGATCTCTATGTTTGTTTACAACACTTTTATGTTTCTACTTCACTTTGTAATGTTTGTATTCTATTCTTTTTATCAATAAAATTCAATTATATATATATATATATATATATATATATATATATATATATATACAAGACACTATAATTCTTTTGCCTTTTTTTGGTTTTTCTATATTGTTTAATTTGGTGTAGAATTCTTATTCTTCTCTCTCTCTTTGTTAAATAAATTTATTGAAATTTCAAGTTTGTGACATTGTTGTTTGGTCATGATCTGCTACGGTGTTCAAGGTGTACTGTAAGACATTTTTTTTATTCTTTCAGCCTTCCTCATGCATTTATAGTGTCTTGTCTTGGATCTCTATGTTTGTGAAGATCTCCCTTACAACACTTTTATGTTTCTACTTCACTTTGTAATGTTTGTATTCTATTCTTTTTATCAATAAAATTCAATTATATATATATATATATATATATATATATATATATATATATATATATAAAAGAAAGTTTGTGAGGAGAGTAATAAAAAAAAAATGTTAATTATGATCAATTTTTACAATAATTTTTATCAACTAAATTTTTTGTTAAATAAACTAAGGGTTTGGATTGATATGAAATAACGTAAACAAATTTATAATATGTAATAATTTTATTTATTGAAACATCTTGAGCCGCCCCTGCCTATTTTAATTGGCATCACGCATGTACTCAGATAACCATGATACATATAATTGTTTTGTTCTTCTTGAGTTACTTTTAATCTTTCCTAATAACATTCAACCAAACAAAAAGAAATTTGATTATGTGAAGAAACTATAAATCCTTAGAGGCTTGGACATTTTTGGTTTTTACCTCTATAGCAACCATAAGACCATTGAATCGACCCGCTAGTACAATATCATCAGCGCTATTACCCAATGCCGACTCTGCTCCCAGTTCAACAAAGATCGGAGCGTTAGTATTAGCACCACCCCAATATATAAAGTCGACAATGTACTTCTGTTGGAAGGTGATATAACTATCTGGCCTATAATTAAAATGATCAAGTGTTTGTGTATAGTAAAAAATGCCAGATTGATTCGATATAGGAGAACTCTCAAAATTGTTGATATTCCTCAGTCCTATGTTTCTTGGAATTGCACTTAACCTGGGTACCTTAAACCTTGTTGCAAACACACATACTGCGAAGAGAGAGAGATATAAACATAGAAGACAAACTACAAGGCCTTCGCGATAATTTGCGGCCATTTAAACGAAAAGAAAGTTAAAGTGAAAGTTTGAGATTTGTGTAGAACAATGTGAATGAATGAGTGAAGACTTTATAAGTATGCACTGAACCAGTGATTTTGATTTTTTTCTCCTTGGAATGATTTATAGTGTACATACGAACAGAGTCGGTGAAGAAGACAAGATCGAGACTATTTTGGCAGCACATTTCTTTAAAAGGTCGTTAAACCACAAGAACAACAATTGAAAATATTTTGAGAACGAAGTTGAATAATAATGTCGTCCCATGGACAACAACGACTGCTGAATTAAATTTCTTTTCACGCTAGAATTAATTAGAAGGTTGCAAAAAAGTCGGCCTCATCTTTATTCAAATTTCATGTTTGTTTCATCAAATTTATCTTGTTGGTCGTGTTATGAATGGTCGTTTATGATCATAGAAATGTGTTGTCCTATGTATATGTATGTATCTCTTTTTCATAGTTTTCCTAGCCATCATAATTATAGATAACGGCTTTTGTGAGGATCTTATTCTTTTGTTTTCCAGTTTGGAATCTGTTGCTCCAAGGAGTTGAGACTTTTTTTAGAATATAGAAATCCTACCTATATTAATATCCGTTTCTCGCCACATCAGCAAAGTTTTTAACTATTTGAAAAATAATTACTTGCCTTCTTACTAAACTAACCCTGAATTTGGCCTGCTCTCTAATTTAATATAAATTAAAATTGTCCTTTCATGTGTTATGCTAAAACAAAAACAAAAAACGCATTACATTATTTCATTATTTCAAATGTAATGCATGGGATAAAAAAACAAATTCTAAAAAACAATGGATTAGTTAATTGATATGTATTAGTTAATAGATATGGATATGTATTAGTTAATAGATATGGATATAGATTAGTTAATGGATCATGATATGTATTACTTATTGGATATGGATATGTTAAACTTCCAAGTGCTTCCCTTAAATATAGGCCCAGACATGATGGGTTTAAGAATAACAGGCCCGGCCACAGGTCGGGCTGCATGGCTAGTATAGATATGAAAAGTTGAAAACAACAAGAAAAGAGTCCTTTATGGCTCTACTGCCTACCAGAAAATGTCAACTACTAGATTCCATAATAAACCTAGGAGAAAAAATCCGCTCCTAGTCTCTTAGGAGTGAAAAGTCTCATAAGCACCCATCCACCACACATCCATCATCTTATTAACTATTGATTAACTATAGTTAATTAAAATCTAACCAATTTTTGTTTTATTCTCTCTCCAAATCATTCAATTTTTCTTTCAACAAATCTTTCAATTTTTCTTTGTTTCTAGTAAAAAAGGAAAACAAATTATTAATTTCAATTAAAAATTAAAAACTTGTAAATAAATTATTAATTTTGTGTTGCAGATTTTTCAAGGGGTTCTCCTTCATTTAATTACATCGCAAATTTCTCAAATTTATTTTGTATTAGCTATTATCATCAGTATTTTGGGTTGTAATAAAATTGCAATTTGTAATTGCATTTACGTTGTTTTTTAATTTTGTGTTGTAACTTTTCAATTTTTAATTGAAATTAATATTTTCTTTTCTTTTCATGGAAAACAAAAAAAAATGAAAGATTTGTGGAGAAAAAAATAGAATGATTTGGAGAGAGAACAAAATAAAAATTTGGTTAGATTTTAATTAACTAGAGTTAATCAATTCATAAAAAAAAATGGTAGATTGTGGTGGATGGGTGCTTAGGAGAATTTTCGCTCCTAAGCACCTAGCAACAAAAAAATTCTCTAAACCCCCAGGGGTTTGTATTCAGTGTTCATACTTGAGTTTGGGGAAAGTATAAGAGATAACTACAAATCACATGAAAAATTAACTGACTATCCCAACAAACTAATCTTAAATTCTTAACAGATCATTATCTAATATCTACATTTTATCAATTACGTTTTTCTTTTGTATAATTTTAGCTCGAATGGGTGCAAACTGCAAACATAGATCGGTGTCTTCGATTACCAATTTTTTTTTTCCCGAGTGTAGTTTCACATTCACCATTCTATCCTTGTTTAGCAATGGCTTATAGTCTTAAATACCATACGCTATTTCTAGCTACCTGTAATTGATTTACACTACTATTTTACATTAACAATCCGGCAATTTTGTTGCTCGTGGGAACTGGGCTTAAGGTTTGAATTACACAACAAGAACATGGATTAACCAAACAAAAGTATTTAGTTCCCTACTCTCATGTAAAAATGTGTGTTTGGAATTCGTCTTTGATTTTTTGGATATTCTTGTGACCCCCAAGAATCTCATCAGCACACTTGACATTATTGCCACCTTTTTTTTTTTTTTTCCGGTAAATTATTATTCTCACTTAACCAACTTAGATGATGGGGGAACATATGTGGGCTGATGAGTCTAAATCTATAGTGCATGGAATCGAAAAGGCCATAGACATAGACATGGAAGGTGAATTGTATTTGGGTCGAGTCTGAGTCTAAATCTATAGTGCATGGAATCGAAAAGGCCATAGACATAGACATGGGTGGTGAATTGTATTTGGGTTGAATCAGACTCCACTGAAGCAGTTGAAGCCTTTCAGACAGTGCCGGCCACAATAGAATGTGGGTTTATATGAGTTAATGTTATTATTTTTTTTTTCCTTGTGTTATTCAATATAATCCAATAGAGAGCGAGTTACTTGATTTTGTTATTTAATATAAGAGTTTTATTTGTTTTTTAGATATAGATAAAAGTTTGGGTTTTTTAATTGTGAGTTGGTTTAGTGTTTTTTGTTTGTTTAATTGTTTGTAACGAGTGGGGTAAGTATTGTCAAAGAATTTAATAAGGAGTTGGGTAATCTAGGATTGTCACAATAAGAGTTTAACAAAAGTTCCTACATTGTAAAAATCAAATCCCCAAACTGTCAGGAAAAAAAGTTTGGTCCTCATATTGTCATAATTAAAAAACCCAAACTTTTTATAAGAGTTTTGATTTTTACAATGTAGGAACTTCTGTTAAATTTCTCTAACACCGTTTCTAATTTGTATTAATTTGTATTTTTTTTTTCAACATTGTAAATTATAAAATTTATATTATTTTTTTTCAACGTTACAAATTAATTTTCATTTTTATTAATTTATAAAATAAAAATTAATACAAATTATAAACGGTGTTAAAGAAATTTGATGGAAATTCCTACATTGCAAAAATCAAAAGTTTGGTCCCCAAACTGTCAAAAGAAAATAAGTTTGGTCCCCATATTGTCAAAAAACGTGTAAAGTTTGATACCTTTTTTAGTCGTTTTTTCAATTTAAATCATGTGTTTATTTTTCTCTTAAATATGGCTCTTTTTTTTTTGTCCTAAATAATTGGGCAACTAACTGAACTCTTTATTAGACAATTTACTATTTTAATTTGTGCCGATAATATTGTGGCCCTATTTTTTGTTTTGGTTTGGTGCCCAAAGCAAGTGTGCTTGGGTCGCTTGGCCTCTCGGCGAGGGGGTGTTCAGTGGAAAGTCAGGTCACAATTCAATAGAATAGAATTAAGCATAAAGTCGATATCATACTCTATCAGCAAGCACTTGGAGAGAAACAAACTTTGGTGGAGTGAATCAATTGTGGTCGGGTCAAGTCGAGAAGATGACCTAGAAGACCTACATTTGTGCACAAGGGTGGAAAGTCCCCATTCTACATACTATAGATTTCTGGTTTGAATTTGTAATGTTGGAGAGCCTACTCATCGCCTCTCACAAACACATGGTGTAACATTTATTATTTTTTGCTATCAATACAAACAATTACCCCCGCCCAAAAATAAAAATAAAAATATCAACACCCCACCATTACATTAGCTATACGTCCTTTTTGCTTTTCATTCTGTCCTCATCAGTTTAGTTTGACTATGAAGTTCTCTAAAACTTTAATTGAAGTATAAAGCGAGCAATGAATTGAAGTAAATACACTTGCAATAAACTTTATTATTATTTTTCACCTAATGCATGTGAATATCTAAATCCGAATCACATTGCACGACGTGTGTCATTATAATCTGCAATCCATCCCTGGATAATCTCCCACTCGGATGCTCGCCGCCTGGTTAGCCATTCTGGGTCAAATGGAGAGGGACGACCGAAGTCATTACAGTGTGATCCTGAATTCAAATTTTGTGTTAGTCTTAATGAAATCCTAATGGCAAAATGAACAAAATTATGAACTGGTGAAGCCTCAAGACCAACTCGGTCACTACTCTCATTGTAGAACCAAAAAAGATTAAGGTTGGACTTGGGTTACCACTTACCAGACAGGAATACTATATATATTTCAAGAAGCTGTGCAAAATGGGTTGATTAGGAGCTGGGCATATCATACGATAAAGGGTAAAATACCCCGTACCATCTGCAGTTGTTATGGCGACAATACTGTCTGATATGTTGTGCAACACCCTGTAAGTATGGTGACACAGAAACAAAAGTTCAAACAAATTTGCCTTGATCTGAAAAGAATTTGATACAGTGCTAACAAGTATAAATAATGACCGCTATTGTGAGGAGGAGGATTTATGTAGAAGATTTTTTCTATATTATGGGGTTGTATTTTTAGTAGTTTCTTGATAAGCAAGAATTGTATTCCTATTTATTGAGGAGCTCTAGAGATGAACGACCATGAATAAGATATCTCTCCCGTGCTTGTTGTAGGGGAGTGATATTCTCTATCCAACACGCGCTTAACATGGTGGAAATAACACATCGACCTATGTACACAGGTCGCACTCATGAGCCAGCAGAACGCTACAGACAGATCGCAATATCATGCGAACTACGCTAGAAAGTGACACAGACTCCCTATCCATAAGCAATCATGACTAAAGATGTACTTGTACATATCCTGACCGTCAGCCACTGGTCATGGCCGCAAGCTACTTGTACAGACTGCCACTCCACATCATTACAGCAGACCTATAAGAACAGCTTTCACGTGCAATCCTAATCTCCACCCCTCGTTTAGGACATCCTTTACACGTGGAGAGCAAGGATACACTCTCAATCTCTATAAATACTTCTCCTATGAACTACGCCAGACCTGATTCTACTCTCCCACACAAAAACCCAGAGTAAGATACGTAGGCAGTTCGCTCTCAAGTCGAACTCGGTCTCATCCAAAAAACCTATCTCAGTCCCCCAGAGACTGTTTGTAAGGGAAAACCAAATCACTCCTTTACACTTGTGTTATTTTTCTCTACATGGTATCAGAGCGGATGATTTTTCGATCTGAATTGTCGACCATTGTGATCTCATAGTAGCAGCTAGTATTGCAAAAGGTTCTTTTCAATTAGTCTTGCTCTCTGCTATATTATTGCAGAAGTTTTTTTTTTTTTTTTTTTTTTTTTTTTTTTTCTTTCCTTTTTTTTTATCATGGCTGCACCCGGCGAATCTAATACCAATATGAGCATGAAGCTCACATCAATCCTGTTAAATGGATTTAATTATGTCTCTTGGTCCCGAGCCGTCTCGTTATCGCTCGGCGGAAAATCCAAGTTGGGGCACATAAATGGAAGTAAAAGTGCTCCTTCCACTATTGATTCCAAGTTTGAAGAATGGCAATCTCAGGACCAACTGGTCATGTCTTGGCTTCTTAACTCTATAGAGCCAAATATTGCTCCGATATTCACTTTCTCTGAAACTGCTAAGGACCTTTGGGACTCTGACAAGAGTTGTATGGTCATCAAAACAATGCTGCAAGGATTTTGAGTTACAGCAAGAAATTATTGATTGCAAACAAGGAAATGAAACATTTAATGAACACTTAAGTAAGCTGAAGATTATGTGGGATGAACTGAATATATACCGTCCACCTACGACTGATCTAAAGACGCTGCAAAAGAGAGTTGAACAAGATAAGGTGTTCCGAATATTGGCAAGTTTAAAACCCGAGTATGAATATATACGGAGTCAAGTTCTAATGGGGTCAGATGTTCCTTCCCTAGCAAATGTTTGTGCTACTGTTCACAGAGAGGAAACTAGGAAGAAGGTTATGGGAAAAGAGCCTAAATATGTTATTGAGCATGTAGAAGCTAGTGCTCTAATTGTAGATAAAAGGAGAGAGGACAATAAGCAAGGGATGAAAGAGCAAAGCTTTATCCGTACTCAAGGGAAAGGACGTCGATGCGAACATTGTAACAAGATTGGACACAGTAAGGATCGTTGTTGGATCCTTCATCCATAATTAAAGCCAAAGTTTGAGAAAACTGACAGGTATGATAGGGCAGCCAACAATGTTACTACAGATTTGTCGCTCTCAGTTGGGCAGTTGGCTAAAATTTGGCAGCAATTGGGTAAGCCTAATTTGTCCATTCCAGACTCATCACCCTCGACTCATGCATCAGGTAATCATCAATCACTCATTTCCTCTACTGTGAATAAAAGTACTTGGATAATAGATTCTGGAGCAACGGATCATATGACCAACGACCATAGTTGTTTATCTCATTTTACTTGTCAAAAAGGAAAAACAGTATCCATCGCCAATGGATCCTCTGTTCCCATCCATGGTTGTGGCCATGTTAAATTATTTTCAGATTATCCAAGTTTTGAGGCCCTATATATTCCCTCATTTCCTTCCAATTTACTCTCTGTTGGGAAACTCACTAATACTCTAAACTGTGATGTTATTTTCTCTCCCACTTCTGTGATTTTTCAGGATTAGGTCACGGGGAAGATGATTGGTGAGGGTATTTATTCACATGGGTTGTACATGTTGGAGCAGAAATCTCAAGCAATGACTGCTCAAGGGCCAAATATTTGGCACAAGCGTATGGGACATCCATCTGATCAAGTTCTGTCTTTTATTTTTCCCCAGTGTTTCTTCTCATTCTAGTACCTGTGAGGTGTGTCAATTTAGCAAACAAACTCGTTTACCATTTGGTACTTCTTTATCTGTCTCACGTACACCTTTTGAATTAATCCATTCTGATGTTTGGGGTCCAGCTCCAATTGAATCTTATGATGGATATCGTTACTTTGTTACATTCATTGATGATTTTTCACGGGCTACTTGGGTCTATTTGCTAAAACGTAAAAGTGAACTCGCATATGTTTTTCAAATATTTCATTCCATGATTGTCGCTCAATTTTCTGCACATGTAAAGATTCTTCATTCCGACAATGGAACAGAGTACACAAAAAATATTCTTGCTGAATTTTTTAGCAGCCACGGTATCATACACCAAACTAGTTGTGTCGATACTCCACAACAAAATGGTGTTGCCGAGAGGAAAAATCGACACCTCTTAGAAACCACAAGGTCTCTCATTATCCAAATGCATGTACGGAAAAAGTATTGGTCTCATGGTGTTCTTACTGCTGCATATTTAATCAACCGACTTCCAAGTCGTGTTCTTCAGTATAAGTCTCCTCTTGAAATTTTAAAAAATAAGGATGTTAGTTTATCGCATCTTCGAGTTTTTGGTTGTCTATGTTATGCTCATATATCCGCTCGTCATAGAGACAAATTAGATGCACGTGCCGTGAAATGTGTCTTTCTTGGCTACTCTTCAACTCAAAAGGGATACAAATGCTTTGATCCAAAAAACCATAGATTTTTTGTCTCACGTGACGTCCATTTTGTAGAAGACACCCCTTTCTTTCATGAGGGTAATCGGCCCCAAGGGGAGTGCTTTGATGATATGGTGCCACTTCCTACAACCAGCATGGATTCAGAAATGTTAGCTCATTCACAACCTTCTCCAGAAGATGCCTCACCAAGAATCTCTACCGTGACTCCGCCTGAAAATACTACACCTGAAAATCATACAAAAGTTTCACCTGAAAATCCTACCGAGGTTCCAGCTAATAATGTTCCTGTTCAACCTCAACTCATAAGAACATCCACCAGAGAACGTTAGCCCCCAGTTATATTGAAAGATTTCTATACATACCATGCTTCCGCATTTCCCATTCAGGAACATTTGTCTTATGCTAGTATCTCTCCGTCACACTTGGCTTTTTTGAGCTCCATTTCCACTGAGCCTAATAATTTTCAAGAAGCCTGTAGCCAATCTGTTCGGCGTAAGGCTATGAAAGAATAACTTCAGGCCCTCGATAGGAATCATACATGGGAGATTGTGAGACTGCCTGAAAGTAAGAAAGTTGTAGGGTGTCGATGGGTGTACAAAATTAAGTACAATAGTGATGGATTAGTTGAAAGGCACAAGGCTCGCCTAGTTGCCAGAGGATTTCCACAGACTTATGGAGTTGACTACAAAGAAACCTTTGCACCCGTGGCGAAAATGAACACAGTTAGAGTTCTATTATCTGTTGCGGTTAATTGTGGTTGGAAATTATTTCAGATGGATGTGAAGAACGCCTTTCTGCATGGTGATTTAAATGAAGAGGTATATATGAGTCTTCCACGTGGACATCCTCAAGAATTTCAGAAAAATTTGGTATGCAAACTTCGGAAAGCCATATATGGTCTTAAACAATCCCCTCGAGCTTGGTATGAAAAACTTGGCTAAACTCTCATGGCAAATAATTTTAGAAGAAGTTCTGCTGATTCTTCTCTTTTTATCAAGAAAAGTTTGACGGGTACCACTGTTGTACTTGTATACGTCGACGACATTGTCATTGCAGGGGATGATATGTTAGAAATCACAAAGTTAAAATCTTTTCTTCATAAGAAGTTTGCTATCAAAGATCTTGGCATCCTAAAATATTTTCTGGGCATGGAAATTGCACATTCAAAAGGGGCTTGTTTATTAATCAAAGAAAATATGTCCTTGATCTACTGAAGGAAACGGGTAAGCTTGGTGTGAAACCTTCTAGCACACCATTAGACAACTCTATTAAACTCACTTCAAAGGGAGCACCTCTTGAGAATGTGGGACAGTTTCAACGACTTGTTGGCAAACTGATCTACTTGACTATAACTCGGCCAGATATTACTTATGCGGTCAGCTTGGTTAGTCAATTTATGCACGACCCTAAAGATTCTCACATGGATGCTGTTCATCGAATTCTTCAGTACTTGAAAAGTTCACCTGATCGTGGTATATGGATGCAGAACAATGGACATACTAAGGTACAAAGGTACACTGATGCAGACTGGGCTGGATGCCCAGTTGATAGGCGTTCCACCACTGGATATTGCACATTTGTGGGAGGCAATCTAGTCACCTGGAAGAGCAAGAAGCAAGCTGTTGTAGCTCGATCTAGTGCCGAAGCAGAATATCGTGCAATGGCGTCTACCACAAGTGAATTGATTTGGCTCAACGCTTTACAGTGTGATCTTGGTTCAAGACCACAACTTCCAATGGACATGTACTGCGACAATCAGTCTGCAATCCATATTGCTTCCAATCCTGTATTCCATGAGCGAACCATGCACATAGAAGTTGACTGCCATTTTATTAGGGAGAAAGTTCAAGCCAAGATTACTTGTACACCGTATTGTCGGAGCAGTGATCAATTGGCTGATATATTTACCAAAGGGTTGCCTTCGGAGAAGTTGTACGAGATTCTGTCCAAGTTGGGTTCGATCAATATCTTCTCCCCAACTTGAGTAGGAGTAATGACCGCTATTGTGAGGAGGAGGATTTATGTAGAAGATTCTTTCTATATTATGGGGTTGTATTTTTAGTAGTTTCTTGATAAGCAAGAATTGTATTCCTATTTATTGAGGAGCTCCAGTGTTTAGAAAACCGGACCGGACCGGTGGTTGAACGGGGTCCGACCGGAACCGGTAAATTTTCGGTTCGGTTCAGTTAAAACTTGAGTTTATGGTTGGACCCTCGGTCTAAGCTTAAACCATGGTTGAACCGGCGAACCGGTTCAGCTCTAAACCGGATCACCCTTATATAATTTTTTTTTTTTTTTTTTTTTTTTTTTTTTGAAAAATTGATAATGTGGGGAGTTGAACCTAACACCTAAACAAGATAATCCAAACTCCAAACCAACATACTACTATGTATTTCTTGTATAATAAATTTATTTTGATATATAATACCAATTAATATTGAATTAAAACATATATTTATTCATTTTATTATTGTAATTATTAAAAAATTTGTTAAATAAACATCAATCGGTCCGACCGAGTTGAACCATGGTTGAACCTGGTTGAACCATTTTAACAAAAAATCGGTTCGATCACCGGTTCGGTTTTCAAAACATTGAGGAGCTCTAGAGATGAGCGACCATGAATAAGATATCTCTCCCGTACTTGTGTTATTTTTCTCTACAATAAACAATTATATTTTGTTCTTTCACGTACCCGGCCTCCACTACTATAACGGTCTCTTAGTCCATTATAAAATATGATGTTGCTACCAAATTCGGCAAGAACTTGTTTAATATTCTGAAATCACCATCAATAGGAGTTGAGTTAGTACTAAAAAATGAGACACGAACTGGATTGTCAAGTTGGCTGTGGAGAGTCTTCAGTATTAAGGAATTCACTTTAAGCGCTAGGAAATTTCCATCCAGGACAGTATACACGTTAAATATTGTAGATACTAGATACTGTTACTGGAGCAATCGAGTAAAGTAAGAACTTACAGTACCACCAAACTCAGTTGTGACCCAATGAGGCCTGGGGTCAACGCCATACAATTTGCGGCATCCTTCAGAGAACTCGCTTAGATTGAATGGAGAATATTCAAACATGGTTGAGTTGATACCATGGCCAATGGGCATTACCATTTCTGCACATGTCTAAAACAACAAAATGCACATCTTCCCCAAGTTTTCATTCAATTAAAGTAGTCTATAAAATGAAATTTATTACTGTAGTATTTCTAGCCTTATAAAGATCAAAAGATGCATGGAAAACGATATGTGATATAGAAAATTACATTTCATCGTCATAGGGAATGTGAAATATGGTCGTATCATAGCAAGAACTATTCCCCATTAAGCCGGCAACACCAGCAACTACCCTGTCAATGACGCCAATTCCTTTGGGTGCTCCATCAATGGCTTCACAAATTTCATTCAGCATGAAATGAGGCCCACGGTTATATTGGGCCGCCACACAATATAAGGAGTCCAAGTAGTCCTTCAGCTCCAAAGATGTGTTGGGCTAATCCATTAAAGAAAAAAAATTAAAGAAAATATAACCAAGTAAGCGCAGTTGGCACTTGGCAGCAACAAAAAAAAGGTTAAAGGATCAACTCATTTTACTGGCGAAACTGATAGGTATTGTTATATAGAATGTTTAAACAATTACGAGCAAGTCTTGAATTTTCTGCTGAGAATTGAAAGACCATTTGTTCCACTGGCAATTTCATCAATTTTCGACCATGACTTTCTTATGGTGTTGTTGTAACAGCTCCTGCTAGTATGCTGCACCACCAAAAAAGTAGATTTTATTACATGTATATTCTCCATCTCTTGCTTGAAGGAAAAACCAAAAGCACCTATTGTCACGTGGGGGTATTTTAGACGAAACCACGCTGCTAGCACTAAACAATTAAGAGGAAAGATAACCGGTTAAAATATAAATTAGTAGCATGTTTTCGAAGAGATTATGATAAATTGTGACTTACTTCCACCAACGACAATAACAGGACAACTTTCTGCTAGTAAGTATTTTTTCAAATGCAAAATAATTTCGGCGTAATCTGCTATGGCTTGAGCTGAGCTGAGCTGAAGTACCCAAGAGTCAAGAGTACTAGCATTCTGAAAAGCCTTTTCCTTGGACCCAAAAGGCATCGATTCCCATAGTAACGGTGCTGTACATATGAAGGGTGACTCAGCTCATAATTCGAGTAGTACTAGTAACAATAATTGACAAGTTAAGCAAATATGTAATTCCTTGAAAGTCAGCATTACTGTTGATTACTTACCTCTATAGATACCATTAGACCATTGAATCGTTCTTTTTTTTTTAACCAAACTAATTTATTAATTGCTTAATTACACCAAACGGTATCTATACACCAATAGTGTCCATATTAAGAATATTACATAGAAAAGTTGGAGGTGTGGAGAACCAAAGTTCACTATAAACAGGGAGAAAGGGATAGTCTTCATTATGTAGTTGATGAGAGGATGACCAATCTGTTTGTTGAGCTCGTGTCGATCCCATTCTTGCAAGACAATCTGCTCCAGAATTACACTCACGATAACAATGCTGAATCAAAGTTTGTGGAATTCCACTTATCAATTCCCATATATCTTCCACAATTTCCTTAATTTCCCATGGAACTTGGCTATTTTGATGATTAAGGAGATCGCATAGGAAACTAGAATCCGTTTCAACAACTATTAGAGGAATTCTAAGTTGTGAAGCTAAGCGCAGTGCTATTCTAATAGCAAAAGTTTCAGCCAGCAAAGATGTTGCATAAGGAATAGGAACAGACCCTGCACAAATGAAAGAACCATCATCCCGTCGAAATAAACAACCAGCTCCACTGGGACCAGGATTACCAAACGAAGACCCATCTGTATTTATTTTTGTCCATCCATTCCTTGGAAAACTCCAAAATACTGGAAGAAGAGTTCTTGAGTGAAACTGATTCGTCGAAACTGTAGTCCAATTTAGAACATTCGATACTAGTGCATTAATCGAACGCAGAGTACGTCTTATATCAGGTTGAGAACCATCAAACCGACTTTCATTTCGACATTTCCATATCCACCATAAAGATGTCCAAACCTGATGATATAATCATTTGTCTGGAGTCTACTTAAGGATATAAGAGACTTTAAGACATTCTGAAAACACTGGGAGAAAGACAGAGCTTGAATACTACCAAGGCATGTAGTTGTTGTTGCAGCCAAATTGCCCGTGCAAAAGGGCATTGCAAGAATATATGGTACTGAGAATCATCACCATGATTACACAATGAACACGGGCTATCCACAACAAAACCCTTGGATGCGAGTAACTCAGAAGTAGGAACAAGTCCTTTACAACACTGCCAGAGAAAGAACCTAATTTTGAAGGGGAGTCTTATTTTCCAAATCAACTTTGTCAACGGAAATTCATTTCTGTCTCTGTTCTTGAGTTGCCATAGTAGATCATATTCAGATTTAACCGTATAGCTGGCAGACTTATGTGGCACCCAAATCTGCCTCTCTGCATGGGATTGAAACCTGAGGGGAATGGAGAGGATTTTTGGAAGAATACCCGAAGGCCAAAACGGTGATTAATAACCGCCCAATTCCAATTTGTCTTGTTTGGGGATTTATAAAGTCTGCCACTCTTTCATACATGCATTCTGGTGGTCTTGGAGGTAGAGTGAAACTGGAATCTAAAGAAGGTATCCACCTGTCTTTCCATGCATCTATAGACAAACCATCACCAACTTTCCAAATAAGACCATGACTGAGTATAGGTTTCATCTTCCAAATATTTTTTAAACATGGTGATGCAGTCGATGGTAATCTAGCTTGCATAAATGACGACGCCGGAAAATATCGAGACTTAACATTTGAAGCCCAAATAGAATTAGGGTCCATTAGCTTCTATGCTTTCTTACCTAACAAAGAATAATTCTGCAGTTGGATATTGCATAGTCCCAGACCTCCGTAAGACTTGGGCGTGCAGACGAGCTCCCAATTAAAATAATGGAATTTATGTTGACTTGTATCATGCCCCCATAAAAAAGCTCGTCTTATGTGATCCATCTGATCTAGCACACCTGCAGGAATGAGAGTGCAAGCCATCAAATATGTTGGGAGTGCAAATAGTACTGACTATGCTAAAGTTAGCCTTCCTCCTTTTGAAAGTGTTGCTGCTTTCCAGCTAGCAAGTCTAGACTGAAACCGTTCAATAAGAGGTTGAAACTTATCTATTTTGGATCTCCCCAATAAAGATGGAACCCCTAAGTAATTGGGGAACTGAGTCGTTGCTGGAACTTTTAATCTCCTGGATAAAGCATTCTTGAATAGTCGCGAGAGGTGCTTGTTGTGAATAAATTGTGACTTATAATAGTTTACTTGTTGACCAGAAAATTCACAATATTTATCAATCACAACATTCAAAATATGGGCTTGCTGTAAATCACACTTCCCAAACAACAATAAATCATCAGCATACATCAAATGTGATAAGGAGCAACCTTGACGAGACAATTTGAGGCCCGTGAGTTGCTGACTTGCATGATCTTGGTGAAGCTAGAGAGATAAGACCTCTAAGCATAAGATAAACAAATAGGGAGACAGTGGGTCTCCTTGTCGAAGTCCACGAATTGGCTTGAAGAACCCGAAAGAAGACCCATTAAGTAAAACTGAGAAAAACACCGTAGAAACACAGAACATTATCTTATCAACCCAATCATCATGGAAACCGAATCTCAACAACACCGCTTTCAGAAAATTTCATTCAATTCGATCATAGGCCTTTTGCATATCAACTTTAAGAGCATATATCCTCTTATTCCTGTTCTTTCAAGAGCGGATGAAGTGGAAAGCTTCATGAGCTAAAAGGACATTGTCATGAATATCTCTGTCTTGCAAAAAAGCACTTTGGTTTGGTCCAATCAGCTTACTAAGAAGAGGACGGATTCTATTTGAGATAATCTTCGATATAATCTTATAAGAAACATTTGCTAAACTGATTGGACGAAATTGTTTAGGTGTAAGGGGATTTTCCACCTTAGGGATGAGCACCAGAAAAGTGTGATTTATATTTTGAGCAAAAGTACCATGCGAGAAGAAGTATTTAACCATGGAACATACTTGAGCACCCACAATATTCCAGTATTTAAGGTAAAAAATTACCTGAAATCCATCAGGACTTGGTGATTTGAAGTGACCCATCTTTTTAAGAGTAGAAAAAATCTCTTTATCGGTTACCGGTGCTAGTAACTGCTGATTCTCTTCATTTGATATTACAGATGGGACAACATCAAGGTAGGAATCATCTATGAGTGGATCTTCCATTGTCATAACTCGGGTATAGTACTGCACAAACTGGTTCCCAATTTGCTCCCTATCAGTAACCTCACTTCCATCAGGTTTTTTCAGGCGAACTATATTAGACTTGTGACGTCTCCTTGTAACTACTGTGTGAAAATATCTAGTATTAAGTTCACCCTGAATAAACCACATTTGACCAGATTTTTCAGCCCATAAAATCTCTTTTTGTCGGAGTAGTTTCTGGTGTTCTTCTTTGTAGTAAAGTTCTTCTTGAAATAGAGCATCTGGAGGATTAGGTAATGAAGCTATTTTGTCTAATATATTCTCCAAATAATATGCAGACCTTTTAATTGCCACATCTAGATGGCCAAAAATATTCTTATTCCACCATTTAAGCTTCTGCTGACAAATCTTCAATTTCTCTGTAAGGACATGAGAGGCGGACCCCCTTACAGATGGTTGCCAAGCTTCAGCAATAACTTCTTGACATCCTGTCTTTTCTAACCAGAAGGCCTCAAACCAAAAAGGTCTCGGGTGATATTGTGTTGTTGTATTTGGTTTAATAACCAGCATCTTGTGATCAGATTCAGTACTATGCTTATGATAAAGACAGTCATTTGGGAAGCATAATCTCCATTCAACATTTGCCAGTGCTCTATCAATGCGCTCATGAGTTCTGTTTCGTCCTTTCTGACCATTACACCAAGTAAACACCAGTCCTTTGTATCCAATATCAAACAACTCACAGTTATTCATTGCTTGTATAAGCCACTGGGCTTTAGAAGGACTGAAAGGGACCCTTCCTCGTTTTTCTTTTGGTTTAAGCACATCATTTAAATCCCCTATACACAACCACGGTTGTCTGGATGGTGGTTTGAACAGATGTAATTGCTCCCATTGTGTAGTGCGAATTACTGGATCTGGACTGGCGTAAATACCCGAGAAGTACCAAACTTTCCCACTTTCATGAATTTCAGCCTGAATAATCCATGAAGATTTATATAAAATAGTTACCGTACACAAATCAGACCACAGTAACCATAAACCACCAGACAATCCCTGAGAAGGAACAATACATGCATCAGAGAAACCAAGCTTTCGGATTAGTCTACCTGATTTCTTCCACCCTGACTTTGTTTCACACACAAATACAAGAGATGGTCTTTCTACAGTTATAACATTTTTTAGTTCCTGTATTGTTGAATTAAGACCTACACCTCTGCAATTCCAACTCAATACAATCATAGTGCTTCTTCCCTTGTCATAAACAACTAAGCTAGCAGGATCTTTCCAAAACAAAACAATACTCCAACCTAAATGAATTCAGACCCAAAGACCAATCTCACCCACCAATTTCTAGTATGAAAAACGGAACAGTGATAATTCCCACTCTGAAAAGTAGCAGTAATGACAACTACAGACAAACTGAACGAAACCCATAACCGGAGCCCAACTGTGCCTGTAACAGTGATGGAGATGTATTGAAAGTGTGAATGCTGGATCAACTCGCATAGTCACACTCCCAATTACTGCCCTTCAAAAACCACAGACTACAACAATGAAACTAGGTTCTTGTTTGCACAAATTTGTTAGCTAGCTTGACCATCTACTAAGACCTTGAGAGAAAGGAAATCAAAGTTACTCAGACAAAGGTAAAAATCGGTCGGAAACGGTCGGAATCTGATAAGAGCCCAAAACTGTAGTTTTAACCCCTTAATAATAATGTTTTTAGACCAATTATGCGAGTAATAAATAAGAGTTAATGCTAATTATGTGTTTTTATGTATTTCAGGCATGAAACTCAATTATGTGAATAAATGTGCCACTTTGGCGATATAAATGAGCAAATGGTTGGTTTTCTTTAAGAAGTTAGGATTAAAAAGGCCAAGACGGCAGTAAACAAAGACACAAAAGTCGTGAGAACTTAGAAGATTGTATCTTTGGACTCAAGCCTCGGAATTGGGGGTACCTTATGTCAAAACTACCGGCTCGGAAAGAGCTTTCCAATGGTCCAAACCTTGACCAAATCAGAGGAGTAAAAGTGGACAAAAATCCTGTTGAAGTCGAAGCCAGCTGAAAAGGGCCCTATGGACTGAAGAAATTGGGCTTTGGGCTCGATTTTCTGACCCAAAACATGGACCCTCAGCCCATACACGAAAATGTGGATATGGTCTTCTCCATTTCCACACACAAGACTTAGCTCTTAAGTATCAATTAGCTTAGGTTAGAAGGTAGCCATTAAACCTTAAGTTCTAGATCTAGTTTTTGAGTTTTGAATTAGTTAATTAATTAGTTTCCATTTTATGTTCTAGTTTCATTTCTTGTTTTAGATTAAGTATTTGAATCATTGTTTATCATTGATTAAATAAATAAAATAGTTAGTTCTCGTTAAATTCAATTTTGTTATTTAATATTGTTTAGATCTAATTCCAATTCTTGTTATTCAGTAAATTCTTAGTTGTTAATTTATATTATAATTATTGTTTAGTTGAATTTAGTAAAGTTAGAATCTTTATATGATGTATAGTTTTAATTCAATTGGAAATGATAGTTTGATGAATCAAGGCTAAACCTCCATTAGAGGGGTTTGATGAAGCCTTGGTGAAAACTTGATTGTGTAGCGTAGAAATGTTATAAGAGTCTATTCCACTCTAGAAGGAAGTTGATTCGCCATGAGAATGGGTGGAATTCCTCACATGCTAGTTATGAATTGGTAGAAATGCCATGTATAATTAGGGATTAGAACGACCAATTCTTACCGTGAGAACGTAAGAATTGGATTACAACCATCTATGCTAGTCTCTTAAGTTGGATCGAGGTGGATTCAATTCCCCCATAATTCTTATTCTAGATTCAAACCTTAGTATTCCGTAGCATTTCGTAGTTGAGTTATTCATATCTTGTTAGTTAAATTTGTATCGTAGTATAATTCGTAATCCTCTCATTGACTTTGGTAGGATTGATAGTCGTAGGAAACTTGAATGCTAAAGAACTAGGAGTGGAACGAATCTTCTATTCCAACTCTACTTTAATAGATTCGAGAGTAGAAAACAAATATCTTTGATAAGTCTAGTATAAGTTTAAATTATAGTTTTACTTTCGTTTAGAGTTTAACCACTTTATTCATTAGTAAAATTATCTTTTTACGATTATCAAATGGCGCCGCTGCCATCTTAGTTGCCTTTAGCATTGTTTTCTTTAGAATTGTTAATTTTCCAAAGTCCCATAACCCACCCACCCTTGTTTGATTCTAAATATGGTTGTCCGTTTCAGCACTAAAAATTTTCCTCGAAAAATTACACGGAGCGCGACCCGCGCCCAAGCGCCTGGAACTCCACTCTTTGGTCGAAGCGACCGCCTTTACCAAGGCAAAACATGAAGCCCCAAGTGAAGCGCTGGACCTCGAGGTTTTCCCCGAGCACTACCGCCCACCAAGGTTAAATTGGAGCCACGGGCCCAATAGCACGGAACTCAAATTTCGAACTGGCGCCACTGCGCTTTGATAAGAGCCCAAAACTGTAGTTTTAACCCCTTAACAATCGTACTTTTAGACCAATTATGTGAATAATAAGTAAGAGTTAATCGATTATGTGTTTTATGCATTTTCGGGCTTCAAAGTCCATTATGTGCAGAAATGTGCCACTTTAGCGAGATAAAGGAGCAAAGGTCGGTTGCTAAGGAGTTCTGTGATTAAATGCCAATTTTCAAGAAGACAAAGCCTCTGTAAAACCCGGTCAAAAGATAAAAAGTCAAAGTCCACGTGTGCATAAATAGTGCACAAAGTCAGCAAAACTTCCGAAGATCATATCTTTGGACTCAGACCTCGGAATTGGGCCTACCTTACGTCAAAACGACCAGCTCGGAAAGAGGTTTCCAATGGTCTAAGTCTTGACCCAATCAGAAGAGCACAAGTGGACGAAATGTTTGTCAAAGCCAACTCCAGTTGAAGAGGCCTTTTTGGACTGAAAGAATTGGGTTTTGGGCCTGATTCTCTTGCCCAAAACATGGCTCCAAGCCCATGCACGATTTTGGATCTGAAACATCAATATAACAAAACAGAGCTGTTTTCTGACTCGCGGCTGGGATTGAGTTTCAGGAAGTATAAATCGAGGGTTGTCATGTCGCCACGTTGAATTAAGAATTAATTAAAAGTCTTAAATTAGGCACGATTAGAATTAAAGTGTTCATTACCTTAATAAAATTTATTAATTATTACTGTTATCCCAAATATCAAAAACCCACCCTTCGTCTCCTCACTCCTAACTACTCTTTCGCTCCTTCAACTCTCTTTCTCTCTCTCAAATCAAAGAAAACGGCTTGCAATTAAATAGAAGTTGAACCGAATAGTCATTCTCTCTGTTCACCTTCTCCAGTTCTCCAAACTACTTCCGATCTCTCTCAAGCTATGATTCTATTAGAAAGATCAATGTGTTGTCTTCTTCACCTAAAGCCAACGCATGTCGTATACAAGGTAAAGTTTCTATCAACCTTTCTTCTTTTGCTTTGGTTGTTCTTTTCCCCCGAATTTCAAATGGTTTATGTTTTGATTCAATTAAACTATTGGTATTTTATTGGCTGAATTTGGGTCTCACAAAACTATGAAAGAAACTATTTAGTTCAAAGTGTGCGTATCTCGCCGATTTATTTGGTTTTTGTAATTCAAATATTCTGCTAGAAGGAATAAAAGGCTTAAGAGAAAGAAGGGTGTGATTGGGCAAGAGAAGAAAACACCTTATGGTCTTGGTGTTAGTATGGAATCTGGAAAGAAAAGCAATTCGAAAAGGTTTGAGAGTGTGAGGAAGTCTTTGCCTTCAAACTTCTCTGTAAGTCGATCTGAGACTCCAATTGTTGCTCCGAGATATTCTTTGAGAAGTAGTTGCAAGGAAAATAAGAAGCCCCCTTTGGCAGGAAACTTTGAGAAGTCTTTAATTGATGATGAACATAGTAAGATCACAACAAGGCGAACTCGCAGAATATGATTTTGGGAATGTGTTGTTCTTTTTTTATCAGTATTTGGAGATGTGGGAACTCAACTTTTTGCTGGGATTTTAGTTAATGGACCGGGCTTATAGTTTTTATTGGTTTTAGAAGAACTTCAAACATGTAAGGTTCTATGCTATATTGCAGTTTGATTTGATCCTTTGTGGATTTGGTTTTTGTTATTCCTTATAGAATGAAATTACAGTCTTAAAAAAAATATTCATTATAAATTTATACAAGAATCAAATAAGTTAAGGGCTATTCTTTTTTACTTCTTCATAGTGTAGAACATATTTGTTTGTACAAATAATACAATTTGACATGAATTTGCATCTTTTTGGTGGGCTATTTTTCTCATTTTTGTTATGTTAGGATCATACTCTCAAGAGGAAACTCTAACCATTGATTCCTTCATATCTAACTCTTAAGGTTTAATGGGAGGAGGTTCATTGATGAGGAAACCATGACCAACAAGGATGTTGTAAGCGGTTCTTCTTATGAGGAGTTGACGTCTAGGTATTGAGGTATGTCCATTTAATTGCACTTGAGATTTTGTAAACCCTTGAAATTGTATCATTTGGGACAAATTATAATCCGCTTTAGTTCTACAATATTTTTTTCAACTTCTTCTCGATTTCAATTGAAGTTAACCAATCTTAGAAACACCATGGATAACCATTTAATATATCTTTGTAATGCACTTTTTTAAGTTCCAGTGGCAACCATGCATATTTTACGGGTTTCAGGTTCTTCTTTATTAATACATTTCAGCTCGACTAACATGGAGTCTCATTATTAGCTAATTAAATATGGCTATATATTTCCAAGTAATTACATTGTTTAGTCAAAAATTAATTTTTTGCGAATGGGGTACTTGCTTTGCTACAACATGATTATAACATGATTATGTTGTTCTTGCTATATAATTTTAATTGATGTGGGCTTGCTATTTTAAGTGTATTATATATTTACACATTAATTGTGTGATCCAAGTAAATGCAAAATGATTGATATGCCCTTGATTCAAGTGGCATGATCTTTGGAATGTTGTAAAGCCTCAACCACAATGGCGTAGGATTAGAAATTAATTGTGAGAATTATGAAAACCATTAAACAATAGAAACGCCTTCAGTTCTCCATTCGAGAGTAGCAGGGGCTAGGAGGTTATACCACTTATAGTTTGCTTTGGGGCTAGATTTTTGTATCATGGTGCTTGAATGGTGGTACCATCATGAGATGGGGTTATTGCTAGAGATTAGACTGTTTTAAAGTGGAACAACTGTTTCACTTTTTATTTTTTTTATTTTTTTATTTTTTAGTTTTTATTTTTTTTTTACTCTTTTTCAGGAATACAACTGTAAAACCTTGACATCCACTTACTTACTTTGACATCCGATTATCAAGAGTGAATCATCATGTATGTTTTATCCAGGGAATCGAAGATATTTCATGTCAAGTAAATTAATGAAAATAATCTATACATAGATTTGTATTGCTTACACGCATTTTTAGTGTATCATGCATGTGACAGGAAAGGGGAGTTAGCATCTAATGTGGCCCTCTATGATGACCTTAGCTAAATAGTGTATGTATGTGTTGGCCTCTATGACTTATCGTTTTGTCAGAAAAGTCATAATATATTTTGTAAGAACTAAGCATTCCACAGGTATCTACGTTTCTACACTATTAGCCTATCGATGAGCTAAATAGCAGGTTTACATTATTTACTGCACTTAAGATTTCAGAAGATTTTCATACTACATACTTGAACTATTAATTAGAGTCTAATGTCTGACTTCATAGTTCATACATATACTTATCATGTTGTATGCATATTAGGTAGATTTACCGTAAGGAAATAAGGCATGGAATTTCAATCATTGGTATCTTCATGCTTCAGGGACAAAATTACTAAAAATATAAGCATAAATAATAGTTCAATAATGCACCCACACATTAGAACTACAATATCTTGGTCTGAAAGTGTTTTTCCTTTCGAATTCATTGCTTCAACTTGCGACAATCCCATATCCATATTAGTTTGAAATTCAGTTAAACTTTAGTTCCATGACTGAAAAAGTTTCTTTCTTCGACGAAATGCACACTCACTTAGGTAGCTTTTAACTTAATGTTGGTAACATCAACCTTTTATGGATAGGATTTGTTTTGTAGCATATGAGGGGGATTTTCAAGTTGGGTTTTAAGGGTGTGGTCTTTACTGGATGGTAAGCAAAGGTAGAATGTCTTGGAATTGCTTTTATGGAGTATTTAGATATATTTATGTGGGTTTCTAAGATCAGATTTTGGATATTTAGTAGCTCGGTTTCCTGACTCGCGGCTGGGATTCGTTTCCAGGGGGTATAAATCGAGGGTCACAATTGCCTCCACGTGAGATTATGGCAATAAATCAAATTCTTAAATGTGGAAACCCTTCGTATCCAAACCTTTCGTTCTCGAGACTAGAATTTAATTGTGAAAAGCTTTGAAACCTTTTGGGTTCTCCCTCCACCTCTTAGTGCTTCAACCCTCTTAGGTATATACCAGAACTCCTCTCTCCGATCCCCATATCGCTACTTCTCTCTCGGGTAATCTCCATCTCTATATGCTCTTTCAATTATATTCTCATGGCTCCCTTCACCTCTCAGTGCTTCAACCCTCTCAGGTATATACCAGAACTCCTCTCTCCGATCCCCATATCGCTACTTCTCTCTCAGGTAATCTCTATCTCTATCTGCTTTTTCAATTATATTCTCATGGCATCATTTTTTTTTACCATAATCTGAAGATTGAGATGTTGAGATGTTTTTAACTGTTTAAATTAATAAATTTTCATTCGGTGTTTCAGTGCAAATGATGTTTTCCAATAGGAATTTTTTCAGTAGTTTGTATATTTTCTATTGTTTTCCCAATAGGAATTTTTTCAGTATTTTGTATATTTTCTATTGTTAGTTTGTATATTTTCTATTGTTTTCTATGAGTTTTACTGCATATTGTTATTAAACAGGTCATTGGCGCACTCTCTCGCACTCTCTGCCTTTCTCACATTGCACTTAGGTACTCTCTCTCTCTATTTCACTATACTTTTTGGTTTTTTAAACAAAAAATTTTCCTGTTTTCTCAAGGTCCATTACTTAGGCAAATAATCAAACGTCTCAACCAAGCTAAAGAGAGTAAGATCCCATCTAAGGAAGATTAACAAGCCTCCAGTCAAGACAATTCAGGTAGGCCTTTTTTGTTTTTTATCATCCGTTTTTCTGCTTTGGCTAGAGAGTTGATCAATTTGCTGTTGTTGTAGAGTCCTTATGGCGATATAATAGATTGTGTTCTATCACCTACTTATAATTAATTGTGTTAAATTATTGCAAATAGTTTTCGAGGGCTTCAGTCAACAACACTCAGACAACTCAAAAGCGCCAGCTTCCTCTAGCACCTGCTATTCATTAGTATCTGATGGTGTGGCTTAAAGAATTTAAGCTGCATTTTTGTAGTGGAGGTCTGCTGGGGATTGATTTGGGACCAAGATATCTGGATAAAAAGGGGAGATAAGTTTTTGCAAATAGCACTATGAGCATCAATGATTTTATAGATCATAATGTTGAACAATTAAAAAGATGTGCACAGACTTACTACAGCAAAAAATGGGACTTTCAAAGGTCAAAAGAGAGGCAAAACTGCAATGTTTAGAAGGCTCTAGGTGAGTTGCATTATCTTTTTGTCTACTCGATTCACAAGAGTGATATAATTGACTGAAGTTATTAAGCTTACATTTTGCTTTTTTAAGTCACACAATGGATTTTGTACGAATCTTTTAACAAACAATCAGAGCAAAAGACAGATGTAGGTACAAAATTTGTTTACATGTCCATATGATATTTAGGAAATTGAAGTTTTTATTGTGACCTGTGGAATGTGGTTCCATGGGATGGTTTGGGTGACTAAGGTCTGATGTCTGATTGTTGGTAGCGGGTTGCCCGATTGTGAGAAGGATCCCTCACATGACAGGTTATATGATAGAAGTTTCGAAGAGAGCCAGAACCGCGTCGTGGGAGGCTTTACGAGTTGCATTACCCTTTCTTCTACATAATTAAGAAGAGTGAAATAATCAATTTAGGCAATTAAGTTATGACATTTTACTTTTTTAAGTTAAAGAATAGTTCTCCTATTAGGGCAGGAGACAGATGTAGGTAAGCAAAACACTTCACACGTCCATATGAGATTTAGGAGATAAAAGTTTTTATTGTGGACCATGGAATGCCTTTCCATGAGACAGTTTGGGTTAAAACGTCTGATGTCCACTGATGGTAGTGGGTGATTCGTTTGTGTGAATGATCCCTCAAAACATATGATAGAAGGTCCAAAGAGAGCCACAACCGGAACACATAGAAGGCTCTACACGAGTTGCATTATTATCCAGACCACCGCTTTTAAGATCATGCATCTGATATGATGGTCAAGGGTAAATGGTATAGTACCTTTTACCCCTTAATAATGAACAAACCTTTCTTACGTTAAATTGAGGGGTATATAACTGTGTGTTATGCAGTTGTAGTATTATGGAGTTGTAGTAGGAGTTTCTGATTCCTTTCTTTAGTAGTCGTTGCATCCTTAGGCTGTGTTGGTGATGCAAATTCTTGAAAAAATGTTGCAAGAGAGTAAGCCATGATTGAGAGGAAAGAGAGACAGAAAAAAAAAATCACTCATTGAAAAAACAAGTTACTGGATAAGCATGGTGATGTTGTAGTATGGTTCTTTTGTTTTGCTTTTGTTATTTCCTCCACTTCTTTTTTTTATGAAATCTGTTTTTCTCTCCATTTTTAAACTGGCATAAACTTATCACCATGTTCTAAATTTCTCATGTAATTATGTATACAAAGTCATATAGTTTGGATGTTATTGTGTTATCTTTATTTTCTTGCAATTTATGATGTCATTTAAACACAATTTTTTACTTTGTTGTAACAGACAGATATCTTGAATGAACTGAAACAATGGATCCAAAAAACTCTTCTTTGAATCCGTATGCATCATCTTATATACCACTCTCCAAATGAGGAAAAGGTAGTGAAAACAGACCAGCTTATGTGTATCCTGGAGACTCTGCTGGTGATGATAAGACTTCCTTGACCAAACATCCTGTAATCCACAGGCGGTGGACAGGCGGGAACCTTAATGAAGAATCCGAGATGGATCTGGCAATTCTTTCGAGCAACTATCTTGGGGTATCATATCAGTCCATTGTTGATGTCTACTTTGCAAACGTGGGTGATCTGGAAGCCTCCCTTGACATGCTGAAGCAACTTGAGGTTGTTATCTTTACGCACCACTGGCCTTTTAGTTGAGAGTGGGAACTAGGAAAGGTATCACTGTATCAACTTGCTCATAATCCCCTCAAGTCCCTTAACCACCCTTTGCAGCAAGAAAACATGAATGACAAGAGAAAGAGGAGAAATTAATTGTATATAGAATAAAATAAAGGATGATAATATTTTTAACAGTTTTACTTGGTCAAAATGAAAAAAGAACACTTCATAATTGCTACCTAAAATCTAAATTTTTCTTATTTACCTAAACTTGGAGCTAGAACCAGCAGATCCTTAGAACTGAACCTACAAAAACAAATTTAGATGTTAAATTTATGATATTTGGCATGTGTGATTCGTAACGACCAGGTTTGTTTATTGCAAATATGAGTACTGTTCCTTTAGCACCATCTCATGTTGTGCTCGAAGAGAGTCATATCTTTGACCAAGGCTCAGGGAAGCCAGTCTTCATCTAATTTGAACCAACATTCCACTCCAGTTGTGCTACCTAATCTTGAATAGGGGTCATCAATCATCGAAAGCAGAAGAGGACTCTCACTCACCGTTGCAAACCTCTGTTATAAAGGACACAGGAAATAGCATTGTTCATGATTTGACGCCAACGCCACTGTATACCATAGTCATGTTTTTGGTTGGGTCATCATCTACACTGGGGACTCCACTCAAGAAAACGATGTTCTATACAAAGAAAAGGTTATGAATCTTGGCGATTGTTATCCGCAACTCGGTGATAGTCAGAAAACAACACCTTTACGAATAACCTACAGGTGTGTTTCTCTATATCAAGTGTTTGATCCGTCAAAGAAATGTCAGTTCCACCCAATGCTTATATATAATATATTATTGCTTCAAATGTTAATGTAGTCCCAGGTCTAAAAGATGTTCTGGAAGCGATAGATATTCCAACGAAAATGCATATGAAGGAGTGAGGATCTTAAATGAATCAATAAGTTCTGATGAAGACATGGTAACAAATATTTCAATTGGAACAACGACTAATCTGACGGTAGAACATCATTTCCTAGAATCTCTATACATTTTAAAAAAAATAATGCCACACATGTTATATGTTAGTTATTTGTACTGTCATATCGGTATATGCTATGTTTGCTTCTTTTAGTCTTTCTTATATATACTAATTTTTATAACGAGGTGTGTGTAATAGGAATAGTGTTTTTACGTTAGCCCTCTTCCATTGTTCGTCCTCAACCTGACAAATCCTTCCTTTGTATGCATGAATCATGTTCTAATTAACAGGCAGCTTCTGATTTTTCGTGTTGTTCTTTCGCGTTTAAGTTGGTGCGACTGCTTTTTGATGAGCATAGTGAAGTCTTTTTCTTCTTCTTCTTCTTGAAGTTTTAAGTTTTTTGGTCTTTTCTTTTGTTTGTGTGATCTTTCGGCTGTGGGTTTTAAAGGCGGAATACTTTGGCTTGAATGGAAGTGGATTTTTGAGGTGGTGTAGATCTTCACTATAAGTTAATTTGTTTCCTTTTATAGTAAAATAGTGTTAATTTGAGCCGAAATTGATAACTTTTGGTTTGATAATTATAGATTTGGGTTGTGTTTGTGTTTGTGACATACTGAAATTCCATGGAAGTGAAACTGAATGTCTCGCGAGGATGATGTTTTATTGTTAGGTGTGTGTGAGTATGATGGTGGTGTTGTGTGGTTTGTGTTGGCTGGTGTGTAATTGTGGCGTTGCGTGTGTGGTGCAGGTGGTGGTAGTGTGGTGGTACTAGCAGGTGGTAGTAGTGTGGTCAGTGTGTGTGTGTGTGTGTGTGTGTGTGTGAGGTGGTAGGTGGTGGGTGGTGTAGTGGTGCTGGTGTCTACTACTTGGTGTAGGTGGTGCTGGTGAGTGGTGATGTGTCTACTACGTAGTGGTGTAGGTGCTGCTGGTGCAATGGTATAGGTGGTAGCTGGTTTAGTGGTGTAGTGATTGGTGTGTGTGGATCGATGTCTGCTGCTACTGCCTCAAGCATGCTACCTCGATCTTCGAAATCGATAATCGATGTTCTTTGTTATTCGCGATGATGCTGTTGTGTTGCTTGATATGTGTGTGATATGCAACTTTTTTTATCACGTTAACTTTTCTATGTCCATCATTTCACTATGTAACTATGTTGCTCCCATTAGCTATAGTTAATATTGCTTATTTATTTTTTTATTCATTTATTTTATATATTATATTTATTCTTTATGCAGAAAATGGGTAGGCTGTCAAACACCTCTAGAGATATAAACAAGACAACCACAACATCTTTTGAAGACAGATTCCCAATTTATGCTACTCAAAGCACCTCAAAACATAAAGCTAGCTTTTCTATATCTTTATGACTACATCTACAAGTCACACCTTAAACCAAAACTCAACCTTAGAGAAAACCCTAAAAAAAAGCGGATACTGAATTATATTCGAACTGGGTTGCCAATATAGATTAAGTTGTTGCACATCACGGAGTTATGTCACTTACCACAATTCCTCCATGAATAATTTAGTTATTATTAAGTTTTCGACTCATTTTGTATTGTATATTTCCCTCATCATAATGTTACACATTATTATCTTACTTCAAAATGCTTTCAATAATTTGGAACAAAGATGATCGAGTTACCTACTCTATATCATTCAATCATATTTTCCTTTTTTTGGAGCGCATTATTTAGAGTTCATCATCGACTTGGCTTGCTTATCAATTTTTGGTTTCCTTTACGATTAAAGAAATAGACAATACATGTGGAATTTTAAATCACATTATCAATTGTGATTCTTTATGAAATTCGTGCCGAAGGCACGGGCATTAACTAGTATAAAAACAAAGAAAAGCATAGTTCTTAACTAATCTAGTTTTAGTTTTAGAAAATGAGTTCCTTGTATCTAGGAGCTTAGGATAGAAAGTAGCCATTAGAATAGCTTCTAGATCTAGTTTTAATGGTTTTTAATTAAGTTTAGTTTCATTTCATTCCTTGTTTTAGATTAAACCTTTAAAATATTGTTATTCATTTGATTAGATTAATAAAATAGTTTATTATTATTCAATTCGTTTTCTGTCATTACATTTATAGATCTAGTTTAAATTCTCGTTGATATCATTTCTTAATTATTAATTAAATTCCAATTATTGTTTGTTAAATTAGTAAAGTTGGAATCTTGATATTATGTTTAGTTTAGATTCATATGGAAATGATTGCGGAATGAGTTTCGGCTAACCCTCCATTAGAGGGGGTTGAGAAGCCTTGATGAAAGCTTGATTCCGATTATCGTAGAGTCATCGTAATTTCTATTCCACTATAGAAACGATTAATTCACCATGAGAATGGGTTTAATCGTTCACATGCTCGACAAAATTCTCGAGTATCTGACTATAAACGACTCAATTTTTGTGTTTGGTGCATTTCATTTCATTTCCATATATTAGTGAGTGCACCATTCAAGTAACCGGGCCCTCCCTATGGAGTGTGTGGCTGTAAGTACCGGATCCTAAGTCCACGTTTAACATAATTCACGTTTTCCACTCTTGCATGTTTTCTCGGATTTTTGAGTCATGTTTCTCTATGGGGTGCATTATGTCCTTATTGCTTATTGTTTTTCCTTATAAAAGTAAAAAAAAATATTAAATAATAAACATAGTAATCTAGGAAGTCTCGGGAATCTGACTTTAAAAGACCCACTTTAAAAAAAAAACAAAACAAATTTTCTAAACTCTGTTGTAAAAACTTTTTTTTGGGGGTGGGGTGTTCATGTTTCCGTCCTAGAATGTTTTATGTCCCATTAGAGTTGCTTAGGCCATTTAATTGTATTCCGATTCGGGTTGACATAATCTATGAATTTAGAGTTCATTCGTTCGCATAACTTACGTCATGCACGCACTTTGAGGCATTTTCCACTATCTTATATGTCATCCACGGTCGGAATAGAGTGTTTTATGGATCATTAGATTGGAAATTCTCTCCTGATCATTTCCATATCTCATTCGCAAAAATCGGACCGGTAACGAAGCGGCAATGTTAGTTTGAAGTCGCGCTAAATATCGACAAAAATTCAAAAAATTCAAATTGGGCTTGGGCCTAACCCGCGCGCACCAGCAGCGCACCTGCGCCCCTTTGTTTCCACCAACAGTCGTGAGTTTTCATCTTCCAAACCGCCATTGACATACATCCAAGCTTCAAACCCTAAGGAAAATTTTTTTTAAAAAGAAACCTAACTACACCACGCCAAACATCCAAATCAATTTCAAATCTTCTCAAAAACCTTTCCACCACCACCTCCATCAATTTACAAAACCAAAAACCACCGAAAAATCCAAAGATTGGAGCTGCCGATCCACCACCGCGCCACCACCGCACCACCACCATTGTTGTTCCAGTGAAGTTGTTCCTCATTGCTTCCTACACCTTCTACAAACCCCAAATCAGTTCAAACAACCAATGGCTCAACGACGTCGGATTTTCCCAGAGCAAGCATTTACTGGCGACCACTTCGCGCCGTTTTACGGTGACGAAATGGTTAGTAGAGATTGGAATAGCTTGTGGTACTCGACCGACGACTTTTACCACGAAGAATTAGTCCGACGGTATTACAAAGCGAAATGTGCCACTTTAGTTAAAACTACAGTTTTGGGCTCTTATCTAGTTTTATTTTAGTAAACTAGTTCCTTGTATCTAGGAGCTTAGGATAGAAAGTAGCCATTAGAATAGCTTCTAGATCTAGTTTTAATGGTTTTTAATTAAGTTTAGTTTCATTTCATTTCATTCCTTGTTTTAGATTAAACCTTTAAAATATTGTTATTCATTTGATTAGATTAATAAAATAGTTTATTATTATTCAATTCGTTTTCTGTCATTACATTTATAGACCTAGTTTAAATTCTTGTTGATATCATTTCTTAATTATTAATTAGATTCCAATTATTGTTTGTTAAATTAGTAAAGTTGGAATCTTGATATTATATTTAGTTTAGATTCATATGGAAATGATTGCGGAATGATTTTCGGCTAACCCTCCATTAGAGGGGGTTGCGAAGCCTTGCCTTGATTGAAAGCTTGATTTCTATTCCACTCTAGAAACGATTAATTCACCATGAGAATGGGTTTTATATGATCTCCTTCTGAGGATACATCATCGAGGCACGAGCGTCGTCGCCGAAAGACGAATGGTGCTGGCCCATCGGGAGCTCAGGAGCCATCTCCTGAGCGTGTGCCCTCCGCTACCAGTACCGACGTGTTTAGGGATAGTATAGCTTGATGATTTTTATTTGTAGTTTTATTATTGTTAGTTATTTTAATGTAAGTTTTAATTCGGTAATTTCATTTTTGTAGTGAAATGTACTTGGAATGAAAAAAAATTAATATAATGTGGTTATTTTCATTGTGCTTGGTTGTTTCATATTGATCCCACCTTCCCAAATTGTTTGGGGGTGGTGGTATTATTTATTCCAGCATGATTTTTATATGACCCTCATTTCTAGAAGTTATTTCGGAGTTAGGATGAGAATATTGCCGATATGGGCATATCCATGAATAAATATGGGGTAGGATGAAATCTCGATAAGTTAGGTAGTTTTATCCTAAATTCAACCTAAAAGATACTAGGGTTGTTTTTAGAATCAAGAATATGAATTGTTTCCGTTTTCGGGTTTGAAAATTTTAGTATTTTCGAAAATTGCCGTAAAAGCTTTTTGGCAACTTCCCGATTCGTTTTAGCAACTTAAAACCTATAAAAACTTTATTCATTCTACACTCACAATCCACACTACACCTAACTTCCATCTCTCACCTTTCACTCCCACGTTTCCCGTTGTTCTTCACCATTTTCACAAATCAGCACCTCGGGCACTTTCGCCGCCCTAAGCCATTGTCGAAATTTTACATCGAGAGCACTGCGCCCAAAACAATAAATCCAAAACACCGAGAGCACGTGCCCAAGCCGAAAGCACTGGCCTACGACCTCACGTAGACCATAAATTTCCAATTTTCTCTTTGGTTGTTCCGGATCAGTCGGAGTTCGTTGTTCGAGGGTCATTTGGAGATGACATCCCTACAATAATACCAGAATAGTCTTTCGAAGATTTGTTCCAAAGCACTACTTATGGTGCTTGGTTTCGCGAGGTGATCACATACGTAGGCTAGGAACTGCTTATTGTAAGACCTGATGAACTTTATTCTCCAGCACTTGCATCTTATTTTTATGATAATTGTATTTTCTTTGAGAGACCGGATGGAGAACAACAAGTGTTCTCCATCAACATTAATGATGAACCAATGGAAATTACCAGGTTCTTGCTAGCATTTGTTCTTGGACTTGCTATGCCCGCTGAAATACAAGACCCATGGTGCTATTGGGTAGATAATATGCATATCTACACTTATGAGTTTTTGCATGAGTCGTATGGGGTAGGCATTTTCCTTATCGAGGACCAAGGGGAATATAACGTCGCCTTTGGTAGCCTGTCCATGAACATAGGAACTGTTATGTTTTGGATCATGCTAAACATTTTAGGGGAATGGCGTTTTTCTTCTGTGAATGATGCCACTTGGAGCGTCTTCCTTGCTTTAGCCACGGGACGTATGTGCTATGACCTTTCCAGAACCTTGATGTCTAGTTTAGCTCGAGCCCATAGCATGAGGTATAAGTACCTTCTTATGCATGTTCTAATTTCCCGTATTATGCTATGTTTCTTCCCTGTTTTTTGTACATGTTTCACGGATTGGATTACGGTCGACAGTGTGCGACCCACCAATAGTATTATTCGATCTTTCCGTGCAATGACTTGGCAAGGGTGGAGGATGCAACCTCATCAGGTTGCACCTTACACCCCGTCAGACCAAGTGGCGCTTAATAGGTTAGCAATAATAGATGATAAATGGCGGGAAGCCTGGCAAATTATCATGGCATGGCAGGGATATAAAGGAACCTCACTTCTTTATAGAAGAAGAGGATGAGGAGGATGAAGAATAAAAGCGGGGAGATAAGGTCAGTTTTAATTCCGGTTAGTGTCCGCTTATGTCCCAAGCAATTTAATTGTTAACCCCATAATGGGTGGAACTCTTATAGAGTCGTCATTTTTATTTTCTATATTAGTATGTTCTAACCTTGTTTTTTGCGAGACGTTCGAATTTCACGCTTCCATGGTATTTTTTTCTACCCTCTTTATTTAAATGCTTTGAGGACAAAGCATGATTCTTGTTTTGGGGGCATAGAAACACATGTAATTAAGGCATCCTGTTAGGATATAGATCATTATAATATGCATTTGTTTTCTAGTTAAAATTTCAAAAATTCAAAAAATATAAATAAATAAGTTATGTTATACACTTAGGAATATTGGTATTGTTTTCTTTTCTATGCTCTTAACAATCTAGAAGTCTCCGTAGCTTTTGCATCGTAATAATTGTTAGAAACTTAGGTTAATATATAGGTAATAATCTTTGCATCTATCTATAAATATTTTACATGAGTATCTATGATTGTTAGCGATAAGTTTACGAAATCTAGGCTAGAGTACTTTATTCTACAAATCCTATGAGAATATAGCCTAAAGCCTTATATGAAGCGAAACATTTGAGAAATGACACAAAGGAGAAGTAAAATCCTGATAGAGAAATCACACGTCCACTTTCTTGATCACTATGCCATATCTTAAGCGAGAATTTAGGCCCTCTTTGGATCGATATAGCCAGAAATTCAAAACTATGAATTATTTTCCGCTAATTAAGCCCCCCTCGAGCCTTTCTTTAGCCTTCCATAAACCACAATTCCTTTACCCTGTTACAAAACAAAAAAAAATTAAAAAAAAAAATTAACTTACCCAATCTAGAATAAGTCTGAGAATAGAATGAGTGAAGAAAGAAGAAGAGAAAAACCTGTGTAAACAAAAATTAGTTAGTTGCTTCAGAAAAAGAAAAGAAGTTTCCATCCAAGGAAAAGGAAAAGAAAAAAAATAGAAATAAATAAAAACTCCAAAAGTAAAATAAAAAGGAGTCAAAAGCCAAAGAAAAGAAAAGGAAAAATATGGCTAAGGATGGAAACAAAGTGTAGAAGCAAAAGTAAATAACAAAGGTTTCTCTAGTTACATAATATGAAGACTCTATTATCTCAGACTTGTCCTTTTGAATATCCATTTCCTTCCTTCTTAAACCATCTCCTAATCCCTGCAACACCTAATAAAGACCTCTAGCTCAATTAGGAATAGGTTAGTGTGATAGTAAGTGGCAGATGTGTTGATCGACTCCGGTTTCCTTGTGTGTTATTGAGATTGTAAGGTAAAGTGTGCTCCATCAAGCAAGATTTGGAGTAGATAAACTTCAGTGGAAAAATCGAGTGTCAGTATCTTGACTATTATTGTGATAACCTACTTAAGGACGCTATTCCAAGTTTTAGAAACGGACCTGTTAATGCATTTCATAGTATTACTCATTGTATATATGTTTATTCGTAGATGATCGATTATTATGCATATATTAACTTAGGTTTCACCTTGATATTTCCGTATGCGTTACTAGTGAGATGTATAGATAATTGGGAGCATGAATAAGGAAACAATAGTTTTATTTCTTAGTCGTTGTAGTATAGATGAAGTTTGTGAGTACCTTCACTGGAAAACTCTCACGAGGCTAGAACTCATCCACTAGGGAATTCCTAGTGGTTTAAGGCCTTGTTGCATATGGTCAATGCAATCCCACTCAGCGAAACGAGATTAGTTAGAACTCCATTTTTGGTCACTTATTCTAATTTCTCATATTTGCTTGAGGACAAGCAAAATGCTGTTTGGGGGTGGTTTGATAAAAGCCCAAAACTGTAGTTTTAACCCCTTAACAATCGTACTTTTAGACCAATTATGTGAATAATAAGTAAGAGTTAATCCGCGATTCGTGTTTTTATGCATTTCAGGCTTCAAAGTCCATTATGTGCAGAAATGTGCCACTTTAGCGAGATAAAGGAGAAAAGGTCAATTGCTAAGGAGTTCTGTGATTAAAGGCCAATTTTTAAGAAGACAAAGCCTCTGTAAAGCCCGGTCAAAAGATGAAAAGTCAAAGTCCACGCGTGCAGAAATAGTGCACAAAGTCAACAGAACTTCCGAAGACCATATCTTTGGACTCAGACCTCGGAATTGGGCTTACCTTATGTCAAAACGACCGGCTCGGAAAGAGATTTCCAATAGTTTAAGCCTTGACCCAATCAGAGGAGTAAAAATGGATAAAATGTTGTCAAAGCCAACTCCAGCTGAAGAGGCCTTTTTGGACTGAACGAATTGGGTTTTGGGCCTGATTTTCTGGCCCAAAACATGGCTCCAAGCCCATGCACGATTTTGGATCTGAAACATATAAAAACAAAGAAAAGCTTAGTTCTTAAAGGATCTAGTTTTATTTTAGAAAACTAGTTCCTTGTATCTAGGAGCTTAGGATAGAAAGTAGCCATTAGAATAGCTTCTAGATCTAGTTTTAATGGTTTTTAATTAAGTTTAGTTTCATTTCATTTCATTCCTTGTTTTAGATTAAACCTTTAAAATATTGTTATTCATTTGATTAGATTAATAAAATAGTTTATTATTATTCAATTCGTTTTCTGTCATTACATTTATAGATCTAGTTTAAATCAAGGCCCAATTTTTCGGGATATTAGGATATATCGGAGAGGCCAAAAAAAGATATATATCGGATATATCGATATGTCGGAGAGATAAATCGTTTTTGCCCATTTTAGTTTATTCAAAAAAAATCAAAAATCGGAATATATAATTAGATTCCATGATATATTGATATTGTTAAATTAGTCAACAAAAGTCAAAATCTCAAACGATATATGATACATCGGAATATATGTTTAGTTTAGTTTAAAAAATATTAAATTTCATATAGATAAATGATTTTTCGATAAATCGACCGATATTTTCGGCCTTGGTTTAAATTCTCGTTGATATCATTTCTTAATTATTAATTAGATTCCAATTATTGTTTGTTAAATTAGTAAATGAATCTTTATTATGTTTAAGATCCATTAGAAATGATTCTTGAGGGTAACCCTCCATTAGAGAGGGTTGATGATGATGAAAGCTTGATTCCGATTATCGCAGAGTCGTCGTAATTTCTATTCCACTCTAGAAACGATTAATTCACCATGAGAATGGATTTAATCGTTCACATGCTAGTTATAAATTGGTAGAAGTACCATGTGTAATTAGGGATTAGGAAGAACCAATTGTTAAGTAGCGATTCAATTCGGGTTCTGACGATTAAAATGGATTAGTAAGTTAAATTGAGTTAAGGTCGAATCAATCCCCCCTAATTCCTTATCATAGAATTAACACAACATTCCATAGTTAATTAGTCGTATCTTGTGGGTAGTTGCATCGTAGTTTATAATTCGTAAATCTCTCATTAGACTTTAGTTAAGATTATTTATATTTAGAGAATATTACTATGTGAAAGAACTAGGAGTGGAACGAACTTTCTACTCCACTATATATGTTCAATAGATAGAGAGTAGAAATATTTGATAAATTTAGATCAACGAATTTAGTTTTAGTTTTACTAGCGTTTAGAGTTTGATAAGTGCCCAAAACTGTAGTTTTAACCCCTTAATAATCATACTTTTAGACCAATCATGTGAGTAATAAATAAGAGTTAACACTGATTACGTGTATTTTATGTATTTCAGGCAGTAAAGTCAATTATGTGCAGAAATGCGCTACTTTGGCGAGATAAAGGAGCAAGGATTGGTTGCTAAGAAGTTCTGTGATAAAGGCCAAGATTCAAGGAGACAAAGCCTTTCTAAAGCCGGTAAAAGCTAAGAAGTCAAAGTCGGGCTTGGTAAAAGAAACACACAAAGTCGTGAGAACTTCCGAAGGCCGTATCTTTGGACTCAGACCTTAGAATTAGGTCTACCTTATGTCAAAACGACCGGCTCGGGAAGAGCTTTCTAATGGTCTAAGTCTTGACCTAATCAGAGTAGCAAAAGTTGACGAAAAGTCTGTTAAAGCCAAATCCAGCTGAAGAGCCCTTTTCGGACTAAAAGAATTGGGTTTTGGGCCCGATTTTCCAGCCCAAAACATGGCTCCAAGCCCATGCACGATTTTTGGATCTGAAGCATATAAAAATAAAAACTTAGCTCTTTGTTAATGGTAGCTAATTAGACCTAAACTATAGATAATTCTAGATCTAGTTTTAATTGTTTTTAATTAAGTTTAGTTTCATTTCATTCCTTGTCTTAGATTAAACCTTTAAATCATTGTTCTTCATTGATTAGATAAATAAAATAGTAGATTCTTACTCATTTCGATTTGGTCATTTACAATTGTTTAGATCTAAATTCTTTTATTACTTGTTTTTCATTTCCCAGTATTACCTAAGATTTCAATTATTGTTTAGACAAATTGCATAAAGATAGAATTTTTATATGATGTCTAGTTTTAATTCAATGGGAAATAATAGTTGTATGAATCAAGGATAAACCTCCATTAGACGAGTTGAAGAAGCCTTGATGAAGCTTGATCTTTGTTAAACTTAGAAATCGTCGTGATAGTTATTCCACTCTAGAAACAATTAATTCACCATGAGAATGGGTTTAATCGCCCACATGCTAGTTATGAATAAGTATAAATGTCATGTATAATTAGGGATTAGAATTACTATTTTGATATGCGAATCATTCAATTTGGATCACGACGAATCTTTGTTAGTAGGATTAAGTCGAGTTAAGGTGGATTCAATTCCCTTTAATTCTTTATCTAGATTCAAACCCTTAGCATTCTATCATTTTAAGTTATTAAGTAACTTGTTAATTGAATTCACCTCGTAGTATAGAATTCCCCTCGTAAATCTCTCACTAGACTTATGATTGATTAGTTGACACGAAATCATCGCATGCTAAAGAACTAGGAGTGGAACGAACTTCCTACTCCACTATATCTTAATTTGATTGAGAGTAGAAAACTTTGATAAATATTGACATACGAAAATAGTTTTAGTTTTACTAGCGTTTAGAGTTCTCGCGAGCTTTAGTCATTGGTAAAACTAGTCTTTTTACGTTAATCAAATGGCGCCGCTGCCATCTTAGTTCCCTTTAGCATTGGTTTCATAGTATAATTAGTCATTTTTAAGTCCCATTAAACCCACCCACCCTTGTTTGATTCAAACTGTGGTTGTCCGTTTCCGCATTGAAAAGTTCCTCGAAAAATTACACGGAGCGCACCTGCGCCCGAACGGAGCGCACCTGCACCCAAATGCCTGGAACCCTGAGCGCGACCTGCGCCCAAACCGAGCGTGACCTGCACTCAAACACTGTAACTTGAAGTTACACGGAGCGCACCTGCGCCCAAACAGAGCGCACCTGCGCCCTCTGCTGAAATTTCCCAATTTCCTCAGGTTTGTTTCAAACTTTCCATTTCTTCAAGTTTTCAGTGTTCTAACTTGTTATACACACTGATCACGCGTAAACAAGACGTTATTCATAAGCGAAGCAAGGAGGCATTCAGGTACTCTTTTCTTCCACACCTCGCATCTCCAGTTAGAGGTTTATACTCGTATAACAAGATTGTTTGGAGTGTTGTCGTATCTAGACTTAGACTTGCATGAGATTAAGGTCTGGCCGGAGAAAAACACCGAACGTAATTAACCGTCAACGTCAACAAACACGTCTATCTAGTATACCAATCACTACACCTCTAGCTACTATTCCACACACCACACCCCGACATAATGGGTGAAGAAAGAGAGACTCCTCTCTCCGACTTTTACAAAGCCTTGGCGATAGCCCTAAATCTTGCATCGTTCTCTAGCAAACCCGATTGGGGATTTTGAATCCCCAAACATATTTAATTTGTTACCCATTTTCCATGGTTTAGACCATGAAAAACCTTATCGACACATCGTAGGATTGAACAAGTCCACAACATTCCACCATCCTACGGTTGGTGCGGAACAAATTAAACCGAGGGTATTTCCCTTCACCTTAGCCCGATAATAAGGTCTTGAGTTAAGCGCCCAAAGCCTAATTCTGCGTGGACTTCGTGGACTAAACTTGTTCAACTATTTATGGAACATTTTTACCCACCCTAAAAGACGGATGAGATGCTTTCCAAGATTCATTTCTTTTCGACAAAATCCTCATGAATCATTTTTGAGGCTTGGAATCGTTTCACCGATCTCCTTATAGAGTGTCCACATCATAACCTAGCTTAAAGACACGTTAGTTCGTTGCCTTTTTCAAAGGACTTCTACACCACCATAAAGAAGTCCTTGACATAATGAATGGGGTAGTTTCCTAAGTAAAGGAGCCTCGAGGAGGCTTACAAATTTTTAGAAGATCAAACTAAGCACAATAATAATTTGGGGGTAGTGATGATATCCCCGCTCTCGCTAGTTCTTCTTCAACAGTTAAGGCCGCCGGTATGTTTGAGATGAAACCCGATCCAGAACTTAAAAATCTAATCGAATCTCTAACTAAAAAGGTATAGGCTATTTCTGTTCAACAAAAGCTTATCCCCGTCATGAATGTCAACTCCAACCCATGTAATTTCTGTTTGAGTCCTGAGCACCCTGACTCCTATTGTTCTCTCACCTATGAATAACAACAATCAGAGCAAGATAATGTTTGCTCCATTAATAGCTATCCTATTCCTAATGCCCCATGGAGACAAAATCCCAACTTCAGTTGGCGAAACAATCAACAAGTTACACCTCCAGGGTTTAATAACCAAAATGTTAGGCAAGCAAACAATTATAACCAAGCTCCACCTAGACAATGACAAGGTCAGGGGAATTATAATAATTATAACAACCAAGCGCAACCACGACAAGGTCAAGCACAAGGTCAGGCTAATTATAATAGTTATAATACCAATAGAGGTATCGATTACGGTTAACAATAATAACTATCACAACCCGCCCATAAATAATCAACGTGAGATAGTTCGGTCGCACCACTGTGGACTACTACACCTACACAACCGGATCGTGATCGGCGCTTTATATATAGGTTACCCAACAACTTTTCCAAACAATGACTCAATCAAACCAACAGATCTTACAATCCATAAATCGGGGCATACAACGGTTAGCCCAAGAGAAAGCTCAAACAAAAGGTGTGTTTCGGGCCAAGTGATACCAAACCCAAAAAAAGCGGCAAACCGCGACCTTTGAGGTAAGCGGTAATACTAGTAACGGAAACTACAACCGTAGGTGAGCTAAATTCCATCACCACTCTCCGGATTCTAGAAGAGTGGTTGATAACAAAGTAACTATGCCTATAGTTACCCATCAGTACTCCCTACACCGGATATCGAACTAGATACCGAAATAGAACCTGAAGAGCCTACCACTGTAGAGGTACCAGTTAAACCACAACCTAAGAAACAAATACCCAAGGTTAGACATCCAGTTGAGCTATACACTAAATATAGAGAGAAACCACCGTTTCCCCAGAAATTAGCCATGCTAACCAGGGATACAAACTTTGAGGAGATTAGGAACGTTTTCAAAAATCTAACGATAAACCTTCCTTTTCTCGAAGCTATTAAAAAGCTACCTAACCACGCTAAGTTTCTTAAGGAGTTGTGCACTACTAGGCGTAAGACCAACATACCTAAAGACGCCTTTCTAACTGAACAGTTCCCAACTTTATCAGAAAATAATGGAATTGTTAAGTATAAGGACCCTGGTCGTCCTACTATAAAATGCACCTTAGGACAATCCCACACGACGACCGCTTTATTAGACCTGGGGGCGAGTGTTAACTTACTCCCGTTTTATTTGTATAAACAAATAGGTCTACAAGAAATGCAACCTACAAAAATGACGTTGCAGTTAGCGGACAGGTCTATAAAGTATCCTAAGGGTGTAGTGGAAAACGTGCTTGTTAAGGTTCGTATTTCTACTATCCTGCAGATTTTGTTATCCTCGATACTGAAAGTCGCTAAGGACTCAGACCGATCATCTTAGAAAGCCCTTCTTCTTAACCGCCAACGCTTATAAATTGCCGCGATGGTAAGATGTCCTTATCTTTTGGCCATCTTTCTATTGAGGTAAATGTTTTTAAAATGATGAAACAGTTACCAGAATTGTCTATAGATGGGGAGGTTAGCATGATTGAGAGCTTAGCTCAAGATTATTTTAACAACACGTTTCCCGAAAACAATATGTACAAATTCCTTTCTTTTGGAACTTCAGATTTTGTAAATGACTCCTACTTAGAGGAAGTCAACACCATCCTTGAGTCCACACCAATTGTAGACCCTTCGGTTGCTCCTTATACTGAGTATGAAGACTTGCTACCTAAGCAAGTATTCATTATGCCCCCCCTGACGAAACATCTATTGACTTTCCTTCCACCCCAGTGCTTAAACCTCTTCCCCCGGAGTTAAAATATATTCAACTTGATCCGGATGGTAGTCATCCGGTAATTATATCTTCTCTGTTATCTAAGGATGAAGAGACACGTTTAATCAGGGTGATTAGGGAACATCGGTCTGCGATTGGTTGGTCCCTAGCCGACATTAAGGGAATTGGCCCTAATGTTTGCACTCATCATATCCATTTGGAGGATAACGCGAAGACTTCTCGAGAACCTCAGCATCGCTTGAACCCTGACGATTACTCGATGCGGGTATCATATACCCAATATCCGATAGCGAATGGGTAAGTCCCATTCATGTAGTTCCTAAGAAATCGGGGGTTACCATGGTACATAACGCTAAGGGTGACTATGTTTTCCCACAAGGTTCTATAAAATGGAGAATCTGTATTGATTACAGACGTTTAAATGCTATGACACGAAAGGATCACTTTCCCTTACCTTTTATAGATCAGATGCTCGAACGTCTAGCTGGTCATGCTTTTTATTGTTTTCTGGATGGCTACTCTGGCTATTTTCAGATTATTATTGATATTGATGACCAAGAAAAGATTACATTCACGTGTCCCTTTGGAACGTATGCCTATAAACGAATGCCTTTTGGCCTTTGTAATGCTCCTGGTACCTTCCAGCGGTGTATGCTTCATATATTTAGTGACATGGTAGAGCGCTTTATGGAAAGTTTTCATGGATGATTTTTCTATTTATGGAGACTCCTTCACAGATTGCTTGTCAAACATGTCTAAGGTTTTGACACGGTGTGAAGAAAAGAGCTTCGTTTTAAATTGGGAAAAATGTCATTTCATGGTGAAAAAGGGCATAGTACTAGGTCACATTGTATCTAGTGATGGAATCAAAGTAGATAAGGCCAAACTAGATAAGATAGCGACTCTACCTATACCACATACTGTCTGTGATATTAGAGCCTTTTAAGGCCATGCAGGTTTTTATAGGCGCTTTATTAAATATTTTTTGAAAATAGCTAGGCCTTTAACTAATCTGCTTTTAAAGGATGCCATCTTTGATTTTAATTTTAACTGTAAGCAGGCTTTTGAAACTTTAAAAGCCGCCCTAACCTCTGCACCAATTATACATCCCTCGATTGGTCTAAACCTTTCGAACTCATGTGTGATGCTAGTGATTATGCGGTTGGTGCCGTCTTGAGACGAAACTAGATAATAAGTCCATGTTATTTATTATGCTAGTAAAACCTTAAACGATGCTCAACGGAATTATACAACTACTGAAAAAGAATTCTTAGCTGTCATTTATGCTTTAGATAAGTTTAGTCCTTATTTGGTTAGTTCTAAAACTTTAGTTTACACGGACCATGCGACCTCTTTAGGTACCTTCTTGCAAAGAAGGATGCTAAAGCAGATTAATCGATGGATTCTTTCTCCGCAAGAGTTCACATTAGAAATAAAAGGACAAAAGAGGGGTCGAAAATGTAGTTGCCGACCACTTATCTAGGCTTACAAACGACGATGATAGTGATTCTGAGTCCATACCGAACTCTTTTCATGATGAGCATCTGTATGCTATTTTTTCAGCACCTTGGTATGCTGACATTGTAAATTATTTAGCGGCTGATGTTATTCCTTATAATTGGTCAAGAAATGAACGTAAGAAGTTCTTGGCCAGAGTTAAGTTATACTACTGGGATGAGCCCTACCTTTTTAAGTATTGTGCGGATCAGATTATTCGTCGTTGTATTCCCCAGTGGGAATATAATGAAGTTCTATCGTTCTGCCATGACAAAGAGTGTGGTGGCCATTTTAGTGGGATGAAAACAGCCGCTAAAGTTCTTCAATGTGGATTTTATTGGCCTACCCTTTTTAAGGATGCCCAAGTGCATTGCAAGACGTGCATTCGTTGCCAACAACTTGGGCGAATCACGAAGCGTAATATGATGCCATTAAACCCAATCGTGATAGTAGAAATTTTTGACGTTTGGGGCATTGATTTCATGGGTCCCTTCCCTGTTTCCCACGATTTCATTTATATTCTATTTGCCGTGGACTACGTGTCTAAATGGATAGAGGCCATGGCTTGCCGTAGCAATGACCATAAGACAGTTGTATTTTTTATTAAGGAGTATATTTTTTGTCGTTTTGGCATTCCTAAAGCCATCATTAGTGATGGTGGAACACATTTTTGCAACAGAGTTGTTGCATCTCTAGTGAAAAAGTATGGAGTTACACACAAGGTAGCAACTCCTTATCATCCACAAACTAGCTGACAAGTAGAAGTTTCTAATGGGGAAATCAAATAGATTTTAGAAACAATCTGAAAATCGATAGGAAAAAGGTCAAGCGCGTCTATCGGATGCCTTATATATGGGGCGGCTTTCAAAACTCCTATAGGTATGTCTCCCTTTAGACTTGTATTTGGAAAACCTTGTCATTTGCCCGTTGAATTAGAGCACCGTGCTCTGTGGGCTATAAAAAGCCTTAACTTCAATATTGATGAGGCGGGTGTCAAACGTAAGTTGCAATTGAATGAGCTTGAGGAAATCAGTAGCGATTCTTACGATCTCGCGAAAGATTATAAAGCTAACATAAAACGTGTTCATGATAAGCAAATCTTGCGCAAAGAGTTTGTGGTCGGTCAAAAGGTCTTGCTTTACAACTCCCGTCTACATATTTTCCCAAGGAAACTAAAAACCCGTTGGTCTAGTCCTTTTTAAGTTATGAAGTCACCCCCTACGGGGCAATCACCTTGGTAAATCCCAAGGACAACGGTACCTTTCAAGTTAATGGTCAACGGTTAAAACATTTTCACTTAACTTCGTCTCTCGATGTAGAGGAAGTCCTTTTACGGGACCACGTCTCTATGAGGACTGGCCTTTGTCATTTGGTGTACTTCCTTTCACTTCCATATAGTGGTAAGTGCACCATTCAGGTAACCGGGCCCTCCCTATGGTGTGTGGCTGTAAGAAAGTACGGATCCTAAGTCCACGTTTCACATAATTCACGTTTTCCACTTTTGCATGTTTTCTCAGTTTTTGAGTCATGTTTCTCTATGGGGTGAATTATATATTTATTGTTTTTCATTTTTCTTATAATAAACTAATAAAAAAATAAAATAAAAATTTTAAAATCATAGAAATAGCAATCCAACAAGTCTTGGGAATCGGACTTTAAACGACCCACGTTTAAAACAAATTTTGTGTTTAAAAATTTGTTTGGGGGTGGGCAGTCGGTCTTTCCATCCAGATTGCTTGAACTTTCCATTTGTGTTGCTTAGGTCCGTTAGTCGTAGTTCATTCGGGTTGACGTTATCTATAACTTAGATTTCCTTCGTTTCGCATAACTTACGCCACACACGCGACTTCGAGGCATTTTTCCACCTTCTTATACGTCACCCATGGTTGGAATTGAGTGTTTTATGGATCATTGGATTAGAAATTCTCTCGATAATTTCTATAACTCATTCGCCAAAATCGGGACCCGAAGAACGGCGGCAAATTGAATTTGAAATTGCGCGAAATATCGAAAAAGTTCGAATTGGCTTGGGCAGGCCCCAAACCAAACCGCGACGCGTCGGGTAATGGCGTCTCCTTCCTTCCCAAAACGCAAATAGTCGATTTCCTTTTCCATCCCGCCAGTTAACAAGGTTTAAAGGAACACCTAACAACCAAAAATAAAAAAAAAAAAAAAAAAAAAAATAAATAAATAAAAAAAACACCTATTTACACCACGCCCATTGTTAACCACCAGCCCGAGTTATCTCAAAAAAAAAAAAAAAATCCCAAACCACCGAAAACAGCCACCAATTCAAGCTTCCAACCTGCCACCGTACCCACCATTGTTTTTAGTGGTTTTTCATCAAACTCGCCTCCTCCACCGTCTACAAAACCATTGTTTGTTTCAAAAACTTCAATGACGCTACGACAAAGAATTTTGCCGGAGCACGCGTTTACTACCGACCGCTTCGCACCATTTTACGACGCGGAGATGATTATGAGGGATTGGAACGGACTGTGGTACTCGACTGAGGAGTTCTATCACTATGATTTGGTAGAACAGTTTTATAAGAAGCGAGAATTATAGGGGGATAGGATTTTTATTAAGGTAGCATGAACGAGGAGGGAAGTAACGAGACAGTTGTTGGCTGAGCTTTTAGGCGTACGCCTGAAAGCAACCTAGAAGCCACCATTCGAGGAATCGCGCGATATCTTTGGAGTTCTGCTTTGATGAAAGATATTGTCGTGGAGGGTGAATACAATACGAAGTTCTCATTCGTCCCCGATCAAGTCGAGAACCAACCAACCGACCGTATCTCGGTGGATTGGTAGGAACGCCCTCGGGGAAAGAAAAAGTCGGCCGACATCGGATCCGCAATGTCCGCGACGTTCTCGGATTTTGCAAGCGAATAAGTATAATTTCTGCATCCTCGAGTTAATTTTAAATGTGATTAGAGGAGTGGGAAAGAGCATTGTGCCTCTTCCGTATTGATCACTAAGATCATGCTCTCATTTAGAGTCGCCGCAAAATCTGCTCCTATTAAGATCAAATTGCATTCTAATGCAAGTATTTATACGATTGCATCCAAGAGACTTGGCGTTATGCGAAGGAAATGTAGTTGAGTTGGAGGATGAAATGGAAGATATGACATGTCTGGATGAAGATGCATTAGATAGTTGTAGTTCTAATTTAGAACGCATGCAAGTGTTGCAAAAAAAACTGCGTTGCGTTTATGGTATTTGTGAAGATATCCGAGATAGACAGATTGTAGTTCGAAATAAACAAAGCGAACCTCGGCGAGTTGAAATGCTCGAAAGGGGTCGGGAAGATATCTTGTCTAACATGGAGACTATCCACCAAAGATCACCAAGCCCATTATGCGATCTTTTCGGATGAGATGGAAACCTGGCGCTTGTTCCGAATAAAGATGCTACGACGCATGCCACCCTTGGAGGATTCTGTTTTAGACGAGTCTGAGAGGCATGAGCGTCGTCGCCGAAGGACAGATGGCTCATGCCATTCTTCATCCCAGGACCAATCTCCATCTCAGGGTCCATCTTCATCACATGGCTAGGTGTTCACCATCATTTTGTGTTCGCTGTTATTTCATTGTTTTTATTGTTTTATTAGTTGGATTTTAATTCAGTAGTTAAATTTAAATATTAATTTGTTTGTTTTATGTTGTTTGGATTTAAATTTTTTTTAATATAATTGGTTATTTTCGAATTGTGCGTGTTTTTATCATTAATCCCACCTTCCCGAATTGCTTGGGGGGTGGTAATATTTATACCGAGCATAATTCGTTATATGATCATCTTCTGTAAAGTTGTCTTGGAGTAAGGTTGAGAATTTGGCCGATATCGGCATATCTATGATTATGTGTGGTGGTAGCATGAAATCTAGGAGAGTTTAGAAGTTACTATTCTAAATCCAGTATAAAAGATACCAAGGTTGTTATAAAATCAAGAATATGGTTTGTTTCCGTTTTCGGGTTTGGAAATTTTCTATTTCCGAAAATTGCCTTAAACAATTTGGCAACTTGCCGATTCGTTTTAGAAGCTCAGAACCTATTTAAACTTCCTTCATTCTACACTCACAACCCACACTACACCCCACCATCATCTCTCACCTTTCACTCCAAGCTTTTCCTTCTTTTTCCTTGTAAACTTCTGCTTTAGCACTTACGATACCGCACTCGATGCCAAAGCGCGACTTGTGCCCTAGACATCGCCAGAAATTTTACTCGAGCGCTGCGCTTCAAGTTGAGCGCCGACTCGCGCTTCAAACATGTAAATCCAAAAACACCGAAAGCGCTGCGCCAAAGTGGAAGCGCACCTGCGCCTACCGACCTCAAGTAAACGAAAATTTCCAATTTTATGAGGGTTGTTCAGGGATTTTGGAGCTATTCCAAAGAGTAGTTGAGATGACATCTCCTATAGTCATACGAGCGAACAGTCTTTCGAAGACATGTTGGGAACCGAGACCTATGGACATTGGTTTCAAAGCGAGGATCCCTAGTTGATTAGGATGGCCATCCACCGGTAAGTGATGACGATTCATATTTAGCACAGCTTACTGCTTATTTCTACAACCACGTTAGTTTCTATTGTAATCAGGATGGAGAACAAGAATTCTCCGTCATAGTCGATGACACGACACTAGAATTCAATAAACATGTGGTAGCTTTAGTTTCGGGATTACCAATACCTGATCCTGTTCACACATGGGGATATATGACCGATAATGCATACCTTTATGATTATACATATTTCCACGAGTATTATGGGGGAAGGGTATTTCGAGTAATGGACGAGGCTTATATAGCATTGCCCTTGGTAGCATGTCCCTAAACGTAGGCACCACCATGTTATTCATCCTAATGAATATTTTGGGGGAATGGCAGTTCACTTCTGCAACCAGTACTGCTGGTGACATTTTCCTCGCTTTGGCTGAGGGACGTCGCCGATATGACATTCCCCGGGTTTTAGTCGCTAGTCTTAAGAGAGCCCAAAGCATGAGGCGTAAGTATCTTCTTATGCCTGTTTTGGTAAACCACATCATGCGTAGTTGTTTACCTGTATTCTGTGCCCAATTCACAAATTGGAAAATGGTTGAAGTCATGAGACCCACCAATTGGGTGGTTCGCTCATTGCGAATTATGACTTGGCCGGGATGGCAGGTGCAGCCTCATTTGGTCGCCCCGTACATTCCATCAGACATAATAACATTTAACAGGTTAGCATTAGTAGATGATAAATGGTGGCAAGCTTGGCAAGTTAAAATGGCCTGGCGGATGCGAAGGAACCCCATCTCTTTGATGAGGAGGAGGATGCTTAAGCGGGAGATAAGGTAAGTTTTTAGTTTTGTTATTGTATGCTTATGTCCCAAGCAATTTAATTCTGTTAACCCCATAATGGGTGGAACTCTTATAGAGTTGCGTCAGTTTTCCTTCCTATATTAGTATGTTCTACCCTTGTTTTGTAGATGTTCCAGAATTTCACGCGTTTCAATGGTATTTTCCTACCCTCGTTATTTAAAATACTTTGAGGACAAAGCATGCATTTTTGTTTAGGGGGCATAGAAACACGTGTAATTAAGGCATCTGTTAGGATATAGATATGTATAATATGCACTTGTTTTCTAGTTAAAATTTTTTAAATTCAAAAATATAAATAAATAAGTTTATGTTATACACTTAGGAATATTGGTATTGTTTTCTTTCTCTATGCTCTTAATAATCTAGAAGTCTCACGTAGCTTTTGCATTAGAATAATTTTTAGAAACTTAGGTTAATATGTATGTAATAATCTTTGCATCTATCTATAAATATATTACATGAGTATCTATGATTGTTAGCAGTAAGTTTCTGAAACCTAGGCTAGAGTACTTATTCTACAAATCCTGTGAGAATATAGCCTAAAGCCTTATATGAGCGAAACATTTGAGAAATGACACAAGGGAGAAGTAAAATCCGGATAGAGAAATCACACGTCCACTTGCTTGATCACTATACCATATCCTAAGCGAGAATTTAGGCCCTCTTTGGATCAATATAGCCAGAAATTCAACCCTTATGAAATTATTTTCCGCTAGTCGCCCCTCTGAGCCTTTCCTTAACCTTCCATAAACCGCAAATCCTTTACCCTATTACAAAAACAAAACAAAATAAAAAATTCAACTTACCCAATCTAGAATAAGTCTGAGAATCAAATTAGTGTAGAAAGAAGAAGAGAAAACCCTGTGTAAACAAAAATTAGTTAGTTGCTTCAGGAAAAGAAAAGAAGTTTCCATCCAAGGAAAAGAAAAAAAAATAGAAATAAATAAAAACTCCAAAAATAGAATAAAAGGGAGTCAAAAGCCAAAGAAAAGAAAAAGAAAAATATGGCTAAGGATGGAAACAAAGTGTAGAAGCAAAAGTAAATAACAAGGTTTTCTCTAGTTATATAATATGAAGACTCTATTATCTCAGACTTGTCCTTTTTGAATATCCATTTTCTTCCTTCTTAAACCATCTCCTAATCCCCGCAACACCTAATAAAGACCTCTAGCTCAATTGGGAATAGGTTAGTGTGATAGTAAGTGGCAGATGTGTTTGATCGACTCCGGCTTCCTTGTTTGTCATTGAGATTGTAAGGTAAAATGTGCCCACTGCACACTGGAGTAGTGAAACTTGAGCGGGAAAATCAGAGTGTTTGTATCTTGACTTATATGTGAGAACCTACTTAAGGTCGTTATTCCGAGTTCTCAGAAATGGACCTGCTATTGCATTTCATAGTATTACTCATTGTATATATGTTTATTGTAGATGATTGATTATTATGCATATATTAGCTTAGGTTTCGACTTGATTATTCTATATTCATTGCTAGTGAAATGTATAGTTAATTTAGAGCATGAATAAGGAAACAATAGTTTTATTTCTTAGTCGTTGTAGCATAGATGAAGCTTGTGAGTACCTTCACTGGAAAACTCTCAGGAGGCTATAACTCGTCCACTAGGGAATTCCTAGTGGTTTAAGGCCTTGTTGCATATGGTCAATTCAATCGCACTCAGCGAAACGAGATTAGTTAGAACTCCATTTTTGGTCACTTATTCTAATTTCTCATATTTGCTTGAGGACAAGCAAAATGCTGTTTGGGGGTGGTTTGATAAGAGCCCAAAACTGTAGTTTTAACCCCTTAATAATCATACTTTTAAACCAATTATGTGAGTAATAAATAAGAGTTAACACTGATTACGTGTATTTTATGTATTTCAGGCAGTAAAGTCAATTATGTGCAGAAATGTGCTACTTTGGCGAGATAAAGGAGCAAGGATTGGTTGCTAAGAAGTTCTGTGATAAAGGCCAAGATTCAAGAAGACAAAGCCTTTCTAAAGCCCGGTAAAAGCTAAGAAGTCAAAGTCAACGCGGGCAAAAACAGCACACAAAGTCAGCAGAACTTCCGAAGGCCGTATCTTTGGACTCAGACCTCCGAATTGGGTCTACCTTATGTCAAAACGACCGGCTCGGGAAGAGCTCTCTAATAGTCCAAGTCTTGACCCAATCAAAGGAGCAGAAGTGGACGAAAAGTCTGTTGAAGCCAAATCCAGCTGAAGAGCCCTTTCCGAACTAAAAGAATTGGGTTTTGGGCCCGATTTTCCAGCCCAAAACATGGCTCCAAGCCCATGCATGATTTTTGGATCTGAAGCATATAAAAACAAAAGCTTAGCTCTTTGTTAATGGTAGCTAAATAGTCCTAAACTATAGATAATTATAGATCTAGTTTTAATTGTTTTTAATTAAGTTTAGTTTCATTTCATTCCTTGTCTTAGATTAAACCTTTAAATCATTGTTCTTCATTGATTAGATAAATAAAATAGTAGATTCTTACTCATTTCGATTTGGTCATTTACAATTGTTTAGATCTAAATTCCTTTATTACTTGTTATTCATTTCCCAGTATTACCTAAGATTTCAATTATTGTTTAGACAAATTGCATAAAGATAGAATTTTTATATGATGTCTAGTTTTAATTCAATGGAAAATGATAGTTGTATGAATCAAGGCTAAACCTCCATTAGAGGGGTTGAAGAAGCCTTGATGAAGCTTGATCTTTGTAAAACTTAGAAATCGTCGTGATAGTTATTCCACTCTAGAAACGATTAATTCACCATGAGAATGGGTTTAATCGCTCACATGCTAGTTATGAATTGGTAGAAATGTCATGTATAATTAGGGATTAGAATTACTATTTTGATATGCGAAGCATTCAATTTGGATCACGACGAATCTTTGTTAGTAGGATTAAGTCGAGTTAAGGTGGATTCAATTCCCTTTAATTCTTTATCTAGATTCAAACCCTTAGCATTCTATCATTTTGTTATTAAGTAACTTGTTAATTGAATTCACACCTCGTAGTATAGAATTCCCCTCAGTAAAATCTCTCACTAGACTTATGATTGATTAGTTGACACGAAATCATCGCATGCTAAAGAACTAGGAGTGGAATGAACTTCCTACTCCACTATATCTTAATTTGATTGAGAGTAGAAAACTTTGATAAATTAGACATACGAAAATAGTTTTAGTTTTACTAGCATTTAGAGTTCTCACAAGCTTTGTTTTGATAAGAGCCCAAAACTGTAGTTTTAACTCCTTAACAATCGTACTTTTAGACCAATTATGTGAATAATAAGTAAGAGTTAATACTGATTACGTGTTTTTATGCATTTCAGGCTTCAAAGTCCATTATGTGCAGAAATGTGCCACTTTAGGGAGATAAATGAGCAAAGGTCGGTTGCTAAGGAGTTCTGTGATTAAAGGCCAATTTTCAAGAAGACAAAGCCTCTGTAAATCCCGGTCAAAAGATGAAAAGTCAAAGTCCACACGGGCAGAAATAGTGCACAAAGTCAGCAGAACTTCCGAAGACCATATCTTTGGACTCAGACCTCGGAATTGGGCCTACCTTATGTAAAAACGACCGGCTCAGAAAGAGCTTTCCAATGGTCTAAGCTTTGACCCAATCAGAGGAGTATAAGTGGACGAAAAGTTTGTCAAAGCCAACTCTAGCTGAATAGGTCTTTTTGGACTGAAAGAATTGGGTTTTGGGCCTGATTCTCTGGCCCAAAACATGGCTCCAATCCCATGCACGATTTTGGATCTGAAACATATAAAAACAAAGAAAAACTTAGTTCTTAAGTTATCTAGTTTTATTTAGAAAACTAGTTCCTTGTAATGGTAGCTAGGGTTAGATTAGAATAATTTAGATCTAGATTTAGTTTTACATTAATTCATTAGTTAATTCTTGTTCAATTTCATTATTACATTATTGTTATTCATTTGATTAGATTAATAAAATAGTTTATTATTATTCAATTCGTTTTTTGTCATTACATTTATAGATCTAGTTTAAATTCTTGTTGATATCATTTTTTAATTATTAATTAGATTTCAATTATTGTTTGTTAAATTAGTAAAGTTGGAATCTTGATATTATGTTTAGTTTAGATTCATATGGAAATGATTATGAATGATTCTCGCTAAACCTCCATTAGAGGGGTTCTAAGCCTTAATGAAAACTTGATTTGTGTTAGTGTAGAATAGTCGTAATTCCTTTCCACTCTAGAAATGATTAGTCACCATGAGAATGGGTTTAATCGTTCTCATGCTAGTTATAATTGGTAGAAATGTCATGTGTACTTAGGGATTAGGAAGAACCAATTGTTCTGCGAAGCAGTTCAATTCGGATTACGACGATTCGTCGTTAGCAAGTTAAGTTGAGTTAAGGTGGAATCAAATCCCCCCTAATTCCTTATCATAGAATCAACATAGTATTTCTGTAGTTGAATTATCGTATCTTGTTAGTATAAATTGAATCCGTAGTATAATCGTAGAATAGAAATTTCACATAACACATTACTCTTACCATTGTTCTTTGTGTTTGTTCAATTGAATTTGTTTAAGTCTTGAGAGTTAAGAGTGGAACGAATCCTGACTCTATATATATTGCATGAATCTATATGTGAGAGTAGGAAATAAAATATTGATACCGTAAGAAAACTAGTTCCTTGTATCTAGGAGCTTAGGATAGAAAGTAACCATTAGAATAGCTTCTAGATCTAGTTTTAATGGTTTTTAATTAAGTTTAGTTTCATTTCATTCCTTGTTTTAGATTAAATCTTTAAAATATTGTTATTCATTTGATTAGATTAATAAAATAGTTTATTATTATTCAATTCGTTTTCTGTCATTACATTTATAGATCTAGTTTAAATTCTCGTTGATATCATTTCTTAATTATTAATTAGATTCCAATTATTGTTTGTTAAATTAGTAAAGTTGGAATCTTGATATTATGTTTAGTTTAGATTCATATGGAAATGATTGCGGAATGAGTTTCGGCTAACCCTCCATTAGAGGGGTTGAGAAGCCTTGATGAAAGCTTGATTCGATTATCGCAGTAAAGTCGTAATTTCTATTCCACTCTAGAAACGATTAATTCACCATGAGAATGGGTTTAATCGTTCACATGCTAGTTATGAATTGATAGAAGTGCCATGTGTAATTAGGGATTAGGAAGAACCAATTGTTCTGCGTAGCAGTTCAATTCGGATTACGATGATTCGTCGTTAGTAAGTTAAGTTGGGTTAAGGTCGAATCAATCCCCCCTAATTCCTTATCATAGAATTAACGCAGCATTCCGTAGTTAATTAGTCGTATCTTGTGGGTAGTTGCATCGTAGTTTATAATTCGTAAATCTCTCATTAGACTTTAGTTAAGATTATTTATACTTAGAAAACATTACATGTGTAAGAACTAGGAGTGGAACGAATCATCTACTCCACTATATCTCAATAGGATTGAGAGTAGAAATCTTTGATAAATTTAGATCAACGAATTTAGTTTTAGTTTTACTAGCGTTTAGAGTTCTCATATCGCTTTATTCATTAGTAAAACTATTCTTTTACGTTTATCAAATGGCGCCGCTGCCATCTTAGTTTCACTTTCGCATTGTTTTCTTAGTATAAGTACTCTTCTTAAAGTCCCATTTCACCCACCCACCCTTGTTTGATTCATACTGTGGTTGTTCGTTTCAGCATTGAAAAGTTCCTTGAAAATTACCGGGGCCTCTTCGCTTCAAACGCCTGGAACCACGAAAGCACGACTGCGCCCAAACCGAAGCGACCGACCGCTCAAACACTATAACTTGAAGTTACACTGAGCGCACCTGCGCCCTCAGCTGATTTTTGCCGGATTTCCACAGGTTTGTTTCGAACTTCAATTTCTTCAAGTTTTCAGTGTTCTAACTTGTTATACACACTGAGCACGCGTAAACAAGACGCTATTCATAAGCGAAGCAAAGACGCAATCAGGTATTCCTTTCTTCCACACCTCACATCTTCTGTTAGAGGTTTATACTAGAATATCAGGATTGTTTGGAGGTTGTCGTGTTTAGTTAAGTTTGGTCTTAACCTTGTAGGAGATTAAGGTCTGGTTGAACAAAAACACCTAACGTAATTACAGGGCAACGTCAACAAGCACGCCTATCTAGTATACCACTCTTTGCACCTCTAGCTACTATTCCACATACTCTACCGGACACAATGCCCGACGAAGGAGACACTCCTCTCTCAGACTTTTATAAAGCCTTGAGCGATAGCTCCAAATCTTGCATCGTTCTTGCAGACCGATTGGGGATTTCGAATCCCCAAATATTTTTAATTTGTTACCCGTTTTCCATGGTTTAGACCATGAAAACCTTATCAAACACACGCGTAGGATTGAACAAGTTCTTACAACATTCCACCATCCTACGGTGAGTCCGAACAAATTAAACTTCGAGTATTTCCCCTTCACTTTAGCCGATAAAGGCGTCTTGGTTAACCTGCGCCCTAATTACGTGGACTCGTGGACTAAACTTGTTCAATTTGTTTATGGAACATTTTACCCACCCCTAAAGACGGATGAGATGCTTTCCAAGATTCATTTCTTTTCGACAAAATCCTCATGAATTATTTTCAGAGGCTTGGAATCGTTTCACCGATCTCCTTATAGAGTGTCCACATCATAACCTAATAAAGACATGTTAGTTCATGCCTTTTTCAAAGGACTTCTACACCACCATAAAGAAGTCCTTGACATAATGAATGGGGGTAGTTTCCTAAGTAAAGGAGCCTCGAGGCTTATAAATTTTTAGAGGATCAAACTAAAGCTTAAATAACAACTGGGGGTAGTGACGATATCCACCGCTCCACTAGTTCTTCTAATACGATTAAGGCCGCCCGGTATGTTTGAGATGAAACACGATCCCGAGCTTAAAACTCTAATCGAATCACTCACTAAAAAGGTAGAGGCCATTTCGTACAACAAAAGCCTATCCCGTCATGAATGTAAATTCCAATCCATGTAGTTTCTGTTGAGTCCCGAAAGCATCGACTCTCACTCTCGTCTCTATAGCCTATGAACATGTTTGTTCCATTAATAGTGAACCTAACGCCCCTTGGAGACAAAATCCCAACTTCGGTTGGAGAAATAACCAACAAGTCACACCTCCAGGGTACAATAATCAATATGTTAGGCCAACACACAGTTATAACCAAGCTCCATGATAACCCGTAAAAACTCAATTAGATTACTCTAACCTTATTCTTACGGTATCAATAATTTATTTCCTACTCTCACATGTATATTCATGCAATATATAGAGTACGGAATCGTACCACTCTTAACTCTCAAGACTTAAACAAATTCAATTGAACAAACACAAAGAACAATGGTGAGAGTAATGTGTTATGTGAAATTTCTATTCTACGATTATACTACGGATTCAATTTATACTAACAATACGCGATAATTCAAATAACAAGGTATGAACTAAAATGATTCAATGATAAGGAATTAGAGGGGATTTGAATCCACCTTAACTCAACTTAATTTACTAACGACATTTAATCGTCAGAACTGAATTGAATCGCCACGCTGCTAACAATTGGTTCTTCCTAATCCCTAGTGTTCATGGTAATCTCTACCAACTAACATCTAGCATATGAAGTATTCAACCCCATTCTCATGGTGAACTAATTACTTCTAGAGTTGAATGGGAAATTACTTACTATTCTACTATTAATCGAAGCTTCATCAAGGTTTTTCAACCCTCTCTAATGGAGGTTTAGCCGAGAATCATAAGACTATCATTTCTCATGGAATCTAAACAAGACATAATATAAAGATTTGAACTTTACTTGTTTAAACTCAATTCGAAACTACTCATGCAATAATTGAATTAAACTAATAATGACAAATAAGTAAATCTAAGGATTTAAGCTAATAAATAAATGAAAATGAAACTAGATTATGGAGAACTAATTAACTTTATTTATCTAATGAATAGAAATAACAATAATTTAATACTGAATTTAAGGCAAGAATAAAAACTAATTAATTAATCTAAAACTAGATCTAGAACTAAGGTTTAATGGCTACTTTTCTTATCCTAACCTAATTTATTTTCTAACCTAACTATCTACCATTAACAAAGAGTCAAGCTTTTGTTTTTATACTTTCAGATCCAAAAATCGTGCATGGGCTTGGAGCCATATTTTGGGCCGGAAAATCGGGCCCAAAACCCAATTTCTTTAGTCCAAAATGGGCTCTTCAGCTGCAATTGGCTTCGACAAACGTTTTGTCCACTTTTGCTTCTCTGATTGGGTCAAGGCTTAGACCATTGAAAATCTCTTTCCGAGCCGGTCGTTTTGACGTAAGGTAGGCCCAATTCCGAGGTCTGAGTTCAAAGATATGGTCTTCGGAAGTTCTGCTGACTTTGTGCACTATTTCTGCCCGCGTGGACTTTGACTTTTCATCTTTTGACCGGGCTTTACAGAGGCTTTGTCTTCTTGAAAATTGGCCTTTAATCACAGAACTCCTTAGCAACCGACCTTTGCTCCTTTATCTCGCTAAAGTGGCACATTTCTCGCACATAATGGACTTTGAAGCACGAAATGCATAAAAACACGTAATCGTGATTAACTCTTACTTACTATTCACATAATTGGTCTAAAAAGTACGATTGTTAAGGGGTTAAAACTACAGTTTTGGGCTCTTATCAAACCACCCCAAACAGCATTCTCGCTTGTCCTCAAGCAAATATGAGAAATTAGAATAAGTGACCAAAAATGGAGTTAACTAACTACTCGTTTCATCGAGTGCGATTGCATTTACTATATGCAATAAGGCCTTAAACCACTAGGAATTCCCTAGTGGACGAAGTTATAGCCTCGTGAGAGTTTTCCGATTGAAGGTACTCACAAACTTCATCTATACTACAACGACTAAGAAATAAAACTATTGTTTCCTCATTCATGTCTCAACTATCTATACATCTCACTACCAAATGAATAAGAATAACCAAGTCAAAAACCTAAGCTAATATATGCATAATAATCAATCATCTATGATACAAATATATATACTATGAGTAATACTATAAAATGCCTAGCAGGTTCGTTTCTGAAAACTCGGAATAACGTCCTTAAGTATGTCCTCACATAAATGTTAAGACAAAATCCACTCTGATTTTTCCACTCAAGTTTTTATCTACTCCGATTAATGCGGTGGGCACACTTTACCTTACAATCTCAATGACAAACAAGGAAGCTGGAGTCGATCAAACACATCTGTCACTTACTATCACACTAACCTATTCCTAATTGAGCTAGAGGTCTTTATTAGGTGTTGCGGGGATTAGGAGATGGTTTAAGAAGGAAGGAAATGGATATTCAAAAGGACAAGTCTGAGATAATAGAGTCTTCATATTATGTAACTTAGAGAAAACTTTGTTATTTTCTTTTGCTTCTATACTTTGTTTCCATCCTTAGCCATCTTTTTCTTTTTCTTTTCTTTGGCTTTTAACTCCCTTTTATTCTATTTTTGGAGGTTTTAGTTAATTCTATTTTTTTTTCTTTTCCTTGGATGGAAACTTCTTTTCTTTTTCTGAAGCAACTAACTAATTTTTGTTTACACAGGTTTTTCTCTTCTTCTTTCTTCACTCATTCTATTCTCAGACTTATTCTAGATTGGGTAAGTTGAATTTTTTATTTTGTTTTGTTTTGTAACGGGGGTAAAAAGAATTGTGGTTTATGGAAGGCTAAAGAAAGGCCTCGGAGGACTAACTAACATAAAATAATTCATAGGTTTGAATTTCTTGCTATATCGATCCAAAGAAGGCCTAAATTCTCGCTTAGGATATGGCATAGTGATCAAGCAAGTGGACGTGTGATTTCTCTATCCGATTTTACTTCTCCCTTGTGTCATTTCTCAAATGTTTTCGCTTCATATAAGGCTTTTAGGCTATATTCTCACAGGATTTGTAGAATAAGTACTCTAGCCTAGATTTCAGAAACTTATTGCTAACAATCATAGATACTCATGTAATATATTTATAGATAGATGCAAAGATTATTACCTACATATTAACCTAAGTTTCTAACAATTATTCTCGATGCAAAAGCTACGGAGACTTCTAGATTGTTAAGAGCATAGAAAGAAAACAATACCAATATTCCTAAGTGTATAGCATAAACTTATTTATTTATATTTTGAAATTTTTAACTTGAAAACAAATGCATATTATACATATCTATATCCTAACAGATGCCTTAATTACACGTGTTTCTATGCCCCCCACCCAAACAAGAAGCATGCTTTGTCCTCAAAGCATTTAAATAAAGAGGGTAGAAAAATACCATGGAAACGTGTGAAATTCTGGAACATCTGGAAAACAAGGTTAGAACATACTAATATAGGAAATAAAAAAAAACTGACGCAACTCTATAAAAGTTCCACCCATTATGGGGTTAACAGAATTAAATTGCTTTGGACATAAGCAGACACTAACTGAAACTAAAACTTACCTCCACTCGGCGTTTTTCATCATCCTCCTCTTCTATAAAGAAGTGAGGTTCCTTCGCGATCCCCGCCATGCCATTATAATTTGCCAAGCTTGCCGCCATTTATCATCTACGGATGCTAACCTCGTTAAAGCCACTTGGTCGGATGGGGTGTAAGGTGCAACCTGATGAGGTTGTATCATCCACCCTTGCCAAGTCATTGCACGAAAAAGATCGAATAATAGAATTGGTGGGTCTCACATTGTCGAATTCTAACCCGGTCCGCGGAAACGGGCACAAAAACAGGGAAGAAACATAGCATAATACGCAAACTAATATAGGCATAAGAAGATACTTATGCCTCATGCTATGGGCTCGTGCTAAACTAGACATTAAGGTCTTAGGAAGGTCATATAGCAGCGCTCCGGCTAAAGCAAGGAAAACATCGCAAGTGGCATCATTCGCGCAGGAAGAAAAATGCCACTCCCCTAATATGTTTAGCATGATAAAGAACATTACCGTATCACATTAAGGGACAAGCTACCAAGGGCTACATTATATGTCCCCTTGGTCCTCTACACGAAAATGTCGGACCCATAATTCTCATGTAAAAGCTCATAGTTGAAGGCAGAGAAATTATCAACTATGTAGCCCCATGGGTCTTGAATCTTAGCAGGCATAGGAATCTCAATAACAAAAGCCAACAGGGACTTAGTTATCTCCATTGTTTCGTCATCAATGTTGATGGAGAACACTTGTTCTCCATCCATCCGATAAAAGAATGTACAATGGTTATAAAAATACGAGGCAAGTGCAGGGGACTAAAGTTCATCAGAACTTACCATTAAAGATTGTCATCCTGCTTGTATGATTACTTCGCAAAACCAAACACCATAGGTGTCTCTTTGGAACAAGTCTTCGAAAGACTGTTCCGGTATGATACGCGGGGATGTCATCACAAAACTACTCTCTGGAACAGCTGCAACTATCTTGGAACAACCCACGCAAAAAATTGGAAATTTTGGCGTCTCATCGAGTTTCGGGCGCAGGCGCGCTCGGGTGTTTTGGATTTACAAGTGTTTTGGGCGTGAAGTCGCCAACTTCAACTTAAGGCCAGTGGTAGAATTTCGACAATGATTGGGCGCAGCGCTCCATCGGGAGCAGCGCCGGGAGTCAGAAGTGCTTAGAAGGCGCGAAGGAAAATTAAGCAAAAATTGGGAGTGAAAAATGAGGGATGGATGTGAGAGATGTGTGTGTGTGGAGAATGAATGAAGTTTATATAGGGTTAGGTTTCCAAAAACGAATCGAGAAATTTCCAAAACGTTTTAAGGCAATTGCCGGAAACAGAAATTTCCAAAACCGGAAACGGAAACAACCCATATTCTTGATTCTATAACAACCCTAATATCTTTTATAATTTGGATTTAGACTAGTAACTTCTAAACTCTCTCGATTTCATCCTACCACCACATCTAATCATAGGTATGCCAATTACGGCAATATTCTCAACCTTCACTCCAAAACAAACTCTAAAATGGAGGATCTTCTACAAATCATGATAGAATAAATAATACCACCCCCAAACAATTCGGGAAGGTGGGATTAACAATAAAATCCATGCACAATTTGAAAAGAGCCACATTATATTAAAATTGAAATTCAAACAACATTTAACTACCAAATTCAAAGTTAACTACGGAATTTAACAACGTAACATCCTATCTACTAAAAATAATAAAAAAACAACATCAAAACAACAAACAAGAAGAAATCTAGCTACTCTTCAAGGGAGCGAGGTGGGGGTAAGAATAGGAATTTGAGTGATCAAGAATGGAAAAACTAAACACCCGACCCCCAAACAAATTTTTGAAAACAGGTTTGTAAAATTTGTTTTAAAACGTGGGTCTTTTAAAGTCGATTTCGAGACTTAATGTGGGGTCATTTTACGCCGATTCCTAGGATCGTGCACACCCCCAAACAAGCATGAAACTGGGGTGGCACAAAGTGGATGATCGTGGTCAACTATAAACAAATAGTCGGAAAGAGTTGGGGGGTCTAGCCATAAAAACATGATACTAAATGCACCCCCAAACAAAATAATGTTGTATAATTGGAAGCAAACATGTAAGCGAAGGAATGAAAACTTATGCATCCTATCAAATAACATATGCAAACCATCATGTTGTAATTGTTTTAAATAGTTGGAATGACCAAAAAGATGAATTAGCGATACTTTAGGTGAGAAGGGAATGAAGTGTGGATCCTGATGTCTTTCATGAAGCTCAGATAAGGAAAAATAAGACAAACTAGGTTTCTCACTACACTCGGTCAAAGCTTGTCTCTCAATTACCGGAATGGTGTACTCATGAGATTGTGTGCTAGGCAAACACTCTTCACTGTGAGGGTTGAAAAAATTATAGATGGTCTCTGAGGCAATTGGCTCAAAGGCAAAATCGAGGTTCCTTTTAAATGGTGGGTGAATTGATGGCTTAGTTGTGGTAGATGGTTGGATTATAGGAGGTGGTAACTCAGGTGGATGGTGGTTGGTTGGTGGTTCATCGGGTGGTGGATCCTCACATGCTCTTAAGAACTCTACATCTGGCTTAGTTGAATCCACAAGATTGTGGTTCGTGGCTTTATCTTTAAGATTTTCCTCTATTTCTTTCCTTGTTATTTCCTCAGCTGCCAAACTGAATTGAGATTCACATTGCTCTAAAGATGTAACTTCCTCGTTTTCTTGCACATTAACTTGTTCATGCCTTAGATTTGAATTGTTAATCTCCATGTCTTCACCCTCTTCCTCTAAAACACTACAAGTATCCTCAATGACCTCATTCGAATGTGTCGAGACATCATCCAGCCGAGTGCGGTTAGCAAACTCAAAGGCCTGGACACGCTCAACAGGAGGGTCCATATTATGAGAATGCCAATAGTTATCAAATTCTTCCTTCGTCACACCTTTATAAATATCTTCTAAAGTGTCATCATTATATTCATCGTTAGGTGGATCAGTGGGAAGTTCCTCGGAGACATCGCTCAAGTTTGAGTGATCATCCGAAACTAGTCCTAAATAGTCGTCTATAAGAATTTCCTCATCCAGGTGGGGTGTGGAGTTAATATCATGGTTAATGGGAGGGTCTTCGGAAGGTAATGGTTCATGAAATGTAGGGTAGGTGTGAACTAGGTTGACTGGGTTAGTTATGGGAATAGTGTCGATCTCTGGCATGGTAGAAATGTCTGGCGTAGGTGAACCTAGTATCTTTAGGTTCCGGTTTACTTCCTGAAGTATTATTTTGTTTTGGGCCATTATTTCATCAAATGTTGTTAGCTGAGGGGAAGCTTGGTGGTGTGGGTCTGGTTGGTATGGTGTTTGATAGTCATAGTTATTGGCGTTTGAGTGACTCTGGTTGATGTCAAACTGTGATGGGTTATGTTGAGGCTGAATGGCTGGTTGATTGTTATTGGTGGAATTACATGAATAGTTTGGATGACTAGAAAACTCTTGATTGTATGAGTCACTATAAAAATTTGAAAATTGAGGCTCAGACTCTTGATATGATGGGCATTGAGAAGCCCAATGGTCAGGACTACCACAACATGAACATGGTGAAGGGTTCCCATAATAATTATAAGATTGCTCTTGATATGATGGGCATTGAGATGCCCAATGATCAGGACTACCACAACATGAACATGGTGAAGGGTTTCCATAATAATTACATGATTGCTCTTGATATGATGGGCATTGAGAAGCCCAATGGTCAGGACTACCACAGCATAAACATGGTGAAGGGTTTGCATAATTATCATATAATTGTTGGTCTACATATTGATATGCCATATTGGTTTTTCAAATATATTATAGGGCAATTAATATGCAACCACAACTCTAAACATACATTTCTAGATATGCGTGTGGTATTTCGTTTTAAGAAAACAAGCCTAATTATACTAGAATTAAAACTCCTCTGACAAAAGAAACAAGGAGTGAAAGAAGGAGTACCTGAATGCCTCCTTGCTTAAACTACTTAATAGCGTCTTGTATACGCGATCTCAGTGTTTGTATGATGTTAGAAACACTGAATGACTTGAAGAAATGAAAATTTGGAACAAACCTAAGGAAATCGGGCAAATTCAGCAGTTTAGGGCGCAGTCGCGCTCTGTTTGGGCACAGGTGCGCTCAAGACACTCGAAGTTCCAGGTGTTTGGGCGCAGGTGCGCTCGGTTTGGGCGCAGGTGCGCTCAGGTCAATTTTTGAGTTTTAGGCATTTTAACGTATTCCAAAAAATTGAAATTTTTACAGTAATTTACTAAGATGTCTATCAAGTAGCCTGTAAAATTTCAGATCAATCGGAGCTATGAAAGTCTCTCTACTGCCCTGCAAAGTTTGCAAAACAGTTTTCGGACACAATACAAACAACCGAATGGTTAACCCATCAAAACAAAGCCAAAAATTGCCAAATTTTTACTGGAGACTCCTGACAGATCCTACTTATTGCTATAAAAATTTTAGAGCAATTGGAGTTCTACAAACTCTCCTTATGAGTTGTTGTTCCAGAAATTAAGTGTTTGCAAAACTGCAGAAACACACTGGAAACACTCCACTATTTAGGAGGTCAAAACAATTTAAAAACTCGTCAAATTTTTAATGCAAGCTCCTGACGTAGGATAGATACTCTTGTAAAAATTATTGAATTTGTAGAACTGCCTAAGTAACCTTACTCGACAGTTATTCCAAGAACACACGGTTTGAAAACTGAAATACGGCACTGTAAAGATCGTATTTGTTCACAAGGTAAAACAATTAGGAAATTTCTGAAAAATTACAGTAAATCAATAGCACATTAAGGATTACACCTGTAATTTTTTAGAATTTTTAGAAATTTAGAAATACCTTTATTGCAGTGTTTTCCTCTATGAATCCGCAGCCCCTATGCCTAAACAGTGAACAGTTCCAAAAATTCAAGAAATAAGAATGAAAAATTAAAAGGGTGGGTGGGTAGAGAATGGGGGATTGCCCCTTGGATTCAATCAATTGAATTCTTGTCTTGAACGAGATTAAGATGGCAGCGGTGTCATTTGATAAAACATAAAAAGATAAAGTTTACCTACGAAATGAACGATGAAACTCAAAACGCAAGTAAACTAAACTTAGTTACGTGCCTATATTTATCAAAGATTCTACTCTCAATCCTATGAGATATAGTGGAGTAGATTATTCGTTCCACTCCTAGTCCTTCCGCATGGTAATGTTCTCTACGTATAAGTAATCTAAACTAAAGTCTAATGAGAGATTTACGAAATGGCAACTAGACTACGATGCAACTACCCACAAGATGCAACTAGTCGACTATTTAAACAACTATGGGAATGCTACGTCGATTCTATAATAAGGAGTTAGAGGGGGATTGATTCCACCTTAACTCGACTTAATCCTACTAACCGAATAATCATCGCGGATCCGAATTGAATCGCCCATGAGAACAATCTAGTTACTCCTAATCCCTAATTACACATGGCATTTCTACCAATTCATAACTAGCATGTGAATGATTACACCCATTCTCATGGTGAACTAATCATTTCTATAGTGGAAAAGAAATTACGACGACTCTACGATAATCGGGATCAAGCTTTCATCAAGGCTTCTCAACCCCCTCAAATGGAGGTTTAGCCGAGAATCATCACGCTATCATTCCCAATGGAATTCAAACAAGAAATAATATAAAGATTTGAACTTTACTTGTTTAAACTTAATTCGAAACTACTCATGCAATAATTGAATTAAACTAATAATGACAAATAAGTAAATCTAAGGATTTAAGCTAATAAATAAATGAAAATGAAACTAGATTATGGAGAACTAATTAACTTTATTTATCTAATGAATAGCAATAACAATAATTTAATACTGAATTTAAGGCAAGAATAAAAACTAATTAATTAATCTAAAACTAGATCTAGAACTAAGGTTTAATGGCTACTTTTCTTATCCTAACCTAATTTATTTTCTAACCTAACTATCTACCATTAACAAAGAGTCAAGTTTTTGTTTTTATACTTTTAGATCCAAAAATCGTGCATGGGCTAGGAGCCATGTTTTGGGCCGGAAAATCGGGCCCAAAACCCAATTTCTTTAGTCCAAAATGGGCTCTTCAGCTGCAATTGGCTTTGACAAACGTTTCGTCCACTTCTGCTCCTCTGATTGGATCAAGGCTTTGACCATTGAAAATCTCTTTCCGAGCCGGTCGTTTTGACGTAAGGTAGGCCCAATTCCGAGGTCTGAGTCCAAAGATATGGTCTTCGGAAGTTCTACTGACTTTGTGCATTGTTTGCCCGCGTGGACTTTGACTTTTCATCTTTTGACCGGGCTTTTACAGAGGCTTTTGCTTCTTGAAAATTGGCCTTTAATCACAGAACTCCTTAGCAACCGACCTTTGCTCCTTTATCTCGCTAAAGTGGCACATTTCGCACATAATGGACTTTGAAGCCCGAAATGCATAAAAACACGTAATCAGATTAACTCTTACTTATTATTCACATAATTGGTCTAAAAGTACGATTGTTAAGGGGTTAAAACTACAGTTTTGGGCTCTTATCACTCCACCATGACAAGGACTGGGTCAGGGTAATTATAATAATTATAACAACCAAGCGCAACCTCGACAAGGTCAAGGACTGAGTCAAGGTAGTTATAATAATTATAATACTAATAGAGGTATCGTTCCGGTAAATAATAACTATCACAATCTGCCCATAAATAATCAACGTGAGATAGTTCCAGTCACACCACCCGTGACCACTACACCCACCCAACCGGATCGTCTTGACACCTTCATACAGGTGAGCCAACAACTCTTCCAAACCATGGCTCAATCTAACCAACAGCTTCTACAATCCGTTAATAATTTAAGCCAACAGTTGGCCCAAGATAAAGCCCAACCCAAAGGTGTGTTTCCAGGTCACATGATACCTAATCCTAAAATAACAAACACGGCCTTTGAGGTAACCGGTAATACTAGTAATGAAAATGAAAACGTAGGTGAGCTAAATGCCATCACCACTCCGCTCGGGGCAGAGTGGTTGATAACAAAGTAACTATGCCTATAGTTACCCCATCAGTAGCCCCTACACATGCTACTTTACTAGATACCGAAATAGAAACTGAAGAGCCTACAACTGTAGAGGTACCAGTTACAATACAACCTAAGAAACATAAAGCCAAGGTTAAATATCTAGGTGATACATATGCTAAATATAGAGAGAAACCACCGTTTCCACAAAAATTAGCCATGTTAACTAGGGATACAAATTATGAGGAGATTAGGGACGTTTTCAAGAATCTAACTATAAACCTTCCCTTCCTCGAAGCTATTAAAAAGCTACCACACCATGCTAAGTTTCTTAAGGAGTCAGGTACTACTAGGCGTAAGACCAATATACCAAAAGACGCCTTTTAAAGTAACAATTCCCAACTCTATCCGAACATAACGGAATTGTTAAGTACAAGGACCCCGGTCGCCCCATCTGCACAATGCACCTTAGGAGATTCCTATCGACGACGCGTTATTAGACACGGGGGCTAGTGTTAACTTACTCCCGTTTTATTTGTATAGACAAATAGGTCTAGAGGAGATGCAACCCACTAAAATGACGTTGCAATTAGCTGATCGGTCTATTAAGTATCCTAAAGGGGTGGTTGAAAACGTGTTGGTAAAGGTTCAGGATTTCTACTATCCAGCTGATTTCGTCATCCTTGATACAAAAGTCGCTAACGACTCTATCCCGATCATCTTAGGGCGTCCTTTCCTGCCAACTGCCAATGCGCTCATAAATTGCCGCGATGGTTCGATGTCCATGTCTTTTGGCCATCTTTCTGTTGAAGTAAATGTTTTTAAAATAAAGACACAGTTACCCGATTCGTCTATGGATGGATAGGTTAACATGATCGAGAGCTTCGCTCGAGATTATTTCAAAAACACGTTCCCTAATAATCAGATGCCCAAATTTCTTTCTTTTGAAAGTTCAGACTCTAACATTTTCATCCCTACACTAGTCGATACACATATTATGGATGAGGACGAGATAGATGACTTTCTCAAAGATATAGAGGAATACCATAGTAATATGGATATGACCAAGCTAGATGAGGAATTCGATGAGTTTCTTAGACCAGGTGATGAGTCACCCTATCAAGAACTACTTTGCACAACATCTGCCTCGACTCCCTTCCTTCCACCCTTTCAAAGGAATCTCGAGTTTGCACTCGATCCTTTTGTTTCTCCTGTGCTTTATAATTTTATAAATCCTCCTAGCAAATAAATACTTCAGAAGGACAAACCATTTGACACCTTCATTTTCAGAATTGAAACAGTCCCTACCTACACCATGAATGAGTTTTGTGCTAAACCCACATCCTCATTTTTTCCATGCTTTCCTTCTACAACTTATCCATATCCACCATATTCTCCACAACCATTCACTTTTCCACACTTATTCACTAGGACACCCTCTCGTTCAAAGATGAAAAAGAAGGTGCATGCTAGGTTACGTTATATAGGTTATCCGTCTTCGCTTTCATTTCATTAGGTTGCATCATAGGAAATCTTGGTGCTTGATTGTGTTTGGGTATGTTTTTTGTGATATTTATTTATGGAATAATCCTCAACTATTTCGGTTGTTGATATATGATAAACTGCATGTTCATACATATGTTTAGATAAAGTCTCGAGTATCTGACTATAAACGACTCAATTTTTGTGTTTGGTGCATTTCCTTTCATTTCCATATATTGGTGAGTGCACCATTCAAGTAACCGGGCCCTCCCTATGGAGTGTGTGGCTGTAAGTACCGGATCTTAAGTCCACGTTTAACATAATTCACGTTTTCCACTCTTGCATGTTTTCTCAGATTTTTTAGTCATGTTTCTCTATAGGGTGCATTATGTCCTTATTGCTTATTGTTTTTCCTTATAAAAGTAAAAAAATATTAAATAATAAACATAGTAATCTAGGAAGTCTCGGGAATCTGACTTTAAAAGACCCACTTTTTTTAAAAAAAACAAATTTTCTTAACTCTGTTGTAAAAAAATTTGTTTGGGGGTAGGGTGTTCGTGTTTCCGTCCTAGAATGTTTTATGTCCCATTAGAGTTGCTTAGGCCGTTTAATTGTATTCCGATTCGGGTTGACATAATCTATGAATTTAGAGTTCATTCGTTCACATAACTTACGTCATGCACACACTTCGAGGCATTTTCCACTATCTTATATGTCATCCACGGTCAGAATAGAGTGTTTTATGGATCATTGGATTGAAAATTCTCTCCTGATCATTTCCATATCTCATTCGCAAAAATCAGACCGGTAACGAAGCGGCAATGTTAGTTTGAAGTCGCGCTAAATATCGACAAAAATTCGAAAAATTCGAATTGGGCTTGGGCCCAACCCGCGCACACCGGCAGCGCACCTGCACCCCTTTGTTTCCACCAACAGTCGCGAGTTTTCATCTTCCAAACCGCCATTGACATACATCCAAGCTTCAAACCCTATAAAAAAAATAAAATAATAAAATAAAATAAAATAAAAATAAAAATAAAAATAAAAAGAAACCTAACTACACCACGCCAAACATCCAAATCAATTTCAAATCTTCTCAAAAACCTTTCCACCACCACCTCCATCAATTTACAAAACCAAAACCACCGAAAAATCCAAAGATTGGAGCTGCCGATCCACCACCGCACCACCACCATTGTTGTTCCAGTGAGGTTGTTCCTCATTGCTTCCTACACCTTCTACAAACCCCAAATCAGTTCAAACAACCAATGGCTCAAAGACGTCGGATTTTGCCAGAGCAAGCATTTACTGGCGACCACTTCGCGCCGTTTTACGGTGACGAAATGGTTAGTAGAGATTGGAATAGCTTGTGGTACTCGACCGATGCCTTTTACCACGAAAAATTAGTCCGACAGTTTTACAACACGAGGGAGTTGGAGGGAATAGAATTTTTGTTACCGTGGCAAAAGGAGGAAGGAAGTAACTCTTTGGGTTGTTATCGAGATTCTAGGCATTCGCCTAGAATCCATCTTGATGCCACATTACAGATTCCCAATATCTTTGGGGTAGAGCCTTTGATGCAAGCGACTGTTACCGAAGGGAACTACAATATGAGCTCGCATTGTGTTCACCAGGCATCCCTCAGAACCAACCAGCTGGCTGCAGCTCAGTGGATTGGTAGGAATGTCATAGGGAAGGAGAAGGTCAGCGACATCGGTCTGAACTGCCTTCACATTCTATGGATACTCCGGGGAGCGAAGTATGAGTTCTCAGATCTTGGAGTTTTTGCTTAACATGATTAGGGGAGTGGGGAAGTCTATTGCACCTCTCCCTATTTTGATAACCAAGATCATGCTGAAGTTGAGAGCGACTCCGACGTCTGATAGGATTTGCCTCACCCTACACCGAAATCCTCGGATTTATAAGGAGTGTATCCAACAAGTTTGGAGGTTGCCTGAGGATAGGGTAGTCGACGAGGAGGACGTCGGAAATGAGAATGACTCGGAGGATGAGGAGGACTTGACATGTTTTGATGCTGATGCCTTGGAGAGGTGTTGGTCAGATGCAGAACGCATGGCTGTGATTCATCGTGGCATGCGTTCACTCAATACTATCTGCGAAGACCTCCGAACTCGACAGGCTACTATGCACCATAACTTTGAGATTCGCGGCCCGAGGAGGATGAGTGGTGGGGAACGGATGAGTATCGAGCTGGAATCTCAACGCCAGTTCTGAGCCGATATGCTTGCATGCTTTCCACCTCACGGGGATTCTCCTTCTGAGGATACATCATCGAGGCACGAGCGTCATCGCCGAAAGACGAATGGTGCTGGCCCATCGGGAGCTCAGGAGCTATCTCCTGAGCGTGTGCCCTCCGCTACCAGTACCGACGTGTTTAGGGATAGTATAGCTTGATGATTTTTATTTGTAGTTTTATTATTGTTAGTTATTTTAATGTAAGTTTTAATTAGGTAATTTGAATTTTGTAGTGAAATGTATTTTGAATGAAAATTTTAATATAATGCGGTTATTTTCATTGTGTGTGGTTGTTTAATATTGATCCCACCTTCCCAAATTGTTTGGGGGTGGTATTATCTATTCCAGCATGATTTTTATATGACCATCATTTTTAGAAGTTATTTCGGAGTTAGGGTGAGAATATTGCCGATCTGGGCATATCTATGAATAAATATTGGTTAGGATGAAATCTCAATAAGTTAGGTAGTTTTATCATAAATTCAACCTAAAAGATACTAGGGTTGTTTTAGAATCAAGAATATGAGTTGTTTCCGTTTCGGGATTGAAAATTTTAGTATTTTCGAAAATTGCCGTAAAAGCTTTTTTGCAACTTCCCGATTCGTTTTAGCAACTTAAAACCTATAAAAACTTCATTCATTCTACACTCACAACCCACACTACACCTAACTTCCATCTCTCACCTTTCACAACCACGTTTCTCGTTGTTCTTCACCATTTTCACAAATCAGCACCTCGGAGTGCACCTGCGCCCCAGTGGAGCGCACCTGCACCCTAAGCCATTTTCAGAAATTTTACACTGAGCGCACCTGCTCCCAAAACACTGTAAATCCAAAAACACCCGAGCGCACCTGCGCCCTGATCTCCGTAGACCATAAATTTCCAGTTTTCTGTGGGTTGTTCCCGGATCAGTTGTAGCTGTTCCAGAGGGTCGTTTTGCGATGACATGTCCTACAATAATACCGGAATAGTCTTTCAAAGATTTGTTCCAAAGCACTACTTATGGTGCTTGGTTTCGTGAGGTGATCACATCGTGAGGTCGGGAACCGCTTTTATGGTAAGAGACGATGAATCTGTATTCTCCAAAGACTTGCATCTTATTTTTATGATAATTGTATTTTCTTTGAAAGACCGGATGGAGAACAAGTGTTCTCCATCAACATTAATAATGAACCAATGGAAATTACCAGGTTCTTGCTAGCATTTGTTCTTGGACTTGCTATGCCCGCTGAAATATAAGACCCATGGTGTTATTGGGTAGATAATATGCATGTCTACACTTATGAGTTTTTGCATGAGTCGTATGGGGCAGGCATTTTCCGTATCGAGGACCAAGGGGAATATAACGTCGCATTTGGTAGCCTGTCCATGAACATAGGAACTGTTATGTTTTGGATCATGCTAAACATTTTAGGGGAATGGCGTTTTTCTTCTGTGAATGATGCCACTTGCAGCGTCTTCCTTGCTTTAGCCACGGGACGTATGTGCCATGACCTTCCCAGAACCTTGATGTCTAGTTTAGCTCTAGCCCATAGCATGAGGCATAAATACCTTCTTATCCCTGTTCTAATTTCTCGTATTATGCTATGTTTCTTTCCTGTTTTTTGTACACGTTTCACGGATTGGATTACGGTCGATTAATCGCGACCCACCAATAGTATTATTCGATCTTTCCGCAATGACTTGGCAAGGGTGGAGGATACAACCTCATCAAGTTGCACCCTACACCCGTCCGGACCAAAGTGGCTTTTAATAGGTTAGCAATAATAGATGATAAATGGCGGGAAGCCTGGCAAATTATCATGGCATGGCAGGACGCGAAGGAACCTCACTTCTTTATAGAAGAGGAGGATGACGAGTAAACACTGGAGTGGAGGTAAGTTTTAGTTTCAGTTAGTGTCTGCTTATGTCCCAAGCAATTTAATTCTGTTAACCCCATAATGGGTGGAACTCTTATAGAGTTGCGTCATTTTTTATTTTCTATATTAGTATGTTCTAACCTTGTTTTGCAGATATTCCAGAATTTCACGCGTTTCCATGGTATTTTTCTACCCTCTTTATTTAAATGCTTTGAGAACAAAGCATGCTTCTTGTTTAGGGGGGGCATAGAAACACGTGTAATTAAGGCATCTGTTAGGATATAGATATGTATAATATGCATATGTTTTCAAGTTAAAAATTTCAAAAATATAAATAAATAAGTTTATGATATAGACTTAGGAATATTGGTATTGTTTTCTTTCTCTATGCTCTTAATAATCTAGAAGTCTCACGTAGCTTTTGCATTAAAATAATTTTTAGAAACTTAGGTTAATATGTATGTAATAATCTTTGCATCTATATATAAATATATTACATGAGTATCTATGATTGTTAGCAATGAAGTTTTGAAATCTAGGCTAGAGTACTTATTCTACAAATCTGTGAGAATATAGCCTAAAGCCTTATATGAGCGAAACATTTGAGAAATGACACAAGGGAGAAGTAAAATCCGGATAGAGAAATCACACGTCCACTTGCTTGATCACTAAACCATATCCTAAGTGAGAATTTAGGCCCTCTTTGGATCCATATAGCCAAAAATTCAAACCTATGAATTATTTTCCGCTAGTCGCCCCTCTGAGCCTTCTTTAGCCTTCCATAAACCACAATTCCTTCACCTTGTTACAAAAACAAAACAAAATAAAAAATTCAACTTACCCAATCTAGAATAAGTCTGAGAATAGAATGAGTGAAGAAAGAAGAAGAGAATAACCTGTGTAAACAAAAATTAGTTAGTTGTTTCAGAAAAAGAAAAAAAAGTTTCCATCCAAGGAAAAGAAAAATAAAAATAGAAATAAAATAAAAACTCCAAAAAATAGAATAAAAGGAGTCAAAAGCCAAAGAAAAAAAAATAAAAAAAAAATATGGCTAAGGATGGAAACAAAGTATAGAAGCAAAAGTAAATAACAAGGGTTTCTCTAGTTACATAATATGAAGACTCTATTATCTCAGACTTGTCCTTTTGAATATCCATTTCCTTCCTTCTTAAACCATCTCCTAATCCCCACAACACCTAGTAAAGACCTCTAGCTCAATTAGGAATAGGTCAGTGTGATAGTAAGTGGCAGATGTGTTGATCGACTCCGGCTTCCTTGTGTGTCATTGAGATTGTAAGGTAAAGTGTGCCCATCAAGCAAGACCGGAGTATTTAAACTTGAGTGGAAAAATCAGAGTGTTGTATCTTGACTATTATTGTGAGAACCTACTTAAGGACGCTATTCCGAGTTTCAGAAATGGACCTATTAATGCATTTCATAGTATTACTCATTATATATATGTTTATTCGTAGATGATCGATTATTATGCATATATTAACTTAGGTTTCAACTTGATATTTCTGTATGCGTTACTAGTGAGATGTATAGATAATTGGGAGCATGAATAAGGAAACGATAGTTTTATTTCTTAGTCTTTGTAGTATAGATGAAGTTTGTGAGTACCTTCACTTGAAAACTCTCACGAGGCTAGAACTCGTCCACTAGGGAATTCCTAGTGGTTTAAGGCCTTGTTGCATATGGTCAATGCAATCGCACTCAGCGAAACGAGAGTAGTTAGAACTTCATTTTTGGTCACTTATTCTAATTTCTCATATTTGTTTGAAGACAAGCAAAATGCTGTTTGGGGGTGGTTTGATAAGAGCCCAAAACTGTAGTTTTAACCCCTTAACAATCGTACTTTTAGACCAATTATGTGAATAATAAGTTAGAGTTAATACTGATTACGTGTTTTTATGCATTTCAGGCTTCAAAGTCCATTATGTGCAGAAATGTGCCACTTTAGTGAGATAAAAGAGCAAAGGTCGGTTGCTATGGAGTTCTGTGATTAAAGGCCAATTTTCAAGAAGACAAAGCCTCTGTAAAGCCTGGTCAAAAATGAAAAGTCAAAGTCCACGCGTGCAGAAATAGTGCACAAAGTCCGCAGAACTTCCGAAGACCATATCTTTGGACTCAGACCTCAGAATTGGGCCTACCTTATGTCAAAACGACCAACTCGGAAAGAGCTTTCAATGGTCTAAGCCATGACCCAATCAGAGGAGCAAAAGTGGACGAAATGTTTGTCAAAGCCAACTCTAGCTAAAAAGGCCTTTTTGGACTGAAAGAATTGGGTTTTGGGCCTGATTCTCTGGCCCAAAACATGGCTCCAAGCCCATGCACGATTTTGGATCTGAAACATATAAAAACAAAGAAAAGCTTAGTTCTTAAGTAATCTAGTTTTAGTTTTAGAAAACTAGTTCCTTGTATCTAGGAGCTTAGGATAGAAAGTAGCCATTAGAATAGCTTCTAGATCTAGTTTTAATGGTTTTTAATTAAGTTTAGTTTCATTTCATTCTCTGTTTTAGATTAAACCTTTAAAATATTGTTATTCATTTGATTAGATTAATAAAATAGTTTATTATTATTCAATTCGTTTTCTGTCATTACATTTATAGATCTAGTTTAAATTCTCGTTGATATCATTTCTTAATTATTAATTAGATTCCAATTATTGTTTGTTAAATTAGTAAAGTTGGAATCTTGATATTATGTTTAGTTTAGATTCATATGGAAATGATTGCGGAATAAGTTTCCGCTAACCCTCCATTAGAGGGGGTTGAGAAGCCTTGATGAAAGCTTGATTCCGATTATCGCAGAGTCGTTGTAATTTCTATTCCACTCTAGAAACGATTAATTCACCATGAGAATGGGTTTAATCGTTCACATGCTAGTTATGAATTGGTAGAAGTGCCATGTGTAATTAGGGATTAGGAAGAACCAATTGTTCGCGTAGCGATTCATTCGGATTTCTGACGATTCGTCGTTAGTAAGTTAAGTTGAGTTAAGGTCGAATCAATCCCCCCTAATTCCTTATCATAGAATCAACGCAGCATTCCGTAGTTAATTAGTCGTATCTTGTGGGTAGTTGCATTGTAGTTTATAATTCGTAAATCTCTCATTAGACTTTAGTTAAGATTATTTATACTTAGAAAACATTACATGTGTAAGAACTAGGAGTGGAACGAATCATCTACTCCACTATATCTCAATAGGATTAAGAGTAGAAATCTTTGATAAATTTAGATCAACGAATTTAGTTTTAGTTTTACTAGCGTTTAGAGTTCTCACGAGCTTTAGTCATTGGTAAAACTATTCATTTTACGTTTATCAGCGCCCTACTTAGGGCTATTTTGAGCGCTACCTGCGCCCTCTGCTGAATCTGCCCGATTTCCACAGGTTTGTTTTAAACTTCCATTTCTTCAAGGTTTTCAATGTTCTAACTTGTTATACACACTGAGTACGCGTAAACAAGACGCTATTTATAAGCAAAGCAAATAGGCATTCAGGTACTCTTTTCTTCCACACCTCGCATCTCCTGTTAGAGGTTCATACTAGCATATCAGGATTGTTTGGAGTGTTGTTGTGTTACTTAGCCTTGCATGAGATTAAGGTCAGGCCGAAGAAAAACGCCTAACGTAATCAACCGGCAACGTCAACAAACACGCCTTTCTAGTATACCATCGACTACACCTCTAACTAATATACCACACACACCACTTGAAGAAATGGCTAAAGAAAGAGAGTCTCCTCTCTCTGACTTTTACAAAGCCTTGAACGATAGCCCTAAATCTTGCATCGTTCTATCAGACCCAGTGGGGGATTTCCGAATCCCTCCAAATATATTTAATTTGTTATCCGTTTTTCATGGGTTAGACCATGAAAAGCCTTATCGACATTATCGTAGGATTGACCAAGTCCTTATTACATTCCACCATCCCTACGGTTGGTCTTTGAACAAATTAAACTAAGGGTATTTCCTTCTTCACTTTAGCCGATAAAGGCGTCTTGGTTAACTACCCAAGCCAAATTCTCGTGGACTCGTGGGCTAAACTTGTTCAACTATTTATGGAACATTTTACCCACCATCGAAGACCGATGAAATGCTTTCCAAGATTCATTTCTTTCACGTAATCCTCATGAATCATTTTCAGAGGCTTGGAATCGTTTTTCACCGATCTACTTATAGAGTGTCCACACCATAACCTTGCGAAAAGACATGCTAGTTCGCGGCCTTTTTCAAGGGATGTTATACCACCACAAGGAGGTGCTTGACATAATGAATGGGGTAGTTTCCTAAGTAAAGGGAGCCTCGAGGAGGCTTATAAATTTTAGAAGATCAAACTAAGCATAATAATGGGCGGGGGTAGTGGACGATTTCTCCGTTCGCTAGTTCTTCTACAATGATTAAAAAGCAGGTATGTTTGAGATGAAACCCGATCCAGAACTTAAAAATTTAATCGAATTTCTAACTAAAAAAGTAGAGGCTATTTCTGTTCAACAAATGCCTATCCCTGTTATGAATGTCAACTCCAATCCATGTAATTTCTGTTTCAGTCCAGAGCATCCCGACTCCTATTGTCCTTTCGCCTATGAGCAACAACAATCACAACAAGGCCAAGGTAATTATAATAATTATAACAATAATAATTATAATGCTAATAGAGGTATCGTTCCGATAAATAATAACTACCAAAATCCACTCATTACTAATCAACGTGGCATAGTTCCTGTCACACAACCAGTAGCAAATACTACTCCACAACCGGATCGTTTTGATACCTTTATGCAATCTCAACAACAGATTTTACAAGCCATCCAACTTTCCTTACAGCAGTTAGCTCAAGAGAAAGTACAACCCAAAGGTGTGTTTCCAGGACAAGCGATACCTAATCCTAAAACATCAAACACAGCCTTTGAGGTAAATGGTAATACTAGTAACAAAAATGCAAACGTAGGTGAGATAAATTCCATCACCACTCTCCATTCAGGCAGAGTGGTGGATAACAAAGTAACTATGTCTATAGTTACCCCACTAGTAGTCCCTACACTAGATATTACACTAGATACCGAAACAGAAACTGATGATCCTACCGATGTAGAGGTACCAGTTAAACCACAACCTAAAAAACAGAAAACAAAGGTTAGACATCTAGTCGATCCATACGCTAAATATAAAGAGAAACCATCATTTCCTCATAAATTAGCTATGTTAAACAATGATACAAATTTTGACGAGATTAGGGAAATTTTTAAAAATCTAACGATAAACTTACCTTTTCTTGAAGCGATTAAAAAGTTACCTCACCATGCTAAGTTTCTTAAAGAGTTGTGCACTACTAGGCGTAAGACAAAGATTCCCAAATACGCCTTTTTAACAACACAGTTTCCAACTTTAACAAAACACAATGGAATAGTTAAGTACAAGGACCCTGGTCGCTACTGTACAATGCACCTTAGGGGATACTCACACGACCACTGCTTTATTAGACCTCGGGGCGAGTGTTAATTTACTCCCTTATTATTTATATAAACAAATAGGTCTACATGAAATGCAACCTACAACAATGACGTTGCAACTAGCTGATAGGTCTATCAAGTATCCTAAGGGTGTAGTGGAAAACGTGCTGGTTAAGGTTCAGGATTTCTACTATCCTGCGGATTTTGTTATCCTTGATACAGAAGTCGCTAACGATTCTGTTCCAATCATTTTAGGACGCCCTTTCTTGGCAATTGCAAATGCACTTATAAACTGCCGCGATGGTTCAATGTCCTTGTCTTTTGGCCATCTTTCCGTTGCGGTTAATATTTTTAAGACGATCAAACAGTTGCCTTATACAAATATTGATGGAGAGGTTAGCATGATCAAGAGCTTAGCTCATGATTATTTCAAAACCACGTTTCCAAATGCCCAGATGCACAAATTCCTTTCCTTTGGAAGTTCCAACTTTGACAAATACTCCTTGGACAAAGAGAAAATTGAGGAAGATTTCCTTCAACTCTTTTGCAACTCTTCCCTGCCACCTCACGAGTCCCACCCTTCCAACATCCATTTATCCCTTGACGCTATGACGAAAGATGAATTTTTCACCCTCTATCCCAGTGATTCTTTTGACCCACCTATTGAGGAATATCTGGCATATCTCAAGGCTTTTAATGATCTAGACTTGAAAGCTCTAGTTGACACTCATTCATCTTCCCTCACCAATATTCCCCACCTTCCACCCTTTCAAAGGAACCTAGAGTTTGCGCTTGACCCTTTTGTTTCTTCTGTACTTAATAATTTTCTAAATCTTCTTAATACAGAAATAATTCCCAAGGGAAAGGAACTTGACACCTTTATTTTCAGAATTGAGACAGTTACCACCTACACCATGAATGAGTTTTGTGCCAAACCTACTTTCTCATTTCTTCCATTCCTTACGTCTAAAATTCATCCATATCCACCATATCTTCCACAAACATCCATTTTCTCACGATCTTTCACTTGGACACCCTCTCGTTTAAAGGCGAAAAAGAAGGTGCATGCACGGTTACATTCTAGATCCATCAGACTTCGTTTTCATTCAATAAGTTGCATCGTAAAGAATTTTGGTGCTTGATTCTGTTTGGGGGTGCATTCCATGTTATTTATTTATGGAAAGACCCCCAACTCTTTAGGTTGTTGATATATGGAAAACAGAAGGGTATATATATATATATATCTAGTTATATTTTAAAGTCTTGAGTATCTGACTATAAACGGCTCAGTTTGTTGTTTGGTGTACTTCCTTTCATTTCCATATATTGGTAAGTGCATCATTCAGGTAACCGGGCCCTCCTTATAGAGTGTGTAGCTGTAAGTACCGGATCCTAAGTCCACATTAAACATAATTCACATTTTCCACTTTTGCATGTTTTCTCGGATTTTGAGTCATGTTCTTCTATGGTGTGAATTATGCATTATTGCTTTATTGTTTTTTTATATTAAATTTTATTCATAAAAAAATAAAATTATTAAAATCATAAAAATAGTAATTTAGGAAGTCTCGGGAATTTGACTTTAAAAGACCCGCTGTTAAAACAAATTTTCAAACTCTGTGGTCAAAAATTTGTTTGCGGGTGGGATGTTCGTTTTCCGTCTGGATTGTTCAACTTCCCAGTTGTGTTGTTTATGTCGTTTAATTGTATTCCGATTTGGGTTGACATTATCTAGGAAATTAGAGTTCATTCGTTCGCACAACTTACGTCATGCACGCACTTCAAGGCATTTTTCATCTTCTTATATGTCATCCATGGTCGGAATAGAGTGTTTTATGGTTCATTGGATTGGAAATTCTCTCCTGATCATTTCCATATCTCATTCGCAAAAATCGGACCGGTAACGAACCGACAATTTTAGTTTGAAGTTGCGCGAAAAATCGACAAATGTCGAAAAATTGAATTGGGCTTGGACCTAAACTCGCACGCACGTGCCACGCACGTGCGTCCCTTCCCTTCACATCAACAGTTCGCGTTTCATTCTCCAAACCGCCATTAACAAACAACAAAGCTTCAAAACCTAACCTAATTTTTTTTTTTTTAAAAAAAAGAAAACCTAATTACACCCACGCTAATTAGTTAAATCCACCCCAAATCTTCTCCAAACTACAGCCACCACCATCATTCTTTTTGTAAGGTTGTTTCACCTTGGTTCCTACACCTTCTACAAACCCTCAACTCCTTTCAAAACTTTCAATGGCTCTAAGACGAAGAATTCTGCTGGAACAAGCTTTTACGGGCGACCGCTTCGCGCCGTTTTTTCATGACGAGATGATTAAGAGGAATTGGAATAGGTTGTGGTACTTGACAAATAATTTCTACCACTCCGATTTGGTCGAACAATTCTATAAGAAGAGAGAGTTGGATGGTCGGAAAGTTTTCATGAAGATGGCTGGGGTTAGAAGAGAATTATCGAGAGAGAAGTTGGCTGAGATTTTAGGCATTACACCTAAACGCCACCTCGACGCCACCGTACAGGAATCCCAGTATACTGGAGTTCCTGCATTGATGAACGACACTCTCATGGAAGGTCAATACAATACGACTTCTCATTGTACTCGACAGTCATTCTTTGCGAACCAACCAACTAGTTGTAGCTCAGTGGATTGGTAAGAACGTCATTGGGAAGGAGAAAGTGAGCGACATTGGTTTGACATGTCTGCACGTTATCTGGATATTGCAAGAGAGGAGGTATGAATTCTGTATCCTCGAGTTTTTGATAACTATGATTAGAGGAGTTGGGAAGAGTATTGCACCATTCCCTGCTTTAATTACGAAGATAATTTTGATAACGCATGTCAGTGTTGCATACTGGCGTGCGTTGCATTTATGCTATTTGTGAATATATACGAGATAGGCATATTAAAATTCAAACGAAACAAAATACCCTTCAAACGAATTTTGAAATGCTCGACAAGAGCCAGTCGGATCTCCATTATAACATGGAGACAGTCCTACAGCGCCAGGTTGCGCATTATACAGAGATGAAGGCAAAAATCGAAGCACGTGACTCTGCTCCCAATACAACGAAGATTGGAGGACCAGTATTAGCACCACCTCGGTAGGTAGAGTTAACGATGTACTTTTGTTGGAAGGTCATGTAACTCTCTAGCTTGTAGTTGAAGCATAGTTCGTGATTCGAACGAAACTTCATAATTCCGTTCGGAATTTCGGTTTTTCAAAAAAACGAAATTCCGAATATAGAGTCGAAATATCCGAAATCATCCGAAATTCCGAATGTGATAGGGGTTGAAATTTAATGAATTTCGGATTTTGGATTTGTCGGAATTCTCATTCGAAATTCCAAACTATGAGTTGAAGTGGTCAAGTATTTGCGTGTAGTACAAAATCTCTGAAAAATTCATAGCAGGAAAACCTTCAGTATGGAAGTCCCCCACTATGTTCCTTGGATTTGGACTTAGCTTTGGTATTTTGAATTCCTTCGCAGATGCACAAATGAGTGATAGTAGTAACCATAGAAGCCCAAGTACTAAACTTCTTAGGTATGTTGAATCCATCTAAAAAGAATGAATGCTCAAGTAGAAATTTTAAGTTTGTTGTGGAATGTCGAAGCAGATGCAATATTTGAATGAATGATGATGGAAATGTTTAATGTGCCAGGCAGTTCTCTGTATTAAACACAACTAATTTGTTTAATACAACTATATAAACTATGCAGTTGACAGTATCCTCAAGGTCAAAACACAAGAATATAATACGTTAATCAAGCCGTCCTAAAACAGAAAGAGATTGAATTCTCAGACAAGTATAAGAGGACCACGCCGAGGCAATATTAATTCAAACGAATAAATGTCTAATCGAATTTCTTTATTTGTGGTTGCATTGCCGATGTGTTGTCGTTCTTATTTGATCATACAACCAATTTAATTGTACAATTGTTTCTGGGCCTGCATAATAGATAAGTCCAACTTGAGAACGTCATCTCTAAATCCTGAAGAAAGCGATCGTTTTTCAGTTTTATTCCTGTAGCCATTTAGTTGTGACTTGTGACGACCTTTCTATAGTTGCAAACGCATGTTCTACTCTCTTTTTTTTTGGTAAAATGTTCTACTCTCTTGGTTGGTCCTCGTTGGTGCAAACATGGAATTTAGTTGTCCAGGTGTACTTTCCTTGCACCATTCAGTCTTTGTTTGAAATTTAACTCGGGTAGTGCGCACATGAACATTTAGTTGTAGGACTGTTTGACTTCGAGCACGCAGTAACTGCTTTTTGGACATTCTGTTGCGGTTCATGGAGTACAAACATTATAGTTGCTAGGAGTTATGAATTGAATGTATATACCCAAGCACACGATCTACTCGTATTTTTTTTTAGCATTTTCTATTATTCAGTAAAGATGCCGGAATTTTGATGCTTCATTTGAGTAGGTTATCTAGTATCTATAGTTTTAAAATTAATCCAACAACCAACCTAAGTTCTTGTTCTATTTCCTCCTCTGTGTTTCCCTCTTCTTCTCTCCTCCTTGGCTCCATACCAGCGTTAGCAATGCAGTATAAACAGTAGACAGTATACAATGGTCTGCTGAAACGTTTTTTTTTTTATTCCTAAACACTCCCGAATGTACATTTAGTACATTAAAAATGCACATTACAAGAGGGGTTTATTCAAAAAAATGAAAATAGAGAGTACAAGAAGAATGGAAAATATATAAAATAAAATAATAATAAAATAAAATTTCCCAAAGGGAATAAAAATTTACGAAATCGATAATTAGAGAGACCATTCATGTCATGAATAATCTCCCTTCCAATGAAATTCGGTACTGAAGGCCACCATGAGAAAACTGGCTTAGAGCGAAGTCCATTGTTCGGCAACATGTCTGCAACTCTATTACCTTCTCGATAAATATGGGAGTAACGAAACTCCATTCTTGAGACAATGAGCAAACAATTCCGCCACCTGGTGAGCCCTCCATGGAACCGATTGACTATTCAAAATACAGTGCAGTGTCAATTTGGAGTCGCATTCCAACCAAAGTTTATTCCATCCTCTTCTATCAGCTTCCTCTATAGCTAAAATAACTCCCATTAACTCAGCAAACATAGAGTTCTAAATTCCTAGGTAGGCTGTAAAGCAACCCTTTGCAAACCCTCTTGAATTTTTGAAAATTGCACCGCATGATGAATGACCAGGCGAACTATGTGCAGCACCATCAGTATTCACTTTGACCCAAGAAAGAAGGGGTGGATACCACCGAACTTCAATGATTCTAATTGCACAAGCTGGGCGTCCTGTGAAGTGTGACTCTCAGTTGATGTAGAATTGACATGTCTTCCATACTGTTAAACATACATCCACTAGAAACTTTTCCAGCTTCTACTATCCAGGGATTCAATAAGTTCAGTAAGGAGAGAATCTTGACTTTGTGATTACCAAATCTAACTCCATTACGAGTTGTCCATATGATCCAGAACCCATTAATTATGGAAGCATGCCACAAGTCCTTTATCGATCTGATTGCTAAATTGCACCTTAGATGCCTTCTTAACAAAACATAATGCGTCTTCATCAAAAGATAGTCTTATCTGAAATATAGAAAAAACCCCAATTTCCAAAGACATGAAGCAAAAGAGCATTGGAAGAATAAATGACTTACTATTTCTGCACAAGAAGGAGTTTCACATAGTGAACAACATGAGACATTGACTACTCCTTTTCCTTCAACATTATCATCTGTTGGCACCTAGTTGTGTAGAAGTTTCCACACTAATAGCGATCTGGAAGGTGGAATATACTTTTTCTAGATAAATTTACTCCACCATACAACTGGTTGCGAAGGGCGAACTACTTGAAATAGGCACCTGTAGTACTCAGTCTCGAATCTCCCGTGTTAACTCTGGTGGAAGAACCCAATTTCCATCAACCATAAAATCTGCTACTTCATCTGTAAGAGTTGACTGCACTTCCTTAGAAATATTCAATTTATCTGCAGTTTGCTCTGAAAGCCAACAATTAGTCCAGAAATTAATACTCTTCATTTCCAAAAAACCACTCTGTACGTATTCATTCTAACAAAAGCAATTTCGTTACAAATTCCCCGTAAGATAGAAGAGCTTCTATAGAAAGTAATAGGAAGACCATGCTTGTTAAAATACTTTCCATGCATAAAAGAAAACCAATGATCATCAGATGCCAAGTGAGCTTAATCATTGATGCTTTATTGAGGGCTCTCACTGATCTAACTGTGAGAACCATACGTTTCTCCGGATCCCCAGTCCATATAAAATTTCTGATTCATGAATCTAACTTTTTCAGTAAATTGACAGGCCATGCACAAATTGCAAAACTATAGAGCAACAAATTTTGAATAACTGAATGAACAAGTTGTGCTCTACCCATAATAGAAAGTAATCGTCTTTGTCTTTGCCACCCTGTAAGCTTGGATCTAACTTTATCAACCAGCGGCATCAAATGAGCTTTGGTTGGTTTTCCAACAAAAATCGGAACACCCAGATATCGAAAAGGAATTGACCACTCTTTGATTTCCAAAGCTTATAGTATTTCTTCCTTCCTGTACTGAGCTGCATTGCTCCCTTGAAATAATTCGATTTGCTGACAAACGATTTGCCAATATATTTTGGGAATAATCGAGGTACTGGTGGATTGAAAAATTAATGGGCCTGAAGTGAACTGTTTGCCTTATTTTCATTCTAGATTTCTAAATTAATCTTGGACATCCTGTGCATTGGGCTTGAAATTAGGGACCCTTGTCTTGTATCTCTAATTTCCCTACATTCCTAACATCATCAACAACTCAACAAGCATACTAGAGCATCCCCAATCTCTTTTCGAGAATTCCAGATGCTTGACTGCTTGTTGGAATTGATTCCTTACTTGCATGTTAGAGTTGGAGGCTTGTTACTGCCACATAATGGCAACAAACCTTAGAGCTTATCAGCTGAATTCAGCAATGCAAATACAAGCTTCAATGGCAATGTCATTGCCTCTGCCCCGACATCACAAGCGCACATATAAAACAGCAACATAAATGCAGATGCAGGAAAAGGATTATTAATCGTCAAGGATACGCATGGCTGAACAAAAAAACCTACTTGGGTTGCTCGAGACGACCTATTTATATACCTGTATAGTTTTCCAGCCATATTTAACAATTTCTCCAAAACAACGTTTAAGACATCAAGATGAGATTATCTGAACCATCAAAGTTTGAAATGCACGATCAAATTGGGTTATTTTGAGATCATCTGATATGGCCTGGATATGATGAACTTATGAAGTAGGTACTCAGAGTAGCAAGAGGCTGAGGTTTTACGTATGTATGGTATCACCAGCTGCAAAGACTACATAGCCATAAAATTGGACCTGGACTCTTCCTTGTCTACGTAACAAAGCCACCATCACACAACTTGAGGACTCCTGAGCGCCAGCATATGAACATGAAAAATGTTAACATGGACCGAAGATAGAAAAATAAGCATAAACAAACCCTTTTAAGTATGGCTCATTGGCCTAAATTTTCTCTATAATTAGAAAATATTCTAAGCTCTGTACCTCTATTACTATTACATTAAGAATGTTAAGTAACTCGTCTATTATGATTCGTAGATTACAGCTAAAAAGTACATATGGCATTTATTTGTATCATTGTAGGCTAATTAATAACTACACATCGTCTGGGTAAGCTTTGAGGAACCCTCTGATTGCGAGCCTTTCCTCCTTGGTAAGATCACTGTTGCCATTAACCAATCGCTCACGCAACTCCTGGCTATAACTGCCAGGGTCCGTGCTAAAAACCTGCAGGAAATGGAGAGCAGAGCATTGATGCATCCTGAAAATTACTTGTCTTCAAACTTTGTAAATTCTTATGTTGGATGAGAATTGAGAACACACTTCGGTCATTGATACTAATCACCTGTGCATATATTTCTATTAAAAAAAATGTTTGTGAGGACTTTTACTTTCTCACACTGTTCTTAATATTTTAAAAGCGGGTTCAGTCACTCGAAAAATTAGAATGGTAGGTTCAGAATTAATGTCTTACTTGAACATAATTGTTGATATGTCCGTCTTTGTTGGCGTTTGTCACTGGCTCCTTCGTATTGTTTGTCCACTCACCATCTACAATATACTTGTACTCAAATCGCCCTTCCTGCAAAATGAATTAGTTCTGTTAACGCTCTTTTTTATCCATTTATACAAGTGCAGGACCAATTCAAGATTGTTTGGAAGAAGCTTTTGAATTGTTAAATCAAAAGGAGGAATTTACTTACAGGCAACTCCCTCTCAAGAATCCACGATCCATTTTCCTTGTCAAACTTCAAAGGTATCCTCTAAAAATTGCCATGGGAACAGTTCATAGATAAGTCAAATAAATATACATTTAGATGCAATATGAAAGACTACACACTAGTAGACTACTATTAACTTTGTATTTTTAGGACTGCTGACAAATCACGTTCTTCTAGTCTACAAGAGGATGAAATTTGTGAATACAGATCATAATATTGCTAATCAGTCGAGGGCATTAGAATAGAAACTGTGGTTGCTAAGCCATTCACCTTTGATGCTATGGTTGTGCACCTCTCTCCTCATGGGAGAGGTTGCAACTTTGAATCCCACCAAGTGTTGGTTAAAATTTCTTTCTTGTGTAATTATGTGATGGGCCATTGGGGGCGGTTGGGTCTACTCAAAATGGCGCATCGGCCTTTGGGGCTGATGAGCATTCAGGCAATGTAAGCCTTCGGGCTAGGGTCCTTCAATGTAACCGGTGTGGGTCTACCTTAACCCTCTAAATATTTCAAAAAAAAAAAAAAAAAACTTTGACGCTATGCATGCTTCAGACAAATTAGAGATACAATTCTCTGCAAGTAAAAAACTTTGGGATTTTTTTCTTTGTAATCAATATATGTTGAGATCTATATACCCACATTGGGCATATAGAGCCTAGCGTGATTATAAAAAGATCTTGGGACCTCTCCATTCATCACGAATTGGTTTTGAGTTGGGAGCCCAAAAGTTATATGGTATCAAAGGGGGTTGTTTCTCTAGCCCAAAGGGCCCATTTACTCCATTGTCACCCATTTGAAATTGTGTCCACGTGTCCGGCTCACACAGACACAATATGTCACACATGAGATTTGTAATCCCATATCGGGTATGTCGAGCCTCACATGATGATATAAAGATCTTGGGGCCTCTCCGCTGATGAAGCACTGAGGTAAAGTATCCATGTCTGACACGTCTTACAAGTAGGACACTAATATGCTCAAATATGCCTTAGACACGTGTCGAAAAACTCCATTTGGAGCAACCCAAATATTAACATAAGTAAAAATTATAATATCAGACACCTTTGGGACATGTTGAGGATGCACCCATGGCATGCACAAGGCATTTCCTTTTTTAGATAAAAATATTAAAATAAAGCAGGACCCGTATATGGTTTAATCACTCGTTAAAAACAAAATTAAACTTCTGTTGTTGTGCTTGCACTTTTGGACATGTATATTGCTACTAATTACTTTGTTAGAATTGGACATGCTTTGAATTAGAAGAATAAAATGTTGGTATTTTAATATAATTGGTGGAGAATATTAGTTTTCAATTATATAAATGTATTTACAATAATGTTTTCAACCGTGTCCTTATCGTATCAGTATTCTAGCTTTGAGAAAAATGTTATATCCGCAGTGTCGGGTCATATCCGTGTCAAGTGTCAGAGTCCATGCTTCATAGCTCTTCACTCATCACCAATTAGTTTTGCATTGGATGCCCAAGTCTTTAAAATAAATGTTATATCATTAGACACGAATATCAGATGCAAGAATTCAACAGTGACATTAAGAGATGATCATGCAATCTTTCCAACAAAATCTCTACAAAAGAAAGAAATCCATGTTCAAACAAGTGACCAAGAAATGAATTTGGCTTGGAAATTTCATTACATTTCTATCCTTTACGAAGCTCAACCCATTGCATTACTTGGATGATGTCGGTGTTCTATGATCACTGAGGGAGGGCTATGGAAGACTACTAATTTTAATTGTAAAAAGTTGTACGGGTCTAGTTGTTTCAGCTAAAGACGGGAGTAAATGGTTGCCTGAAGAATTACAGTGTCAGAATCTGGTTCAAACTGATTTAAAATTACACCCTCACAACTCGGGTATGGCCGATCTTCTTCCGGACATGTTATAATCTATATGAAAGTCAAAATAAATAAATAAACAAAAAGAAAAGAGATCTATAGACTTTCGTTTAGTTTCTACTAACTAACCATCCAATTAATCAAATTAGAAAAGAGAAAATGACTACAGTTATAATCGGCTGTTGGAAATTGAAACTGATGTAGACATGAGTTCAGGTCATAATCAAGTCAAGCAAATGGGTCGCATGCATTAAGCAAACCCCTTTATAATTTAGTTGGTCCAATTTGTTTTAATTAGTAGCAACCACGTGTCTTAATTTAATTGGCTTTGCTTTGTTGTCAGTTAATTTATATAAGGGGCTTGTAATTAGGGTTGTTCAGTAGTTGATGTTTATGAAATTTTGTGATTCAATAAAAATGTGATTTTTAGGGTTCTTTAATTATTTCAATTAGAGTATCGATTTCATAACAATTGTTGCTTCCGCCAATTGTTTAAGTCTACATTAGAAACATTCAAAATAGATACTCTAAGTCTTACACTCAACAAAGCTACACGTAGATCATCTATCTGATAGTGTATTGACGCACTTCAGATTTTCTCATCAGGTTAATATGAAGGAGCTATAATGGAGCCATGGAGGTATAACCAGAATTTTTTATTTAGTTTGTTTCTTGCCAGACTTGATGAGCATCATTACCTGTCCCCATCCAATATCAAGTCCAGAAATTTCAACTGAAGAGCAATTGCTATCATCCCACCTCAAGGTGACTAAGCTTCTTGCAAGGCCTGTAAGCTACACAAGACACTATAATAAAATCAAGTGTGACTAGCTATTAAAAAATCATCAAGTGTAATTCATAAACCAGGGAACAATATAATAAACATATATAAGACAAATTCGGAGTGATTTTGGACAACTATCACTGCGGACTATCTTTCAGTTGTACAAATATATAATATGGTGACTCACAATGTCAGCTGTTGCACTTTTTATGGCATCCAGTTTCGGAAAGCAGGAGCGTTTACTCTGCAAGCATGTAAACCATGAGATACGTCAGAGTTCAGGACATCTTGCAGATAGAGCATTAAATAAGAAAGTATCCTATACACTGTGTTTCGAGAGATTAAATCTAGATGGTTAAGCCGATTTCAAATATACATTTAGAAACACAAATAAACTTCTGATATATATTTTTAGAGGGAGCATGCTTACGACATACGAAGTATAGAAGTTTACACTTTCTCAGAACCTCCAGTATATGGTGTTCATTATTCATTGTAAAGATCTATAAAAGTCTGGTTCATGGTCCTAACTCCTAAATATCACTTGTGATATCCTGAGCTGGATTAACCACACAGGTCTGGTAAGATCAAGTGGGTTTAAACACACTCAGACAGTTCTGACATATAGCTTTACAGGTCGATAGCAATTATTAGAAAAGCAGATAAGCTTCAAAGTGAGTAAAACATTTACTTTCTTTGTCTACATAAACTAACGGTCAATTTTTTTAGTATCCAACTATCCATACAACTGATTTTTTAAGGGACAAGGGGATGGACTTCCTTATACAAAATTTTGCTAAACTTCTCAAATCCACATCAAATCAATGAATAAAAAATGAGTAATACCAGTAGTAGATTGTTCGCCTCGATAAGTTTATAGCCTTGAACCCAAAACATGTATGCCAACTGTAATTGAAAAAACATTCGAATATCACTATGATGAACAAAGTACGGATAGAAACATTCAAAATATTCCAGAGACTCTCTATAATCCATAGAAAAGAGGGAGAGGGTTGAGCAGAAATCCAAAGTTCTTTGCTAATAAGGAATTTTAATTTTTTTTAATGTCATTACTGACTGTATACCGCAACAGCAGGAGCTCTTCCAAGGCCAGCAGTGCAGTGTATATAGGTCACACCTCCATTCTGATTTACAGCTTTGAATAATTTGCACACCACAGCTGGAAGTCTCAGTCTCAGATCAAAAGAATCAAAGTCCCTGTTGCATCTCTTATTAGATTTCTGCATAAAGTGAAAGGTCGGAAAGCATATTAATTATGAAAAGTGCAAAAAGAAGACAGATATTACATTTCAAGTGGATCTTGATAAACAGATAAAATTTGTTCAACTCTGTCGAGAGACCAGTTGTCATTTATTGATATAAAGACCACACAGTTGATAATAACAAAAATATGGAAGAAATTTGAGTAACACGAGAACGTGGAGAGTTCGTCTAGTCTAAGTGCTCGTTAATGTAATATTGTACGCAAAGAATTAAAGAAGATCGTGAAAGGCTCGCAAAAATAACCAGTAATTTAAACACACACTTACCGTATCTCAGCTCGCAGATGATGAATATCGTCATATTGTTTGGCGTACTCTTGGATTCCATTTATATCAACCCCAAAGTATCTAGCGAGATCTGTTAAGGAAATTTAAACAAAGAACAAGAAGAAGATGAACATATTCATAGTTACTTCCATTCTGTAGTCGTGACTTTATCAAATGTATACTCATAACACTCAAAAAAGAAAATGATACAAAACTTCCAACTTAGCTACAAAAAGAACTTGAAGGATACTCAAGGTCTGAGTTCTGTTGTAAGCAAAATATTGTTTTTACTCCAATGCTGCGAAGCTTGTCAACATCTTCAGGGGTCTACATCGGTGGGAACAAAGTTAGAGGAAGCTTAGAATGCCTACAATCTCTTCTTAGCAATTAAGAAATAGAAACAAGGATCACCTGTAGACATGAACCAACAATCAAATCTGGCCGAATAAAATTGTAGTTCATTCCAAGTTCGTGTCTGTAGGTTAACACTGCATTAACAACAATCAGAACTTAACAGATCCAAAGATTCTTTGGCCAGTCAAGACCAGCTAATGCGTTGCTTAAATAGAAACATTGTGGTTGCACAGACAAGTAATCCAACTTCCCATCAATCTGAATTAGTTACATACATCACCCAATGCAAGGAGCCTTTCAATAGCTTCGTTTACAAATATTCAGAAGAACCCACATGACAATATAGTTATGTCTAAAAATTGGGGATGATCAAACATACCAGCACCCATTGCTTCAGTCATATTAGTACTATATATCTCAGACTTCTCTTCATCTACTTCAGAACCACTCATCTCGGCACTGGACGTGGGACTGGAAAATGTCTGAAAAAAATATATCTCTCCAGTTATAATCCAAAGATATATTTTTTTTTTAAAACATATGTTGCCACAATTTACCCTGAAACTTTTTAAATGTATACCTTCATACTGAGATTTCGATGGAGATCCCTGAAATTCACCGTTCTCTGCACACAAACAAAACCAAAAACTCAAAAAACTTCAAACCAAGGCAAAGTATAAAATAAGAAGAAAGAAGAAACCTCTGGTAGATTAGTAATATTGATGGAAGGCTTCTTTCCATGGTGTTTCAGATTTTTTGATTGTTGTAAAGGTGATGAAGCAGCAGAAAAGGATCTAAAAGACATGAAACAAAAGAAATGAATAAAATGATTGAACAAACAAAAGGAGGAAAAGAAAAAAAGAATGGAATGAGATTCTGATATACAGACAGACCACCTTGAGAGATTTTGAAGACAGTTCATTAGATTACGAAGAATCTGGAACAAAAGAGAAAGAGAAAGTTTGCTTTTGGTGAGTGAGAAGTGTAAAGTTTGTTTTTATATACAGAGAAAAAAAAAAAAAGAGTTGATTGAGAATCTGTGATATTTTGCTCGTGGCGCTTTCAAGTTTTTTGGCGAGAGATGTACACGTGCTGATTTCTGGGCCCAGTCCCACACTGTGTTTTCGAGTACACATTATTGTAGTATTGTACCGCAGATTCGCATATAGTTTAGGTGCATGAAGAAGAGCCTAATCTTAAATTTACGAATTAAGAGGAAATTAAAAGTAAGGAGAAGTCACTTCGTCTGAGTTTGATTTGCCAACAGAAAGAGACAATGAGGATAATTGGTGGTGGGCTCCGATGTCTTAAAAAAAACACTTTCTCAAGTTCGATGGAGGGTTAGGAAAGGTTCTGAAGAAAGAATGCTGAAAGGTACTCAGTAACAGTAGCACAGAGAAACAACAATCAGAAATTCGGAATAGAATACGTGGGACCAAAACATGGCATGTGCTTTGTCCATTAGAAGACTGGTGATAAAGTCAAGAAGTTCATATGAATATCGGCGTTCTAAAAAAAGGCTAGGTAGTAGTCGGGCTGTGGGAGAGTGCGCTAGGCCTTCTAGACAGTGCAGGCGCGCTAGTCAGTTTTTTTTTCTAATATATATAGTAATACATATATAGTAATCTTTAATATATAGAAAAATGAGAGGTGGTTGAATGAATAGTGATTGGTATGGATGTAGGGGCATTTTGGTAATTTTATAATTATTTTTGTTTTTTTCTATTTTTTTGGGGGCAAAATTGTATTTTCACAATTATCAAATTTGTTTTCTAACAAAAGTGTAGACTTGGTGGGCTCCGGAGTGAGAAAAATGATTGCACATATAGAGATAAAATAGTAATTCACTTTTATTGTAATTTTAAAATTATAAAAAATAATAATAGTGGGGGGCTTGAGATTGTTCCACGTGATAGGCACGTGGCATGAGGCTAGTACATATATATACTACAAGAAATGAAAAAAATCATTTACCATAACTCAAAAAATAAACACAAACAAAAATATTTATTACAAAACTGTGTAATAGTGGGAATATTAACTTTATATAAAAACATATTCTTTGTTATAGTGACATATAATTTACATTAGACTTAAGTCTTTTAAACTCGTTCAAATCTTAAGCCTACACGGGCCTCTATTTTTCGACATTTAATCATTCAAAAAATTGAAAAAAAAAACTTGACTGGACCGCCTAGACCCACCTAGTCGGTCCACCGATTTTTTAAACAACTAGGGCCTAAGCGAGTCGGTTGGGCACCACCTAGCACCTAGAGACCGCCTAGACCGATTTTTAGAACAATGATGAATATACATAGCTTCTACTTCGCAATTTACTGTGTAACTTAGTAAGTTTAGCAGTAAAGACTTAGTGCTGGACTGCTGGTTGAGGACCTCCCTCACTATGCACAGACTTTCACCCGAGCCATAAAAAGGTTATGGTGACCCAAAATGCATGGCCCACTGATAACCATTGATGGGGAAGTGCATGGCTGTATTTCATCTTGAATGTACCAGTACTATTACTATAAAAGAACACTTCAAATAAACACAGAACCTCTAATGAAAATATGCTAACCGCCCCCAAGTCGAGAAACATCGGCATTACGTCCTGTTCAAAAAGTTCTGTGTATGTAGATCATGCTTAGGTGAACACATATCTTATTTGTCTAACTGAAAATCCCTCCATTGCATAGACAAATCTGGGGAATCGTAATGTTACCATCTCTCCAGAAGTCCAGAGGACACGTATTCTTAGATTCTGTTTAAATTAATAAAGAATATGCTCTTCAGTCTTCACCCGAAAAATGGTTTGAAAGCAACCACACTACCACAGTTTGCAAAAAAGGAATATTGCAGGCTTACCAAATTATCCCACAAACAAATACATACACCATCAGAAGCAACACAAACTCAATAAAGATAGTACTGTGGCTAATCCCTATAAGCTAAATAATTATAATGAGTCGGCAAATTATTTTGTAAATTTGGTATTCAACGGAATGCGCCCAACATCTCACATAGATTATGGCTTTTACAGTGGCTTTACCATTGACCAAATCAAAATTCTCAACCATTTTTTTTTTCAATCACAGAAATCGAATTAATCCAGTCAAATGACTTTTTCTGGAACATCACTCAAGAAACTAATGCATCACTCAAGTCCGCAATATTTCTCTTATAAATTGGAACAAGAGTGCTGAAAAGCATAGGAACGATAAAAGAGTATTTGTGAAGCACTTACAGGAGTTCCCGTTTTCTCAAACAACACTTAAACCTCTCCCAAGTCCCTCAGTAGAATTGCTGAAAAGCTGCTTCTAAACTGATTTTTACCTTGTAAATATCAGGTGCGATGTAAAAACCTTAAATTCAGCAGCACATAATGGAGCCTTAAACCCTTAAAAAGTAACCAGTGTCCTCGTTCCCATACTGTGGAATATCAGTGGCATACAAGTAATTTAATCAATAAACCCTAGTCGAGGTAAACACATGACGTGGCTCTTTCCTTGAGCTTGTTAGATGCTGCTATAAGCACTCCAATAAAGACCAAGTTTTAATGTGATAACTGACCACTGGTAATAACCTAATCCATGTGTATTGTATCCTCATTTAGACTGCTTGCCTCAATGCCGTCTTTTGTCAGAAAAATATTTATATCATGTAAAATTACAAAACAAAATAATGCACACCATTCATGTCATGTACTAGACTTCTGCACACCATTCATGTCATTACAGGAGTTGCAAAGAGAAGATCAAAAGTAACTCGGACATGTATCCAATATGTTGTACAAAGTAAGACTTCTTTTACACAAACAAATTAGTGTAACATACATTTTGAGTTAGAAACTGAAACTACGGGATCAAACACGCAAGCACCTTCCCACATCACGTCAATATTCAGAAGTAACAACGGTACAACATCAGGATTTGTGACTGTTGTTTATATCATAAAGCACGCACACATCTGCAGCTGTCTTCACCTGAAAGCAGTAGAAAAGACATTAGTTGTGGTTTCATATGTAGGGACAAAAATAGTTTTCGGCTCTTGTGATTACGCTAGAAATGTCAGAAAAAAACTGAATGTTCCAGAGTCTCCATCTTAGAGGAGATCATCTTTGACAGCCATTAACTCATTCTATTGTGTCAATGTCCACTAGAAGACAAATAGTCAAAGGTTAAGCAAATTATTTTTAAAAATAAACAACATTAGTTCTTGATTGGGCATCTCTTGTTCGTGCGGAAGTATGTAAAAAAGTCCTAACTCAGTCCTTGCAATTTTCAGCTGTGTGATGCCCTGGATCACACTACTTTAACTTAACAAAACCATTTTTCTCACCAAGCCAATATTTTAATTAATTAATTTATATTTATTTATCAATAATTTTTAGATAAATTGGTATCTTATACATTGATCAAATGAAAGCACAAAGGGTAAGGGAGAAAAAGAAAAATTACAAAAGAAATCGAGGAAAGAAATTTAGTCAACCCCAACTGAGAAGACCCAGACATGAGGTCACCATCTGCGCATCTATGGCCTGGTTAATATTGATTCACACTGGCTGAAGTAATGCCAACCAAATTTCCCAGCTATATCTGCAATGCAAAAGTTTATCCGAAGTCTTGTAAACCAAATTACATAGGGCAAACATGAGGAAATGTTTTTACCCTTCGCAGTAGGCTGGCCACGGGTCAGGATTTTACCTTGAAATAAACACCAAGCCAGAAATTGCACTTTAGGAGGAACGCCAGATAGCCAAACTAATGCTAAAATAGTGGGCGTTGCCCCCTGTGGAGGATACAGATTGTTACTGGCCAGAAGCTTATATAAAGACCGGACATCGAAAATTCCATTTTAAGATAAACGTCTAGAGGACTTCCAACAAGTGAATGACCCCATCTATTTGCAAATCTCTGACACCATGTCTAAGCTTTGAATCCCACGACAGTCCCCCACTCTCCGTGTTCATATGATCCTTAACTCGCCCATCTTTCTTCCGGGCAAAGTGAAAAAATGTCTGCAAAATCCTCACTGAATGGCTTATCTAAGCAAAATCTTACTTTGCCCCCTGCTCCTACCTGGTAGGTGACACTAACTTGTATGAAGCCCTTGCTAGCAAGAATAGCGCACCAAAGGCTGCAACCATAAGAACTAAACACGTTCTTCGGCCAGCCCCCTAAATCTTGTTCACCGAACTTTGCTGTGATAACCTCTTTCCAAAACCCTTGCTCATCAATACCATATCTCCAAATTCACTTGCCTAAGAGGGCTTTGTTAGCCAAGAAAAGATTTCTAATATTTAAATCTCCCATGCATTTCAGTTTGCAAGCATTCTCCCGTGCAACTAGATGATATTTTCTATTCTCCGCCGAGGATACCCATAGAAAATCTCTCATAAATTTCTGCAATTTCTTATCGGAATGGTAAGCATCAAGAGATGATAGATAGGAATGGCAAAAAGGGTGCTGTTGACGTGTGTAAGTCTACCGCCCTTAGATGACATTTCTTTTTCCAACCATTAAGCCTCTGAGCGGACTTTTGTACCCAATACTTGCTTGTTTTTATAGAACCCAAGATATTTTCAAGGAAGTTGTCCCTTAGCACACCCCATAGAATTAGCAAGAAGCTCCACACCGTCCACCTCCCCCACTCCAATAATAAAGGTTTTAGCTAGGTTGGCTTTTAAGCCGAAAACAGCCACAAACCAGAGTAGCCCAGCTTTCAAAACTAAGACTTGAGCCACTGAAGCATCTAAGAAGATGAATGTACCATCTGCAAAATGTAACATGGGGACTACAAGACAATTCATTCACAGCAGTAAACCAGCGAGTCACCCTCCTTGCATCGCTTTTTGAATCATTTTTTGGAGGGCTTCCACCACAATATCAAACAAAGGGGGAGAGGGGGTCTCCCTTGGCTTAAGCCTCTATTGCTCTTGAAACTACCTGTTAGGGAACTGTCGATCATCACAGAGAAAGATGTGGTCAACACACAAGTCATCCACTCAATTCAACTTGCACCAACCCCAGTTTACAAAGCACATATTTTAGAAAACCCCCGCTCACATAATAAAAAGCTTCCGTAATCAATCTTGCAAATGATACCTGGAGTATTTTGGCAAATCTTCTAATCAATGCATTCATTGTCTACCAACACACCATTGAGAATTTCTCGCCCTCAATGAAAGCACCTTGAAATTTAAAGATTATACCTATCAAGATAGCTTTTAAACGGACAGCTAAGACCATGGAGATAATTTTGTAAATGCCCCCAATTAAATTAACAGGTATGTAATTTGACATATCCCTTGCCCCATCATGCATAGGAACAAGTGCAATGTACGAGGAATTCTTACGGTAATAAATGAATGCTGAATCCTGAAACAACTTCACAACAGCCATGGAATGTCCTTGAGAAAATGCCAACATTTGGGATAGAATTCAAAAGAAATCCATCTGGGCGCGGAGACTTATCTCCTTTGACTTCCCTTCAACACAACCTCAATCTCCTCGAGCCTCTTATCCCTCTCTAACCAACATTTTCTTTCCTCTAAAATCTTTTCAAAATCAAGTCCCTCTTCGGACGGAAATCTCCGTCTGTGTAAAGAGAGGCATAGTACTCCACTATGTGGTTTCTAATTTCAGCTTTATCTGACAATATTATGCTGCCGACCTTGATCTTTAAAGATATCCTTGATCCTATTTCTCATGTTGGCACTGTATAGAAGTACTTGATACATCCGTCACCATCCTTAGCCCACTGCACTTTAGATTTCACCCTCCAAGAAACCTCCTCCTTTAAAAGAGTTTGAAGCTCCCTGTCACTGTTTTAAAAGGTGTTTGAGGCGTGATCCACAAGGCGTACCTAAAACGCCCTAAAGGCGTTGAGTAAGGCGTTTATGCAGTGAAAGCATACACTTCAGAGTATGAGGCGATCCCGAAGCGTTGAGGCATTCACAAAAAAATTAGACTATAACTCCATTTTTTGTTTGTTTTGATTATTTTGGTTTTTAGTGTAATTAAGTAGACATCAACTTTAAATAGTATTGGAGAAGTTTATACTTGATGGGAAATTTTTGAAATTGACTAATGTCATGCGCTTGAGGCTTACGCCTTGCCTTGCGCTTTCGCATTTTAAAACGTTGCTCCCTATTAGCCTCAGTTTTTTAAGTAGGTTCCTCTTGCGTGAGATTCCTTTCCTCTTCTAGCTTATCAAACTAATCAATGATACCATCCGCAGGCCCAACGACCTCTTTGTTCCAAAAAGAAAGTTTCTGACTGAGTGCTTTTAGTTTTCTTCACCAACACTTGGGGAACCACTGAACTCAAAAAAGTACCGCCAATCTTCTATCTTCCCCAATACATCTCTGTCTAATAACACAGCTTTATGATACTTGGACACTGCAATCCAATAACACAGCTTTATGATCAGAGGAATATCTTGGAAGTGGAATTTCTTTGGCGTTCAGAAAATGTTCATCCCACTCCAGAGATCACAAAAATCGATCTGACAAGCTCAAAGAGGACCGTGCCTGATTTTTCGACCAAGTGAACATAGCACCCTGCTAGGGACATAAGCTATTAACCGATTACAATTAAAAAATTCCTCGAAATTTTCCGTACCCGTGGTGCGTCTAGTGCCTCCATATTTTCGGCCCCAACTCTAATTACATTAAAATCTCCACCTACACACCAAGGGTAATCACACCAAGCACGTATATCATCTAATATCAACCATAAATCATCCCAAAGATCCTTGTCGATCTAATTAGGCCCATACACACCAGAAGCCAACCATTTAAAATCATCGAGTGAGCTATGAAAATTGACTAGTGGTCCTTGACTGTCACCTCATTTGTATCCATGCCAGAAACATGCCCTCAGATTGACCCCAAGAACGGACGCCAACCCACTGCCAATTGTCATTCCAAATCGTGCTTCTACAAAATAATAAATCTACTATTTTAGTTTCCTGAACACAAAAAACTTCAGGCATCGTTTTAAGTATAAGCTTCCTGAGGCTCATGCAAGTCGCTTCATTCCCCATCGCACTCACATTCCATGTAAAAAATTAAGACAACATGAGCAACGTGCACACCCTCATGATCACATACTCATTCCTCATCCATCTCTTTTTCCTCGGAGTCCTCTTCTCAAGCTTCTATAATATTTTAACAATGTTCAAAATTCACATAATATCACTGATACAGAGGAAGGGAGGTACAACCCCAACCAAAAGAAGTAAGCGAGAGAACTTTTCAGTTAAAATTAGTTTGTTAACTTTGACTACACGACATTCAATGAATTCTTTCACCGACTGTCCTAGAACGTGTTCTACAAATTGGCTGTCCTTGTTATTACCCTGGTATTTAAAGAGTTGAAGATTTACAGCTAATATCTTGTTGGGAACTAAGCTCTGACTGGGTGTTTCACATTATCCTTGACCTCCAGTAAGGAATAGCTGGGTTATCTACAGGTCACGGAACTATGTCATCAGTGGCATGGCAATTCCTGTGTCCCAACTGAAGCCCTGGGCCGGCTCAGCAACACCTTTGACAACAAACCCCGGCAATCTTTACTAGAATTTGCCGCTTCGGGCCTCTATTAATAACAAGTCATGAAGACCTGCCGTGAATAGCCAATAGAGTTAATTTTCTTATCATACCAAATGTCAACATGATCCTTTTGATAAAAGGTCTTCCTTTTCTTACAATACCAAATGTCAACATCAAATATAAAGCTATGTATTTCTTCAACATCACGCATACAGTAACACTGGTTTGACCTCTAATATCAGTATAAGCAGACGAAATGTCGACAGGTTTAGGGCTAAATGTCAGGTGTCTCTAGACAACGACTGGTCAAAACTCGCTTCGAGTTTTGATGCAGTTTTTTCCAACAGATATCAGAAAGTTGCACCTGAAGCAGTCCTAAAATGACTGGTCAAAACTCAAAAGCAAATTTTGATGCAGTTTATGATCCTTCTGTTCGGAAGGAGAAAACAGAGTTAATTTTCTTATCATACCAAATGTCAACATCAAATATACACCTATATATTTGTTCAACATCATGCATGCAGTAACACTGGTTTGACCTCTAATAACATAAGCAGATGAATTCATAGACTGGTATAGGGCTAAATGTCAGGTGCTTCTAGACAATGACTAGTCAAAACTCAAAATCAAATTTTGATGCAAGTTTTTCCAAAAGATATCGGAAAGTTGCACCTAGAGCAGTCCTAAAAGAGCATAACAACACCACCAAGTGCTATCAAAAATAGTTAAAGGGCTTCATTTGTTGTGCCCCAAAGAGAATCTCACCATTTCAATCTATTGGCCACACTTATCGGAATAGTAAGCAAAGACATATTAAATAAGCAGATTATTTTTATTGCTCGGTAAAGTTGAAATCTCATTAAAATTGAAAAGAAAATAGGCCGAGAAAACCTACTATTACAAATAAACAAAATAAAACTAAAAACATAGCCACAGGAGGCTAACCCGAGAACTACAAATTATTCTACTTCTAAATACAAAAATCTATCCCACCTCACCACAAAATACTCAAAAGGGATACTCCTAAACTCTTTAAAAATCTTATACCACTGAAATAATAAAGCCTTAATAATAGATATGATAAACTCCTGCTTAGATGCGGAAACACCTTCAAAGTGTCGACGATTTCGCTCAATTAGATACCCCACAGAATAGCAAATAGTAACAAGCTCCAAAGACGATTGCTTGATGAGGTAAAAGGACCATGACCTTAACCCTTCAACAAATCCACCACTCGCCCGTGACTCACCCAATAAAAATAAGACTCTAAATGGATATGTTACCAAATGTTCTAAGAAAAAGAACACCCCAACAAAACATGATTTACAGATTCACCATCTTTCCTACACAATTGACAAACCATCTTTCCTACGCAATTGATAATAGTTAACAATAATTTTTGTACGCTTCCGAAGATTATCAATGGTAAGAATACGCTCTAAGGAGACTGTCCAAGCAAAGAAAGAAATCTTGGTGGGGACGTTAGTTCCCCATATGACTAGACTAGGAAAAGAGGGAATAGGAGCACAACAATTATGAGAATTTGACCAAGTAGGAATGCTGAAATAAAAAGACTTAACAGAGAAAATACCTTTCTTGCTCGGGTACCACACTTTCTTATCACAGTTTTGCGTCATAGAAGGTAGCGCATCAAGCCTAGCCATAAGGGAAACTAACGCATCGATCTCCCAGTCATTCAGAGCTCTATGAAGACCTAGATTCCACGATATACCAACCTTAGTTCTAACCATGCAATCTGTAACTGGTTTACTTTTGAAGCTAGACAAACCAAACAACAAGGGATAACTATTGGCAAGTGAACCTTCCTCTAACCAATTATCCTCCCAAAAAAGAATCTTGTCACCAAGCCCTAGCTTATACTAGACACCTTTCATAAACATAAGAAAATCATTAAGGATTCCTCTCCAAACCCCACAACCATAAAAGATACGAACTGAACCACTATCCCATCCAAAATGAGTTTTCCCAAAGCGGGACACAATCACTCTTCTCCACAAACTCTGGCGTTCCTCTCCAAATCACCACAACCACTTACCCAGCAAAGCTTGATTAAAACTACTCATTTCTCAAAAACCTAAACCCCCGTCCTTTTTAGCCAAACAACACAACTCCCACCTAACCAAGCGATAGTGATATTGCTCGTCCAAATCATCCCAAAGAAAGTTCCTCATAATTTCTTCAATCTTGTTCGCAACCCTTTTGGGAATGACAAAAAGAGACATAAAATAGACAGGGAGACTAGCCAGGGTGCTTTTAATGAGGATTAACCGCCCCGCCCCCCTTTTGATAAATATCTACACTTCCAACTTGCCAATTTCTTCATAACACTTTCAAATGACCGGGTCCCAAATGAATTTAGACCGTAAATTTGCTCCAAGAGGTAACCCCAAGTAAGTACAAGGGAATGAATCAGCTTGACACCCCAAAACCCTAAATCACCGAGACAGAAACATTGCCTACACCATAAATCTTACTCTTAGACAAGTTCACATGCAGCTTCGACACAATCTCAAAACAACAAAGGATGCCTCTCAACCATCTAACTTGATCCACCTAAGGTCTCAAGAAAACTAAAGTATCATCAGCAAACTGGAGGTGAGAGATGCGAACCCTGTCATGCCCAACACGAAAGCCATCAAAAACCCTAAAGGAATTCACTCTAGAAATCATCCTACCTAAGACTTCCACAACCAAGATAAAAAAAAGATGGGAAATCGGATCTCTATGCCTGATTCCTTTAGAACTCTTAAAAAAGCTAGCTGGGGAACCATTAACAAGTAAAGAAAAGAACATTGTAGAGATACATTTCCTAACCCATTTTCTCCACTTCACTCCAAAACCCATCCTCCTCAAAATATAATCCAAAAACTTCCAATTAACATGGTCATAAGCCTTGGTTAAATCTATTTTACAAACGACTCCAGAGCTATCACATCTCTGTCTGTCATCAATGGCCTCATTCGCAATAAGGATACCGTCTAGAATTTGCCTATCATAAATAAACGCTCATTGTTCTTGAGATATCACCTTGTGCATAACCTGCTTAAGCCTTAGGGCCATAGATTTGGAAATAATCTTGTAGGCACTCCCAACCAAACTTATAGGGCCTCAAATCACTTATATCGTCGGAATCATTCACTTTGGGAATTAATGCTATGAAAGTGTTATGAAGATGGTGTGTTAAGAATCCAGTGTCAAAACAATCCTCAACCATATTCATGAAATCAATATGAATGGTCTCCCAACACCTCTTGTAGAACTCAATGGGAAACCCATCGGGCCCGGGGGGCTCTATCTCCTGCCAAACTCTCGACGGCCTCCTAAAACTCTTCCTCTCCAAACGGGTTTTCTAGCATCTCCTTGTCCAATCCAGAGATACCATCAAGAGATATGGCCTCCACGAAAGATCTAACATCTGAAGACTCAAAATATAAGCAAATCCACAATACCATCTCTGAGGTTCTCCTCCCCTCACATCTCTGCCTTCAATCCATAAACTTTAGAAGTAGTTCACTATTTCTAGCCTTAGCCCATCTAGTAGAAAAACTTTGTACATTTTCCATCTTTAATTGTCACTTTGATTTTAGCCTTTTGTCTCCAAAAGATTTCCTCTCTCCTTGTAGAACGTACAAAGTAAGCCCTAAGATCTTCCCTTAAACTGTTTTCCTCATCCGAAAGAGAATCAACCTCCTCTTTCAGGTCAAGCTCCCTAATATCAGCAAGAACTTCCTCTTTCCATCTGTCTATCCTTCCAAAAACCTCCCTATTCCACACCTTAATTTTCTCTTTTAAAGCTTTCAATGTTTTAGAAAAAATAACCCCCAGTCTCCCTACTAAAGAAAATGAAATCCACCATTCCTTGATATTCTCCTCAAAACTGGGATCGTCAAACCACATTAACTCTAATCTAAACGGAGAAGGTCTCCGCGAACCGCACTCGCTATCCAGTATATAAGGGTGAGGCTGGACTAGAGACAATAGATTGGGAGAGTCTAGGCACTATTCTCCTAGTCTATGTTCACCAGAAAACAATCAAGCTTAGATAATGTCGGGTCGTCATGCCTATCAGACCAAGTATACCGACCACCATATCCAACTCACACTGACCAACAAACTCATCAAAAGCCTCATGTTAGTGTCAATCCTACACCCACTTTTCCTATCGCTAGAGAATCTCATCACATTGAAGTCACCTGCAATGCACCACGGGAAACCACTACCAAAAGCAAAAGTATCATCCAACTCTACCACCCCAGATTTGATAGCATGCTCTTTATAAGCTCGACTCTACCACCATTAGACTATAACTTCCTCTTCCATACGGCCAATCTTGAGTTGAATCGCTCCATTACTGGATCCTGTGCCGCTACACCCTTATATCTTTCACCAAGGGGAATCTCAAGATGGCTCAAAGGGTGATGACCAAATTTAAACCCCACACATTAGCAAGTCCGTAAACATTTTCCAGTACACCTATCCCAAACATCATGGTCTTGTTTGAATTAACTTTCAGCCGAGACAAAACCTTGAACCACAAAAATATTGCTTTCAAATTCTTAACACAATCCTCAATAGGCTCCACAAACATTAAAGGATTATCCGCATATTGCAGAATTGGTATTGAGAAGTTTCCATTACCAACCTTAAGACCCGATAAACACCATTTCTTCTCCCCCAATCCCATTAGTCTATTGAGAGCATCTTCCACCGTTATGAACAGTACAGGAGACAAAGGATCATCTTGTCTCACACCCCTTGAACTACCAAAGAAACCACACCGGGAGTCATTCACTAGAATTTAAAATGTCCCAATTGGGAGACAAGTCTTAATCCAACAACACCATCTATTACAAAACCCCATCTTTTGCACACCAAATTCAAAAAACACCCAACTAACATGATCAAAAGTTTTAGAATAATCCATCTTACAATATAACTGCGTGTTTCTTAACTCTATTATAAATTTCTACACTTTTTAAACTTCTCCCCCCACCGAGTTTGCCAAAGTAACTCCCCCCTCCCCGAACCAAGTCAACAAGATTTGACCGTAATCTTGTTGTTTGAGTCGTGTGATATGTCCTAAGGAACTTTTTCAACCTAAAATTACCAAAATACCCACTTGACTTCCCAAGACCAAAGTAGACAAGCATTAGATTTACAAACTTCCCAAGACCAAATTTGACAAGCATTGGATTTAAATAGTCCACCCCATGAAAGTGTGGTACACGTTTCATCATCTTGACGATTAATAAAATTTAAGCCAAACAATGTGATTTAAGTATTTAACTAAACCAAACACTTACACCATATAGGGAGTTTATGTATTTAGTAATATTGTAATAACCCCTAAGGGCAATTCTATAATTTAGGTCTTTAGATTTATATAAAAGGGAATTATCTCATTAGAGATTTCCCCAAGATTCCCACACTTCTACTTGGTATCAGAGCGGGGAAAAAAACTTGCTTTTACCACCATCTCTTACCACCGCCAAAGAAACAAGCCATCAACATCTTCCCCTTTGTGGGTTTTTTTTAGTCTTTCGTTTCTTATGAAAGACTAACCAACTTCTCCATGGAACAGATCTGAAATTCAACAACACCATGAACATTCCAGGTCAATTGTTCATGGATCTAAATTAAAATTTTCTACTTTCTTTCTCTACGAGGATCACTGTTTGGAACCACATAAAGGTTCCGCCTTTATGAGATCAAGTAGCTAATTTCTTTAAAGGTGCCACCTTTACTCTCTATTGCACTCTCTATTGCTTGGTTGGGTTTTTTTTTTTTTATAAGTTTGTTGTTAGTCATTGTAACTCTTTGTGGTAGCTTCCGCCAGAATAACTTTGGTGCTTCCTACTTTGACTCTAATCATTTATTTGAAATGAATACATTGGGGGAGAGTCATATTTCAGTACAAGGTCCTCAAGCAACTACCACGCCTAAGTCTATAACCTCGAAGAGGTTGAACGGGATCAACTTTAAGACATGATCTAGATCTGTTGTCCATTATCTAACTAGTAAGGGTGTGGAGGGATTAGTCGATGTGACTTACGCTTGCCCTGCTGTTACAACCGAGAAGAAATACACTCAATGCCAAAAGCATAATAGTATGGTTATTGGTTGGTTGTTTAACTCCATGAGTCCATGGAGACACCAATTGTTCAGATGTTTCTATATCATGATTTTGTTTATGACCTATGGTCCTCTTTGAAAGAGACATACTCTAGTAAGAGTAATGGCTCTCGTGTGTTTCAGCTCTATCGTGAGGTCCATTCCACCTCACATGGTGATCGATCAGCAGCTGGATATTTTGCACAGTTGCAAACCCGTTGGGAGGAGATTGACCATCATGAGGTCATTGTTGAGTTGACTGGAGAGGTTGCGATGTTGCTTGTTGCTAAGCGCACCGACAAACAGAAAGTGTTTGCTTTTCTAATGGGTTTGCGTCCTGAGTTTGAGACCCTTGGTGAACAAATCGTTAACACACGACCATTCCCCTCTCTAATGAATGCCTTTGCACTACTATGAATATCAGTCCTGCTTTCGCGCGGCAGCTATTGCGACGACGAAAAAGTATTCGTCAGGCTAAGTTACCGTCTGCTGCAGTTCAAGGTATCATTGACCAATCAAAGCTCGCCGTGGACTCCTCTTATCTTAGAGGTCAAGGACAGCGTGGAAGAGGTCGAGCACGCAACTCAGTTACTTGTTCTCACTGTGGCCAATCTGGACATGAGAAGTCTAGATGTTATCAACTTATTACTTGTTCTCACGGTGAGGACATGAGAAGTCTAGGTGTTATCAGCTCATTGGTTATCCAGTTGGTTTCTTTGAAAGATCTCAATCATCATCCTCTGGTAGAGGCCATGGGAAGAGTCCAATAGCTGCAATTGTCAACCTTCCTTCTAGTTCATTGAGTTCTCCCAGTGTGGCTCCTTCGACTATACCATCTCTTGATGCGTATAGTCATATATCGAGACAGATACAACATCTTCAGGGCCAACTTGAGGCTATGCTGGGTAACCGGACTACACCTTTTGGATCTTATACTCCATCTGCATATCATGCCTCTCCATCCACTTGGGTCATTGACTCAGGTGCCTCAGAGCATGACTGGTGAGTCACATTTTTTTTCGAAAATGTCTTCTAGTTTATCTATTGCTCCATCTATTTGTCTTGCTGATGGTTCTTGTACTCCTATTCAGAACTCTGGATGTGTTCCTTTATCTCCGTCTTTATCTTTATCATCTGTTTTGCACGTTCCTAAACTTGCCTTAAATTTGTTATCTGTGAGCAGTTTAACCAAATCCCTTGGTCGCTCCGTAACTTTCTTTCCAGATCATTGTGTCCTTCAGGACCTGAGTTCGAGGAAGATTTTTGGCAAGGGGTATGAGCGAGATGGTCTCTATATGTTTGGAGAACCTCCTACAGCTTTGGCTTCTATCACCCCGGTGTTTTCTGATCCCTGTCGAGTTCTTTTTTGTTCTAAGACTCTACATTTATGGCACGCCCGTTTGGGTCATGCCAACTTTCAGCATCTATATTCTTTACTACCTATTTTGAGAAACTCATGTCAATCTAACAAATTTCAATGTGTTGTCTGTGAGTTGTCCAAACATACTCGTGTATCTTATATCTCGCACATGCAGCAATCTGCTTGACTTTTTGACTTGATACATACTGATGTATGGGGACCTTCCCGTCACTTCTTTTGATGGATATCACTACTATATCACTTTTATTGATGACCACTCGTTTTACATGGCTTTATTTGTTGAAATCTCGGACCGAGGTTCTTCCTACTTTTCTAAACTTATGCAAATGATTCAAACCCAGTTTGGTGTTACTGTGAGGTTTGTGCGTTCGGATAATGCTAAAGAGTATATATCTTATGATTTTAAACATCTTTTAAAGAAGAGTCATTCAACAACTCACCTGTCCTTATAGTCTAGAACAAAATGGGAGTGGAAGTGTAAAAATCACTATCTTATGAATGTTGTTAGGTGTCTCCTTCGCGGTATGCATGTCCCTAAACGTTTTTGGAGTATGGATGTTCTCACAGCCACTTTTTTAATTAATCGTACTCCCAGTAGGATTCTTTATGGCCAGGTTCCTTTGCATTTAGTCAAACTGGTCTTCCTCTTTTTTCTACTGAGCCTCGAGTCTTTGGTTGCATTTGTTTTGTACAAGATTGTACTCCAAAGAGGACGGAGTTAGATGACAAGGCCATTAAGTGCCTTTTTCTTGGTTACTCTACTAAATCTAAGGATTATCGTTGTTATGAACCCATCTCATGTCGTATCATTCACTCTAGACGTGACGTTTTTTGAGAATATTCCTTATTATACTTCTCCCTCTAATGAGCTGGAACAACCTCTTCTTATTCCACATGTACTACCTGTTCCTAGTTTTTTATGATTCTACTGCACACCTACATAGTCACGACTCTCACGAGACAACTATACGGCAAGGTGTACACACGGCAGCCCAACAAATATTACCCCCCACCACAATCTTCCTCGTCCTCAGGTACTACTCTCCATCCTGATTTAGTAAATCCAGATTCTGCTCTTCCTACTCCTCATTATTGATAATTTAGAGCTTCCAATTGCTAAACGCAAAAGGAAGCGGGTATGGCCTCTTGCTCAGTTTGTCTCTTATAGTGGTATTTCTCCTTCCTATTGTGCCTATCTTGCTGCCACTGATTCTATTAGGATTCCACGTACTGTTTCTAAGGCATTGGAGCACCCGTTTTGGAGAGCTGCTATGTTTACTGAGATGCAAGCACTTGAGCAGAATCACACATGAGAGATGGCCTTACATCCAATTGGCAAAACGGATTGTTGAGTGTAAATGGGTTTTCACAGTGAAATACAAGGAGGATGGTTCCGTAGAGCGCTACAAAGCACGACTTGTAGCGAAGGGCCTCACTCAAACACCTGGAAAAGATTTTGGTGACACATTTGCTCCTATTGCAAAGTTTTCTTCCGTACAGCTCCTTATTTCCCTAGCCGCACAACATCACTGGTCTCTTCACCAGTTGGATGTAAAGAATGTGTTCCTTCACGGTGACTTGACCGAGGATATTTACATGTCTCACCCTCCGGGTTTTGCCCTTCAAGGGGAGTATACTGAAAAAGTGTGTCGCCTTCTCAAATCCATATACGGCTTGAAACAGTCTCCACGAGCATGGTTTCATCATTTCAGCACGGTTATCTTATCCATGGGATTTATCCGATGTGAGTCAGATCATACATGCTTTATTCATCGAAGTGTAGCTAATCTCCGTACAATAGTCTTGGTCTATGTAGATATTATCATCACTGGTGATGACATCATATACATAGCAAAGGTGAAAACAGATTTGGGCCATTTTTTTATATTAAGGACTTGAGTCCTCTTCGATACTTTCTTGGCATTAAGATAGCTTGCTCAAGACATGGTATTTCCCTCTCTCAAAGGAAGTACACACTAGATTTGTTGTTTGATACTGGTATGATGGGATGTCGACCCTCTCGAACTCCTATGGATCCAAATCATCGCCTCCATGCTGATATTGGTGATATTCTTCCTGGTCCAGGCCCTTACCAGCGTTTAGTAGGTCATCTTATATATTTGACCAACAATCGACCAGATATTGCTTTTGCTAGTCAGCCAGTTCATGCATGCCCCACGATCTACTCATGGATGCAGTAGATCAGATCTTGAGATATCTTAAGTCCTCTCCAAGACTTGGTTTGTTCTATCCATCTTATGGTTCACCGGATTTAGTTAGTTACTCAGATGCAGATTATGCTGGGTGTCTCATTGATCATCGCTCTACCTCGGGTTTTGTACTTTCTACGGTGGTTGTCCTGTCTCCTGGAAAAGTAAGAAATAAAATGTTGTCTCACGCTCATCGGCAGAGGCTGAGTGTAGAGCTATGGCTCATGGTGCTTGTGAGATACTATGGCTACGCTCCCTTCTTACCGAGTTAGGGGTCTTTAGTAACAATGGGTCTCCCCTTCATTGCGACAATCAAGCTGCTATTCAGATAGCATCAGATTCAGTTCTTCACGAAAGGACTAAGCACATTGAGGTTGATATCCATTTCCTTCGAGAAAAGGTTCAATCTGGCATCATTGCCACAATTCCAGTTCGCTCTTCAGAGCAGTTGGCTGATATGTTCACCAAGTCTTTGGGACCTACAGTTCTTCACTCCAACGCGGTCAAGCTGGGTTTGATTGATATCTTCACTCCAACTTGAGGGAGAGTATAGGGAGTTTATGTATTTAGTAATATTGTAATAATTCCTAAAGGCAATTCTGTAATTCAGGTCTTTAGAGTTATATAAAAAGGAACTATCTCATTAGAGATTTCCCCAAGATTCTCACACTTCTACTGTTTTTAATCTCGACTGTCCAGCTAACTCATTGTCTTCCTCCTCTAGCCAAAGCATATGCACTAAGTTTATTCATTCAATAACACATTTAAATTTGGCGAGGGAATGGGTGGTCTATTAAGCTCAAGAAGCTGGGCTACGCAATCAAATACGTGGCAAATTAAGAAACAGTCACAGGGCAATTAAGAAAATCCCTTGAAAACTCTAAACCATCATCAGTGAGATACCAGTAACAATAAGATATAAATTGTATAACATTTGAAACACAAAAGAACTAATATTAGTGTGGAAATTTAATGTGTACGGAACATTTGGGTAGTTTTCTATAAAACATGAGAAATTTTAATTAGAAATCTCCACCCTTTTATTTAAACAAATTAGTACCACCCCCCCAAACACAGAAATTGGTGAAAATTAATGGTAATTTTAAGGGGGTATGGTTTATGCCATTGGATTAAGTTGATACAATGGAGACACGTGTCACTAACTCCCCCTTTGGTCTTGGGATGTCATGTGGGTATTTTGGTAATTTTAGGTCCAAAAGAGTACTTAGGACATTGATATGACTCAAACAGCAAGACCACGATCAAACCTTGTTGACTTGGTCCTGCTGTGATTCAGGGGGGGGGGGGGGGTCTAAAAATAGTCAATAACCTCAATAGCAAACAACGCTCCATTAAGAATTTGTGTATTACCCACCGATGCACCTTGAAACTTAGAAAAGAAAGGGGCTACAACTGCCTTTAGTCTCCCAGTAAGAGTTTTGGCAATAATCTTATCTAAAGTCGCAAGAGTTACTGCCCCTTCCACCTAAGGAATAAGACAAATATGAGTGGTATTATGCCTCCAATTAAGGAATGAAATATCTTGGAAATCTTTCACCACCTTCATAATGTCATCTTTCATAAATTGCCGGCACTTCTTGTATACCACCAAAGGAACCCATTCAGACCCGGAGACTTCTTTCCCACCAAACTATCAATTGCTCCCTAAATCTCCTCTTCATCAAATTCCCTCTCAATCCATCCCCTTTGTTCCCTATCCAGTGATTCAAACTCTAGGCCACAAAGAATCGGTCTACGCATCACATCTTCCTTGAACAATTTCTTGTAAAAAACCACTAACAAAGTTCATGAGGAAACTAGTATTATTTATTTTGAGCACTTTGTGTGTAGATGGGAAGATATTTTGACTTGAGACCGTTGTGTTTTGTTTCTTGTGTACATTTGGTCATTGTTTCTTCTTTTAGATTTTTCCATTGTAAGGATACCTCATCCTACAGTTTCTATGTTTCTATATTATTATTAATAAAATATCTATTTATGGATAAAATAAAAATCCACTACCTCCTTGCCCATGTCCTGCAATTATTCGATCACCATATCACCTACCACCAGTTTCACCATACGATTGTGATTTCTTCTAGCATTCAACACTTGATAAAAATATTTAGTGTTCTCCTCCCCACATCCATCCCTCCAAAGAGTCTTTTCCCTTTGCCTCCAAAATGCTCCTTAACATCTCAGTAATCGCCTAAATTCCCGAAGCAGTTCACCTCTCCTCAAGCTTCCATTATTTTGCAGATCCCTGCTCCTTCCTCTTCTAGTTCAAGCTCCGCTATTCAGTGCAAATTTTTATTTTCTCATCAAATCTCCCAAAAGTCAACTTATTCCACTCCTTAAGCCTCCCATTCAGATGCTTAAGTTTGTGAAAGAGCTCAAATCCAGCCTTAACAGATAAATGAAATTCAATCCACCACTGTTCCATGTTTTGCATAGCTGTATTTTCTAACCTCATCACCTCAAATTGGAAAGGTCTCAACCCCAGAGTGGCTTCCTCCCATCAAGAAGAATCAACTGATGATCTGAAAGGAAACTGCCTAAAGCTCTCTCCACCTGCGTTCTATCCGAAATGATGACAGCAAGAACCAACCAATTCTATTGATCTTGACTTTCTCGTGCCCATTAGACCATGTAAACATCAACCCTCTCAACTGAAAATCATCAAGTTCTAAGGCATTAATACACTGATTGAATTTATGCATATCACTAATCATTCGAAACCACCCCCAATGTCAGCTAATCCTGCAAACAATCAAAAGATGGCAGCCCGTAGATATTACTAAATGACCACTAGAAACCATCAACAGTGTTTACAAACTTTGCAGACAAAAAAAAAAGCTCCTTTCAAAGCTCTCTATACACTCCACTATTTGGGTGTCCCAAATAAGAACCAAACAACCAGAAAAGCCCTTTGAAGGTAGGAATTACCATCCATGTTCCCATCTTCACAAAAGTTCACTTACAAAAGCTTGAGTCATCAGTAATCACTTCCCTCTTCATTTCTTGTATTACAACCACCATTGGCCTAAACTTTCTCACTGCCCTTCTTAAAATGCTAATTTTGTCATCACAGCGAGAACCCTTCATGTTCCATATAAGAATATCAGAATTCATCAAAAGAAAACTGCCCCACAAATTAATTGATTTCCTTGTCTTCCAGCACCACGTACTGATTTCTGTTCCTTACCCAACCTTTTATTAATATAATAATATCCCTCTACATAGAAACAATTTCAGATCCATTCTCGTATTGAGACATACCAACATCTACCCTCATTCCCATAATATCAGTATTAACCCACGTATCTTCGTTATCTCTCGGCTCTAGTGACTCCACCGCTCTAGACGTTTCCCTCAAATCCGATTCTGTTCTCCCCTTAATTGAAGCCTCCGCCAGCTCATTGTCATATAAACTATCTCCCAAAACAAACTCATCCTCCTCACCGGAAAAATTGTAATCAGCCTCATTGTGAATTGTGATCACATTTACCTTAATCGAGAGTCACTATCCTTTCCTGTTTAGTACATCTCAGTCTAACATGACTCTCCACCTCGTTAATCTGTTTTTCACCCGCTGCAACTGCCTATTCAAATGAGTTTTCAACTATACAGTTTGAAAGATCAGGTTCAAACTCTCTACATGTTCAACTTAAAGTGCAACCCTCTAGTTCTCAATTTGGGCTGGGTCTTTTCGTTATTCTGTTGGTTCCCAATTTCTGTAATTGGGCTAGGCCTAGACCCAGACCCTAAACTAGATCTCCTTTCAACTAGTCTAGCAGCACGTGTTTCATTAGCCCTCGCATGGTCATTCTCACCTCTCACTAGATATGTCACATAAATTCCCCCATTATGCACAGCAATTGATTTTAGATTTGAAATTCAAAACTCACCTGTTTCGCTTTCAGCATCCTGCCTTGATCTCGTGGTCCCAGCCGCAGCTGCACTAATTCTCCTGTCTCACTACATCAGCAAACGAGTCAAATCGCCTTATCTCGTGATTCGACTCACCTTCATTTTTAACCTCCACCCTTCCAAAATGTCTTTAACCAATTTTGGGTAAAATCCTGATAAGGATAAGTTTCTCCATCTGCCATTAATGGCATTATATGTGGGGTTTTTGTCAGACCACAATTCTTCACCAACATTCTAAGTATTGAGACCTCCCTAAATTCCCCAACTTCTTCATCAACCATCTCAAGTTGCCAAAAGTTAGTAACATTCTTACAACCCTCCAGATTCCACATATGCCCTAATTTAAATCATCTACTTCTCCTCTGTAATGCATGGGTATGCCTAAAATTCTGCCATGTAAACTTGTCAGCACATTTTGTCTCGGGATCGTCCCAAGTTGTGTTGTGTCGGCACTGACTCCGGCACAATAGAGAGGAAAGGTAGAAAAAATTGATTGGCGTTTCTCCCATAAATACCTTTTCTTTAAGTTTCTAACTTGTTTTCAATTTTTCAAGTTGTGGATTTGCCACTGATGCTTTGCGGCTGCGCCTAATTTTGGGAGAAGACAAAAACCTAGTTTTGGTTTAAAATAAATAGTTTATTGTCAAGTAGAACATCAAGTTGTGATGTTTTTGGCTAGCTAAGTAAAGGCTGAGCCAGCCACATTGACAAAAGTGACCCAGCTTTGAGCGCTTTGGTAAAGCCACATTTTTGTGGAGGCAAATTAGCCACGTTTGGTGGAGACAGTTCAGCCACGTTTTGTGGAGACAAACCAGCCACTTTGACTGGAAAAAATACAGGGTTTGGAGTACACTATATCCATCAGTAACTATCAAAATTTAATGGAAATTTATGGATATAATCTTTATGGAAATATGATGTAATTATAAAGTTCTTTATGGAAATTGTATGGACTATGGACTATGGACTATGGAATGTATATATTATTAATGAAAAATATGATGTAATTATTAATATTTTGTTAAATTAAATATTTTCCATCTTCCGTATGCCCGTATCTGATATTTTAGACCATTGAAGGACATCTCCTGAATTCTGAGCATCCTCTCGGCCTCCTTCCTCATATTTATCTCTATAACTGCCTTCACAGCATTTATTGGGAACACCTTTGGAGTTGGTGAAGCCCAAGCACATACCCAGCACATTAACCACCTCCTCCCCTCATCCCTTTCCTTTTTAAATTTCAATAGTTGTGCATCGACTCCAACTTCATATTCCGGCCCCTTTTCAACAACACTCTTGTTGTTCCACCCACACGATCAGTCACAACAGCAACCTGATCCTCCTCCCTATGACCATGTCTGTTTCTTCTTCTACAAGTAGGTGGAGTCAACTTCTTCAAACAATCACTAAATGTAATACTGCCCTTCCCTTTACCCCCTCAGGACAACAAATCAATGATTTCCCTCTTTTAAATTTTCTTTCCATGAAAGATAATGAGAAAACTTCCCTTGAAAATTTTTCTTTCACTTCCAATAAAATCATAGTGTTCCCAAATTTTCTGCTAGCAGCCAACACCCATAAATCCACTTCTATCGAATAAATACCCACACAAATGTGCCGCTTCGACAGAGACCATTTTGACACACAAACCTTTCCCTTGCTCGATAATCACAACCTCTATCATCCTTCCAGATTTTGAAAGACTTCCATTGCACACCAAAATGTCTCTTCACCATCACTATGGTGTCTATTATCAAGATAGTGCTCACGGTTTTGGTTACATTTTTGTTCACGATGATTACTATTTTTTTTTAATTTGTCATCGTCATAATGAAGAAAACGGTTACTACACTGATGAAAATGGTTACAAACAGTTCTCTCCAGTTCTCTAATTTGTTTTAATTCTTTGAACTCATAAAAGATTGGTATACCCAGTGAGGAAATGACTGTACCACTCAACTACTCAAGTACTAGTTGCATGGGCCTCGAGTTCTTCTTTTCAACTATTATATTATTTTTAGATTTAACCTTAGCCTCTATTTTCCACAAATCCTACCAAGTAACTGAAAATCTATGTTACATGGACACACCATACTATAAAAATAATCCAGTGTCGGGATCCACGTGTCCGTATCGGACACATTGTGTATGTAATATACCTCAATTTTAGGTACTCCGTATCCACGTATCTGTGTCAGTGTAACTTGGCAGAAAATGGATGCACTGAATATAAAAATGCAGAAAATGAATGCATTTGCATTCAAATGCAGCCTGACCGTTGATGCAGCGAACCAAACAGGGCCTCAAGAAATAAAGCAAGGTTCACATTTAAGCGTATAAGAGAACATAAAATGGTATGTCATCAGTCAATTCCTAGGTGAAAGAATGAAGATATTTGAATATCTATATAAGCTCATATCAACAGTCTCGGAAAATAAACAGTGAGGCAGTGAGAGTCATGAAAGTCTACCTGTATAACATTGACTGCTTGCTTAATTGCCCATCCAAACAGAACAAAAGCAAATGGAATAATAAGAAGTGAACTTTGTTGCAAAGTACTGACCACAACCTGAAAAACAAGACAACAGAAACCAGATTAATCTGGTCCTCCTCCATTGATTTAGCATAACAAGGAACTTCTTCAATAAATAAACATGAAGAAAACAACATTAAAACGAAATGCACATTTTTTAAAATTATGTAACAGGGAGCTGCATCAAGGAAATTAACATAGAACGAATGAACTTTGACAACTGATCATCAAGACTTACATCAATAACACTTTCAGATTGGTGTTCTACAAGAAGGAAAAGGATGATGTAAAGAACCTGCAGCATCAGTGAAGACTTGGTTTCAGAGAAATGCAAGGGAAAAGTGAAGCATTGACAAAAGCGGATCAAATGGACAACTACCTCAGACGCCAGACAGCAATAACCCATAAAATAACGATTTCCATAGTATGCCTTGAAAAGCCAATTGGTGCTGTCTTTTACATCTTTATGACTAACCTTGCCTGACAAGAAAGTACTGCAAAAGAGCCTTGGTTTACACACACAGCTCATGGATAATTCAACAAGTCCAAATATTATACACCAACAAGAAAATACTCTTTAGATATTAAACATTTCAAAGAGACTTTTCTCCATGTGGTGGTGACTGGTGAGTGATGACATGTGAAAAGAAAAACAAAAGGAGTAGCTTCATGTAATGAGCTATCCAGATGACAATACCTGTACATTTGCAACCAATGGCTGGTAATATCCAAAGCAAGCAATGACAAGAAAACTAATCCGGGCCTGTAAGCAAACAGAGGCTGTCAACCTTTTCATTACAAAGAATTCCAGCATCATGGCAAAAAGCATATAGTACAAGTGTCACAAAATATATGATACTAACCTGTAAAGTTGGGAGAGGACTGCAAGTAGACAAGCAGTGCTGACCCTGAGAAGAAGATAAATGCTTAACTGAATCAGGTCAAGGCCACAAACAGAAACCAAATGCAAAATAAACTAACAGATAACAACCTCATCTATTATATAAATTGCTTTTGATAGGTGCCTAAGACATAGAAAGTTCCAGAATAAGTAGTAACTCCTAAGAATTTCTAAAATTAGAAAATCCGAGAAATTTGATGAAAGATCACCTGTCGGTTACCATATCCAAAACAGCACCAAAAGTTGAAACTGGACCAGGATAACATTATCGATGTCAGTAACTCTTCAAAAACAATAATAAAGAAATTAAACCACAGGAATAGACCACATAGAACAGCACTATAAAAAGTTGGCAGGAGTTTCAGTAAGATTTCAAAACAAGATATAATCAAGTAATGGGACAGGATCTAACCCTCAAATTTCAGATAAGATCCTATCCATGCACGAGGCTATCAATCTTTTGAATTTTTAATTTGAAAAAGCAAAAGGAAAAGTAAATGAATATGAAACAAACATCTGATGGAAGCCTTACTGAATGGAAATAACAAAACCAACCACTTAATGCAATGAACAATGGCTAACAAGAAAATGATTTAAGAGAGGGGATGGGTCAAGAGTATTTCCTGTCTGAAGGAGTTAGTGAAAGATCACAACAATATTACAAGCACTCATTCTCTAGAGTATATCCTGTCAAGGAGATAGTGAAAGATCACAACATATTATTACAAGCACTCTCTCCCACACACGGATAACTGTTGACGGTGATTCTTGTGACCCAATCCTTAAATCCCCTTGGGAGATGTCCTCTTAGAACTCTTAACAACTACAAAAGTACAACCCGAAAAAGTCATGGCACTCCACCCCATTAACAACACAAGCATATAAATCCAACATTCTTGCATTTCAATTGCAAGCCAGGCTATAAAACTCCTCAAATTGCTTTGTCAGTGGAGCTTCCCCCAACCAAATGTCATCCAAATTGAGATAGTTTCACCAGTAACGAGAGCGAAGGCGAGGCAGAGCGAAGCGGAAGCGGGAAAACTTGGGAAGCTCCATAATCCAAAGCGCCCTGAGAGCGCGTATACACATAGAATATTTTGAATAATTTCACAGTAAATACATACTATATTACTTATGGTACATATCTCATTTTTGTTGAATAACAAATTTCATATGCAACTCAATTTAAGGTGGCACCCTATTTTAATTTTTAAATAGTCAAATGTTATAAAATTGGCATAAAGTGATACCAGAATCCAAGTCATTGTTAGATACGCTTTAAAGACAAATAATAATTCAATCAAAAACAAAATAATAGTCATTGTTAGACGTTTTAAAGTATCCATATTTTATTCACCTTGTCACTCTCTTCTCTTCGTTCCCAATTCACAGTTACACAAAAAAAGTTTAAAACCAGAAGCATATTTGAAAAATTAAATGCCACAACCTTCCAAATCTATACAATCTCACCCCAAATAGGAGTTGTCTCAACTTCAGCAAAATGATGATTAAATCTAAACTTAAAATAAAATTTTGCACTTTTTAATGATGGTAAATAGACGCTTTTCTTCAAGAACACAAGGAGCGCGGTTTCAGAAATTTGGGAGCGCGGTTTTGAGGAGCTTTTGCTGTAAAACCGCGAGAGCGAGGTTTTAGATCGGGAGCAATAGGTGATGCCCACGGTTTGTGTGACTAAGACCACACCTTTCAAAAATTTGCCCCAACCACTTGTGATACCCCACCAAAGAGTTCTACCATATGGATTCCTAGGTTCCTTGATGCTCTTCCATACCCCATACTTGTCAACCACCAACTCTCCGCTAAAGATGATCATCGTCCTCCACATACCTCCATAACCATTTTGCCAACAAAGCTTTGTTCAAAATCAAAATGTGTTTACACCGCCAAAGCCCCTTCTTCCCTTGAAAGACAAAGTCTATCCCACTGTACTAGGTGCATCTTGGACTTCCCAACCTCCCCTCCCAAAATGAATCTCCCACTCAACTTCTCTAGGTGCTTGGCATCACTCAAAGGTAATTAAGTTCTAAAAAACTTGAGGCACAAAAAATCTTATCAACGCTCCTTGCAGGGAATCCTTTCTCCCTATCTGAACATTATTACTTTGCATCGAGATACATTCCCCTGTGTATTGCAATGCAAATCAATGTCATCCAGTCAAGAGTCCCTTAAAGGAGTCCGAATAGGATATTTGCTTAAAGTAAATGAACATAAGAATTTTTCGATCTAAGCAATCCAACTTTGGTGTATAAATCATGGTGCTCAGTCAACCATGAATGCTGTGAAAGTAGAATTCCATGGTCTCACCTTTTTTTTTTTATCAATAGAAGTTATACTTCATTCCACCAAATAAGTGTTTTTACAATCTTGCAAATTAACTAGTACTTGGCAAGATACTAAGACTAGTTACACTGATCCCTCAACTCATACAAACAGTTTACATAATATCTTCCCACCTACACATAAAATCTTGAAACCGAAACTCCTTAGCAATGAGGCTCCCCTAGACCAATCATACACCACTTCCTTAACTTCCTCCAAGCTCTTATGTGTAGCCTTCTCCTTTTCAAAAGTCCTCCGGTTACGTTTCCATAACACCCACACCAGTGCTCTAAGTAATGGATTCACTATCCACTTAGCTCTAGGAGAAACGGGCTCCATTATTCTGTCTCCAAATTGGGCCTCCCAAATATTGTCCGGCAACATCCACCGTTTCTTGAATGTTAAGAAATAAAAATTTCAAACTCAATTAGGCACCGTACAACAAACTAGAAGATGATCCACATCCTCCTCATCCACCCGACAAAATGCACATTCATTGCTCAGCTCCATCCCCTTTGCATCAATTTTATCAATAGTTTGGATATGCCTAAGATAGGCCATCCAAGTGAATGCCACTTTAAACGGAATAGAGCGCATCCAGATCCTTTTGAATGGAAATTCACCATGCTTTCATTGGTCTCTAACTTCCCTTCTCTTGTGCTTTACTGTTTGCTAGTACCCCATAATATGACTTCACCATATAAGTATTGCCCTTTGCTCCATTTCCACACTCTACTATCTTCCTCTCTCTACACCATCCCATCTTGGTAATTACAAGCCAAAAAATCAGTATACACATTAACCTCCCAATCATTAAAGCTTCTTCTCAACACCAACTCCCAAGTGACTCCATTTTCCCCTCTATTCATAACATCCACCACTCTTGCATTCTTGTTGGTGTTGCCAGCTCATAAATAATAGGAATATGATCCCTAAATGGTCTCTCCCCTATCCATACATCATGCCAAAGAAAATAGTAGCTCCTCCTCCCGGTTGAAATCTAACACCTTTCTTACAATGATACCACATAGTAATACCATAAAAACACCATGGATTTTTTTGGCTTCCACATACTTCACCCCCAGCCCAACAAACTAGTTATGCCTCTCCACATAGTAATACCAAGATGCATATAAAGGGTACACTGTGAACGCTACATAAAACAAAAACCATGAGAACGGCTCATTTCCAAGAAACACGTAAAATACTCTTGAAATCATACAGATGACATTGATCAACACTTTGAAGCTAGACTTCAGTAACAGAGCCTAATAAATAATATGTCCTATACTCCTATCAAGTACTGTATTTGCAGGTTCAGTTTTGTTTCAATAGGGATGAGGGTGTACAGAGGTTGGGGCTTCTGGTCCTTCAGAAATAGACCTTGGCTATCGATTTGGTATTGATGTAATTAGAAAAACCATATGAATATGTTAACTTTAATCGATCAAAAGTCATCAGATTAAATTTATCCTTTCAAAAAATGAATTGCTGGGATTTCACAACCCAAAGTTTCAGTATGGACACCATGAAAAACCAAAAACCAAATTTCATGTGCATGGGCATACAGCTAAGCTGCTTAAGAAGCAGGCTTACCAATATCTCTTCAATTATACACACTTCCAAAGCAGATTCTGAAATATTAAAATACCCAAAGAGAATAACATCAAATAATAGACTTATATACAAATTACACAATAACTACACGACAAGGTTGTACCATCCTACAGTAGAACTTTTAGGAGGCTCTGTCATCTATGGTCTTCAACTCATTACATATAGCATGACTCCTCTCCATATATTAAGTTCACACAACTGAACTCTAGAGAGTAGAATCCACTCTTCGCATAAAAGAAAAAGTAGCAAACAGACTTGGCCGCATGACTAACTGTTGTGTCGCAGATATCCAAAAAATAACAGGTACTTTGCATTAGCTAAATAAAATGGAATCATGAAATTATCAAGCTCCTCTTTAGCCTGTACAGCTGCAAGACATTCCTTTTGTTCCTTAATTTTAGCATCAAATCTTCCAAAATAATTCCTCTTCCATTTAACCAGGTGATGATTGAGCAGTTGTAGCTTCTTGCTTAAAGCAAATCCAGCTCTCCATGTCACATGCATCTGGTTCCACCATTTTTCCATGTTATCAAATCATTTTTTTTCTAATCACACAGATTCCATTTAAACAGATTAGGACCGCTCGCTTGTATACAGCTTTGAAGCACTATCATACGATGATCAGATATATGCAAACCCAGTGCCAACTCGGAATGGTCTCCAAAAAAATCCAGACAAGTAGGAGAAGCCAAAAACCTATCCAACCTACTCATGGCAGGATCCAGCTCCACATGCGATTAGAATAAGAAGAACAAGCTCTCTCCAAATTGAAATACATTAACCCTAAATTACTCAAACTGATTAAACAACCTCCTATTGCGACTTATGTAGAGCATGGTAGCACCCACCTTGCCTTTCATAAGAAAATCTAACAGAACTAAAAAATCCACCCCAGCACCAAGGGCGATCCCAATACCCTCTAGTTCTTCCCAAAATTGGTTTTTATCAGCATCATTAACCGGGTCATAGTAAATAGTGAAATCCCATTTAAACTCACCTCCATTAGTTGAACATAAGAAAGAAATGGAGAAAGCACCCTTCAGACAATTTTCAACTTGTATCCAGTCAATATCCAATATAATTATCTGACCTCCTGGCCACCAAGTAGAAGGAAAGTAATCCCATTCAAGTGACGACCTGCCGCAAAGATAACGTATAATCATCTCATCACAGTTCTCCCCTTTAGTTTCCTGTAATGCAACAATCAAAGGCTTGAACTTGAAAACTACTCTCCTCAAACCGCAAGCTTTATCCTTATTTTTAGACAACCCCCCCCCCCAACATAGTTCAGAACACCATACTAGAATTCATTACGCAATGATTGAGCTCAAACAACATCCGAAATAGACTTTCCTAGGTTGTGATTCCTTGCCCTTTCTGACTCAGCACGCTGATTAATAGCTTTTAGAATATCAGTTGAACACCCAGCCCCCACAGAGACTCCCAAATCAGTCCCTACGTTAAATAAATAAGATCCCAAATTAACTTCTTCGGTTCTTCCACAACATCCCATATCTCCCTTGAGTTCTCCAAACTATCACAAACCATTTCCTCTTCAAAAAAATCAATATCATGAAGAGATTCATCGCCTAGATCAGAAATAGGACCCCAATCATCAACATCTCCTGTTTGATTTTCATTATTATCATGTTCAATGACCACCTCTCCCCAATTATTCTCGTTTTGTCACAGTGAACAGTGAATAGGACAACAATTTGACTGCTCCTCGTGGTGCTCTGACTTATTTAGGCTCTCAACTCACCTAGTCACATCATTTGCTAGCCCATCATGTTCATATCCAGCAAAAGAATCAGGGCCATTCTGTAAACAATTAGGCCCATTTTCCACTTGGGCTGTACAGAGCCCATTGGTTATCACAACAGAATTTAATCCACATACAGGTTCCATATATATCCGAGATTGTCGAGAAATTGAATTTTGAATTTCAAACCCTACGCCAGCTTGACCACTACAGAGTCGTGATCCATTACACGTCTACACCTACATGATGCATTATTTCTTTCACTCCTTTCAATCCGACGGCCATAAACCCTGCCAGGATCGTATCTAAGTGCATCGGTTTAACTCACGAGTTGACTCAGGAACTGACTAACCTCTTTACTCAGTTGTCTTCCCAAATGGTAACTCATCAAACTCTGGAATCAATTTTATGGGGTATGTAACACCCTCATCAATCAGGGGTAACATATGAGGTGTTTTCAAATGGTCACAATAACCCACCAGAATTATTACCCTAGAAACTTCACTGAATGATTCACCACTTTCATCAACCTTAATAAAGTTACCAAAGCTTGAACACAGCTTCCTGAGAACATGAAGAGACCAAAGTCGTAATGGAAATCCTAGAATTCAACCCACCAACGATTCTGCTGCAACCATGTAGGATTAATTGTCGATGAAGACGGTCACCATCTCTTAAGTATCACTCTACTACCTCGGAATGTACCAATGGGGACGAAAGTAATCGGAGAACATCTACTTCACTCTCCAATTCCAATACACAATTACGACCATTAAAACCGTGAACAAATTGGTTCCAACAAAAGTTTGCTTCTTCGTGTGGGCTATTTTCTAGAAAAGACATGACATACAATCTAAGAAAGGGGCAAATTATGGTAAACTGGTGTGTGATGTCTACCCAAGAAGAGAGTATCCAACATCTCTTTTTGGATTGCAACATTGCTAAGAAAGTGTGGGAACACTCTCTCAGCTCTCCATTATCCGCTCGATACTTCTCTTGGGTTGAGAAGTATGTTCCTTGAGAAGCCATCGGTGGGTTTATCCCTTACGGGATGTTGATGAGTAAAATCATTGCTCATGCTATTACGTGGACCATTTGGCTGGAAAGAAATCAAAATATACTTGATGATAGATTTTGCGATTTGAATTGTATTATTTGTAATTGCAAATGCATCCCTTGAGGTTGGGTATCTCAACTTCTTACTATTAGGAATTTGAGTTTGATTGGGAAGCTATAGTTGAACTTTGATGTAACTATTATAGGGTAGTGTGAACCTCTCACTGATATTCTAATACAATATTGTATTATCGACCAAATAAGGTTTGCGACTCGGTCTAAAAGCATATTCTAACACAACCAGAAACTCTTCCCAGTTTGAAGTATCTTTCTTAGTCTCCATAACCAAGTCCCTAATTCTCAACCTCGCAACTCTATCAGTAAATACCTCAATCACTATAAGTCTATAACTCAAGTAACTCCTCCAGCAATCTGAATCGTCACTTCCATCTTCGATTCTTGTATCGCTACCACCATTGTCCTAAACTTTCTCATTGCCCTTTTTAAGCTGCTAAATATGTCATCACAGCTAGAACCCCTCATGTTCCATACAAAAATATCCGAAAACATTAGAAGAAAACTTCCCAAAAAAATGCTTCCCTCTTCTTACTGCACCACATATTAATTTTTGTTCCTTCCCCAACCTTTTATTAATATCTTATAACATAGAAACAGTTTCAGATCCATTCTCGTATTAAGACAGACCAAAGTCTACCCCAATCCCTACAACATCAGTGTTGAGTGTTAACCAACGCATCTTTTTCATCACTCGGTTCCAGTGACTCCACTGCTCTAGATGTTTCCCTCAAATCCAATTCTGCTTCCTCCCTCTCAATTCCTCCGCCAAAATCAAAGAATATTTGATAATAGGTTTTGCGATTTAAATAGTATTATATGTAATTGGGAAGGCATCCTTTGAGGTTGGGTATCTCATCTTCCTAAGTTTTGATTCAATTGTAACCGATTGGGAAGCTATGGTGCAATTTGGATGTAACAATTATATGGTAGTGTGAACCTTTCACACTGATTTTCTAATACAATATTGTTTTATCGACCAAAAAATAATACCAATCAAACAAGGTTTGCGACTCAGTCTAACAGTATAACACAACCAAAAACTGTTCCCAATTTGAAATGTCTTTCTTTGTTTCCATAACCCAGGCCTTATTTCTCAACCTTTCAATTCTATCTGTAAACCCGTCTCTCACTATAACTCTAGCAACTCCTCCAGCAATCCGAGTCATCACTTCCCTCTTCAATTCTTGTATCCCTACCACCATTGGCCTAAACTTTCTCATTACCCTTCTTAAACTGCTAATTTTTTCATCACAGCAAGAACCCTTCATGTTCCATATAAGATTATCATAATTCATTAGAAGAAAAATTCCCCAAAAATTGCTTCTCTATTCTTACTCCACCACATACTAATTTTTGTTCCTTACCCAACCTTTTATTAATATCTTATAACATAGAAACAGTTTCTATCCATTCTCATATTGAGACAGACTAAAGTCTACCCCCCATCGCCATAACATCAGTATTAACCCACGTATCTTCGTTATCTATCACCTCTGGTGAATCCACCACTCTAGATGTTTCCCTCAAATCCAATTCTGCTCCCTCCCTCTCATTCTCTCAATTGAATCCTCCGCCGCCATCTCATCGTCATAGAAAGCATCTCCACAAACAAACTCTTCATCTTCACCAGACACAGATTTGCTAGAACCTTTTGGGTAAATGTATTGGAATCAAGTGCTTTTTTTCTTAAAGAATTATTTTCCAAAGAACTTATAGAAGGTAGATTGAAAAATCCTTCAAATGCTAATATTAAGATGGACAAAGACAGTCAAATTCACTTAATGATATTCCTCCTCCTTGGCATTAATGAAGGGCTCTATAAGATGCATATAGAACCACTCAGTTCAGAAAACATGAGAACCACTCAGTTCAGAAGAACATGTATAACAATGGTGAAATCATAAAACATTGATCAACACATGAAGCTAGACTTCAGTGACACTATAAATATCAGTATATCATATAAGATACTGTATGGGGATGGGGATGGGGCTTCTGGTCCTTCAGAAATATCCCTTGGCTATTGATTCGGTGTTAATGTAATTACAAAAATCATATGAATTTGTTGACTTTAATGGATCAGAAGAACTTTCAGAAGTCATCTAATATTAAAGTTGTCCTTTCAATGTCCTAAAAAGAGAGAATTGAAATTTTTAATTGCTGTATTTTCACGACCCAGTTCAATAAGGATACCATGAAAAAACCAAAAAGCAAATTTAATGGTGCATGGACATAAAGCTCAACTGCTTTAGAATCAGGCTTACCAATGTGTTTCTTCAATCATACACATTTCAAAGAGAATAAAAGTAATACGATACAGGACTTATATACAAATTACAAAAGTAATACACGACTAGGTTCTACTATCCTAGAGTAGAACATTTAGGAGGTTCTGTGATCTATGGTCATTCAGTCATTACATTTAGCATGACACGTCCCCATATATTTTGATTCCTGTTCTGTACTATTCACTCTTCACATAAAAGAAAAGGTAGTAAACAGACATGGCCACATGCGTAACTACACTGTCACAGATCACCAACAAATAACAGGTACTATGTAGTAGCTAAATAGACTGGCTCAAATTATTCTAGGAACATTTGAATCATGAAAGTAAACAAAATATGATGATATGATAATGCAAGATTACCTTGATTAAATCTGCGGGCAAACCAACCGTCTATGCCATCACAGATAAAGCTGCAAAACCAAAAAAAAAAATAAGATGTCTATATATGTATTTAAGGTTTTACATAAGATTCAACACATACCTGATAAAATATAGAACGGAAAACAGCTTTTTGTCAGTAAAACATCGAGCAAATGCAACACAGTTCATGAGAATTCTTATGTATCCTTCATCCACAATCAATATATAACTCTAATCAGTCCAACTAGTACACTCAAATTGACATAAACAAGTAATAATAAGACAGTTACCAATAATGTTGGGAATGTAGAGATACACAGACGCCGGTCTCTTAGTCGAAGTGTTCTCCATTGCCAGAATTAATACACAAATACTCAAATTCAACAACAAATAATTATTTTTATTCTTTAAATATTCAAGCTTCTACTACCATTCCCTCTCCTGCAATCAATAAAATAATGTAAATAAATTAAAACAACAAGCTTTAATATGAAAATGCACGTGACGGGAAATGAAATTAGTTATTACCGGTCACGAATTTGTTGTGACGACCAGAGTTAGGGTTTTTTTTTTTAGCTATAAAATGAGACACTAAAGTGTAAGGAGAAATTTGGAATAAATAAATGAAGAGAACATAGTTTTAATAATAATAATAATTTAATTAATTAGTTGGATTTTGAATTGGATGGGATCGGGGAAATAGTTGTTGGGCAAGTTGAGAGAGAAATAAATAAAATCAAAGGAGTTTTCCAATAGTTAGTTTGCTTTCTGGCCGAATCCGAAACTGCCGCGTGGGTTATTGAAACGGACCAAGAATTTTAATCCGTTCCACAAAGACAGGTTTAACCTTGTCAGTTTCACTTTTATAGAAGGAAACAAATGTCGTGTAGGGCTGTCCCACATTTTTTTTTTTTTTTTGTGGAGCTAAATTTTTATTTATATAATCCGATCTTTACATATTCTAGTAGCGTCATAGAAGACGTCCATACTTACAAAAGGCCAGGTTGATTGCTCAACATTTTGACCTTGCCATCTAAAGTTCTTCACCCGAGACACAACATATGAAGCAAAAACATCCGCACAACTATTTCTTTCCCTATAGCACCAACAGAACTTGATATCATCAAAATGTCGCAGTAATATCTTGATTTGGTTTGTTATTCTTGACAATATCCAATTGCAACTAGTTGTCCCATTTGTCATGACCTTAAAGAGCAGTTGAGAATCAGTTTCAAATACTATTTTCCTGTAATTTGTTCTTAACAAAAGTTGAACACCATGTAATAGAATGAGGAATTTTGTTTCGTTAGTTGTTGCACATAAAATAGGTATAGTTGTACCCATTAAAAAAGTCCCTTCCGAATCCCTTAGGATACATCCAACACCCGCATATCTTGGATTCCTGAAGTAAGTATTGGGTAAGTATTTCAAATATTATTTGATTGAGGTTGTACGTTCACCATAAATTGTTTATAACTTGGATTTAATGAGAGTTGTGAATGAGAAAATGTAGTACTCTTAGCCTTTATGACTTGTTTTTATGGACTCTACTTGTATTAAATGAAAAACTTGAAAATAAACAACTTGATTGATGAAAGAAAACTCGAAAGAAACTTGTTTGATTGAATGAATGAAACATAAACTTGAAATAAATAACTTTGATTGAATGATTTAAACATAAACTTAAAATAAAAATGATTGAATTGAAGAACAAAAAGTAAAACAAACTTGAATGTAAATTATTTGAAAAATAAATCATACACTACTCTTACATGACACTAGAATAAGTCTAGGTGTATTCTCTTCTCTTATTTTATAGTTCTTATACACATACTTTTACAAAAGTCCGATTTGCCATTTTCCTCTACAATCAAGACACCTCACCATGGTTGCTTTATGTTTTTTCTTTTTGCTTTTTCTTTTGCTTTTGCATATCTTTTTTATCAAGCTAGGTTTTGAGCAAGTCTTCTTTTGTATCCAAGTCATCCATCTCTAGTCTTCTGAGTTAAAGATGTGACTTTCAGTTATCTAGTTTTGAGTCTTTGACCATTGACTTTGACTTTTTCAGCACTTTTTCATAGCAACTTTGAGTCTTCATAATAAGCGTAAATAAGACTCCTTTTGGTACTAAGATGCTGCTTTTATTATAAGTGGTTTGAATTGCTCTGGATGTAATCTAAAAAAGGTAATAAAAGCTATAAGTTATATTTTCATTATGCATAAGAAGGGTTGTAATGCAGTAATGTAAGGGTAATAAAACGCACATTTGGAAGCTGATCATCACCCCCAAATAGCATTTTGATTGTCTTCAAGCAAGGATGAGAGAAAAAAACTAAGATCGCAAATGAGTGATTTATTATTATTATACTAATCTCGTTTTGCGGAGTGCAATTGCATTGACCATATGCAACAAGGCCTTAAACCACTAGGAATTTCTAGTGGACGAGCTTTAAGTCTCGAGAGTTTTCCAGATAAGGTAGTCACAAACTTCTTCTATCTAGTACAAATGGTCTTGTTTCTTATTTATTCTCATAAGTCTATACATTTCATTAGCAAGAAATAAGGACAAACTTCTTTAAACTTAGAATAACATATATACAGTAATTTAATCATCTAAAGATAAATACACAAACATCAGCAATGAAATGCAAAAGCAGAGTCGTTTTTTAAACTTTTGGAGAGTGTCATTGAGGTGGGTTCTCACAGAGATGTGTTAAAACACAAACTCTCTGATAGATTCACTCAAGTTTCGTTCTCTCAAATGCAGCGAGCATTTATATTCCTCATATACACAAATGACGTCCAAAGAAAACCGGGGTCGATTGATCACACTTGCCACTTATTATCACACCATCATATTCTTAATTGAGCTAGAGGTCTTTTATTAGGAGTTACAAGGCTAGAGTGATGGTTTAGAAATAAAAAGAAAGGAAAAACAAAAATATGATAAGTTGAGAAATTGAAATTGAGAAATTGGGTCTTCAAGATACTTGTAACTAGACAAAAACCTCGTTTTGTTATTTGTTTTTGAATTGTGATTCATTTTTAGCCCTTTGACTTTGTGACTCCATATGATTTTGAAATTTTGGGAGTTCTAACTTTGCTTTTGTTTCTTTTTGCTTTTGTTTATGATATCGTCTCCTTTCGATTTTGAACTTTTAGGATATTCGATTTTTTACTCATTTGATTTGTTTAGAGTTTTGGTTTTTGATGGATATTTCTTTTCTTTTATTTCTTTTCTTTTCGAAGTAACTAACTGATCTGTTTTTGTACAAGGTCTTCTTTTTTTTTTTTTTTTTCTTATATCCATCCAATTCTCAACTCATCAGTTGGGTAAGTTTTTTATTGTGTGTTGTAACGAGTTAGAAATTTATGGTGAAGAATAAAAAGGCTTTTAGAAATTGGTGAATGCTAAAAAAAGGGTAACTAGAGGAAAACTATCTTTTTGGGTTTTTAACGTTTATTTGGCTACATCAATCCAAAAATGGCCTAAATTCTATCTTAGGATATGACGTACTGATCAAGCAAGTGAACGTGTTGTCTTTCTATCCGAACATCATTTGTGTCATCACTCAATAATCATTCAGATGAGGCTTTTGGTTAGATTATCACAGGATATGTAACTTAATTGTTCTAACCTTAGTCTCGAAAACTCACTACTATATTCAATCAAATGATTATGCATGTCATTCATGAAAAAGGGTAGAAACTATTATATATATATATATATATATATATATAGTCTAACTTCGAAGAACGAATCCTTACTCTATTGCTATAATAAGACTTATAGACTTTTTATTCATCATAGAAAAAGAAAATAAGACTTTTAATACTAAACAGAAAAATATTTTTGGTATTTTTTTCGATTTTTTTTTAGAAAAGAAGAAATGTAATATTATATCTAATATAGAAAATATATAAGTTTTTGCAAAATGTTACTATACCACCCCCAAATAGAAATATGTTTTGTCCTCAAAGTATGAAGAGATAAGGAAATATATTACCATAAAAATGTGAGCAAAAACGATCTAGCATAGTTCAACAGGTCATCGAACCCACTACTATGCAACACAGCTCGTCAAAATAACAAATCACAAAGCAGGAGAATCAATCACCACAAAATTCAAACACAATCTCAATTCCAAACAAGTAAGTAATTTAAATATATAATTTTTACTTAATACAAATTTGGTTAGATACTAGTGGCCCCCAGGTTATCCTGGGAAAACGACCTCAACATCCCTGTCACAAAATATGACTTATCAGTATCAAAAGGAGATATAGTTCAAAATTTTATCCACCATCACTCAACATTACAAGAATAGCACAATCACTTAACATAGGGAAGATTCTCCACATTCAAGGGGTCCGTTCAGGCGCTCTCTCTTCACCAATGAGCTACTATTTGGATCACCACGGCATTCAAAGACGCGTGGCGGCAAAGATCTTCGTGGATTGAGTAGCAGGAGCAACACCCAAGTTGGTTGGTAAATCAGATCATCTACTAGCATCTGCAACAATACTTTCCATAGTTACTATTGCAGCCCTACTTTCAACAAATATCTTTAGGGTTTTGTACTTACGTTCTAGTTCCATGTAGTCATCGACTAGAACATAGACATCCCCACCCTCTACCAGATAGACCAGATCGTTATATTCAGCTTGAGCTTGTTCAACAACGTCCTATGCTCGTTTGCTCTTATTAATCCAATGTTGAACCTCCACTCGTGAAGCATCAAGTGATGGTTGCAACAAAGCCACCTTCCCAGCCAAATCCCCGACCTGCGACATCAGCCTCGACACTTCATCCCGTTCCACCTCTTGCACAGTCAGCAACTTGTCATAGGCCTCCTTACAAGCATCCAACTTCTTTTTGTACATGTCGGAGATAGTTGTCATCTCCTTCAGCTTCCTATACATGACCAGAACCTGACAAACCAACAAAATAAGTAAAAAACTAAAGCAGCAACCCAAATCACGAAACAAAAGTCAGATCGGAGGGACACTTACAAAGCAGATGGAGCGATCCATATCTTTCAGATTCACCTCCAAATCCTTCATATGCTCCAACTGGTGCTTATCACCATCCAAGGCAATACTCTCCAGTAGCCCTCCAGCAACTAGTGAAGACTTGAAACTACAATCCCTATTCTTCACTATCTTTGTCAACCCACTCATTGGGTCGTAGTAGGTGACCATCCTATCTAGGACGTCAAACTCAGTAGCATTGTCACCTGGGGCAGCACTCCCCGACCACTTGCACTTCTGGACAGCTGGCTCAGCCTCACTAGCTTTCTTCTTGCCCTGGGCATTAGCCACCCACATCAACAGCCAACTCCTTCAGATTCATCCTCTTCAAAGGAGCCCGACATGAAAAAGTATGACATTCCATCATACCAGGTCGTTCCTCGCACTCAATTCGGGTCATCTTCACCCCCTCAGGCTCACCCACCTCAGAACGCCTATTCAGCTGAGGCATCCGGAAGGGAGCAGGAGCATCACCACCTCCCCCAGCACTCCCACCAACACGACTAGCTCTATCACTGTCACCCCCTTCTGGTCGTCTAGAAGTAGAATGGCTATCAGCAGCTCCTCCAGCCGTTTTCACTCCAGAAACAGGTGCTCTCCTTTGATTCTCTCTCTCCATCCCAGTATCCGATCTAGAATCAGAGATGTCAAACACAAGCTTGCGAGCCCTTTTCTTTTGCTCCACCTTCTTTCGGTTGATCTTCGCTCCTCCATGCTTCTTAAAGTAATGCGCAATCTCCCCCAAGATAGCTCGTTTCTCCTCCCAACTCAAACAAGCAAACTTTTCTATAACTCCAATGATTGTCATGCGCCCACGAATAGTAACCTCTGCAAAAACAAAACAAAGCTATCAGAACGTTCAAAATATCAAATATAATACATACAATACGATCTATAAAATAACAACCTACCATCCTACGTTATAGTACGGTTATCCAACTCCCAATCAGAGGGGTTGTAATTACCCACAACTAATAACGGCCTACGCTCCTAATCTTCCTTACTCACCCCCCACAATCATATCAAATTTCCCCTTCACGACCTGCAAACTAAAGTTCATTGCAGACGACCTCTTCACAGAGAAATGCTCTAGCACATCTGATAAACAGATGTTGTAACCCCTCTCATTCAACAAATCCAACATATGAAAAACCCTCCAACTATTCCCTATGAACTGACAAGGGGCTTTTCCATAAAAGTTTAAAACTTCCACAGTAAGCTGTGAGAACGGCAGCCTCATCCCAGCCTTCAGTTGACCATAACAAACCATAGCACCCCCATCCCGAGGAACATAATCCAAGCCAAACACATTCCTCTCTCCACCTAGGTCGTATACAGTCAGGTCGGAGTCCACCCAGCCAAACTCCTCCCTCAAAGCAGTTGTACAATCCACCGACCTAGGTATCACCTCCTCAACCATCGTCTCCAATGAGGAAGACGATGAAACCTCATCTTCACTATGAACTCTAACACCATCATCTCCATCACTTACCGTTCTCTCTCTCCACTGATCAATCTCCACTTCCCCACTCAAGCTATCGCTAGTAATCGACATTACAAAAACAAAAGAAACAAAAGATAATTTTTTTTAGGTTCAAGAAGACGCACTTGATAAGAAAGGTTGGAAAAGTTTTTTCTTTTTTTCGTTCGCTCTACTTTTTCCTCTGTTGATAGAGTGAGGAAATGAGAAACCTTCGCACACCAAAACCCCTCAGTTGCCCAAACCTAGAGAAAAGACAAAACGTTTCGTCTTCCCACAAAAGCCATCATAACTCGCCCACAGATCAAATCCAACTATTTCCGCACATTTTTCAAAACCATTCAAACAAACCAGCTATCGGACACATGTTAAAAAGCTTTGTTTTATCTTTTCTTTTCACACCACAGCTGTCCAAAGAATAAATAAAACAAAGGGGGCTGTGTAAGTACCCTCCGTTCTACATTCATATCACTACAACACACGTGTCCACAACACAGGTCGTATCTCCACCTGCTCGTACCGCACCACCAGGACGTAACAATGACCCAGACTCAGATCGTCTCAAGTATCAAACACAGCCATATATGGAAGCAAATGATCCATCACGATCTTGAAGCTCAGTTAACGCACCAATCAATGAGTCATTTACTTTGTAACATCAGAAATAATGGCGAGTCATCAAGATAGCACAAAATGTAGATCTACACTTGATAACGGCATGGAGGAAATAAGGAAGGTCAGCTCAAGCATCTATAAGTAGAGAGAGATAAACTATGTAAGGCTTGATTCAAGTTGACCCAAAAAACTTGATACGTAGGCAACTCTTGTCCCAAGAGAGAGTGCAACCATTCCCTATCAAACACAACATCAAGTCATTGAACCCAAAATATACACCTCTACAACGCCACAAATAATACGTAAAACAACAATAAAGATAAATAGTACATGGCACGAACTTTATCGTGGTTCAGCCAAAAAAGATGAATACATCCATATTAATCTTCATTAATGGTGTTTGATTTCTAGTTGGTTATAAGAGTTGAGATCTCCCTTAATTGAGAATGATGGTCTTTCTCTGTACAGGTTGAGAGTGTGTGAGCTGAGAAGGCCTCCTTTGAGAATGGCGTTGCCTTTTCTTTTGTATTGAGAGTGTCTCCTTCTCTTTATAATGGGGCTCTTATCCTTTCGGGAATAAGGAATTGGTTCCTATATTTTATGGCCAAATCCCTTGATTTATGCTTCCATTTTTATCTCTTTAGTTTCCTTAATCACATACTTAATGAACACATATCCAGGTTCTTAATCACATCTTGATAAGGTACTAGGCACAATTTAGATGTTGATGAGCGGGGTGCACAAGGATGATGCACTTGGGTCCATAAGCTACCACGTGGCACCTATAAAAAAGGGGTCCACACAAGTACAACATCATAGATAATTATTTATAGATTAAAGTTTTAAAATCTATAAAAATCTATTAATTTACCGATTAATTAATATCATTATTAATTTACCTATTTCTTAATTGGAGTTCACTTTTTATAGTATTGACCACCCTCGAAAGAGCAACAAAAACCTCTATTATCAACTTTATCATCAGTCTTTCTTCTAAACAAGTGGTTTTTTCGGACACTAAACCCCGTAGACCGAGCATATAAATTGTAAAAAGCATATGCATCTTCATTCGTATCAAACTACATCCCTAAAATAGAAATGCATTGCTCATCATCCCCATAACTCTCATCTCTTGCAATTAAAATCATTTAAACCACCATTTTCTATTTCTTGAACTGTTTCATCACCAACATCGATGTGCACTTCATTTCCATGGTTCTCCATCTTACAACCAATTTAAATAAGACAAAAATAAAATACACATATGCAACATGTACACTAGGATTCTCTTTGGCTTTGAAAATAATCGACAAATATATTGTGCATGTTCTTGTTTACATGGGCGTCTTTCCTGTGTTCAGTGAAGAAGTTAAGGGACAAAGGGAAAGAGTCAAAAACATATCTTACTCATGAACAGGAAGAGAGGCTAGACCAAAGGACATTTCACAAGGTTAAGGAATGATTAGCACATGAAACTTTTTAATGGGGTGTTTCAATTCATGAGAACTTCTTAGATATAGATATAGGATATCCCTTTTTGCTTTATCAGATCACTTGTGTCAAATACCATTGAGCAAGAAAAGCAAGTGCTTTAGAACCTGTAGTTTATATGGGAGTCTGCTAATAAACTAGTACATTACACTAAAATCATTGTTCCAACAATACAAAATGAAATCACACTCACAATCTTCCTCCAAAATTTTGTACATTTTATCTCTACTAATTCATCACCAACTTTCATTCAACTGATAAAAAATTTAAAACATATTCTATTCAACTCTCTTTATTTGTTTTGTCTTATTTTGGGTTGTTTTAGTTTTGTTTGTTTTTGCTAGGATAGCACAGTAGCAATAGTAGTATAATACTAAGAATGGAGAAAGTCAACTTCTGGGTGGAGAAACAGGATGAACTTTGTGTGGTCCGTAAATATTGCCACGTGGAGATTTTTAACTGGGCCATAAACAAACTAAGCATTGCAAAAATTGCAGCAAAAATGGATCTTATATTCTATATATGCCAAGCGGCAAAACCCAACTCTTTTTGCCACGTCAAAATAAAAAAAGATGATAAGCTGTCACTCCTGTCAGCCATCACTCTATCGGGCTAGACATTCATTCTCATTGTTAGAGATATAAATATGTAAACTTACACTGAAAGTATTTTACACATCCTCATTGGTGATGCCCATAGAAAAATTTGAGCCTGCTAAGTTTGGTTAACCAGACACTTATGCCCCATTTGCCATTGCTAAAATCTTAAAGTGTCCTTTTATATATATTTCTCTCTATTATTCATTAGTATTCACATGTTTTGAACTCAATTGATCAATTTGTTAAAATTGTTGTCTACAATGTGGTCAAGTTACAACAAGTAAGCAAATAAGTTCCAGCCTTTTAAATTCATTTTGTCAATGTTATATATGTTTAATGTTAGTCCATATACACATTCAACCATCCATAGAAAAACATATTTAGGAATCTATACGATGTCAAATGTTTTTATTTTCTCTATTATTGAATTAACAAAATATTATATATAGTATATTAACAGTTTCAATACATTTTCACTTATCTCTAAACATGCATGTTTTACTTATTTGATAATATACTTGTGTTGACTTAGTTTTTATAATTGGCCAAGATCACGATGATAATTTTTACAATAAATTTAAGTTTAATTTTTAAGAGTTACATCGTATCATGTCGAGATCGAGCGTGTTGGTGATACTGTAACACTAAGACATACGATATTGGATCATGATTAAGTATGCTAATCGCATCAACTTCGATTTTAATTGAAACATTTTTTTATCCCACTATATATATTCTTGAATTGAAAGAGACAATATATTTCCCTGTTCATAATGAAAGCTTCGCACAATTATTCATTTATCATTTTTTTTTCTTGATTGTAGATTTAACATTTTACAAGTACAAAGTTACTCACTTTTGAATGTGATTATACATAATCTAAAGTTGAGAATAATTGAGTTTTCTAGTGGTAATTAATATTGAAACAATCAATTTTCTATCCATTATCTATCTCTACCACGAAGTTTGTGCAAAAACTTATAAATTTATTATTGATTTTTTTTAAAGTTATACACAATCTTAAAACTCAATTGCAACTTTATTTTCATTCTAAAGGTAGCGAACTGTAGGAGAAGTGGTGTAATTAGTCTTTTATGTTTATTTTTCTCTCTCCTTACAATTAATATGTGTGTCTACAACAAGGTTCATGATACCAAGACTAAGTCCAAATCCAAGGAACATAGCGGGGGATTCTATGCCGAAGGTTTTCCTTATATGAATTTTTTAGATATTTTGTACTATCAAAAAAACTACTTGAAAGTAAAAGCCCGAAACCTTTCAGTCAAGAAGAAAAAGAGTCTTATTAGTAGTTTGTTAACCTCTATTCGTGTTCTTGTAGTCCTCACTGTTGACGTTGTTAGAAACTAAAATAGGAGGTTTCGAAAAGGAATAGGCAGCTTTAAACTCAGGGATGGAGGAGGCGGGCATTGCTTAAGGACGGCACGCAAACACTTGACTATTTTAACTACAAGTCTGAGAGTTACATGACTTTCCAACATAAATATATTGTCAACTCTACCTACTAGGGGGGTGTTAACACTAGTTCGATCTCTAATCTTTGAACATCTGGGAGCAGAGTCGCATGTATATACATGGTAATCACACATATAACGTTAATGGTTTATGTAACGCCCGTATTTTTAAAATACATATTTATTTATTAATTAATTAATTTAATTATTTATTTTCAAAATTCGCTGGATAGGACTCGGGACATGTGGGCCTGATTTTTAGGCCCGAGTCTGTGTTGGGCTTGGGTTTCAGACCCAAGTCTATAAACACATTGTTATAGAGAATATGGTTCTTGGAGAATAAAAAAATAATAAAAATGGAGGCGGAGGTGAAAGCTCGTTGGCTAGACTGTTGGAACGCGACGACTCGGACTAGGAGGATTTTGTCGAGCTGTTCATTATTGTGAGTAGTTATTTTTACTATTTCACTAAATCTACAGTTTTCCGTGTATCGGTGTATACGGACATTTTCTCTATCTAAGGTTTCTGTCCGTTATTACTATTCAATTTCCTGTTTTTATTTGGCGTTTTGTTGTTTTTGGTAAAATCGGCTGGAGTGTTAAACTATTGGAAACTGTTAGATATTAAACCTTGTTAGTTGATTGGGTGGACTGTCGAAGCTATGAACAGCGTTCATGGAGGTATGACCATGAATCTTAATCGCCTTTAGATTTTGTTGTTTTGTTTTGGGTGGGTTATTGTTGGTTTGAAGATTGGTGTTAGTGGAAGTTTGGTCGGGTCTTCGTCAAGACTAATGGCAAATTGAGTGGTTGGGCTGTTTTTGGGTTGGTTTTATTTGGTTGAGTGATGATGGGTTGAAGTGGGGTAGTGTAGAGTATGAAATTTTGTCGAATTGGTCTTTGGGAAGCTTGGTGGAAGCTCCCAAGACTTGTTAATGGCGGCTTTCCCAAACCAAACACTCTTGATAAGAATACGGTTTGAACGCTTTTGTTGATATTATTGTTGTTTGGGTTTGATGATGATGGGGTAGTGTAGTGTGGGTGTGGGGGATGTAAATAGGGTCGAGTGAAGCTTGAAACAAGCTTTAATGGTGGCCGAATTTTGTCTCAGATCTAGTTTTGGTCGAGATGTTAAATTTAAGAATTGAGTTTTTGTGTTTGACAAAGTTGTAAGGGTTGTTGCAATGAGTCAAACCGATATGAGGGAGAAGGGATTAGTGGTGGCCGGCGTTTTGGTGGCTGGTGGTGGAGGATCAGTTGGAGAAGATGAACTGTGGTCGGTCTGGGCTTGAGGCTTGGGCCTTAGCTTGTTTAGTTGTTGGGCCAGTTTTGTTTTAAGTTCTTGGGCCCTAGCTTGTTTTGTTTGGGGCCAGACTAATTTGGCTTTAGCCTACTGGGGCGATTCAGTTGATGTTGGGCGGTGTTTTGTTTTAAATTTGTGGACCGGTTCAATTTAAAGTTTTAGGCCGAACTTCGGTTGTGTTTTGGGCGATTCGATCTAAAGTTTTTGGGCCAGTTTCTAATATTGCATGGGCCAGTCCATAGGACTTAAAATAGATCTTTTTGGGTCTTTCAATGTTTGAGACTTTTGGGTTCTAAGGTTTAGGCTTGGCCAGTTGGGTCCGAACCATTACCTTGGTCATGAGCCCATGAGCCATGCACATTGACCTTAGCCATGAACCATGGCTATGACCCTGAACTTGTCGAACATGGAAACGACAGTTTAACTTTGACCATTGATGGTTGACTTTGACCATGGCATGTTGACTTTGACCATGACATGTTGACTTTGACTTTGACCATGACGTGTTGACTTTGACTTTGACCGTTGACCGTTGATTTTGACTTTGACCTTTGACCGTTGACTGTGGAATGTTGACTTTTCCAGTTTTTTTATCATATTTAAGAATATAGACAAATATAGTAATAAAATATTATCGGAAATTATATAACGTTGTTTGTTATTATCTAATTAAAATTTGACGTGAGTAGTGTGTAAAGCATATATATATTGGGCTTTGATTGCGGACTGTGGACTGTTTAATTGTGCTACATTTTATATTGTAAATTGTATGGACAAATCAAATGTTAAAATACTGTGGAAGCTTGTATAAATTTGGTGGTCATTATCTAATTAAGATTTGACGTTGATATTGTGACACTATGTAATATGTGGATATATATATTGAATGCAATAGTTTTGGAGTCATAGATTTATATAAACACTCTATTATTATATATGTGAGATGCTACTATGATGTAGTATAGTATTGGTGAATATTTTCCCACGGGAGTGTGGCGTAGTGCAATAATATATTGGCACGTGATAGAATGAAATAATTATGAGATATATTGAGATATTTCTAAATATTGTGGCGTAGTGCAATAAGGTAATTGACATGCACGTGATATAGTGGAATTATTATGAGTCATAAATGAATGACACCTGAATAAATTACGTAACGAAAATCCTAGAACCTGACTACCACAACTCATGTGATTTACCCTGTGTGGGCGTATGTGATATGATTGGCCCTTCTGGCGTTTCAGTGAAAGCTGAATGGCCTTCGGGCGTAAGTAATGTGATTGGCCCTTCTGGCGTTTTAGTGAATCTGAATGGCCCTTCTGGCGTAGCCGAATAGTGGCTTGATTATTCCGTTCGCAAAATAGAATGAGAACGCGCGATATTTTATGCCGAATAGTGGCATTACTTACATAATGGCTTTCGTGTGAGGGTTACCTGGTGTGCGGCATCCCGCTCGGGGGTAGTCGCCGCGAGTGGTACATTATGTAAGGGGAGGCATGTGGATGTACATGTTCGGCGTTGGGTAGCGATTGTGGTAGCCAAGGAAACTAGGTAAGACATAGATACAACGTGATTTTAGGGACATGCAAAGAAAGCCTTAAATAATATAATTATGGTAATATGTTGGTTATTGGTTTAGTTAGAACCTAAGGCGCCTCGATGGAGGAACTACATGCCTTATTTATGATGCGTATAGTTTGTGGTGTGGTTAGTGGGAAGTTAAGGCACCTCAGTGGAGGAACTATCTGCCTTACTTATTGTACTTAAGGATGTTTTATTAGTCGTTAAAAGTTAAGGCGCCTCGGTGGAGGAACTAACTGCCGTAGGGATTGTGTATATATATGTATAATTATATGTTGTATTTTAGAGCTACTCACACCAGCATTTTTATAATGCTGACCCGATTTGCATGTTTGCTTATTGGGTGTGTTTATTAAATGAACACAGTTGATAAGTCTTGACAGGTTTAGTGTTGAAGAAGGTTGGTTGCTGCTTGTGGTTTCCGTTAGCATGCATTTCAAGATAGGCTTTGTTTTCCTTTGAGGTGATATAGATTTTCTGTTGAGATAAAGTTATTTGCATTTTCATTTGTTAATTTTTGTAATGAAGATGACTTTTGTTTAAGTTAAAATTTTTATTGGTTTTTAATTATCCGCATATTTAAATTGTTTATGGGTTTTTGGAAGTGGAGAGTGCGTCACACCTCGGAGATCGAAGAGTCGGGAACAAATAATGTTTTTCCAAATTCTGTCGAAATTCGGGGTGTGACAGTTTACCCAAATGATTCAATGGTCTAATGGTATTAATAGAGGTAAGTAATCAACAGTAATGTTGACCTTTAAAGATTTACATATTTGGCTCACTTGTTAGTTATTGTTATAAGTATTACTCGGATTATAAGCTGAGTCACCCTTTATATGTACAACACCTTTAATATAGGGAATCGATCTGGGTCCAAGAAAATGGCTTTTCAGAATGCTAGCACCCTTGGGTACTTCAGCTCAGCTTAAGCCATAACAGATTACGCAGAAGTTATTTTGCATGTGTAGACATACTTACTAGCATAAAGTTGTCTTGTTAATGTCGTTGGTGAATCATATGGCGAAAGTAAGTCAAAATTTATGTATCATAATTTCTTCATAAATGTGTTACTACTTACTACAGACCGGATAGTTATATCACATTCCAAAAGAATTACATCGTCAACTTTACATACTGGGGTAGTGCTAGTTTTGGTGCTCCGATCCAATGTTTGTTAAACTGCCTGGGACCATTGACGATTGTATAGTAATAGATATTTGGTTTACGACTCGATTCAGTGGTCTTATGGTAGCTATAGAGGTAAATGGCACAAATGCCTGGCCTTAACAGTTCTAATTAAGGATATATTATATTGTTTCTTCTTTTATTTTATTTTTTTATTTTTATTGTATTTACTCCTTAAAAACAAAATAATTGTGTATGTCATTGTTCTAAGGAGATCGAAGACACCCCATTTTTTCTATGGATTGCGCTGACAAAATCCTTGTGATTTTCATCTAAAGTAAAAACACAAAAAATATGGGACATTGTGCTTGGTTGGCTCCCATTGCTTAGACAAAAAGTAAAAAATTGACATCATATTAATGGAAATTGTATTTACAACACCGCTACTATGGTGAATCAATCCCGTTTTGGCCGAAGGATAAGGTTTTGAGAATGCAAAAACTCTTGGCTAGTACTTCAGTTCAGCTTAACAATATTATCAGATTATGCATAAGCTATTTGCAAATAAAGAAAAGCTTATCAGTCAAATCTGGTCCAGATATTGTCTTTGGAGCGTCTTATAGTGGAAGTAAGTCATTTATTTCTTTTCCTATATCATTTTCGTGTATCATGACAATATTAGTGCAATTATAAACTAATCAACAACGATTAATTTAATTTACTATTTTGTTTCCTTATAAATTTAGTCATATGTCTAACTACCGACATGTCGTTGTTGGCGCACTAGCATCACCATCTGCCACCAATTCTTAACCAATAAATTGAATAACCCTAAATTGATATTTTGAATTAGAGATCAAACCATTTAATGACCATTTGATTAGAGATCACAAACCACCGAATTCTTATTGAAATTAATAAACATCTTGAGGAAAACTCATTACAATGATACCTTTAAATAGATAAATAAACACCTAATTTCACTATGATTCAACTTAAACAACTATCCAAGTCTCTTTGGTATTGGTGTAAGGTCCGTCGAATGTTTAGAAAGGCTTAGTCTTATTTCATGGAATTAATGTTTTCCTACTGAGAGTGTTTGCGCCATTGTGTGCTCTGATTATTTGATCTGTGAGCACCCCATCAACGTTTATCTCGCTATATTATCAAAAACATGACAAAGAAACATTTATCTTGATGGTGTTATGGCTGTTTAGTAGCTGACTTTGTTTTATTTATACTCATGCACCTTTTATATTTTGGGACCTCCATCATTATGACTTGAAGTTTTAGTAGTCATATTATAAGTGGTGTGTGATAGTTGTTAGTTTATGTTTGGGTACTCATCTGAGGGTGATTCGATACATGACTTCACTCGATTTCTTTGTAGCTTGGGTAAAAACTAGCCCCTGTTACACTTACGACCACTACTATGCAGTTATTCTAGTTTATTTTCTCATCTTTGTTGTTGTATGGATTAGACTTTGTGAATTTTAATTAGCTATTCACATTTGAGTGGCTTATAATCTCTTAGGAAGCTGACAAGCCTTCCAAGAGGCTCAGTCACCTTGATTTCTTGAAGTGGGATGGTAGCAATTGCTCCTCAGTTGAAATTTCTGCGCTTGATATTGGATAGGGACAGGTAATGTTACTGAAGTCTGCTAAAAGTTAACAAATAATAAAACAACAACAAGGATGATTATATATAATGATAATTACTATAACATTCTGTTTACACCTCTGTATGGGCTCCTTCTTATTGACTTATTAAGATGCATTGTATGTGAATACACTATCAGAAAAATTATCTGTGTTGTTTTGTTGGGTGTGGAACGTAAAGTATGAAATTGATGTATTCACTCTATTTTGTATATTTTAATTTTTCAAAAGCAAACTTTAAATGTAGATATGTATCATTTTTTGCTTCCCTAATTTGACCAATTGGATGATAAGAATAGCAATTTAACGAAAGTCCTCAGATCATCTTCTTAATTTCATAAATATTTTAATCTAGCGAAAAGGATATTGGAAGACAGATTAATTGATCAATTAATTGCATCAGGTGGATTTCCTTGCAGTCTTTACTCTATAACTTTCTTTTGTTGGACAACCATAGTCCACAGAGTTCTCATGATAGGCAAGCTTAACAATAGCAGTATACTTATTCCTAATAGGGAAGTCGTGGACTTGTGGTTGAGAAGATTTGAATAGATACCACGCTGAATTTGTGTGGGTGTACCTTTTTGGATTAGCTAGTATTACCCACTCACTAGATGAGTCAATTAGGATTTCCTCCCATGGGGAAATTAGGGTCTCTCCCTCCCCAACCATTTTTTATTATTATTATTATTATTATTATTATTGTTATTTTTTGGTCCATCTAGTGGGGGGAATCCTAATTGGCTCATCTAGTGGGGGGTAACACTAACTAACCTTACATTTTTATCTCGTTTACAGGTAGTTCAGTGAGAAACCCTTTGATTATGTCTTCAGCTGAAACAAATACAAATGTGTTTATTATGTTATCATTAAAATTTTGTTGTAGTCCTCCATAACCTTCATTTTGATTGCAAATAACAAATACAAATGTGTTTTTTGTGTTATTATTAAAGTATTGCAACGAGTTGAGCTATTCAGCTAGAATTTATTAGCTGGAAAAAACATGTATACTCATAATAAATAGAAATTTGCTAGCCAAATTAATTTTCTGAAGTCGTTTATGCCAACATGTACTTGTTTTGTTATGAAGAGTTTGTTCGAAAAATTGCATGATCATTTTGCAATGTCATTGTAAATTTATATAATCTGATGTCTACCTTTTAAATGTTCTAACATGTCTTTTACAGAGTTTTTCTGTTGTTACCATTTCAAAATGAACATCCCCAATTTTCGCACTTGCTAAGGACATGCATAGCATCTCATAAAACCAAACTATATTACCTATTAAATAGTTGGTGTGAATATTCAAGCTTGGAGGAAGAAAAATGAAAGGTGTGGCTTAGCGACTTGGCTTCTATTTCTAATGCCTTGAAATGAATAGCAACACTAAATTTTGTACTTAATTTGAAAATCCATCGACTTGGTTTGATGTACTCTTAAATCATAATGTTTATCCTTTCATAGGTAAAAATTACATTGATTTGTCGTCAGTCAAAAAATGTGTAGTTAGTAGTTGTTCTTTGGTATTACATTTAAAGGGTACAACTGTGGATTTTTTTGAGTTATCTATGAATACTATTCTCAAGACATTTTCTAGAGGATGCCTGATAAGAGCCCAAAACTGTAGTTCTAACCCATTAATATCATTACATTTAGACTAATTATGTGTATAATAAATATGAGTTAGTACTGTTTACGTGCGTTTATGTATTTCAGGCATTGGAGTCAAATATGTGAAGAAATATATCACTTTTGCGAGATAAAGGAGCAAAGGTTGGTTGCTAAGAAGTTCTATGATTAAAGGCTAAGATTCAAGGAGAAAAAACCTTTTTAAATCCCGGTCAAAATTTGAAAAGTCAAAAAGTCTGACTTGACGTAAATAGAGTAGAAAAGTCAACAAAACTTTCGTAGGCCGTATCTTTGGACTTAGACCTCGGAATTAGACCTATTATATGTCAAAACGACCGGCTCAGAAAGAGATTTCTAGCGATCTAGGTCTTGATCCAATAAGAAGAGCAAAAGTGGACGAAAATGCTATTACAGTAATTTTTAGCAGAGAAACCCTTTTTGGACTTATGTAGTTAGGTTTTGGGCTTGATTTAAGGGCCCAAAACATAGCTCCAAAGCCCATGCATGAAAATGTAGACCTAACCTCTCTTATATAAAGAGGACTAAGGAATAACTCTGGATATACTTAGACTTAGATAGATATAATTAATTAGAGATAAATAGTTAGGATTTAGACTTAGTTATTAGTTTAAACCTTAGTTAATCATTGTTCTTCAGAATTCATTAGATTAATAAAAGTTCATTATTGTTCTTCATTATGTCTCCTTCTTATATATCTGTTTATGATAGTCTAATGACATCTAACTAAACCTCCATTAGAGGGGTTTGATGAAGCTTGATGAAGACTTGACATGTTAGTTAGAATTATTGCTTGTTAAGAGTTTCACTCTAGAAGGATAGTTGATTCGCCATGAGAATGAGTTGGACTTCCTCACATGCTAATTATTAGTTGGCAGAGATTGCCATGAGTAATTAGGGATCAACACTTAATCTTATTTGATTAGAACTGCAATAATCTACACTAGCATATTAAGAATACATCAAGTGGATTCAAATCTCCCTAATCCCTTATCCATATTCACATTTCAATATTCTATTATCATAGTATAAGTTAAACATATTATTTAAGTTCAATTGCCATATTAGTGTAATTCAATTCATTACTCTCATTCTGTTTTGTTAGTATCGATTAAACTAGCGGAAACTTACATTTAAAGGAATAGGAGTGGAACGAATTCTCTACTCCATTTATTGCATGATTCAAAAGAGTAGATAACTTTGATAGTTTAGAGTAAATTATTATTATTTACTTTTGTTTAAGTTTAACTAGTTAAGTAGGAGTAAATGATAGTTTTTACATTTATCAATGCCTTTGAGTTTGACAAAGCCATTTTCTAGAGGATACATTCATACCTTTAAGATTTGACCAGGAAAAAGGGTCATGGATTCTTGAAAGGGAGTTGCTTGTAAGTGCATTCTGCCTGCTTTCAATTTAATACTTTACCATGCAAAAGCTTAATTTTTGCTCCGAGCACCTCCAAACAATCTTGAATAGCTCCTGCACTTGTACAAATGGATAAAAAAAAGTGTGTCAGCCGAGCTCATTCATTCTTACAGAATAGTGGATATGAGTACAGGTGTATCGTAGATAGTGAGTGAACAAATAAGGAGGAGCCGTAAACCAAAACGCCAACAAAGATGGACACATTAACAATTATTTTCAAGTAAGATGATACCTTAACCTGTAACAACCTCAGTATTGAAGTGACTGAACCTGCATTATAATATTAAAGTTTGTCTGATGGTTCAGATCTGCTTTCATCTTGATATCTAATACTCTGGAGAAAGTGTTAGAAGAATCAACGGTTTAAGTAAATCATCCCCAACAACTAAGTGGTGTTGTTTCTATCACGAGTCGTGTGCATCCTTGACCAAAATCTTTGTCCCTCATCTGCATGTATATGTTCTATTGTATGTGCTTGTTTTTATTTTGCTAAGGGTAATTGGTTTTATTGATAGCAAAAATGAAATAATGTTACATTGTGTGCTGGTAAGAACCTTGAGTAGGCTCTCCAACATTACAAGAGTTCAAAACAGAACTCTGAAATATGTCGAATGAGGGCTTTCCACCATGTGCACAAAAGTAGGCCTGTTCGACAAACCATTGATTCCCTCCTTTAGGCAGCGTTGCTCCTCTCTTAGCACACTAGTCGGCAACAAAGTTTAATTCCCTCCAAGTGCTTGTGAGAATAATGTTAGTTTTATGCTTCACTCGGTTCCATTGTGATCGAACTTTCCTGTAGATGTTATCTCTTTGGAAGGCTTTATGTGTTTGTGATATGGGGACATAAGTGATGCCACTGGTACTGAAAATGGTTATAACCTTATGGGTGCATTATGATTGCATACTTGCACGTCTTCTGGTTGATTGTTTTTGTACCAGGGAAGCTTCTAAGGAAGAACCAAGGTGTAGGTGATTTATACTTACCAGATGGTTCTTTAAACACTGTACTAGGTGTTTGGATCGAAATGGTTCATTCGCTTACCTTGTTCATCAACGGTACAAAGTTTTGCTTATCAGTTTTCTCCACTACATATTGTAACATATACAGTCATGGTATCAGGAGAAGTGTTGGGTGTGAAGAGAGTTTCAGTTTTTTGTAGATAAACCGAGATGAACTGAAATTTCGTGGCTCACCAAAATTTCAGCACACTGTATAAAAGAAGTTAGGGTTTTTGACCTATAACATAACAAGAGAGAGAGAGAAACCAATTTTGAGAGCAACCAAAATTAAGAGAAAACCCTTGCAAAGAGAAAAAAACTTATAAGGAGAGAGATTGTAGAAAAGAGATCTAGTAAATGTTAGAGAGACTTGAGAGGAGTGATTGTAATTTTCTTTCCCACTCTTATAAAAGATTTGCTCTTGTGGAAGTAGGCATCATTGGCCGAACCACGTTATATCTTGTGTTTCATTGTGATATGTTTTTACTCTACATTGCTACTGCTTGTAATTGTGATAGTTAATTCCATAGCTTAGGTTTTTTTATTGGAACTTAGAGTGTCCATATACAAGCTATCTTAGCAGGGATTGATTGGTATCATTTTCCCCAACATATGGTATCAGAGTCGTGGTTAGATACATCACAAAGGTTGTTATTCCAAATCTTGCTCGAAAGGTGTTCGATTAAATTCTTAAGAGGAGGTTTGAGTTGAAATAGTTTGTTGAGATGGATCATTCTATAAACACTTGTATAACTGGTTTAAGTAGAAGTAACTACACCATTTGGACAACCAAGATGGAAGACTTGCTTTATTGCAAGAATTTGGTACAACCCATTGAGAATGAAAGAGTAAAACTGGATGAAGTATCCGGGTCGAGTAGAGCAAGTTTGATAGAAAACCATTGGGTACATTCAATAGTGGATTGACGATAATGTATCTCAAGAGACTACTACTTTTAGCTTGTGGAAGAAACTCAAAGACCTCTATGAGAAGAAGTCTGTCGAAGACAAAGTGTTACTCATTAAGAAGTTTGCAATTGTTAACTCGAAGTACAAAGAAGGTTCTTCAATGTCTGAGCATCTTAATGAGGTATATAATACCATCAATCAGTTACATTTGATGAATAGTGATATGGGTTATGAAGTTGAGGCTTTGTTACTATTAAACTCTCTACTCGATAGTTGGGAGACTTTGGCAGTTTCTCTTAGTGGAGCGCTAAGGATGGAATCATTTCAATGGAAATGGTTACCGGTGTATTGTTGAATGAGCAGACAAGAAGGGGGTTCACGGAGTAGAAAACCACCTCATTTTAGAGGTGATGACAGAAGTAAATCTAGGGGTGAATCTAGAACTTCTAAGAAAGAGAGACAATGTTACTACTATGCCACCAATGGTCATTTCAAGTATAAGTGTAGATCATTAAAGAGGGATGAGAAAAATAACTGTGTACACGAAGACATGGTAAAGAGGAATGGAAGCATAAGCCGAGATATTACAGCAGTAGTTTCAGATGATGATCTATTAGGAATTGTGTCATATTGTGGTAAGTGTTATGTTAGTACCTCATGTCAGGATACAAAGTGGGTGGTAGATATCGGAGCGTCCTATTACGTCACACCGCATAAGAGTTTCTTCACTACCGACAATTGTGGTGATTTTGGAAAGGTGAAGATGGGTAATAATGGAGTCTTGATGATTACAGGGATTGGTGATGTTCATGTGAAAGCTAGTGCCGGTTACACCTTGACATTCAAGGATGTAAGACATGTCCCCGATCTTCGACTAAGCCTAATTTTTCCGCTGAAAAGTTAGATGATGATGGTTTATAGAGCTCGTTTGATAATGGGGTATGGAAACTAAGCAGAGGTTCTCTTGTGGTAGCCAAAAAGAAGAAGTGTTGTTCGTTTTATAAGACACAAACTAGTTTGCATAAAATAGAGTTAATTGTGGCACAAGAAAAAGCTTCTACCGAACTATAACATAAGAGATTGTGTTATATGGGAGAGAACGACATGGACGTTCTTGCCAAGCAAAATGTGTTGTCAAACATCAAAGGTACATATTTAAATAGATGTACTCATTGTTTAGTGATTAGACCCCATGTGCATTTTTATCCCCTTACATTATTGCATTACAGATATTCTTATCCATAATAAATAGACAACTCATACCTTTTACTTTCATTTGCAGGTTATAAGCCATTTCAGACTACTTATCGTAAAAGATGCACTGTAGCGCCAAATGGAGCTCTATTAATGATGCTTATTAGGAAGACTCGAGCTTATATGATAAAGTGCTGAAAAGTCAAGGTCAAAGTCAACGGTTAAGGTCTCAAACCCAAAAGTCTGAAGATTATGTCCTTAGCTCAAAAGACTGAAGATGATGTCCTTATCTCAAAAGTGTTCTTAAATTTCTCTTGCTTGCTCAAGAAGAAAAGATAAAGTATAAAGCAAAAACAATTGTAAGAGGTGTCCTACATCTAGAGGAGGAGGGCAAATATGTAAATGTAAAAGTAGGGGTATATAAACAAAAAGTGTAGATGGAAATCATTATTCAATTCTTGGCTTGACAAACCAAGGGTTGAGATCATTACTCATGCTTTTAGGAAATAACTAGAAGTAAAGAATAGATAGATTTATTTTATTTCAAGTTTTATTTCTTGTTTTGCTATTTTCCATTATTCAAGATTTATGCTTTCTTTACTTTAAAGTCTTTCCTTACATTTAAATACTTGTCCTTCAATTTTGTTATAAAACAACTTGTTTTCTACACTTCCTTTTTGTCATTTCAATCAATAGAAGCATGTTACACTCATTTGAATCAATCAAATGAGTGTGCATGACTTGTTAACCAAGTTATTTTTTTTTCTTCTCTTGTTATTTCAAGTTTTTAATTCAAAACAATCAACTTTCAATGTTTTTATCTTCCTAGCACTTTAAACAACTTGTTTTCAATCCCTTTTAGAGATTAGAAACATGAAAATGAGAAGTTTTAGATAAGTTTTTGTTTTTAGCCATCAAACCATTCTCTCCAACATAAGATTTAAGATGAACAATGACAACCCACAATAACTCAACCACTACAATAACTTCATTTAGTTGGAAAACAGCATAGAGTATCTTTCCAAAGATCTCCCTCTTACCGCAAAGAGAATATTCTTGAGCTGGTACACTCAGATTTATGTGGTCCCATAAAAGTGAAGTCCTACAGGGAAGCTGTATACTTATTTACTTTCATTGATGATGCTTCAAGTAATGTATGGACATATTGTTTGAAAACCAAATATGAGGTTCTCAGTGTGTTCAAGATTTTCTATAGTATGGTGGAAAGAGAGACCGGAAAGCCTTTGAAGTGTATTCGTTCAGATAATGGGGAAGAGTACTGATGAAGTAGATTTGAGTGGGAAGTAGAGATTCACCATGGAGAGTTGTGTTTTGAGAATGGAGAGTTTTGATGAAGAGAGGAAGGTAGTTTGTTAGGTTTATAGTGTCACTCTACTTACTTAATGATTGGGTTTGAAAGCATGTAAATGAAAACAAGATTTAAAAGCTTGAGATGAAAAGAAATAACTTGATTGCAATGATTGAATGAATAAGACTTGTAGAGAATGATAAAAGAAACAAGATTGAAAAGCTTGAATAACAAATTAGATTGAAGAACTTGATAACAAAAAAATGGAAATAAAGCAAATTAATTGAAAAGTAAAGTACTTGAATTAAAATTTTACACTACTCCTACATGTCTGCAGATTAATTCTTGGTGCTCTCTCTCCTCTCACTTTTTGGTTTATATACTACATCACCTTTTCCAAGTTATAGATTTGCCTTCCGATTCAAGCAACCTCATGAGTTTGTTTTATGTTTTTTCTTAGATGCAATCTCACTTTTTGGTTTATATACTACATCACCTTTTCCAAGTTATAGATTTTCCTTCCGATTCAAGCAACCTCATGAGTTTGCTTTATGTTTTTTCTTAGATGCAAGACACCTCATGAGTTTGCTTTTCCTTTATGTTTTATATTTTTTGGTTTTTCTTTTGGTTTTTTTTCTTGAGCAAGTTTTGGTTAAATAAGTCTACTTTTGAGACAAGGCCATAAGTTTTAGTCTTCTGAGTTTGGGTCCTTGATCGCTAACTTTGACCTTGACTTTGACTTTTCAACATTTTCTCTTATAAACTAGAGTATTCATAACAAGCATTAATAGAGCTCGTTTTGGCGCTAAAATGCATATTTTACGATAAGTGGTATGAAAAGGCATGTAACCTACAAAAGGTAGCAAAAACTACGAGTTGACTATTTATTAAGCATAATAAGGACATATTTGAAGCATTGTAAAGGTAATAAAACACACATTTAGAGTATAATCAAGTATATTGGGCCGTTTGAGGAGTATTGCAAGAGTCATGAGATTCATTATGAGCAGACAGTGCCCACGACACCGTAACACAATAGTATAGCCGAGAGGATGAATTATACCATTGTAAAGAGAATAAGATGCATGTTGTCCCACTCCAAGTTACCAAAGAGTTACTGGGTAGAAGCAATGCGTACAGCCGTACATGTGATCAATATTTCACCTTCAAAGCCTCTGAATAGAGATTATTCAGAGAGAGTATGGTCAGGCAGAGATGTTTATTATGGATACTTGAGGGTATTTGGGTGCAGAACATTCGTTCATATTTTCAAGGATGAGAGGTCCAAATTTGATAACAAAGTCAAGCAATGCATTTTTCTTGGGTATAGGGACAAGAAGTTTGGTTACAAACTTTATGATCTGATTAACAAAAAGGTAATCCGAAGTTGAGATATTGTGTTCTTGGATGATCAGGTAATATAGGACTTTGAGAATGGTGAGAAACTAGAAGTTTTTGTTGATGACCTCGTTGACTTAGAACCAGAAGTTCCTGCAATGGAACAAGCGACATATGCCATTGAGAATGCAGAGAAGCATGGGTTTGATGCTCATGATGATGATCCTATTATTCATGATGAGATTGAACCTATTGAGATAGAAGATGCAAAAGATGTGCATGAGCCACCGCCTGAATAAGTAGAAGTGCATCCTCCTGAGCCACAAGAAGATGAGATGAGGAGATCCGAGAGAGAAAGACAAACTTCAACTAGGTACCCACCACATATGTATGTATTACTATCCGATGGTGGAGAACATATAACTATCAAGAGACTCTTGAAGGTACAAATAAAGAGAAGTGGTTGAAGGCTATGCAAAATGAGATAGGTTCTTTGCATAAAATCCACACCTATAATTTAGTTGAGAAACCGAAAGGAATAAAAGTTCTCAAGAACAAGTGGGTTTTCAAAGTTAAGCATGAAGAGAGTAATCTACATCCAAGGCACAAAAATTGCCTTGTTGTGAAGAGATTCGGTCAGAGTAAATGTATTGACTTGGATAAAATTTTCTCTCCAATGGTTAAGATGACTTCTATCAGGGTGGTATTGGGTTTGGCCGCAAGTATAAACCTAGAGGTTGAGTAACTAGATGTCAAGGCAACTTTTCTTCATGGTGATCTTAAGGAATATGTCTACATGGACCAGCTATAAGGTTTTGAGGTCAAAGGCAAGGAGCATTTGGTATGTAAACTGATAAAGAGTTTGTATGGTTTGAAGTAGGCACCAAGACAGTGGTATATGAAGTTTGAGTCGTTTATGGTGAAACATAGCTATAAAAAGTCTACTTCCGATCACTGTGTGTTTGTTTAGAAGTTTCCAGATGGGGAGTTCATAATGCTCTTGCTGTATGTGGATGATATGTTGATAGTTGGCCAAAACATCAACAAGATATCCAAGTTGAAGAAAGACTTGAGTAAGTCTATTGAGATGAAAATTTTGGGTCAAGCAAAGCAGATAATTGGTATGCGGATCACTCGTGACAGAAAGAGTGGGAAATTATGGCTTTCTTAAGAAAGCTATATTAAGAAGATGTTGAAGAGATTCAACATGGATCAAACGAAGTTGGTGAGTTTTCCGCTTGGTGGCTAATTCCGCATCACCAAAAGTAAGTGTCCGAAGGGTGAACATGAGAAGAAAGAAATGCAAAATATTATTTATGCATCCGCAGTAGGCAGTTTGATGTATGCAATGGTGTGTACAAGATCGAATATTGTTTTCGTCGTTGGTGTTGTAAGCCGATTTCTGTCAAATTCGGGTAAAGAGCATTAGGAAGGTGTTAAGTGGATATTAAGATATCTTAAGGGCACTTCCAAGGCATTTTTGTGTTTTGGTGGGAGTAAGACCTTACTTGAAAGCTACACAGATGCAAAAATGGCAAGTGATATTGACTCAATGAAGTCCACTTCCGGATATCTGCTTACATTTACAGGGGGAGCAGTTTCATGACAATCGAAATTGCAAAAATGTGTTGCCCTCTCCACTACAGATGATATGGATGGAGAGGTTCTTCAATGAACTAGGGCTAAAGCAGGAACAATTTGCGGTTCTTTGCGATAGTCAGAGCGCCATATATTTGAGCAAGAATCCGAATTTTTATTCTAGATCCAACCACATACATCTGTGTTATCATTGGATTATAAAAGTTTTCGAAGAAAATCGATTGTGCATTGAGAAGATTCATACCGACAAAAATGGGTTGGATATATTGACCAAAATTTGTCTAGGGCAAATTTGATGTTTGTTATGTTACCACTGGATTGGTAGCACACTCCTCCTATTGATTTGGGAATGTGTGGATGTATCCCCCTTATGGCTCGGGAGGGGGAGATTGTTGGGTGTCCCTCACCATGTGAGAAGAAGAGAGTTTCGATTATTTGTAGATAAATCGAGATGAATTGAAATTTCATAGCTCACCGAAATTTTAGCACACTATATAAAAGAAGTTATGGTTTTTGACCCGTAACAAGAGATAGAGAAAAACCAATTTTGAGAACAATCACAATTGAGAGAAAATCCTTGCAAAGAGAAAAAACTTGTAAGGAGAGAGATTGTAGAAGAGAGATCTAGTAAGTGTTGGAAAGACTTGAGAGAAGTGATTGTAATTTTTCTTCCCACTCTTATAAAAAATTTGCTCTTGTGGAAGTAGGTATTATTGGCGAACCACGTTATATCTTGTGTTTTATTGTGTTATGCTTTTACTCTACATTGCTATTGTTTGTTTGTAATAGTTAATTCCATAGTTTAGGTTTGTACGTAGTTGTTGGTTGTAGTGAAAATTTAGATTTTGATTGGAACTTAGAGTGTTCATATACAAACTATTTTAACGGGGATCGATTGGTATCGTTTTCCCCAACAAATAGTGCTACATATTCTGACATTCTTCTCCACAACATGTTCTAACACATGCACTTCTTCTCTGATATCACAACTGTATATATTAGAACAGGTACCGCCTTTTCCCTTGAACTAGTACTAATACTTGGCAGACAATTGTTCGAGTCTTTTGCATGTAGCACTTAGCTTGCATCGGCCATTTTGTTTCTCTTTTCATTCTAGCAGCTCATGTTGTAAAACAGCAGTTGCTACTTCTAAACTCTGGTGGGTATTAATTAGAGCCTCTGTTTCTTGCACTGCGTTTCACTGTTCTCCCCTTATATTAGACCAGAGACTATGTTGGTCCGACTTGAAAGTTGAAACACATTATTAAACACTCTCATCCTGTGATCACTGTAACGTGTATGCTTGAATATATTTGATCTCAATCTAGTACGTAAAACCGTGTTTTGGAGAAACTGTTGGAAATGCATAATAAATTATTCGAATTCGTGTTTAAGCCAATAGCCCCAAAACACTTCACCTTAGTGCTAGTTCAAAAGTGCGGGGTACTAGTGGAACCTGTAACAAGACTTGGGGACTCCATAAAACTTTGTTATTTTAAAAATAAGACTTTGTGAACAATGGCAATAATCTATGACTATAAAAATAGGTTGTCAGAAATATTAAAAATAAGAGGATTATTGCACGTCTTAGTTTTTCTTTTTTTTTATAAGATGCACGTCTAAGTAGTGCTCTTCCACGCATACAAGTGAGCAAGTCCTTGACGAAGATATATATATATATATCCCGTTGTTATTTGACAATGTAATTGGTACAGAAAGAAATGGTAATGAAGACGGTTATGGTTGCATTTTTTCTTTTGGGTTGTATCTGTTTCACTGAAGCTCAGGAGGAGGAACCAAAGTCTATACATGTGGGAGGGAAGGTTCTTTGTCAAGATTGTTCCGGTGGTTGGAACGAATGGGTGCATGGAACTAAGCCCATTAAGGGTACACTCTCTCCCAGCATTTCCCTTGTTGCTAATTTGCTTTTGTAAACTCAATTATTGCTAGTATTAGTGTTATCCTTATATTTTCTCAACTGAAGGACTTCAAATCCTGATAATTTTGGATGGGGGGATCCTTATATTTTCTCAACTGAAGGACTTCAAATCCTGATAATTTTGGATTGGGGGGGGGGGGGCAGAGTACGCCCTGCTCACGTGAGTTTGGGTAGAAAAAGCAATTAGTATTGGTAAACCAAAAAAAAATTTGTAAATTTTCACTTTCCTTAAGGGCTTCAGCATACGCATTATGCTTTGAATTGTCAATTATGCCTACAAAGAGTAAAATACCATAAGTGTCTCTATTTAGATAGGCTAAGGTTTTAAAAATAATTTTGGAATTTATTAGTTGTTTGACTTGAACCTGACGCATTTGTAACGTTTCACACTTTCACGTACACTTCAACTGAAAAAATTGTAGTGCACTAGTGCTACTCTAAGTTTGTCGTATAAATGTCTGAAAAAATTGTAGTGCACTAGTGCTACTCTAAGTTTGTCGTATAAATGTTTGCATGCTCCTCTAACCATCATAGGCCATGTGACATTATATTTTGACTAAAGAACAACAAAAAATAAGAGCAAAAAAAGAGTAAAAGAGTAGAGACATTTAAATGCACCTTATCAATTAACAAAACAAACAATTTGATGAACTAACCTATGCAATTAATGATCTTGTTTACTCCTTAGGAAGTATATTGGGTGTGAGTTACGATTGTTCTTTCAAATTAAAATTTTTTGTTACGTAAACTTTAATATGATTTTGAATTTGAAAATTGACAAACTAAACTAACAATACAATTGTTTTTTTGCATAAAAAAAAAAACTAAAATAAAAATTTGACAAATATTAAACTAAAGAAAAAAAGTAAAAAAAATACATGTACACTCTAATTGAATTGTGCTGAAAATTTGTAGTGCTAATCGGCTCATCCTGGAATAAATTCCTAGCTTCGCCACGGGAGAGGGGCGCTTTTATGCGCACCAATGCGAAACCGTACGATTTCTCACTAATCTGAGGATTGAAAAGTACATTTATTCTAATTTCTCAATTTGATCAGAGGACTGCAAAGAGCCAAATAACACACCCTTGCAACTTTGCAAGAAACTTGAGCTGCATTTGGACATTTGGCCATGGCTGTGAAAATCTGTATATATTTTGAATTTAAAAACGTGTGCAAAGTAGTAGTGTATAATTATATGTTGGCGTTGCATTTGAAGGAAAAAGAAATTTTACTACATACGCATGGCAGGTGGAAGGGTCTCTCTAACATGCATGGATAAAAGAGGCAGAGTTATATACTATGGGAGTGACGAAACAGATGAACTAGGTGATTTTTATCTGACCGTGGACAAATACATCAATGGAAAGAAATTGGAACCCACTCTATGCTCAGTGAGGCTTGTTTCGTCACCTGACACTGTCTGCAAACTTCTCACTAACTTTGCAGGTGGACGGTCGGGCGTAAAGCTCAATTGGCCATCCCATATTAGCCGTGGTTTGATCAGATACACGACAGGACCTTTCTATTTCACCACGCCAATGTGCGATGAGCCTGATACCACTGAATCACTAGACGATTAAAGAAGAAATTACTGTTAATGAATGGAATGTGGTTAAATGATCAATTTTGCAGTTTGAAAACTTAATAAAGCTCCAGATTTGTTTTCTTATTTCTTACTTCCTTTGCAATAGACACGAGCTGTAAACTGTAGACTAGTGAACTTTGTGTTGGGACTTCGGGTTACTGCCCTGTGTATTTTTGGTTGGAGCGATTGTTCTTGCACTTTTATTAACTAGTATATGGCCCAGCCCAGCCCAGCCCAGCCCATGGTCCGACAGGCCCATTAGCAGCCAATTCTCAATCACACTCTCCATACTCTTTGTGCTTTGGTTAGGAATGCTCCGAAGGAAAGAAACTTCTAACCAGGTTCACTGTTTAGGGCATCTCCAATGGAGGGTGTAAAATTACACTTCCACATAGGCGCCACCTAGGTGCCATTAGGATTTTACACCTCTAATTGTATACTAATGTAGAGTTCATAAATATCCACTCTCTACTCTCCAATGGAGAAGTGTAAAAAAAAATAGATTTTAAACTCGGACGTCACTTAAAGTGACGTCCCTCTTTAATTTAAATTGGGACGTTACTTAAAGTGGCGGTCCGGAGTTAAAAATTACTTTAGAATTAGAAAAAGGGCGTTACTCCAAGTGGCGTCCAAAAATTTCACTTTCACTCGACGTCGGAAAGTGTCGCTGGACTTTTTATTAACTAATAGCGAGAGGGGGAATTCCCCACCCTCTATATTAACTAATACACTATTACCTACGGTATAGCACTCCCATTGGAGAGAGTTTTTTTTATATTTGGGGTGTAAAATTTCCACTCTATACAGTTTACACCCCCCATTGGAGATGCCCTTAGCATACAAATTTTAGCCCCGTAAAAACTTCTCAAGCATTTGGCTACTTCGCCATTAGTTAGTATTTTTTGTGTTTTTTCTCGTGTAGATTATAAAACTATTTTACTATTTTGTATTAGGAATTCTTTAACAGTGTGTTTCCATAATAAGTTAATTTTATATAAAATAAGAACTCCTATTTAATTGCTAGACTTCCTATTTAACGAAGTGGTTGATTCTGTATCAAACTTGTGTTTCCTGTTTTTATAAGAACTCCTATACCTTTTTAAGAAAGATCCTCCATGTGTAATGACTTCACTAACGGTCAAACAGTTCGAGGGATGTCAAGATTTCAACCAGGAAGGAAGCGGAGTTTTGTGGTGGTGGAAGCAAAATCTTTCGAATCCGAATGGTGGAACAATTATCAAGGTGGGGAGGAGGTTAGTTTTGTTAGAAAAATGGTTATAATTGAAAGTTCAAAGTGCAGTGAACACATGAAACTTGGAATTACTCAAATCCATTAAGAAATGAATGAGGAATTTGTCTTCCAAGTTACCCTACTTAAGATGAAATGATTGAGAAATACATATGGGAAAGTGTGAAAAACACTTAGTCCCACATGGGAAGAAAACCAAAGAGTTGTTAAGTAGATAAGGCCTAATTGTGGCTACTTAGGTTGGGCCCAAAGGGTACCACTAATTTTTCGTGGAGACGGAATGTAATCAAGGTCAACTATACACGCGTGCGCCACCGCCGACCGACTTCGGCTTGGGCTTGGTTGTTGTGTACATTCTTTTTGGACTATTAGTTTCTCTTGACACGGTAAAGTGAGATACAATGCATTATGCCGAAAAGGTGCGATATTTTGAAATAAGCACTGGTTCGAAACAGTGTTTTATACCGAAATGGTTTGTCATTTCAAAACATGTGACTTTTCAAAGAGTCATTGTGTTGTTTCGAAAAGACACTACTCACCTATAAATAGTGGACAAATTTGGAGAGAAAGACACACCAGATCACACATTTTTAATCTTTCTATTCTCCCTCTGTTCTTAGTCAAATACTATGTTGTGTTCGCTGATTCTTTAGAATTGAAGTGTTAGCTTTCTATAGAAGGAAATATGTTCTATCTTGAGAAACAGTTTCCCATCAACCTTCAATCGTGGTGAACTGCAGTACCGGTTTTTGTCTTTTCCATATTGTGTATGGGTACATCCCTCGAGCTCCTTTGGAGTTAAATTTAGTTCATGATTTGACACGTGCTAGTGCCAAGGCAGAAGATCTTATCATTAATCTCCACGAAGTGCATCAATTGGCTCATGAGAGGTTGCAAAAATCAACTAAAAAATAAGAGTGATGCAGATTCTAAGCATCGATTACTAGAATTTGAGGTTGGTGACTTCGTTTACGCTATTTTGACTAAAGATCGGTTCCCATTGGTGAGTACAATAAGTTGGCAGCCAAAAAAATTGGTCCTTTGGAAGTCATTGAAAAGATCAATCCTAATGTTTATCACCACAAGTTACACAGTATTGTGCTCACTGTCGACGTTTCTAATGTCAAGCATCTTGTTCCTTATCATGGTGATAACTCAGATGAATAAAGTGTGAATTCGAGGGAGAATTCTTTCCAACCCAGGGAGGATGATGTAAATTGTGCGGATGAAAGCTACATGGAGTTACGTAACAAAAAGAAAATATCTTATAAGAGAATAAATTCCTTCTTTGTTGGTATAAGGTTCATGTATTTGAGTCTTTATGATGAAACCTACTCGTAGAAGCGGGAAGTAAGATGAACACCAATTAAAATTAACATAAGACTAAATTCAAAGATAAAGAATAACATTCAATTAAAATAAATCAACCCTAGAATCATCTCAATAGGGGATAAACGAGAGTTAACCCTTCAAACACTCAAGTTTGTACTCACATCAACACACTAGAATTCTATGGCTTAAGGTCCTATTTATAATAACCTATGGTTTCCAAATCCAAATATGAAACTAACACTAATTGGCAACTAACTGTTGGGTTATGGAACCATCAAGCTTCGCTCCGGTGTCCGACCAACATGCTTGAACGACCGTACCGTGTCGTAGTTGATCCCACGACTTGTGGGCATCAGCCAAAACCACCCCCTATTTGAGATATTTCAGAATTTTGACAATTTGTTGAAATTTCGGTCTAAAGCCCAAGCCTATTTTCTCACTAAATTTTCTCCCCACATATAAAAGGAAACTTATGGTTAGGGTTGAGATAACTTTGAGAGATTCATTTTCATGGGAATTGTGGGAGCTCTATTGAGCTAGGGTTTGAGTGAGGTTGCTTGTTCTTGATTCTAGTTAACTCTTGTAAACTCTCCAATCTTTATTGCTTGTGTGGATGTAGGTACCATTTACCGAACCACCTTAAATCTTTGTGTCTCTTTGCATTTACTTTCGTACTTATTGTTTGCTATTGATTGCTTGTAGATTGAGTAGTAGCCTTTATTGTTCTATTGAAGTTTGTTGTGATAACTACCAAAGTCTTGGGTGGGTGACTTCCTTGGTGTGATCTCTAAAAAAAGTCATTTGGGATAGAGAGTAACTAGGATGAAGTCTGACTTCCTAGTGAAATCTCCCAACAAGTGGTATTAGAGCAAAAGTTATTTGAATCATAGTATACAAGGTGTTTGAGGAAAAGATTACACCTTTAGTATTGCACCAAAATTGTGTTGCAAGCTAGGTGTTTGTAGAAATTCCTTAGAGATATTCTCTACCGTTGTTTTGTTCAATTGGAAGTCATGACGACCGATAGAGAAAGCTACAAGATAAAAAAGTTTGATGGTATAAACTTCGGCTATTGTAATATGCAAATTGAGGACATACTCTACCAAAATGATTTGTATGAACCTTTGATGGGAGAGAAGCCAACGAGTTACAAGCAAAGTGAATGGGATTTGCTAGATAGAAGGAGTATGGTACTAGCGGAGGAAATTTGAAGGAGTTCAGATGGAGCCTCAACATCGCAGTTCGGCTTTAAGTACCGAGAGCGAAGGGATGTATGTGCATAAGGGTCGTGGTAGACCAAGAGATAGAATGAACTCTCATGCCCCTAGAGATAAGCCTAGAGATGATAGTATATGTTACAATTATGGTTTGCCTGGCCACTATAGTAACCGATGCTAAGCACCAAGGAATGACAACTACAAGAAGAATAAAAAAGCTAATGTAGTTGAAGTGGAAGATGATGCTTTGATATGTTTGATGGAGAACAATAAGGAGTCTTGGGTTTTAATGAGATTCCGGCGCATCATTCCATGGGACCTCAAATCGAGAGTTCTTTGAGAACTACACCAAAGGTGACCTTGGAAAGGTCTTTCTTGGTGATGACCAATCTTGTGCCATTGTTGGCAAAGGTGATGTCATTGTCAAGTTGAAAGATAGGACATGGTTATTGAGGGATGTTTGACATGTTCCGAATTTGAGGAAGAATTTGATTTCGGTGGGTCAATTGGCTAGTGAAAGATTTGTTATAATCTTCACGATGAATATTTGGAAAGTCTTTAAGGGTTCTTTAATAGTCGCTAAAGGTGACAAGGATGATACTTTCTACATGACCGCACACGGGTGTGTGTCGAATGTCGTGGCAAATGACAAAGAGGATCCGAATGTTTGGCACCGCAGACTTAGTCACATGAGTGAGAAAGGAATACAAATCCTTAACTCCATTGGTAAACTCCCGTTAAAGTCGACGGACTTTGACTTCTGCAAGAATTGCATGTTTGAAAAGCAGAGAAAGGTGAGTTTTCAGGAGATGGATTGAACTCTGAAAGCTAGGAAGCTTGAGTTGATTCATACAGATGTCTGGGGGCTAGCTAATGTCTCTTCACTTGGTAGAAAGTTATATTTTGTGACTTTCATTGATGACCATACTAGGAAGGTGTGGGTCTATTTCTTGAGACACAAGTCCTAGGTATTGGAAGTGTTCAAGACATGGAAAGCCATGGTTGAGAATGAGACATGCTTCAAGGTGAAGAAGTTGAGATCCGATAATAGTGGAGAGTATGTTGATTCAGGTTTTGAGAAGTATTGTGTTAACAGTGACATCAAGATGGAAAAGACTTTGCGAGGGACACCTAAAGAGAATATATGGGGTCGCAAAGCGGATGATTAGAACACTGACAGATAAGGCTAGGTGTATGTGTACACTAGCAGGCTTGCCTGAGCAATTTTGGGCAGAAAGTGTTAGCACAGTAACTTACCTGATCAACCGAGGACCGTCAGTACCTTTGGAATTTAGGATTCCAGAGGAAGTGTTGAGTGGAAAGGATATGAACCTTTCCCATTTGAGAGTGTTTGGGTGTGTGTCATATGTGCACACTAGTGACCAAGCTATGAGTAAGCTTGATGTCAAGTGTACTTTCATTGGATATGGCGACGATGATTTTGGTTATCGTTTTTGGGATGACCAAAACAGGAAAGTTATTCGGAGCAGAGATGTCGTGTTTAATGAGATGGTTATGTACAAGGACATAAATGAAGCACAACCCATGGAGCCGGTTACAGAGAGTGGCATTGAGTATGTTGAGTTGGAAGACTTTGATATGAATCGAGGTGTTGTGGAAGTTCCACAGTCAGATGATGAGACTACGCCACCAAGTCCATCTCCACCTCGTGCACTAAGGAGGTTATCCATACAAACTGTACCGAGCATGAAGTATCCTCCCTCCACCTATTTATTTACTGATAATGGTGAACTTCATTGCTATGATGCGGCATTGGAGGTTGGTGATGCTAGCAAGTGGGAGCTTGTTATGTATGATGAGTGATAACCCGTAAAAATTCAATTAGATTTACTCTAACCTTATAATTACGGTATCAATTATTTATTTTCTACTCTCACATATAGATTTATGCAATATATAGAGTACGGAATCGTTCCACTCCTAAACTACCAAGACATAAAGAAATTAATTAATCAACACAAGGGAGCAATTGTGAGAGTAATATTTATAGAGGTGAATTTATACTATAAAACTAAATATATGAATTTAACTTATACTAATTTAACTAAGCAAATGAATATGAATTGAATAAAATATAGAGAAGAATATGAAAAGAGATTAGGGGGATTTGATTTCACTTAAATAAATTCCTAATATGCTAGTGTAGATTATTGCAATCATAACCAATTAAGATTAATTGTGATCCCTAATTATTCATGGCAATCTCTGCCAACTAATAATTAGCATGTAAGGAAGTTCAACCCATTCTCATAGCGAATCAACTAACCTACTAGAGTGAACTCTTAAATGCAATAATTCTAACTAACACATCAAGTCTTCATCTAAGCTTCATCAAACCCCTTTAATGGAGGTTTAGCTAGAATTTATTAAACTATTATTTCCAATTGAATTTAAACAAGAACAGTAAAAAAAAAGTCATTATTGAATAACTAATTAAACTTTCTTAATCTAAATTAACAATAGTCTAAGATTCAAACATGGATTACAATTGAAATTTAAACTAATTTAGAACTAAGATTATGAATACTAATTATCAATTTAAAACAACTAAATCTATAAATGAAAGATTGAATTCGAATTTAAATATTGAAATATAACTAAGTAATTTATTCTAAAATTCAAAACTTCTTCTCACAACTAATAAAATTGACAACTAACTAGATTAATCTATATAAACTAATTTAATGAATTAAAACTAATTTTATATTACAAAAACTAAATTTTATGAACTAGAACTAGGTTTAGATTTAGATCCATTCAGAGCTAAGCTTTTGTCTCTTGATATAAAAGAGCTAGATCTCCAAATTCGTGCATAGGCTGAGGAGTCATGTTTTGGGCTGAAAAATCGAGCCCAAAACCCAATTTGTTGAATCCAAGACTTCTCATTTTGGTCGTATTACTGTAGCACGAGTTTTCATCAACTTATACTACTCTGATCGAGTCAAGGTTTACACCATTAGAAAGAGCTTTCTGAGCCGGTCATTTTGATATAAAATGGGCCCAAATCCGAGGTCTGAATCCAAAGATATGACCTTTTGAAGTTCTGTTGACTTTTCTTCAGCTTTCTAAGCCGGTTTAACTTTCACTTAACAACTTTGACTTGGGATTATTAGGGGCTTTTTCTCCATGAAACTTGGGCTTTCTTCATAGAACTTTCATAGCAATCTCTTTAGCTCCTTTAAGCGCCTAATTAGTAAGGAATTTACATTTATTCAACTCCAAAGCCTGAAATACTCAAAAGTACGTAATTAGTGATAAACCTATATTATTAATCACATAATTGGTCTAACAGCAATATTGTTAAAGAGTTAAAACTACAGTTTTGGGCTCTTATCAATGAGACGAAGTCCCTCGTCTCTAGTGTCACTTGGGAGTTGGCCAAAGTACCCAAGGACATGACTCTACATAGCAAATGGGTGTATCGAGTCAAGAAGGAACATGATGGTTCCAAGAGATATATGACAATGATATTCTCTCCAAATACTTTTCAGTCAGTGTTTAGTATTATTGTAGCGGAAGGTTTAAATCTTAAGTAGTTATATGTGAAAACTGCTCACCTCCACTGTGATCATGTTGAGGAGATTTACACATGACAACTGTTGGGTTTCCTACGAAAGGATAGAAAGAATATGGTGCACAAGCTGAGAAAGAGCTTGCATGGTTTCCAATAAGCCCCTAGGCGGTGGTACATGGTTTGCACGCACCCGGATATATCCCATGCAGTAGGAGATGCTTGGAGGTTTATGGCTAACCTTGGCAAACATCATTGGGAAGCGGTGAAATGGATATTGTGTTATTCAAGGAGTACCACGAAGACATGTCTATGTCATGGTAGGGGTGTTGTGAAGATGAAGTTGAAGTGTTCAACTTCATCGGGTCTTCTTGCTTGAATACTATGTTGGATGAGCTGAGTGTTTTATTATTAAATTGGAATTGGATAGAGTTGTTACAATTGAGATGTGATGTGCATGTAGAATCTCGAAGGCTCCAAGTGGGAGATTGTTGGGTTATGGAACTGTCGAGCTTCGCTTCGGTGTCTGACTAACATGCTTGAACGATTGTACCGTGTCATATAGTTGATCCCACGACTTGTGGGCATCGGCCAAAACCACCCCTATTTGAGATATTCTGGAATTTCGACAGTTTGTTGAAATTTCGATCTAAAACCCAAGCCTATTTTCTCACTAAATTTTCTCCCCACATATGAAAGGAAACTTATGATTAGGGTTGAGATAACTTTGAGAGATTCATTTTCATGGGAATTGTGGGAGCTCTATTGAGCTAGGGTTTGAGTGAGGTTGCTTGTTCTTGATTATATAACTCTTGTAAACTCTCCAATCTTTACTATAAAGAAAACTTGGCTCTTGTGTGGATGTAGATAATATTTACTAAACCACTTTAAATCTTTGTGTTTCTTTGCATTTACTTACATACTTATTGTTTGCTATTAATTGCTTGTGGATTGAGTAGTAGCCTTTAGTGTGAAGTTTGTTGTGATAACTACTAAAGTCTTGGGTGGATGACTTTCTTGGTGTGATCTCCAAGAGAAGTCATTTGGGATAGAAAGTAACTAGGTTTAGGTGTGATTTTCTAGTGAAATCTTCCAACAGTAACATCAATTCTAAGCCAATAAAGAAACATTAAATAACCTCCTAAAACTAATAGGACTTCTAAAAACAATTGAACAAACTAAAACCTGAAATTACTAAAAATAGTAAGCATGAATTATTATAAATAGTAGGGTTTTATAGATATGCACCCCTATTTGAAAACAAAATTAGACTCCCGCCCATCGTCTCAGTCAATGCATTTTGACCGTTATCTCGTGGTGAAATATCCCAACTATCCTTTTATGTATAAAGAGTTTTATAGATCTGCACTCCTATTTGAATACAAAATTAGACTTGCCCCCCCCCCCAAACGTATGATACTTCCAAATGTTTGAAAAATTCGGAATAATTCGCGATTTTTTTTGCCTTGAAACGTATAATACGGTTTTTGGGGAATTTTTCAAAAATTCGGTTAAAATATTCGGCTAAAATAATAATAATAATAAAATGAATGAAAATTCGGTTGCGCTTTCATTATTTTTTATGTATTTTATGTCCCCACTCTTACATTCTTAGTGATAAATTAATCCAAAAACTTTGTTTTTATACTTTTTAGATAATATTTAAATTGTTATGCCATATATGGTGTGTATATTTTGAAATTTGATCTGTAATTTCAATCCAAGAACAAATAAATGAAGGTACCTATGTGGACTGTTTGATCAGTTTCAATGTTTTCGTTGCTAAATTGTTTGGATATGTTTGTTATGTTATAAAAAATGACAACTATTATTAATATTTACTAACATAATATCACGAATTTTTGACTTCTAAATTTTTGCCAAACGTTTAAAACGTGTATTAATTAAACACCGCATAATTGCCGTATTGCGAATTTTTGACCGTACCGTTTTTTGAGTCACAAAATAACTCTTGAATTATTCCCGTACCGAATTTTTGGCGTATCCCGAATTGCTAACAAGGACGGTGTGTAAGTTTGGGGGGGGGGGGGGGTCAAGTATGATTTTTCTGAATTTGGAGGGATAAGTCTAATTTTATTTTCAAATAGGAGTGCAGATCTATAAAACCCTAAATAGTATGTCTGTGAGTTAGTATAATAGCAACTGCTATTTACATCACTTTATTAGGTTCATGTTTGTAGAGTCTAGAAATTACAGTTCTAGTTTGTTGGGTCTTGAGTTATTATGGTCCATTAAATTTTGTGTTTTCTACAAACTATTTAAAGGTTGTGATGTAAAGAGGAAGTCAGTTTTTGGACTGAATGAAAATTGAGTTTCTTTTCTTTGAGTGTTTTGTGCCTTGTTTATTCTTGTGAGCAAGTATTAAACAAGTGAAACAACAGGGTCTTTTGTTAGTCTCTTCCTTTTGTGAATTTCAGGTCATCTCTTGCACAGAGACTAGTTGTTCACACCTTATTCCTTTTCCTGCCCCAGTTTGTTTATTGAATCAGATTTCTTCCTATCCGCTTTGCACTACTCAGCCTCAAAAAAGAAATCCGCCTGAATCACAGTTTTAGCTCTAACAAATTATGGTTAACATGCGCAGTAAAACTAAGTGAACTACCTTTGCACTGTAAGAAGTATGGTTGCCAATTTACTTCAGTCCCCAAGTTCCGCCCACAAATTGAACTGAAACTTTTATTAAACATCTTTATGCCCCGAATATGGACTCTACTTTTGCCTTGTAGGTAATCCGACAGTGGTTTAAGGCTTTAAGCTTCACTATATAGCTTGAGAACAATCTAACTTGAGAAACAAAACATTTTGAGGTAAACAAATAAAGGAAGTTTCAGTTTTTGTATGAATTCCAGGGGTACACTTACAGTCATATTGGATATGTGCAAGAAATACGTTTATAATAAGGAAAATAACAAACATAAATAAACACACCTCCCAAATTTCCTGGAACAGCTGCAAATTTTAGACAGATCGCCTTTAGTTGTGAACAATGGTGTTGCTCTGCTAGTGCGAGCGTTGTTGCCACCGTCTTCCTAGATGCCTCTTCACATAATTTTGCCTCACACATCAGTTTCAGTCGATCCATACCAAAGCGATCTGCTGCAGCTAAGAGATCTTGCACAATTATGGTAGATGTGCATTCAGATCAGGAACTGAGCTCGATAGCCTGTGTAAATCAGGGAGCTCATCAGAATGCATGAATAGGAGCATGGCCTGTGAAAAAGCACGTAGAGCCCATCTTAGTCATCAAGAGAGACATATAGAGAACGACTTCCAAATAACCATGTAAAAGTAAAAGTAGACACAATCAATATATTATATAAGGAATTATACGCAACATTTTCCTTTTTTATGTAAGGAAGCAATGTGGTTACCAGATGCTAAAGGTACAGATGTGCGCAGAGCAATAAGTATACATGTGCATGTGTGTGTATTCTTGAGGGGGACAAAGGAAGTAGATCAGAATCAGAACGCACGAAACACAGAACTTGTGGTTTCCTAGTGTAGTATGATATTGTAAATTAGATAAGGCCTACGCCTTTGCCTAAACAACATTTTGTTCACCATACATCCTCTCTTGTAACCTCACTTTTCTTTTGGGTTTTTTAGTAAAGATTGCTCACCTTTAGTGTCATAGACGTCTCATCATGATCTTTCAAGCAACACTTACATGTGTCAACATCTAAGTTACATTAACACAGATAAATGTGTCTGTATCCGACACAGATACGAAGTGTCTGACAGCAAAATATTAAAAATTTAGGTATATCACATACAATATGCATCAGTGTCGTGTTCGACACGGATACAAATTATTTTATAAACTTTGGCGTGTCGTGTCCATGTAACACAGGTCAAACGCTCAACAAACACCGGTCTGAATAGTACAGAAACCAAAATTACCGTTCTTGGTCTAAAGATCAAATGAGAACCAATTGTAGAGTATCTTAGCAAAGGCATATGTTAACTTCCTCAGATCTTTGCTACCTTGAGGTCTCTTTTCCAGATGCCATGATCTTGGATCTCTTGCCTTTCGATATCACACAACATATTAAAACTAAAACATTAAACGTTTGCTTGGTCTAAGTATATCCTGAAATCAGTATATACGCTATCCTGACACTATGTAAACTGGGCTTCTTTACATACCTACTCCAAGAATCTGTCACTAGGTGCTGCTTTACTTTCCCTTACATGTATGTTTGCGTATGAATAGATAAGTAAGAAGATAGTATACATTAAGACTATTAGTAAGAATTGGTCAGACTTCGTCTAGGCACTTAGCTGCCTAGCAATTTAATACAAGAAAACTGTTACTATGTCAAAAAGAAACAGATGCACATTTGAAATGTAACCAACAATTTCAAAATAATCCAGCCACACAAAAAGTTGCTTTAGGTTGCACAAAATTAATAAACCTTGTGGTGCAATTAACATGCTTGACTATACATCATAATACAGAGCATACATGAAACAGTTGAGATGAGATTCAAGAAAAATAGTAGGTTCAACATCCTCCACTACTACTTTATCCATATTTGTATTTCTAATCAGTCCAAAAAACTGGTCCATAAACACAGGAGAGAGAGCAACAAGTATCAACTTGTGAGCCCTGAACGTTTCCTCGCCAACCTCGAATGTGATATCAGAACCTATGCCAGATTCTAGCATATCCTTGAAATTTTGACCTGTGTCTGATGCTGGTAGAGGAACTATGTACTGTTTGGGTCCCTCTGTGCTAGTTCTCGCGACTCCAACAGTGCAATACATAGAAAGGCAATCATCCTTCAGAAAATCTGAGGCTTTTAAAGTTGTTTTTTTAAAGAAATGCTTATATCCCCTGTATAGAGATGAAGGTCATCAGAAAAACTTTGTAATTATCAACAAGAAATTGGCCCAATTTCGATTAAAAACAACTATAGAGGACATTTTTTTTTTAATCACTCACAAGGACAAATATCGGGTGAAAATAACCTTGAAAACCAATTTTCAAGTGAAAATAACCCTCAAGGGCAAATGGCCCGGATTTGAAATAAATATTTTTTGATTTGACCCTTTATGTCGTTTTAGTATGAACAATAAGTGTTCATATCTTATGCTAATATATGAACAATGATTGTTCATACCCTTATACAATATATTGATGTATGAACAACGATTTTTCATAGCTCATATTGAGGTATAAACAGCGATTGTTCATACTCCAATAGGTGTTCTTACTGATAATACATTATGTTAAGGTATGAACATTGATTGTTCATACCCCAAATAGGTATCAACAATAAGACCAATTATTGTTCATACCCGAAATAGGTATGAACAATGATTATTTATTGTTCATAGTCCAATAAGTGTTCTTATTGATCATACATTATATTGAAGTATGAACATTGATTGTTCATATCCCAAATAAGTATGAACAATTATTGTTCATACCCCAAATAGGTATGAACAATGATTGTTCATACTCCAATACGTGTTCTTATTGATCATACATTATGTTTAGGTATGAACATTGATTGTTCATACCCCAAATAGGTATGAACATTGATTGTTCATAGCACTTGTTGATGTATGAACAATAATTGTTTATACCCTAAATAGGTATGAATAATGATTGTTCATACCCTAAATAGGTATGAATAATGATTGTTCATAGCTCATGTTGATGTATGAACAGTGATTGTTCATATCCAAAATGGGTATGAACAATAATTGTCCATAAGTCATGTTGATGTATGAACAATAATTGTTCATACCCCAATAAATGTTTTTATTGATCATACATTATGTTGATATATGAACAATCAGTGTTCATACCCAAATAGGTATGAACAATAATTGGTCATAGCTTATGTTGAAGTATAAACAATGATTGTTCATACTCCAATATGTATTTTTTATTGATTGTACTTTATGTTGAGGTATTGATAAGCACCCAAAACTGTAATATTAAACCCTGAGAGACATAACATTTTGGTCAATTATGTGTTTAATAATCATGAAATAATTATATTTTCGTACTTTTGTAGGTTTCCACAGTTAACGTGAATATGATAATAAAACATGCATCAAAGTACGGGAATAATGTACATACTTGAAGTCTTCCCACTCAACCTAAGTGAAGCCCAACAGAGCCTGACTAGAGCCGAAGTTTCCAAAGGGACAAAACCAGTGCAGAACGGGTTCCACGTGTAAAGAAGCAGTAAACTTTCGAAGCTCACATCTTTCAAACCTGGACGCTGATTTCGGCAATTGAACTGCCAGAGCAACCGGGGTGACGAGCTCTACACAAAGACAGAAAGTTGTAAAAATGCCAAAATCCGAGCTGCCATTGGACACAGCATGTGGACCCACTCTGCAGGCCCACAAGGCATGATGAGTCACCAGGGACAGGTGGCAAGTTAGGGGCACACCTTGCCAAGAGAAACAAACAAAATATTAAATGGGATTTTGTTTCGTATGAAAAGAAAGTTTGGATTTTGTTGGAACAAAAGGACAAACCTTATAAAACAAGGTTTGGATGTTGTGGGGAAACAAAAAACACAAAAGGAAATAAATAGAGGGAGGGGCCTTTACGGAGACCAAGATATATATATATATATATATGAGATTAGACTTTCACTACAACAGAACATGTTTTTAGCAGTGTCATACCCCATCTCTAAAGGTGCCATTGAGCGTGGCAAAAGATCTGTCGCAACACACCAGATGGCGTTGCAAAGGCGTTGCTAAAAAGTGCGTCTAAAATACCCAAATGCAACACCAAAAGTGGCGTGGCAAATGTTCCTAGTTTGTTGCGACGCTTGTGGGCGCTACTAATATACTAATTCCGTTGCTACTTCATTTATGAAAATTAAATTAATTGCAAAAAAATTTCAAACTATTTTTGCGGCCAACGCCGCAAAACGAAAGTGCTTGTAACAACTAGGATGGTGTTGCAAAAGTGATACCTTTAGTTTGCATTAACTACTAGGCCGCAAAAGGCAACCTTTTGCTACACTATTTCTGTTGCGGAAAGTTTAAATATTTGGCTACACAGTGCGGGAAGTTTAAATATTTAGCTGAACATTTGGCGTGGCAAAAGACATCCATAAATTTAGCCACACACCAAACGTGGCTGATAAGAGCCCAAAACTGTAGTTTTAACCCCTTAACAATCATACTTTTAGACCAATTATGCGAGTAATAAATAAGAGTTAATGCTGATTACGTGTTTTTATGTATTTCAGGCAGTAAAGTCAATTATGTGCAGAACTGTGCCACTTTGGCGAGATAAAGGAGCAAGAGTTGGTTGCTAAGAAGTTCTATGATTAAAGGCCGAGATTCAAGGAGAAAAAGTGTAACGCCCGTATTTAAAATATGTATTTTTTCTATTTATTAATTAATTAAATTATTTATTTAAAAATCGGCTGGATTGGATTTGGGATACGCGGGCCTGATTTTTGTTCCCGAGATTGGGCTTGGGTTTCAAACCCAAGTATATATTCGTATTGTTCTAGAGAATAGGGTTTTAGAGAATAAAAAAATAATAAAAATGGAGGCGGCTTGTTTGCTAGAGCGTGGGAGTGCGACGGTTCGGACGACGAGGGATTCGTCGGGTTTTAATACAGGTGAGTAGAGTTCACTCTCACCACTACTAGAACTATGATTTTCATCTGTTTAAAATTTATGAATTTACTGTCCATATAAACTGTTATTGTGAGTATTTTAGTTTTTCTTTTTTTTTTTTCTCGCCTATCGCATATACAGTTTATACTGAGATAACAGTTTTACGGGAGTATAACAGTTTTGCGAGAGTACAATGTTTCCTGGGATTTTTCCTGTTCTTTCTCATCCATAATTGTTCTGTTTTCTTTAGTAGTAAAGTCGATTTTAATTTGGACTGTTGAAGCTCAACAGAGCATCAATGGCGGCGGCGCGAGCCCAAAAATCGTCCTGCCTGTTTTTGTTCGGACTCTTTGCTATGGTTTAAACTTGTTAAATGGTAGCATTACTAAAACTCTGGAGGTTGATTTGTTGAAACTGTTCGAGCTCTGGAGGTTTTTAATGGCGGCACTAAGAACTCGCCAGTAAACCTTTATGTGTGGACTGTTATTGTTGTTTGTTTTGTTGTTTGAATTGGTGGTCGGACTGTTGGGATGGGTTGTAGGTGATGGGTAGCTAGCGTAATTTGGGTGTGCTGTTGGAGCGTGAAAAAGCCGTTAATGGCGGCTAGAAAATTGCCAGTAAAAGTATGGGAACTGTGATTCTTGTGTTTTTGTATTGATTGATTGATGGGGTAGTGTAGTGTGGGTGTGGGGGATGCTAATGGTGCTGTTGAAAGCTCCAAGAAACCATTAATGGTGGCGGTAATATTCTAGATCTAGTTTTGGGGGAAGTTTGGATTGAATGATTTGAAGATTTGGCGTTTATTAAAGTTGATGAAGTGAGGGATGGTGGCCGATTGTGGCGGCGCGATTTGGTGGCTGCTGCTGGAGAGAATTGGTGAAGGAGATGACACTATAGCTGTGGTTGGGCCTTGGGCCGAACCAATTAGCTACTTGGGCCAGTTCTTTTTGTTTTAGTTTTTGGGCCTTGGTTATTTTGTTTGGGCCCGATCTTATTTTGTTTTGCTTGGGCCGGTCCATATTAGTTTAAACTGTTTTGGGCCAGTTCTATTTGTTTTGTTTGGGCTGGTTTGGTTTAAAGTTTTTGGGCCGGTTTCAGTTCAAAATTTTTGGGCCGAACCACTTAACTGTTTTAGGCCAGTTTCTAATATTGTTTGGGCCAGTCCATAGGACTTAATAGAGATCCAAATGGGTCTTTCAACATTTAGACTTTCGGGTTCTAAGGTTTGGGCTTGGCCAGTTGGGTCCGATCCATTACCTTGGTCATGAGCCCATGAGCCATGCACCTTGACCTTAGCCATGAACCATGGCTATGACCACGCACCTGTTGAACATAGAAACGACAGTTTGACTTCGACCATGATGCGTTGACTTTGACCGTTGACTTTGACAATGACAGTTTGACTTTGACCATGACGTGTCGACTTTGACTTTGACCATTGACCGTTGACTGGAATGTTGACTTTTTCTAGTTTTTCTCATATTTAAGAATATGGACAAATATAGTAATAAAATATTGTCGGAAATTATATAACGTTGTTTGTCATTATCTAATTAAGATTTGACGTGAGTAGTGTGTAAAAGCATATATATATTGGGCTTTGATTGTGGATGTTGACTGTTTAATTGTGTTACGTTTTTATATATTAAATTGTATGGACAAATCAAATGCTAAAATGCTGTGGAAGCTTGTATAAATTTGGTTGTCACTATCTAGGAAAGATTTGACGTTGATGTTGTGTAAATTTTGACACGTGACGAGATAGAAACTTTAGGAGATATAATACTCTTAAAACGCTATAAAAATGTATGCGATACGTTGGAAGCAATTGTGACATTATATAATATGTTAGGATATATATATTGAATGCAATAGTTTTGGAGTCATAGATTTATATAAACACTCTATTATTATATATGTGAGATGCTACTATGAGGTAGTATAGTATTGGTGAATATTTTCCCACAGGAGTGTGGCGTAGTGCAATAATATATTGGCACGTGATAGAATGAAATAGTTATGAGATATATTGAGATATTTCTAAATATTGTGGTTTAGTGCAATAAGGTATTTGACCTGCACATGATATAGTAGAATGATTATGACTCATAAATGTATGACACCGGAATAAATTACGTAACGAAAATCCTAGAACCTGACTACCACAACTCATGTGATTTGCCCTGTGTGGGCGTATGTGATATGATTGGCCCTTGTGTAGGGTGTATATATAAGATGTTGATTGACCCATGTGTTGGGCAATCGTAGCCGAATAGTGGCTTGATTATTCCGTTCGCAAAATAGAACGAGACGCGCGATATTTTATGCCGAATAGTGGCAGTACTTGCATAATGGCTTCGTGTGAGGGTTACCTGGTGTGCGGCATCCCGCTCAGGGTAGTTACGCACGGAGTGGTTCATTATGTAAGGGGAGGCATGTGGATGTACATGTTCGGCGTTGGGAAGCGATTGTGGTAGCCAGGGAAACTAGGTAAGACATAGATACGACGTGATTTTAGGGACACACAAAGAAAGCCTGAAATAATCTAATTATGGTAATATGTTGGTTATTTGTTTAGTTAGAACCTAAAGCGCCTCAATGGAGGAACTACATGCCTTATTTATTATGCGTATAGTTTGTTGGGTGGTTAGTGGGAAGTTAAGGCGCCTCAGTGGAGGAACTACCTGCCTTACTTATTGTAGTTAAGAATGTTATATTAGTGGTTGGAAGTTAAGGCGCCTCGGTGGATGAACTAACTGCCTTATGGATTGTGTATGTATATGTATATGTATATGTTGTGTTTTAGAGCTACTCACACCAGCATTTTTATAATGCTGACCCGATTTGCATGTTTGCTTATCGGGTGTGTTCATTAAATGAACATAGTTGATAAGTCTTGACAGGTTTAGTGTGGAAGAAGATTGGTCGCTGCTCGTGGTTTGCGTTAGCGTCGCATTTCAAGATAGGCTTTGTTTTCCTTTGAGGTGATATAGATTTTCAGTTGAGATAAGGTTATTTGCATTTTCATTTGTTAATTTTTGTAATGAAGAGGACTTTTGTTTAAGTTAAAATTTTTATTGGTTTTTATTTATCCGCATATTTAAACTGTTTATGGGTTTTGGGAGTTGAGAGTGCATCACACCTCGGAGATCGAAGAGTCGGGAACAAATAATGTTTTTCCGAATTCTGTCAAAATTCGGGGTGTGACAAAAAGCCTTTGTAAAGCCCGGTCAAAAGTTGAAAGTCAAAGTCCACGCGGGCAGAAACAATGCACAAAGTCAGTAGAACTTCCGAAGACCGTATCTTTGGACTCAGACCTTGGAATTTGACCTACCTTATGTCAAAACGACCGGCTCGGAAAGAGCTTTCCAATGGTCCAAGCTTTGGCCCAATCAAAGGAGCAAAAGTGGACTAAAAGTCTTTTGAAGCCGAATCCAGCTAAAGAGCCCTTTTTGGACTGAAGAAATTGGGTTTTGGGCCCGATTTTCCGGCCCAAAATATGGCTCCAAGCCCATGCACGATTTTGGATCTGATTTCCTCCATATCAACAAAAAAGACTGAACTTGGAGGATATAGAGTAGCTTAGGATAAAAAGTAGCCATTAGAATAGCTTCTAGATCTAGTTTTAATTAGAGTAGCCATTTCAAGTTTTACCCTTAGCATCAATATCGAAGTTAAATTTACTCTTAGTTGTTCTTCTTGTTTTAATTAGAGTATTGAATATTGTTATTGCTTGATTAGATAAATAAAATAGTTTATTATTGATCAAATTCGATTTTGTCAGTTAAATTTGTTAGATCTAATTTTATTTATTGTTTGTTATTCATTTCGTAGTTATTGATTTTGGGTTGGATTATTGTTTAGTTAAATTGCATAAAGTTAGAATCTTTCTATTATGTCGTATTCAATTTCATACGGAAAGGATAGCGTAATGATTCTTGGCTAAACCTCCATTAGAGAGGGTTGAGAAGCCTTGATGACATCTTGATTCTCGATTAGCGTAGAGTAGTCGTAAATTCCTTTCTACTCTAGAAACGATTAGTTCACCATGAGAATGGATTTGATCGTTCACATGCTAGTTATGAATTGGTAGAAATGCCATGTATAATTAGGGATTAGGATGAACCAATTGTTCTGTGAAGTAGTTCAATTCGGATTACGACGATTCGTCGTTAGTAAATTAAGTTGAATTAAGGTGGAATCAATCCCCCCTAATTCCTTATTATAGAATCAACGTAGTATTTCCGTAGTTTGAATCAATTATAGTTAGTATCTTGTTATGCGTATTTACATTGTAGTATAAGTCGTAAATCTCTTACTCTCATAGACTTTAGATAAGACTGATTAGGTTATGAAACATCTCATGCTAAAGAACTAGGAGTGGAACGAATCATCTACTCCACTATATCTCAATAGGATTGAGAGTAGAATCTTTGATAAAGCTTAAATAAGCAAACAGTTTTATTCTAGTTTTACTAGCGTTTAGAGTTCTCGCGAGCTTTATTCTTTGGTAAAACTAGCGTTTTAGAGAATTATCAGTGGCAAAAGGTGTTTACGTTACTGTAGAATCAAAGCTTTTAGCTACACCAAAATTGTTGCGAATGATATAAACTCCAAAAAAGCACACGCTTTATTTGGGACGCATTTAGCATTGCAAATGGTGCAATTCATATATATACCTGTACATTTCCATTTACATAATCCTGCCCAAAACAATTTTTATAGAATACAGTAACCCTATAACAATTCACCATAAATCATAACAAAATGAATTTCATTACTAAATCATTCAATACAAAAGATCTTAAAGAATTAACATAACTATTTTTTGTGAAAAAATATCATCTCACATAATCTTAACAACGTTCAACTAAATTTAGACAAATTATTAAAAACTAAAATTCCACAAATAATGTCTATAACATGCTAATTTGAGCAGCATCCACTCGGAGCTTCTTCTTGATTCTACTACTTCTGGCGACCAATCTGACACAACAAATTAAAAAAAAAAAATCACTTAAGTAAATTTATTAGAAATATTAATAAACCTAATATACACTCAAGTTGGCAATGCATGTGACACTATGCATCTCCTATATGTAAATTGGTGCCCATGGCCAAAAACTTAGAAAGAACTTATCAAAGTTATAACTTGATTACATTCATGAAGGTACAGATCAAATAAGAAGACAAAAATAGCCAAAAGCTAATAGATTTTGAACTAAATTGTACATGTAAATGCCAAACCATTAAAAACCCTCTTGTCATAAAGTTATCACCAACAATAAAATATGCATCGAGTATAACTGCTACATGATACATGTTGAATCTTGGGGTAACTACTAACTTTGATGCTGAATGTTATGCACTCGTTTTAGCTGTAGATTTAGTAGTACTTCATGGATGGCTAAATTTATGACTAGAATGTGACTCGTTAGCAGCTATACTAGCCTTCACTTGCAGGAAAATTCTTACGTCCCTCAATGTTACATTCTTTATTATATTAATCTATCATATATCCCTAATTGTGTGAAAAAAGAAAAAAAAAACCAATAGATCATTAACAGAAGATAAGATACCAATATTTCTTACTTGCTAAAGTTCTCAAACTACGTACCATTGAGAACCTCCACTAAACTGTAGCATTAAAACCTCCATCCTAGCTTGAACGGCCAAAACCTCTTCCAATTTAGTTGTTTGGGATACCATTTCAGCAGTGAGCTCGTCATTACGTTTTTCAGTTTCCTCAACCCTCCTTCGTACTTCCTCTTCAGCACTGCTCCTTTGCACTTACTCCTTTAAGTGAATGGATCTCATCAGCAAGAAGGATGAGATCCATTCACTTAAAGGAGGAAGTGCAAAGGACCATGCCCAAGGCCTTTATAATATCAAGATCTTACACCCAATACTGTACTAAAAATTTCATCCTCAGTCTTTGGCACACCACCTTCTGCTTCAGACTCAACTTTAAGTTGTCGCATCTGGTTCTGTAAGTTTAAACTAGGGATAAATATATGAAATTAAAGTGCAATGGTAAAAGCAAGTAAGAGTCATTTAACTTAAATAATTTTCTTGAGCTACAGGACTAGTCCATCCCTTACTGCTAAAGTGGGTTCGATGATAGAATTCAATCTTTCCCACAGTTTGTTGGGTTTCAGAGTCGCGCTGAAAAATATTTGAAAACGCATAATTTATTTTAAATAATAGTACATAACTCCAAAGCAACATAAATTATGTAAATAAAAAATGGTACCGATTCCTTGAAGAAATGTAGAAATGACTTTGAACCACCACAATGGTTTGTTGAGAGCTTTTGCCGATTACTTGAATTCTGCTCACTAATTTTATGAAGTAAAATGAATATTGTATTACAAGTTGTATTTGAATCATATAATCAGTGACTCATTGGACTCAACTTTAAACTAAGATGGGATAGATGCAAAGAGCTGCATTATTTCCTAATCTCAAGTCAAGAGGAAAACAAAGGGTTTCAGCCTTAATAAAAAAAAATAAAAATAAAAATAAAAAAATAGAACAATCCTTTCCTTGGAACATAGCCAGACTACCACTTCAACCTCAAAAATATATATAATTATATCCTCTTCTAGATTTCCTTAATTTCCTCAAAACACATGAAACCAATCACTACTAAAAAAATGACTTGTGATGACGGCTTTTAGCCGTCATGAAACAGGTTTAATGACATTTTTTCATTAAAAAAACTACCGTCATTATAGAGCCCGTCATAAAAGTTAACCAAAAGCGTCATAATTTTGATGACGGTTCTAGAGAAGCTGACATCAAAGCTCGAATTTAATATGACAAAAACTCATTTATAAACGTCATAACTGGATCCTTTTGCATGACATGTTTTACTTAACCGTCATAATTTATTAGAAAAAGTGTCAAAAAATAAACCTTCATTTATGACTGTTTTTATTTAAGTGTCATCTTGAGAAACAAAAGCGTCAAGAAATTAACACTAAAAACTGTCAAGAATTGGTATGCCACACGACAGTTCTTTGGAAGCCGTCATAACTCCTCTTTTTTTTTTTTTTTTTTTTTTTCCTGTAAATCTGAAAATTCCTATAAACCAATACATTCCGACACCACCAATACATTGGACACTTGACTGACTAGAGTCCATTACATAAACAAGAATCATACTTTTATTACTAACATAAATCATTCCAAGAACTTGTTCATATTACATGATTTATTCACGGAGAAAAAAAAATTAAATAACTTAAGCACTTTATTCAAAAATCAAGTCTCATAATCCAACAACAATGTAATTTACATAACCCATCCAACAAATTGCTAATCAACCGATCCATCTCAAACAAACTTAATTGAGCTACCGTGCTATCTCACTTATAACCTAAAAACAATATGAAGAAGAATGTGTTAGTTTGTTTAATAAGTAAACTAAAAATATAATCATATAACAACTTCTACACAGTATTAAAAAAATACACAAACAATGTGTTAGCACACTAAGTCAATAACTACTAAACGAAAGAGATACAATCAACTATATATGACAGAGAATCATATTGGTTAAGCCCCAAATAGCATTACACCACCTTTGTAGGATATATCTGATATGTACTAACTAGCCGAAGCACTAAAAGGTATAGGTGCTACCACTCGAAAAAGGGAACTCAATCACTAAAGCAAAGAATATAGGCAAAACCCGGAGGATACTTAAACATGAACCTCATTATCCTATCTTAGGCCTTTAGGTGGCATAAAAGCCTTGGAACGGCTGCGGCTACCGATTCGACTCACCATTATTAGATTAGGCCTCTTTGTCTGTGCATTACCCTACTTCCTTAATCCAAATAGCCATAGGAGAAGCTGAGCTAGCTAACCTAAGTCCGTAGCTAAAGTTCTCAAACAAGAGTTCCATTCCCCTTACTCATATTGCAGGCAAAGATTTACTAGTAGTTCGGGTTAGACCACTTGCTCTTGGAGTCTAAGACTTCTAACTTTTTAGCCTCATTGGACTCAAGGACATATCAAAGATGAACTAACCGTAAGAAGGAAAAAAAAACCTAACCTAACGGAGGCAGTAACTCTTTTTTTAGTGAAATCGAACCGATACTAGAAGAGATAGAGTAAGGAATTTCCAATCGGGAAGCATTAGAAGAAAGGATGACTCACTCATAGGGATAGAGGCAATGAGAATGGTTCAATCTAAGACTAGCAAGTGAAAACAAAAGCTTACGGGCCTTATTACACACTCCACCGGAAAGAAGGACGGAAAGGAAGCAAAGCAAGGAAAATGGATAAGAACTAGATCATTACCCACTTCTAGTGGCCATCTCCCTCCCCGCGCTAAGAGTCCAATGGATCGGAATCAGGATCAAGAAGGGAAGGACTGCCGGACTCGGGCTAGCTACCTATTACAATCCCTTACTACACGAAGGAGGAAGATAAGAGCAAGAAGGCTTTTTGACTCTTCTATAAATGGTTTGCTCACGGTTGGTTAGGCATAGAGGAATCAAAAGAAAGAGCTAAATACGCATTTCGGGATCCCCACCGGGAAGCCTTTCCTCCTTCGGATAAGAAAGAAAAAGAAGATGAAGAGGCAGTGAAATTGGCTAACCCTGAGCAACAGCCATTTGAAGGGATCGGAAGATCAAGAAAAAGCAACTGTTAATTAATTGCAATTCGCTTAAAATCGTTAGCCGCTTTCCTTTTTTCGCTTCTAATTTTGCAAGGGCATCCTTTAGGGTCTGAACTTCGGCCTCGGCATTTATTGCTCTTACCGACTCTGCAGCTACCTTTGCCTTGAGATCTCGGCTCTCGGAGTCCATTCCGTCATCATCATGAAAATGGAGGCCTTTTCTAACCCTTCCTTCTCGATCCAAACAACTCATTGTGGCAATCAATACCGATTAATCAAAATGGGTTTCGTGATTTGTTAGATAGGCTAACATTGATGCAGTATTTTTATGCGGGCTCGAGAATTGAAGAAAGATAAACACTCCTTATGTTTTCAGACTTTTCGGTACCCACAATCCGCGAGTTCTAAGGCATTAAACGAAATGAATGTAAAAATAAATCCAAAGACTATCTGTTAAGTTCAATGATCAATATAACATGGAAGAGCCACGAATCAAAAAGATATTGGCGTAGGTCTGCCTCCACCTAGATCAACCAAAGTTAAAGAGCTCGCCATGTTCTTCTTGATGTTTTCTCACGAGTCTCGAGGGCCCTACGACAAGTTTGTAATTTCGATTACAATTCTCTTTAAACGCTCTATGCTATAATCATTCATCCTCTATGCTATAGATTCATGATCCAACAGAATCTCCACAGTAAAATATGTAAGCCAATCAATACCTTCCTTTACACAAGTATATTCCTCGAGTCTAAGGTCCGAGCATTACAATATTTGGCCATTTGGTGTGACCAACACGACACTTTCCTTCATGATCGTAATCATCCAGGATTATATCAATTAACAATAGATCATAAAACAACGTTCTTAGGAAAAACAAGGACATGAGAATCTTGTAACTTGTAAGACAGATTAGCAATAACAATTTATTACCCACCCTTCCAATAAGGCAGACCCTTACGCTTTCCATCACGGGTGTGGAACATAAACGCTCTTCAACTTTCCGATTCATTCAACAAGAGAGGAAAACAAATTCAGTTCTAAATTGCTCATTAAATTTCCAGAATGGTGTTTGGATCCAACTCAAGGTTTCAAGCTACCATACAATTGACGAGAGGATGAGAGGCAGAAAATCACTGGTTCAATGAGTGGTCAAAATCATGACACAGCTCTTTTTCTCTAATATTATATCTGACCAACTTTTCTGTTTGGTAAGAGGATTTTGGATTTTTAGGATAACAGTTCATGTTGGATGGGGGACGGGCTTATAGGTGACTCTTTCATCGATGCACACGTAAAGTACAAAGATCTGACTTTGAGACTGATTCTCAAACATAGAAACCTTTCTCTAAACACACAAACTTTTAGTATTCATCAACTCTAACTTGGCCTAAGGCCTACACCTCATTTTATAATCTAACACAATTTTCAAAATAGAAATCTAACCTAAAACCAATTCTAATCAAAATAGAAACTGAAATTCATAATTAAAATAATCCAAAAAATAGTAATAGCCTAAAAGACCTAAAAATGCTAATTAAACTCAAATTCTACAAAACCTTGAAAATCTGAATTAAAATAGTAACTAATGGGGCTGACATAATTATCCAAAAGGTAGAGGCAGGGAGTAATGACCCCCACCAGCCAACTAAAGACTTAAAATTATTACTTGAATGCCAACTCAAAATATATGTATGAAGTAGTATGGTGGTGGTGAGTTGGGACATATAAGTATCAAACACCATGGCTAGTCTAGTCAAGCAGTAAGTGTAGATTAATGGCCAACCTCAACCCAAAAGTAACCCGGTGAGGAATCTAGTGCGAACAATTAAAATTTCAAGTACTTTATATAGTCTTCTTCATTTTTGTATCAAAGCAAATATGAGTTATGAACCGAACTCTTGGTCAACCAATTGTATTTCAACAAATAAGGAAACTAGTAAACTAGTACCAATAGTAATGATAATACTACAAACATTGGTAGATACTTGAAATACTTACCAATAGTACCAATATGCATTTCGCTGTATTTACTAGTTTAAAGGATAATTGTTCGTTAAGAGAAAGACTCAACCAGAAAGACTATTAAGAAAAGAAGAAAATAGAGATGACAACTATAATAAAAAGATGATATATAACTGATGAGAGTTCGATCGATTAAATAAGATATAGAGAACTCAAATTGCCTTGCCTTTTGAAACTTGAAATTAGTATTTGAAATTTGAATATTGAGAATGGGGGGAAGAGGGGGAAAGATCCGCTTTCAGCCGCAAGAGAGCTTACTTTGTGCAAGAGAAACTTCCTTTTTTTTTAGGGGCTTCTAATATTGCTCAGTTGGAAAATCATAATTTGAAAAATATAACTGTCAATCGGGGACCGAATTGAACCCCATGTAGAGTGATGTAGTCATGCTAGCTATAAATTACAATATGGCGATGTGGAAGTTAAGATTACTGAATGTCAACATACGACCAAAGCATTGATATGTCAACTTAGGTTGTAAATGCCTGAAGGTTCATTTGCAAATTCAATACCAAAGTCGAATGTTCGTAAAGACGCATACCATGAATGTGAACTATTTTTAGTAAGGGAATATTTTCAGAACCATCTCTTACTTAAAGCTCCATGTAAGTTATATATATCATTTTCTCCAAACCATTTTTGTTTATATTCTCGAGTTGACCAAAACAAGGAGCTTAGAGTTGAACTTTCCATTTTGTTTCTTTTTTCTTTTCAAGTATATATACTCTCATAAGCATAAGTTAACAATCACCTATTTGTATTTACTAGTTTACTTGAAGTACCAATATGCAAAATGCCACAAGAACAAACAAGTACCAATTGTTATACTACAAAACTGATATCCATTATAAGCTCAAAATGAAGGTATTGTTATACTACAAAACTGATATCCATTATAAGCTCAAAATGAAGGTTGTTAAGGTTTTAATTTAGCTACTAAAGAAAACGAAGCATTAACTATGAAGATTGTTTTCAGCCAATGAAAACCTTAATTATAAACCCAAAATGGTTAGCTAAATATATTTTTGAGTGAAAAGAGATAGATGATTACAGCGTCAAAACCCCTAGAACTTGACCAAAGATTGAGAATTTGAGAAAAATAATTGAAATGAAGAGACAAATAGAGAGAGAGTACTGATTGAAAAACATGTATCAACGTTGGCTCATGAAACTTTATGTTTGTTATTTTCAAACAAACATTGATTAACTTTATTTATTAATTAACATCAATCAAAAGGAGTAGGAGCAAAACGAAGTGTAAACATCGACTTTCTCAAATCTTCGAGTTCGTTTTTTTCTCCGGATCTCCCATAATTTTTTGCTTTCCCTTTCAACTATAAGGGTTGAGGAATCTATAGGAAGAGAGAGAGAGAGAGTTGAAGAGAATTAACTAGTTAGGGTTTACGAGAGAGAGAAGAGAAAGGGGCGTGACCAAAATTTCCCGGCTCTACCTATTTTCATTATTTCGTTTTTTTTATGTTTGATATTTTTTTTTGGTTTTCTTTCTTTTCGTTTCGATTTATTTTTTATTTTTTATTATTATTGGTTTAGTGAAAGCCAAAATGGTCCAACCCAGTTGGTGCCCAAAAAATTGTGAGAAGGTTGACGGTTTATTCTATTGCTAATTTGAGTGTTTTAGAAACACCATCATATTTTCTTGACGCTTGTGTCATACACGACATAATGTTGCAACAGCCGTCATAAAATTATTATATTTTCTTGACGCTTGTCTCATACACGACATAATGTTGTAACAGCTGTCATAAATTTATTATATTTTCTTAACGCTTGTGTCATACACCTACATAATGTTGTAACAAATTTGTCATAAATTTATTATATTTTTTTAACGCTTGTGTCATACACGACATAATGTTGTAACAGCTGTCATAAATTTATTATATTTTCTTAACGCTTGTGTCATACACGACATAATGTTGCAACAGCCGTCATAAATTTATTATATTTTTTGACGTTTGTGTCATACACGACATAATGTTGCAACAGCCGTCATAAATTTATTATATTTTCTTGACGCTTGTGTCATACACGACATAATGTTGCAACAGCCGTCATAAATTTATTATATTTTCTTGACGCTTGTGTCATACACGACATAATGTTGCAATAGCCGTCATAAAAATATTACTAAAACACCTATCTTGACGGTTTTTAACAAAGCCGTCAAGATAGATAAAAAACAAGCGTCATAATATGTCATTTTTTTAGTAGTGAATAACCATTTAAAGAAGACCAAGTAAATTCAAAATTTCACTAGTATAATGCAGTGTGTAATTTAACTTCACAAAGTGGTATTGTATTCAAGATTGCATTCAATAAGACTTCTACTGTCCTTAAAATGCATTCACATGATAGAAAGATTGAAAAGCAACCAAAATCAGAGAAAAAAGGCCAGCAGTCATCACCATAACTCGGTTATAATACATAAGTCATCTCAGCAAGCATGCACACACGTTACGGAAACCAGCAAGCACATAATTCACCCATAATATTTGAAAAAGATTAAAAATATTAGACTGTCGAACTAGAGATACAAGTTCAAGATCAAGTATTTATGGTTCACCCCATGTCTGTCCCATTTCCCAACATAAGATGCTTGATTAGTAGCATATACTTATTTTTGTCTTTTTGAGGGGCATGATTAAATGATTTATTGAGATTGTTTATTGCGTCCTAGATGGTTTGATTGATATTGGTTCGTTAAAAAGATGAAATTGCCAGTTTACTTATGCTTACGTTGGAAAATATTGCCAGTTTTTTTTCAATAGTTATGGCAGTTTATTAGATTTTTAACTTTTTCAATCAAAATAGAAATAGTGAAATTAAATACACTACAGTAGAGGAAATCTCATTGTATATAACTAAACCAAGTGCCTAATAAGAGTCTGTTGTGGTGGAGATGCAAGTGCAAGTGCAAAAGGGGATTTAATGATGTCATGTTCAAATTTCACTCCTTAGGTTCTTATAAGAACAAAACTAAGAGGACAGACAATCCTACAAGCAGCAAATGCTTGTAGCTGATGATCCCATCAGCTCAAAAGAAAAAAAAAATCCATCAAGTTAGTATGATACATAATAACAGAATTATAGATACTAAAACTTAGGTTTGCCTAAAAAAATATGAGCAAGATGATTCGGTTACATGGTATGTGACAGTAAAAACCAATGAACAATTTTCTACACCAATAACCTGGCATACTTGAAGTAAAATGAATTTAACAAATATAAAGTAAAGAGAATCAAACAAAGAATTCAATAATGAAAAACCAAACACCCAACGAAATAATCATACAACAAAACAATGACAAAAAATCAATCATACTCATAAATTAACGAAAATATTACAAGGAAATTTATTATAACCTGAAACACTGCGGGAATTGTGTATAGAAACAGTGGAGAGAACCTCAATTCCTATAGATAAACACTAAAAAAAGGTAAATAAATTACGACTAGGGGATAAGAGAGAATGAAGTATATATGAAATAGAATAAACCATTACCAAAGATTCAAGTTTGAAGTAATAACTAAAGCTTCAAACTTTAATTCCAAAAAATACAAAACCAAAAATCAGAACTTGAAGTATATATTTTCTAAATTTAAAGGATGTACCAGTCGAGAATCAGTAACCAAAGAAGCTTTGACGTTGCTAATTCACCATATTTAAGCTAAAACAAGACCAATAGTCTAAGATTAATGGACAAAATCAGTAAGAAAAAAATAGAAAGAAAAAAACGATGATGAAAAAAAATGGCTTTTAGCAATTTGAATAAACAATTTTTGTGGTACACTCAGTGTCACACCCTGAATTTCGACAGAATTCGGAAAAACAATATTTGTTCCTGACTCTTCGATTTTCAAGGTGTGATGCACTCTCAACTCCTAAAAACCCATAATCAGTAGCCACCACCGATTCTACCCCGACAACCAACAAAACAGTCCAACCAAAACTAATGAAATTGATAACATAATTAACAACACTCACAATAACAGTTTATATCTCTATATGGATAAATAATTAAAATTTATTAGTAATCAAACCCAATTTTATCAGTATAACTTGGTTTCAGCAGCAGATAGAATATTTCAGCACACAACAGAATGAACAACAAAAATAAATAGAAAACTCATATATTTTGACAATAAATTCGTAAGCTTTAAATAGACAAAAATTCTAGTTTTAGTAGTCGGTGAAAGATAAAATCTACTCACAATAATGAAAAGCACCACGAATCCCTCCTAGTCCGAATCGTCGCGCTCTAACACTCTAGCAAGCGAGCTTTTATCTCCACCTCCATTTTTATTTTATTTTTATCTAAAAACCCTATTCTCTAGAAAAATATGTATATATACCTGGGTTTGAAACCTAAGCCCAACACAGACTCGGGCCCAGAAATCAGGCCCACGTATCCCAAATCCAATCCAACAAATTTTAAATAAATAAATACGTATTTTAAATTCGGGCGTTACACTCAGCCTCCTCAGTCGATGAAGAATGGTTTATTTTTCTTTTATCCCTTTTTTTATGAGTAACGGTAGTTTCTTTTCTAGGGTTTCTTTTGGTTTCCTAAATTGTTAGCGCAAGGTGACCGCCAAAACAATTCCCAACTAAAATCATCCCGCCCTCAAAACAATAGAAGTGCTAAAGTTTGTTGTTAGGATGTCATTTTGTTGATTGAAACTTCTAGTCAGTTTACAAGGGCTTACCGTCTGACTCTTCGCAGATAACTACAGGAAGATGTCATAAAAATATATCAATAAGAACAGTGGCTTGATGTCTCAAAGCCAATTGCCCGGATGAAAAAACCTAATCTAAACTGATGCTTTATACAAGAGAGAGGAAATAAAACCAAGGAAAATGGTTTCAATAGGTGAATCCCTAAAAAAGTGTCAAATTTGAACACTTTAAGATTGAAAGCTTCCTAGTTAGACATTGTCTATTAGTCTTGTGAATACATAGATTGGCTAACAAAACCTGATGCATTGATCAAAATAATAAGCCAGAGAATATTAAAGAAGAAAATTACCTAACTAATTAGGCAAACACCGCAAAAAAAAACCAACTCTACAAAAAGATATGGCCCAGATAGATTCATTGGTGTAAAGTAGTTTGTAACACTTATGTTTATGTTGATAATATGTAATATTACCTTTTTGTCAAGAGCACCACTCAAGTCGGAAAGAGCTTGTATATCAGCATCCCTAGATTTGATCAGCACCAGAATATAGGAATTAGTTGTGTCAATTTTCGTGCATTAGCAGAATCTTTAGATTGTGATCTGGCATCTACATGCCCCATTTCTAAAAAGAGTTTCAATTTACCGTTTCAGGTACATTTCTAACTTCACACACAATTTCACACTACCAATGAAAATTGATAAAAGAAAACAATGTGTTAATTTCAAAAGGCATTGTTACACTTAGTTATTCTGGTGGATACATTTTACGCAATCCACCTAAGTCCTAACTAAACCTGAGTGACGCTTTATGGCCATAAGATTCCAGACATGAAAAAATCACAAATTTTGGGGCACAGGATTAAAAGAGCACAATCCTTCAAAAGTCAAAGTGTCAACATTTCCATTATTCAGCAATAATAGTGCTTCAAGGTTAAATCAAATACCCCACAAAACGTAGACCATCTTCGTCAGTCCAAAGATGATTTGCATGCACAATTGGCACCTTAAATGGTAAAGGAATTTTTACTTACAAAGACTAGGAATGTTCTTTGTTACTTACAAAGATTAGGAATTTTTACCTAATTTAAATTGCTAGTGTTTATCTTTGTTCCTAATGAGCAACAACCAATAGTGGAAACGAACTTCAGAACTAAGGAGAGACAACTTCAGTGCATAACATATAGAAAGATAAAAGGGTGGTGACTACCTTGTGTCAGGCCATGATATCTAGTAAATAATATGCAAATGAAAATATATCCAACTCAAATGAGTGTTAAATGATGGCTCCTGAAATGAGTAGGGAGCGGAAACCAATTCAAATTCCATCCACTAAAATGTACAAAGGCATCCTTGACAAGCAGCATAGCAAAAGAGAATATGCAACCATAAAAGAAAGTTTTAATATACTGATAATATGCAAATAGTAGCAAGGTGTTCATGTAACGAGACCAAGTAGCTTCACTAGTAGATCCAAGTCCAGTCATTAATCCTCGGTGGCGTAGAAGCAAGGGTACCTAGAGCAGCTGTTCCATCTCCAGATCGTGATCGATACCCATACCCGGCATCAGAACTTGCGAGTTGCCCCGGCATCCCTTACAACTATAGATAGAGATCCAGATTAAGACCTTTCGTGTTCGAGATCCATACGCAAATCCATATCATATGTAGGAGCAGAGTAAGTATCTCGTTTAACTTCTCATACCCGACAGACCCACTGAAATGCAAATAGGGATAAAAAATATGGCACTACAACAGAACTGGTTTTTAGCAACACCATACCCCAACGCCATACAGAAAGAAGATTAGTTCTTAGAAGTAGACCACTCGCAGCCGAAAACATAAACTGGCATAGTTCCAAGTCTAAAACAATGTAAAATGAAAGATTAATTAATAAAGGTAAAACCCTGGTCCATAAATCATTCAAACATGACAAAAATCTCTCATCAAATCCACTCAAACCCATTACAAAAAAAAAAAAAATTTAGGGGCTTCTTTAGCCTAGAAGAAGAAGACGACAATTTTTTCAATACCCTGGAGGACATTACATCTGTGTCTGATTCAGGCTCGGATGGCCCAGATAATGTGGAATTATGTTCTAGCTCGCGGATTGTTGAAACTATAATTTGTGGATAAAGAATCCTGATAGTGTAAACGAGTATCGCAACAAATTTTTTAAATGCTAGGGTATGAGTTTTTATGAGTCTAAGAAGGGAGACTCTGGTGAACAATCTGGGATTAAGTTTTCAATGGAGGTTGACATAACGAGAGAAGGTAGTGGAGCTGATGCTAGCGAACTCTGATTGTACGTGAAATAACAGATTCTTTTAATTGAACCCAAAATCAAAACTTTCAACAAACCCAAAATCAAAACTAATGTTTTTTATGGGTGGTGGGAGATTATCTTAAAATCAAAACACCAATCCCAATCCTAGAACCGAAAACAAAGTTTTAAAATTTAATATGTAATATGAATAAAAAAAAATAGATTGCGAGAAATCTGGAAAGCTTATATGAATTATCTTAAATTTAGAAGAAGACTAACCTTAATTCGGGGGTGGAAGATTGAAGCCACCTAGCAATAGCAATATTTGCTGAAGAAACTAAAGAGGGGAGGGAGCGGTTGGAGAGAAGAAGTGATTTTAGGTTTTTTTTTTTTTTTTTTTTTTTTTCAATATTTTATTATTTTGTTCGAGCTAAAACCCAAAAGCAAGCCCGCGAAGAAGGCTGTGAAAATTGAAAGAGTCCAATTGTGACGCCACAGTCGCCGCAATAAATGTATACCAAATATTGAGAAACCGTAAATATTAAATCGATTAAAGCTTATAGCAATGAATACGGTGTTGCAAATAATTCCATGTATTGTTGCAGCGACAACTGCGTTGCTAATGCTAAAATTCCTTAAAAAAATGTTTGTTATTGTTTCTTAAAAATAATAAAAGCAAACATTTGTCACGGTCTAGGTATTGCAATATGTGAATGCAAGTAAGACGGGCCTTATGGAACGGAAGACATTTAGCAGTGCTAGCTGGCGTTACAATATATGTGTTTTAGCAATAAATTTTTGGCGTGGCAAAAGGATGCGCTGCAAAAGAGCCCCTCTGTTGTAGTGTTTAGGACTTTAGCTTTTATATTCTTGCATTAGTTTCCTTCCGTTGTATTGCATTCTCCTTCTAGTAGCTTTTTATTCCAGCATCAAGTACTGTAAGTCTTTTACTTTAATAAAATTCATTTTTTTTAAAGTTAAATTTCTATTCTTCATTTAATTACTTATTTATTGGATACAACAAGATCAATTAATCATCCAATGACCATGAGCTAAAATCCTCCCAAAGGGGAGGGTTAATGATGCTCATGTGAGGATCAAGATTGACACTTTAATATTCCAGAATCAATACTTAGGAATTAGGTGTGGATTATGCATCCGGTCCCAAAATAATTGAAACTGTCCAAGTTTTTGAGTGCTGATACTCTAGAACAGTCTCGCGAGAGACTTAAAAAGTTTCGCGACGAGACCCTATGGTGGCCGTTAGCTCTTTGATTTGTCCAGCTGATGTAGAACCGAACCAGGAGCTGAAATGATATTCCAAAGATGGAATATTAGTTCAACTCCTTATACTAGTGAGATGAGCTCAGAGATGCATGCATCTCACTAGGGATCGATACTCGACGTCGTCTCGGGTTTGTCTATGAACTTGAGACGGATTAGAGCTGTAGTGATATGGTACTCTAACTGTTGAAACTGATTCTTGCATGAGTACGGTTAACCCTTTTTCTTGTATCTCTATCCCTGTTTATTTTACGTAAAAATCAATCGTTGTTATTTTACGTTACTTGCATTACCGTTAATTTATCTAAACTTGAGAAATAACCTAAAATCATACTCACTAAAAGCTGTAAATTTAGTTGTGAACCTTGTCGAGCCCTAAGGTATGGATGATCCCTTACTCGACCTATTCTCACGTGAGTAAGATATCTTGACTAAACGGATGTTTATGGACTTTGGACTTTGGACTGCAGACTTTAATGAATCAAACCCTAAATTACCATTTATCAAATGGCGTCGCTGCACGCCTAAGGACTCTAGACATTAAACATAACAACTGGAATACATCACGGACAACCCCCCTCTCCTACCCCCTCATTTTTTTTTATTTTCAATTGTTTTGCGATACTAACGTGTTACGTACCTGCTTGTACCAACTTTTCTTTTTCTACTAACAGATATCTGTGAACCAGATCTTGATTATCATCATTAGTACAGTCTAAGAATTCCGTAGGAAGTTGAAGTACTGCATTGATCTTACAGTCTCGGATGAGACTATAATAGTAGCGCGCGAGACTAACCTGGAGTATCAGCACTCAAGTTTTCATGCCCAAGTCACTTTCTTTCTCAGTGTTATTTTGGACTCTCTGGACTTGTTTATCCAACTTCTAGTACGTTCACAAGCTCAGGAGTTACTTCGATCGTTTAATTCTAATAGGTGAAGTTGCGCGACACCAGATTTCGCATTCTTAAATTCCTCAAACTTTGTCGAGAAATTTAATTGATTGCTATAACCTGTTTTACATCGCATATTTGCATGAGAACTCTTTGCATGTATAGAATGTTTCCTGAGTATGTGTGGTTTGTCAGTACATATTGACGTTAACACGATTAATATGATTCGAATATATTTGGATGTCTGCATGATTTCAAACCGCCTGCTTAGATTATTTTTGTATATGTATGTTATATTCATTCACGTACGCGGCATTACCTTGCATGAGTTCGTTCTCGATATTCCCCTAGCTCGCATTATAGTTGCAGGTGTAGGTTTTCTTTTATGTATCCGTAGCTATATATTATTGCATGCATAGGACGTGTACTATTCACGCTTGAGTAATATAGGGTTGCCTGTGTACATTTTTTGTGTATAACTAGCATGTGTTTATTGCATGATTAGAGTATTAATTACATAATTAGTCATTTATTTTGGCATTTCTCGTCTTTATTTGCATGTTTAGTAATAGCATGTGTTTTCCCTCCTTCTCCATAATACATTAATTACGTAAACTAAAAAAATAATAATAATAAAAAGGTTTTTAGGTTTTAGTCCTACTTATAATAGCGATATTAGGCTTTGATACATTTATACTTGAAAATTAGACTTTAGTCCAACTTTTGCCTTGTATTTTGCTTAATACCTAGAATACCCTTACACGTGCGTCTCACATGTTTGATGAATTTTATGACCAAAGCCTAATATCACTATTATAAATAGGACCAAAGCTTAACTACCCCTAATTTCAGACAGATAAAAGGGATTAATACAGAAGGAATTAATTATGATTCTTCCCTTTCGATTGCCCTTTTCTTGCATGAGAATTTATCAGTAGCGATATTAGGCTCTCAAGTGTAATATTTGTTAGAGTTTGTTTGGAGCAAGAGTTTGGGTCATGTGAGTTGCTTATCATTTTCCGAAACAAATGAATACTTGGCCAGAATTCTTATATGACTGTGGTTGATGCTTACAATTTCTTATTTCTTTCTGTTTTGTAGGGAGGATTGGGCTTGTCTACATACTCTCTGCCTTTGTTGGTAGTTTGACGGCTGCACTTTTTATCAAGAACAACCCAGCTGTTACTTCCTCTGGTGCTCTATTTGGATTACTTGGTGCTATGCTATCCGTACTTATCCGAAACTGGAAAGTTTACTCTGATAAGGCCCTCCTAGCTCTTGAATTTCTCTATTCACATGCTCTTGTTTTATTTGTTTAACTCTTTTTTTTGCCTGTCTATGCTTGATCACAGTCTTCAGCATTGGCGGTGTGCTTTGTGCAATTGAGAACTAGTAGAATTCATAAACCACGGTGTGCTTTTTGCAGTTGAGAACCTACATTCATCCCCAGTGAATCTCCAATCGAAGTCTTGATGATAATGTCAGCCTTCGGGTATTGATAGACGAGCTGGTATCTGGCATGGAAATGGAGAGGAGATTGTTTGATATGATGAATCTTCACCAGATTCCGACATTGAAGTGTCGGTGTTGGTTCTTCGTGATCGTGATTTAGGCCTGCAAGTATCGATTCCCACTATCTTTGGGCTCTAGTAGCTTGTTTCCTCACAAGATAACCTCTTACAAGAGCTTGTAGTTTAACTAGTCCTTTTAAAGCTCTATGAGCTTTTCTTGCTTGAAATGCAATTTAAATCAGACTAAAAATAGAGAAATTAAAGGACACCAATCAGAACTAAACCAAAAAGCTATCTGAGACAGATGCAAAATAGAGAAAATTAAACAAACCAATGAAAAGCAATCTATGACTAAATATTCATCACCAATCAAAAGTCACAAACACCCATGAAAAAAGTGAACAAGTAGAATGGAATGAGATGAACTAAACACTAAAACATCAAGAAAATAATACCAAGAATCCTCTAAATACTGTTTGAATCTTCACAGCAGCCCATCTTTCTCCACCTCTACCAAACATAGTACCTCTTCCATGGCTTGTAAGTCTAACAACAAATACTTTGCCGCTTGTCTTTGCAAGCAACAACAAAAGATAGTGGAAATCGATCCCTTTTATCTGCCTGAAATTAGGGGTATTTAGGCTTTGGTCCTATTTATAGTAGCGATATTAGGTTTTGGTCCTAAAATTAATCAAACATGTGAGACGCACGTGTAAGGGTATTCTAGGTATTAAGCAAAATACAAGACAAAAGTTGGACTAAAGTATAATTTTCAAGTATAAATGTATCAAAGCCTAATATCTCTATTATAAGTAGGACTAAAACCTCAAAACCCCTAAAAAAAATCCTAATAATTAAATTTCATCACAATCTTACTAATAATAATTGCATAATATACCATCATAAATCATCATCCTATTCCATCAGTGTCTAGGAAACTTGAAAGATTGAGGTTACCTAATTAAGGAACGTGCTAGCACGGACAACCTCATTCAATTCTCTCTTGTGACCTGGCTGCTGGAATATTCACACGTTATCCTAGTTTACTTGCTCACGTTAGCAATTTCGGGGAAGGCGTGGTTCACCTCCCTCCTTCAAAGTAATTACTAATTTCTGACATAATTGACTTAGAATTAAAATTTGTGTTCCTTATGAGCTTAGAATTAAAATTCGTCCCTTAGACATAATTCTTCCTCCGTAAACCAACCTCGTGAAGTATCTCTGTTGCCATTATCTCCCATAGTTATGGCCCAGGAAAGACCTGCTTCCTGCATTAAACTCGATGAGATTGCAGGTGATTTTCGCATTCCGCCAAACATTTTCAGTTTGTTACCTGTTTACCATGGTTTAGACCATGAAAAACTGTACAATCACCTTCGTCGGATGCAGCAAGTAGCCACCACTTTCCACCATCCGACTGTTACCAACGAACAAGTCTTGCTTAGGTTGTTTCCCTTCACCTTAGCTAATAAAGCTTCAGTTTGGCTCGCGGGTGAAGCGTCGCAATCCCTTGACACATGGGCCAAGCTCGTACAAGCATTCATGATAAAGTTCTATACTCAGAAGAAAACTACAGAGATGCTTCAGAAGATTCAATTCTTTCGTCAGCATCCCTAGGAATCCTTTACGGAAGCATAGAGCAAATTTACTAATTTGCTTCTCGAATGTCCCCATCATCAACTCGACACCGCTGTCTTAGTCCGGTCATTTTTTAATGGTCTCTCTGATCATCAAAAGGAAACATTAGATATCATGAACGGTGGTTGTTTCATAGACAAAGGTGCTAGTGAAGCATACACTTTTCTTGAGAAACAGGCTTCACGAAACACCCATTGTTTCATGGAAATTCATGTTAGAAGCAGGAAAGAAAATAAGGATTTCTCTAGTATAAATATCTCGAAGACCTTATTCTTTCATACTTATCATTTTTGAATTTTCCATTCCATTTTCTTCTACACTACCACCTAATCACCATAACACCTAATAAAGACCTCTAGCTCAATTAGAAGTAGGATGGTGTGATAATAAGTAGTTGATGTGAATTCTCGACCTCGGCTCCTCTGACTGTCATTGAGTATGTGAGGAAATGTGTGCCCACTACATACTGGAGTTAGCAAAACTTGAGTGGAAAAATAAGAGAGAAATTGTGTTTCGACACATACCTGTGAGAACCTACTTATGGACGCTATCCAAAGGATCCAGAAACGGCCCTGCTCATACATTTCATTATAAAGATCACTGCATGTATGCTCATATGTAGATGTTTTGATTATTGTATATTAACTTGAATTTCGAAAGAATTAATCCTTGTTTCCCCCGCTAGTGAGATGTATAGATATCTGAGATTAATTAAGGGAACAAACCTTTGTTACTGAGTCGTTGTAGTATAGATGAAGTTTGTGAGTATCTTCTCTGGAAAACTCTCACGAGGGTATAACTCGGACTAGGAAATTCCTAGTGGTTTAAGGTCTTGTTGCATACAGTCAATGCAACCGCACTTTGTGAAATGAGACTTAGTTTAGGATAGCACATTTTTGGCCACTTATCGTTTTAATGTCTCTTCTTTGCTTGAGGACAAGTAAAGGTTTGTTTGGGGGTGGTGTGATAAGCACCCAAAACTGTAATATTAAACCCCGAGAGACATATCATTTTGGTCAATTATGTGTTTAATAATCATGAAATAATTATATTTTTGTACTTTTGCAGGTTTCCGTAGTTAACATGAATATGATAATAAAACATGCATCAAAGTATGCAAATACTGTACATACTTGAAGTCTTCCCACTCAACCCCAGTGAAGCCCAACAGAGCCTGACTAAAGTCAAAGTTTCCAAAAGGACAAAACCAGTGCAAAATGGGTTCACGTGTAAAGAAGCAACAAACTTCGAAGCTCACATCTTTCAAACTTGGACGCTGATTTTGGCAATTGAACTGCCAGAGCAACCAGGGCGATGAGTTCTACGGAAAGACAGAAAGTTGTAAAAATGCCAAAATCCGAGCCGCCACTGGACACAGCATGTGGACCCACTCTGCAGGCCCACAAAGCATGATGAGTCACCAGGGACATGTGGCAAGTTAGGGCCACACCTTACCAAGAGAAACAAAGAAAACATTAAATGAGATTTTGTTTCGTATGAAAAGAAAGTTTGGATTTTGTTAGAACAAAAGGACAAACCTTATAAAACAAGGTTTGGATGTTGTGGGGAAACAAAAAACAAAAGGAAATAAATAGAGGGAGGGGGCTTTACGGAGACCAGGATACACACACACACACACACACACACACACACACACACACATATATATATATATATATATATGAGAGGTTAGACTTTAGGACTTTAGCTTTTATATTCTTGCATTAGTTTCCTTTCGTTGTAGTGCATTCTCCTTCTAGTAGCTTTTTATTCTAGCATCAAATATTGTAAGTCTTTTATTTTAATAAAATTGATTTCTTTTCAAGTTAAATTCCTATTCTTCATTTACTTATTTATTAGATACAACAAGATCAATTAATTATCCAATGACCATGAGCTAAAATCCTCCTAAGGGGGGCGGTTAATGATGTTCATGTGAGGATCAAGATTGACACTTTAATGTTTCATAATCACTACTTAGGAATTAGGTGTAGATTATGCATCCGGTCCCAAAATGATTGAGACTGTCCAAGTTTGGAGTGCTGATACTCCAGAATAGTCTCGTGAGAGACTTAAAAAGTCTCGCGCGATACCCTTTAGTGGCCGTTAGCTCTCTGGTTTGTCCAGCTGATGTAGAATCGAACCAGGAACTGAAATGATATTCCAAAGATGGAATATTAGTTCAACTCCTTATGCTAGTGAGATGAGCTCAGAGATGCTTGCATCTCACTAGGGATCGATACTCAACGCCGTCTCGGGTTTGTCTATAAACTCGAGATGGATTAGAGCTGTAGTGATATGGTACTCTAATTGTTGAAATTGATTCTTGCATGAGTACAGTTAACCCTTTTTCTTGTATCTCTATCCCTGTTTATTTTACGTAGAAATCAATCGTTGTTATTTTACGTTACTTGCATTACCGTTAATTTATCTAAACTTGAGAAATAACCTAAAATCCTACTCACTAAAAGCTGTAAATCCAATTGTGAACCTTGCCGAGCCCTAAGGTATGGGGATCCCTAACTCGACCTATCTTACCAACCCATGTGAGTAAGATAACTTGATTAATCGGACGTTTACGGACTTTGGCCTTGTGGACTTCGGGCATAAAGGACAATAAACTTGAAATTACCATTTATCAGGTATGAACAGTGATTGCTCATACCCCAAATAGGTATGAACAATCAACAATGATTGTTCATATGAACAATGAGTGTTCATAGCTCATGTTAATGTATAAACAGTGATTGTTCATATCCCAAATAGGTATGAATAATCATTATTCATACTATATACACTGGGTCATTTCGGTTGGGCCGAGCCGTTTATTATTTAGTTCCAAGGGTATACTTGATATTTCATTTACCCGAGCCATTTTTAATTTCGCGACAAGAGTATACTTGGCCTTTCATTTACCCTGTCCTTGTGAGTGATAAAAAAAAAAGGTGTCCTCTCGAGTTACTTTTTCCTGCGGTTTGTCCTCTAGAGTTACTCCTTGAATTATCAAAATCAGAAATTTGGTGTTCACGCACTGCTCAAATTAACAACCAAAAACTCTATTCTTGTTAGCATATTCCACATACTCTAGATTCTTATTTCGTTTATCATCTAAAATTCGTTCCTCGTTTCGAAGTCTGCCTAGCATGTACAAACTCAATGGAGACAAATTTAAACATTTTAACTGACATATAAACAATACACTAGATAAAGAAAATATAGATTAAGGTAAGTGAATGAACTGAAGATATATAACCGTTCCACCTTGCTTCAGAAACTGGTCACAACTCACAAGTGCATGGCATGGCAATTCTAAGGTCCTTAAGGGATCAGGTATCCCATACAAATTCAACAAACAGTTCTTTAAATTATCAAGTAGCAAGACCTTTCAGTAAGTGTATCCTTTAATCGAAAATTTGGCAAGTCCAAATATCTGAGAATGATCAATAACACAATTTTAGGGCACAATGAGAGATTGAGAGAAATCAAAGAGCAAGGCCCAATTTTTCCATATCAACTGATATATCGGATGCCTCAAACACTGAAATATATCTATCTATATCGATATATGAGTGATATCAATTTTTTGGTGAAACAATCAAAATATCAATATATATTGTTATATATCAAAAATATCACCGATATATAACAATGCATATTGGAAATATCGGACAACAATCAACAATATGAGATAGATGTCAACATAAAAATAAGGAGTATGAGATATTGCAACCTATGGCTGTGGTAGACTCTGAAGACTGAAAGTCGTCACCTTTGGACACTCCAAAGACAGTAGTTTCAGCTACGTTCACTTAAATGCTCGTGAGTTTTCGGTTGAAAGGACATTTATAAAAGGTTAGATAAAATACTCTGGGTTGAGGAAGTGAAAGATGGACAAAACAATCATTCCATATGCCCACATCTCTAAATGTCAGCTCATTTATCAACAGTAAAGTAGTTAGTGTTGGTTGCACAATTGACAAAGATGAAACGGTACATTTATTTACTAATATTTAATTTATAAGAGAAAAATGGCTTTGAGATGTTTTAGACTAGTATTTGCCCGTGCCGTGCGGCACAGATACTGTAGCTTTTGCCCTCCGATGCATCCACCTCTCAGACGGCACAAATACGCGGCGCCCCGACGGGCAACGGCAATCACGCGGCAAAAACCCAGCCCAAGTCCACCAACTTAAAAAGCCCAAAAAGTGTAAAAAGGCCTAACATAAAAGGCCCATCCCAAATAGTTATAGTGTCCATTCACAAAGTGTAAAGGGCCCAATGTTAAAAGCCCAGCCCATGTAGCCTTTGTTGACCAAATGGTTATGGAGTGACTTAACAAAGTTGCACACACCCCATCATCTTTTAGATCCTCCATGTCATAAAATTAATCCAAAGGTTAGGGGGAGGTGTGGTTGGTCCGACACCACTCTATTTTGTTATATAGATAGAAATAGGGGTGAGAATTTGGCCCTAACGACCTTAACCCGGCCCTGACCGACCCGACCCTAAGCCCTATAAAGCCCTCACAACTAAAGCCCTCACAGAGTTTAGGGCAGGGCCGACCCGGCCCTAATGCCTTCTAAGACAGGGTCAGGGCTAAGGTTTTGAAACATAGGCCCGACCCTAACCAAGCCCTAACCAAGTCCTAGTTATAATTTCACTATAAAATACACAACTAAAACTATCCAACTCCTTGTTACATATTTTCAATTAAAATAACACTGTCCTTTGTAATTTATCACTTACCGTATGGGCACTTCTAATAAATTGTCTTATATCATAAAAACTTATAAACCTAATTGTTTCTATCTCACAACTCACGTACACCTCACAACTCCCCGTCTAACCTAGTCGCCAAGAACAATAATGAGCACTGGGCACTAGCCTAATGAAAAATAGGTTGACGTCAGTAAAAACTCATTCCATATATACTCTTATTTGTCTTTGTGTTCTTCAATGTTAAATATAATTTTGGTGAGATTTGAGTACAAGAAATAACGGATTTATGTCAGTGAAAGCTCATTCCAAAATGTGTCTTGTGCATTTTAATTGTAATTTTGAAATATAAATATGAGTCTCTATGTACTTCAGTTTATTAGATTGTGGATATGCATTTTAAATTGTTAGACTTATCAAGAATTATTACTAGATTGGTTGTTATTCAAATTTCCAAGTGGTGGGACTTTGAGTTTGCAAATCTTTGATTTTTTTTTGTAATATAAATGAGTTTTAAAACTGATGCAGTAAAAAGAAGAAAATATATAGGCCCGGCCCTAAACTGTTAAAGAGGGCTTAGGGTAGGGTCAAGACTTGAAATTTAGACTTATGACCCGGCCCGACCCGACCCTATGGGGACTTTAGGGTCGGGCTGGCCCGACCCTAATAACTGAAAGACTTTAAATGTTTAATGGCTAGGGACCCGCCCATTGCCCACCCCTAGATAGAAATCATCATTGGTTTGTCTCAAACTTCCTAAGTTACTCCAAATTGGACGAGTTGAAAAAAAAATACAAATACATTTCAAATGAAAATGAACATATATTTAGGTGATTCCATCGGGTACTCATCAAATTGGATTGGGCAACCCCTAAAAAAAAAAGAAATTTTACAAATTTGCCATATTACAAGTTTGCCATCAAAGCCCAAGCCCAGCAACCAATTCAACCGGTATCGCCAAAACGAACCCTCCGGGTCGTTTCTGTTTACACTCAAACGACTTGGCCAAGTCGTTTGAGTATACACACAAATGATATCTCCGGGTCGTTTCTGTTTACACTTAAACGACGTGGTCACGTCGTTTGAGTGTACACTCAAATGACTTAGCCAAGTCGTTTGAGTATACACACAAACGATGTGATCACGTCGTTTGAGTGCACACTCAAACTACGCGATCACATCGTTTGAGTGTAAACTCAAACTACGTGACCACATCGTTTGAGTGTTAGTTTGAGTTTGAGTTACACTCAAACTACATGGCCAAGTCGTTTGAGTGTATACTCAAACGATATGGACAAGTCGTTTGAGTGTTACTCACACTAACACTCAAACTACGCGGCCATATCGTTTGAGTGTATACTCAAAATGTAGTTTGGTATATATGTACACTCAAGTCGATATGGCGATATAGCCGCGTAGTTTGAGTGTTAGTGTGAGTAACACTCAAACGACTTGGTTATGTAGTTTGAGTGTACACTCAAACGATATGGCCGCGTAGTTTGAGTGTTAGTTTGAGTATACACTCAAACGACTTGGTCACGTAGTTTGAGTGTACACTCAAACGACGTGGACATGCACTCAAACGATTCCAAACGCACTCAAACGCATCCAAACGCACTCAAATAATTTCAATTGAATTAGAAAAATTGAAATCCGATTTAAAAAATTGGGTTAGAAACAACACAATTACATCAATAAAACTACATGCACTCTGCACTCTTTATCTGTTATGACATAGTATCTTTATAACCAAGTTAAAACATGTAATCAAACATGCTACATGTAATCAAACATGCTAAAATCTAAAATAATAATTTGTTTTATATCTAAACTTGTTATTATTATTATTTTTTCAATTGTGAATCATAAACTAGTTTGGGGTTTGGAGTTCAGAGTTCAGGGTTTAGAAATTTCGTACCAACATATTTCACTTAATTATTTGAAATAATAATTTGTTTTATATCTAAACTTGTTATCTTTTATTTTATTTTTAAAATTGTGAATCATAAACTAGGTTGGGGTTTAGGGTTTAGAGTTGTTTACAAATTTCGTACTAACATATTTTACTTAATTATTCAAAATAATAATTTGTTTTATTTATAAACTTATTATTTATTATTTTCTTTTTCAAATTTTGAATCATAAACTAGTTTGGGGGTTTGGGGTTTAGGGTTTAGGGTTTACAAATTTCATACCGACATAAAAAAAAATTAATTTCAAACATATTTCACTCAATTATCCAAATCTAAAATAATAATTTGTTTTATATCTAAACTTGTTATTTTCCATTTTAATAAACTAGTTTGTGGGGTTTAGAGTTTAGGGTTTACAAATATATTTCACTCAATTATTTGAAATATATCAAAATTTCAAATATATATAGAATACTCATTTACTCAGTTTAGAGTTTAGGGTTTACATAGTTTACTCAAGTTTCTCTACATACTCAAGTTTCTCTACATACTCAACAACAACAAATTAGAGAAGAACAACAAATTAGTAGAGAAGAACAACAAATTAGAGAAGGAGAAAATAAAAGATATGTTGAAAGTGAAGAAGTGGAACAAAATGTTGAAGGTCAAGGTGAAGAATTTGAAGATGCGACAAGTCGAACAAATGAAATGCCGAGAAATCGTCAACGACAAAGTGCAAACCTAAATAATGAGGTAACACTTGATTAAAATGAATACAAAACACTTGATTGATTGAATAAATGAATGCAAAACGAATGAATGCAAAACCCGAGCCCAAACGATATGACTGGGTCGTTTGGGAACACTATAGAACTACATGGTGGTGTAGTTTGAGAACACTATAGAACGACATGGCGGTGTAGTTTGAGAACACTATAGAACGACATGACCGGGTCGTTTGGTTACACTATAGGACTACATGGCTGGGTCGTTTGGTAAAACTATAGAACGACTTCTCCGGGTCGTTTGGGGACACTATAGAACTACATGGCCGAGTCGTTTGGACCCTCTATGAAACTACATGGCTGGGTCGTTTGGACTAAATTTAATTAAGAGTTTTTTTTTTTTTTTTTTTTTTTTTTTTTTTTTTTTTTTGTGACTTTGAAACTAAATGCAAATTGTTTGAGACTCTTGTTTTATTCTTCTATATGTAGAATTCTTTGCCGCTATCCGGGAACCGATCCTCTGCAAACTCGAATGATGTGGATTGTCAACCGATTTTAAGTGATACAACAGAAATTTTTACTACGGAAGAGGTATGATTGAGTAGGCATTGATTTTATTTTTTTTTTTTAAATTTTCTAAATATAATTTTTTATTAGTGTATTAATAATAGTTGTTGTTTTTATGTGTTTAGGTTTTTCATACACGAAAATGAGGCAATCGGTTGGGCAACCGCTAGAGGAAGACAAGTTAATGTTGTTGTGGTCATTGAAAAGTCGGAGTGTGCCAAAGGAAATCGAGTAGCAAGATTGAATTTGGCTTGCGAGTGCTCGGGTGTGTATCGGTCACACAAGAAGGAAGGCGAAGAGAGGGCTAATAAGAGAAGGTCGGGAACCAAGAAATCGGGATGTCCATTTAAGTTAAAAGGTGTTTTCCAATGCGGCACTGTCGATAGTTGAAAAATTGTCGTTCTTAATGGTGTTCACAACCATCCATTGGCGAAGACCCTTGAAGGACATGCATTTGCTACTCGACTAATCGTTCCAGAGTTCGAGTATTTGTTAGAGATGAGTAAGTGTGGAATAAAACCTAAACAAATATTGGATTCCATCAAGAATAGGTATCATGATAACATCTCTAGTATATCTCAAGTCTACACTACAAGGCTGAAGGTGAGGAAATTGGATATGAACGGTCTCACACAATTGCAGAGATTGCGTGAGTTGTTAGCAAAAGAACATTATTTTGAGGAGTTGAGACAGGATGAGAATACCAAGGAGATAACGGGATTGTTATGGGCCCATCCAGAAGGTGTTAAGTTGGCTCGGACTTTTCCAACATTTTTTTCATGTTAGACGCTACCTACAAAACTAGCGGTATCGGTGGCCTTAAATGCGGTTTGTTGGGGTAACTTCAACGTGGAAATCTTTCACCGTGTGTCAGTCTTTGCTTGATCACGAAACAACAAATCGACTATGAGTGGGCCTACATCATTTTAGTGGCTTGCTTGGTGACATAAGCCCATCTCGTGATCGTGTCGGCGGGGACTTGGCCCGATGAGTCTTCTTGTGAGTTTTCCCCTAACGCACACAAGCATCTATGTAGATGACATATCACTACGTGCGTCCTTCCAAAATGTTATGATATTTTTCCAACTACAGAACTTGTAGAGAAGGCCTAGTTCTCATGGAACACTGTAGTCAAATTGAAGAGAGGTTATTTTCAAGTAGGCGGGATGCTTTGGAAAAATATTACGGGGGTCGAAAGTACTACAATTTTGTTTGTTATTTGTGAGAGACTTGGTTTCCTCATTGGGGATCGGTCGTATGTTGTTGGACTGACCAACACATTCACTTTGGGAGTACAATGACCAATAGAGTTGAAGGTTCTCATGCTCAGGTGAAGCGTGTACTAGGAAATGCAAACTGTCATGATTTTTTGAGTATGTTTAGCTTAATCCACCCGATTCTAGAGATCCAGATGTCCGAGATTAAAGCTACCTTCGAGAGAATTATGATTGTAACTCAGCACCACCACCGGATTCCTTTGTTTCGTGAACTCAGAGGCCTTGTCTCATGCAAGTGTTTGGACTTGTTATTTGAAGAAATAGATACCCGCATAAAGCGTGTTAAAAATGGAGAGATAAGGTGTTGGTGTTATTTGCGCACGAGCCATGGACTGCCATGTGCTCATGAATTAATTGAGTTTGAAGAGCAAGAGCGGTCCATCCCTTTGACGGCTATCGACCCCTTTTGGAAAACATTGTCTGCTTCTCCCAATGTGTTAGTGGGTGTTGGTCCCGATGTTGCACCTTCGATGGACTTGTTCATGAATAGGTGATAATCATAAAAAATATATATAGTCTACCTACGAAATGAACGATGAACTCAAAACGTAAGTAAACTAAAACTATTTACGAGTCTATATTTATCAAAGTTTCTACTCTCTTTCTATTGAACAGATAGTGGAGTAGGAAGTTCGTTCCACTCCTAGTGCTCTAGCATGGAATTGTTTTCTAATCTAATTAATCGGTCTTAAGTCAATGAGAGCTTTACGAAGGTGATATACTACGATACTTACTGAATTTGATTACTTGAATTTAATTACTTAATGCTATGGAAATATGATTGTGCTTGAATCTAGATAAAGGATTTAGGGGAATTGAATCCACCTCGAATCCAACTTATAGCCTAACATAGATTCTTGTATCTCGATTCTTACATTCTTACGGCAAGAAATTCGAGTTCTAATCCCTAGTGTTCATGGCATTTCTACCGAGTACTAACTAGCATGTGAGGTCGTCCACCCATTCTCATGGCGAATCACGACCTTCTAGATTGGAATAGATTCTACAATGTTTCTACACTATACCACTAAGTTTTCATCAAGGCTTCATCAACCCCTCTAATGGAGGTTTTAGCCTTGAGTCATCAAACCATCATTTCCCATTTCATTATAACTACCCATCATTTTAAAATTCTAACTTAACTAAATTAACTAACAATGGTTCAATCTATTTAAACTACGGAATGATAATCAACAAGAATTAAAATCAGATCTATAAATTGAAATAACACAATTCGAAATTGAGAAAACAACTATTTTATTTATCTAATCAATCAAGAACAATGATTCAAAGACTTAATCTAAAACAAGAATTTAAAATGGAACTAAAGCTTAATTTAATTAATGAAAATAGATCTAGAATTATCTATATTATTTTAGGTCTAACTAGCTACCTTTATTTTCTAACCTAAAAATCTACCCTTAACAAAGAATTAAGCTTTTGTTTTTATACTTTCAGATCCAAAAATCGTGCATGGGCTTGGAGCCATGTTTTGGGCCAGAGAATCAGGCCCAAAACCCAAATCTTTCAGTCCAAAAAGGCCTCTTCAGCTGCAGTTGTCTTCAATAGACTTTCCATCCACTTCTATTCCTCTTATTGGGTCAAGGCTTAGACCATTGGAAAGCTCTTTCCGAGCGGTCGTTTTGACATAAAAGGTAGCCCCATTCGAGGGTCCGAGTCCAAAGATATGTCCTTCGGAAGTTCTCACGACTTTGTGTCTTTGTTTCGCCCGCGTCGACTTTTCAGCTTTTGACCGGGCTTTTAGAAAGGCTTTCTCTTCTCGAAACTTGGCCTTTAATCACGAAACTCCTTAGTAACCGATCTTTGCTCCTTTATCTCGCTAAAGTGGCACATTTCTACACATAATGGACTTTGAAGCCTGAAATGCATAAAAACACGTAATCAGTGTTAACTCTTAATTATTACTCACATAATTGGTCTAAAAGTATGATTGTTAAAGGGTTAAAACTACAGTTTTGGGTTCTTATCAATAGGTTTGCAATGGTTTCTGAAGAAGAGCAGAGGGTTATGATTAGGAAGCTTATGGAGATTGCCATACCAGAAAGTACATGGCTAGTACCGCCTCGTGAGGAAGCAAAAACCAAAGGTTGGCTGAAAGTTAGCTGCAGCAGAAAGCTTCCAACTGGAGATGATAACTCTTCAAAGCGAGATCCATCTCATTTTGAACATTCTCAACGTGACCATGAAGAGTGGGTCTCATCACAACCAAACACTACGCCCACCCAAAACACCCACACCACACCAAGAAAGAAGTCTTCTCCAAAAATACAAACCCAAAACATCCACACCACACCAACAAATAAGCCTTCTCCAAAAACACAAAAAACAACCACACCAAGAAATAAACCTTCTCCGAAAACAACCACACCAAGAAATAAGCCTTCTCCAAAAACAGTCACACCACGAAATGTGAGAGATGGCTTAGACTTTGGAAAGACGAGGGGTCCTAAGGATTACGGGTTGGATATTCTTGAAGAAATGCATAAATACATTGTTAGAGTCCATGACCCTGTTGGCGATGGCAACTGCGGTTATAGAGCTTTCTGCATTGCATTAGGAATAAGTCAAGAAGAATGGCCACAGATGAGAAGGGAGTTGTACGAAGAGCTTACTGACAACCTCCCCCTTTATTGTACTTTGTACAATCAAAGTGAGGTTTTTTATTCGATGAAGGAAATCCTACATGAAGAAGGTTACACACCCTTAAATAAGTGGATGAGCATGCCTTTTCTTTGGATACTTATTTGCTTCAAGATTTAATGTTGTCCTTATGCATTTAGGAGTTCGTCGGTGCTTCCTTCTCATGCCACCGAGAACCCAAGCAAATCTGAGAGAGAGTGACCCAAGTGTTGGGTAAGCACATGTTGGTGGAAATCATTTTGTCAATGTTGAACTTGTTGAAGATTGTCCGGTTCCTCGATGTCGCCAATGGCTTAGAGCTCGATATGATATTCTTTGAAAGTTGGAATTTGGCCTTGATGAAGAAGGCAATTGCAATTTATGGCATTGAACATTCCTAATTTAATATGGGAAAAAGAGCTCGTTGAAGACCCAATAGTACATGTTATCGACTAAGTTGTTTGTATGTTGTCAATATAATATTTTGATGTAATTTGTATTTTGATGTAATTTGGAACAAGTGTAATTTGATTTGATTTTTATGTTATCAATGTTAGGGCTTTTATTTGATTTATTTGATTTAGAAATCGAGTAATCGACTAAGTTGATTCGGACGGCAATCGAGTGATTTGGAAATCGAGCGATCGACTAAGTGATATATTGATGTAATTTGATATATTGATGTAATTTGGAACAAGTGTAATTTGATTTGATTTTTATGTTATTTGGAAATAATGTTAGGGCTTTTATTTGATTTGATTTGGAAATTGAGTGATCGACTAAGATGATTCGGACGGAAATCGAGTGATTTGGAAATAGAGCGATCGACTAAGTTGATTCGGACGACAATCGAGTGATTTGGAAATCGAATGATCGACTAAGTTGATTCGGATGGCAATCGAGTGATCAACTAGTTGATTCGGACAGCAATCGAGTGATTTGAAATAATGTTCGTATGTTGTCAATAATAACCGAAACTACACGGTCAAGTCGTTTGGCTTTAATCCCAAACGACCCAGCCACATCGTTTGGGATTAAAGAAAAACGACATGAACAAGTCGTTTGGCTTTTAGACCAAACGATGTGACCATGTCGTTTGGTATAAAAGTCAAACGATCTGGCGTAGTCGTTTGGCCTTTAGACCAAACGATGTGGCCATGTCGTTTGGTATAAAGCCCAAACAATGTGGATGGGTCGTTTGGGATTAAAAGAGAACGATCTGCCGAAGTCGTTTGGTATAAAGGGAAAATGATCTGATAAGGTCGTTTGGCCTTTATGCCAAACGATGCGGCTGGGTCGTTTGGAAAAACAAATTTCAAAATTCATTTTGTTTTTACAACACTTTCATATTCATCAAATTCCACTTTTCCATTCAAACATCAAATATCAAACACTCTCATTCATCAAATTCATCCATTCATATTCATCAAATTCCACTTTTCCATTCAAACATCAAATATTAAACACTCTCATTCATCAAATTCATCCATTTATATTCATTAAATTCCATTCAAACATTAAACATCATTCATCCATTCAAACATCCAACATTCATTCAAACATCATATCCATCCATTCATTCGAAGTTAACAAAATTACAAACCCTAAACTAAAACAAATTACATCCATCAAACTAAAACTGAAACAAAGTTAACAAAGTTTCAAATAATCCATCCATCAAACAAATTACAAAGTTACAAACCCTACATTGAAACAAATCAACTATAGCGCCCACCAATGTACTTGCACCTAGTCAAGTTGTACACCTGTTCGAAGGAGGACCTTGCTTCCTCTGGCATATCATTCCCAGCCAATTGTAGATCTCTCTCTAGCAAACGACTGGTTTCATCGATGACGTCGTTCTGTTGAAATAAGGAAAATCAAGATAAGTTACCAATCGAATGCAAAAAATCACAGTTAGAGAAACTCAATTAAAAATCACAATACTTACAATCGGTGAACAGTTAGGCGTTGTCTCCGGGGAGGGATGAATAGGAAGAAGCTCGGGGGTTCACCAAAACTACATGAGAATTCCTTGCATACCAAGTCATGTAGTTTTGATGACACTCCCATGGATAAGGCGAAATAGGTCCTCGGTTGCGAGTTGGATCGCGTGATTCGCCACGACTCGATAAAGTGGCCCAATATTGGTCGGCTCACCCTCATACCAGCGTCTGCCGCCACAGTTCTTGTTCTCCAATTTGGTATTGGAGGATCTTTAGGTACAAGCTGCACGTGACCCAACTGACGCACCACCCTTGTGACAGCGTAAAGCTCGACAATGTTGAAAAAACATAGCAATCCCTCAAAAAATGCAATGTCATCGATCGGGTTTGTATCTCTGATATTTTTGTAGGGATGGCAAACAACCTGAAACAAAATCAAATGTGTCATTAACAACTCTAATGATCAATTACTAAAAAAAATATATAAACAAACTTAAATACCAAATTGTCATTGAATTTAATACTTACATTGAACTCATTCAAATCATCAATTATCGCTCGATAAAACTGCAATGCATACGTTGTATCGTAATAGTGTGGAGCGACTAGGATGTGTCTATGAGCACGCGGCTGAGACGAGATATAGTTGAAGTTTGGGACTGTCATGAATACCGGAAAATACTCATAGATCCATGCCTATATATACACAAATAGTTAACATATTGATAGAGTAATAAAATTAACATTAAAAAAAATAAACTCTAAAATAATCAAGTTTTACCTGTAGAAGAGTCATATAGCCTGTAACCCCTTTCACCTTCGCACATGTGGCAGCCCCGAGACCTCTATATAAAAACGCCAAAATTGCTGCACCCCATGCATACTCTTCTATCTCACTGAATTCCAACAATGGCCTCAGATAACATATAGGCACTCAAGTCCCAGACTTGTCAGTAAAAACGGCACATCCAAAGAAAAACAGGATAAAAGCTCTAACAGTCCGTTGAACATCCTGGAAACTCGAGGCCTTCTCTACCACCTTCCTAGCAGCGTCACATATAGGGCTATCATGAACTTTGTTCGCAAAATGCTTCCGGATGAATTCTAGCCTTACTTTTGAAGTGAACCTGCTAGATTCCATCTCCGCCCTAATCAAATCAATAGGGAGCCCCAGACCAAGATGTAGGAGATTTATCGATTGTTGTAAGTTCACTTCATTTGTCCCCTTGCACCGCTCTTCCTCTAACTGTGACTCCACAGATTTGGACAACATCGTCTAAAGTCACAGTCATCTCCCCAACTGGCATATGGAAGGTGTTGGTCTCCGGATGCCATCTCTCCATAAACGCAGAGATCAATGGTGGATCCATATGCTCGTGATAACCTTCCACGAGATCAAACAACCCAGTCCTTCTCAACTGCACGGCAAATCTCGGAGACCTTTCACATTCATTTTTGAAATCCCATTGGGATAACTTCGCTAAGTGTGAAACACACTTCAACGCTCTGCGATCCTCCTGAAACAACCGAGCACGCATTAGATATATATGAACAGAAACAAAAGATATTGTAAAAGAAAATCAAAGTACACAAGAAAAACAAAATATTACCCTTCTCTCCCAAACATCGCGAGCGACATGCACCACATAGTCATATAACAACTCTAACTCATACGGGCCTCCCCCATACACACCTCTTTGAAACTCCAAATCATCATTGGATTTTCTTACGAAATCCAATACCGGAGGTGCTTCTTCCACTGGTGGTACGTCTTCTACCACATATTCTTCAACATCATCATCCTCCTCACTCTCCTCTTCTACTATACTCTTCCCTTTGTCTATATTTACATCTAAACATACATTAGTATCACTATCTACACTATCTACACTATCTTCACTAGACGAATCAACCTCAGGAACCTCTTTTTCCAAATGGTCCCCACGCTACCGATCTTGGATTAAGCCGTCTGCCCTTTGTCTTTTTCTTCCAACTGCGTCACCGCTAGAGGAACCACCACCAAACAATTTCTTAACACCCTTGAATGTAGTTTTTGCTACATTCTTCACTTTCTTTGATCGAGGATCCATCGCTACAAAGAAAAATAAAACAAGTATTAGTAAACCATATTTAAATAAACAATGTACAAAGAAAACCACTAGAAAAAAGAGATCATCCCAGTCGTAAAACTAATATACTTATAAGCTTGCTATGATAACTCCAAGTATATATGAAGAAATAGAATGAGGCATTACACTATCCAAATTCTATCGAATTTTAGGCAGAGTTTCCTTTGTTTAGTCAACATTTTGTATACTTAAACATGTCATAACCTAGAAATCAATAATGACATCCTTCCAACAACCATATGTACATATAACCTATAAAATATTCAACCCACAATACAATTTCTAGCCGCATAATAGGTGGACGCAAGTAGAAGGAAAAGATAGACTTCCAAAAGAAAAGTTTTTGTTCTTTCAAAACGCCATGGTTATGTCTTGTAACTTGTTAACAATATTAACAGTATTAAGAAAGGACAACCACTACAAGTTACAAGAAACTATTAACAGATGTCAAAGATCGAACAACTGATTCTTTACTGACATGTGAGATCGAACAACCATATGTACATATAACCTAATTTTTACACGATAGTGAAAATGTATATATATATACAAGACTCTTTCTGTATGAACCGTCATTTATGTACATCAAGTATTATAACAAAATAACTGGACTCTCTCTACAACAAAATGAACTTGACTCTATCCCTCGTCAAGCATAGGGGAAACCACCCAAAAAAACCACATTGATTGTACATTCAGTAAATTTGATAACCAAAGAAAGAGCTTCTCACCTATCATGCTTTACCGCTTCAATTTTGTTCCCCTGTATCCAGACCTTAAGCAAGTACTCGTAAAAGCTGCATGTGATCAAGGTCATTACTCATTAGTCAAGACTCAAGAACATAAGCAGTATGAAAGGTGAGTAACATAATGTACAGAAACACTAATCATAAAATAGTAAAAGTATCTTCTCTTATAACATCAGGCCCTAAAGGAAAATACTAGGTATGAAAGATGAGCACTATGAAAGTTTAAGCCGTTACGGTAGAATGCTAAGATTGCTAGGGCTATTGAATCAAAAGATTGCGGTAGAATTACATCAATTGAGGGAAAATCTTTTGTAGTCTTGCCTAGTGGTGTTCAATAGTTCAATCAAAGTGGGTCTACTTGTATTATCAAGGAGAGACAAAAAGCTCAAATGTAGCCATTCTCTTTTCAGAGTCTAGACATTTAATAAAGACTTACAATACTGTATGATACATTGATACCATGAATGCCATCCTATTTTAAGGTGCAAGTTCAGAATTTCAGATACAAAATTTCCAAAAGTCTCTATATTTCGACAAGAAAGACCTAAATTTTCAGTGATATCTACACTTTTCGGCACATTCCAGTACTTTTAGACCAAATTCTTCCTAACTGAATTTCTAATGGAACTTGTGTTTACGCACTAAGTTTAGAACAATATCGGAAGTTTAATCCAAGGTCGTTGAAATGGAGTTCTTGGGACAATAACAAGGATTAATGATCGATTTTTGTCATCAAGGACTCAGGGAAGAGTTCTCAGTGCTAGTGGAAGGTTGACATATAAACAAACTCATTGTCGTTGAATTGGTCCCATTAGAAAAGCATAGATATGGTTGGTTTTTGTAGGCATGATCTCCTAAGTAGAATCTATGATAAACCAAATTGCATACCTCAACCAAGTTGCATACCTCTACCCCTTTTAGAAGTTGTTAAACATAAAGAGTACTCTAAATATAATTGGTGACCACTAAATATAATTGGTGACCACATCTTGTATGGTTAGAAATTACAAAATATTTACATGCATGTGCCTAGACATAAAGATAGCAGCTATAGCATTTTAATAACACTTGGGGTTACCACTTCCACCAAGTGTGTAGGGACAAAGTGTGACTCGCCTAATGATTTGGTTTGCTAATTTTTTTGAAAAGCTTTAGTGTTATTTCTATATATTATTAATTCTCTGTTGCATTTATTTTTTTCTTTGGTAGGTTCATGATATAACTAGAATAAGCGAGGAAAGAAGATTGGGTCAACAATGAGACAACAAACCCTCCACCTAGATATACCCCCAAGAACTTTGGGTGTCTCGTCTCTAGAGTTTATGAAAATAGACATGCCCCCCAACAAGCAAGCCAAATGACCACAAGAGTAAATTTACCCCAAAGACTCAGTCCTACTTACGCTAGATTAAGTGAGTCCCCTGCCCCCTCCACATCTAGAGCTAAATCATCCATAAAAAGCTTATTGCCGGGACTTAGTTTCAAGTTCAGGAATACTACTTCAGAGATAGAAAAAGCTGCCATCATGTCAGTAGGTGCGTTGTCTGCGGGAGTTCGAGAAAAGTCTATTGTATCAAGGATATCATCTCTTACCAAGATATTTATTCCTAAGGTTTGGAGAACATCTTTCCTTCCTGTTACCTCATTTGAACACTCAAATCCGGAATCTCTGCATGGAGGTAGCATGGTCAATCCAATCACGTCAACTGTAAGTTTCCCTCTCTTATTTGCTTCAGAACTAGGTTACATTGACAAAATGCTATAGCTGCTATCTTTTATGTGTTATTAAAGCCAAAACCATAAGTACCTAATAATGTAACTCTAGGTACTTATATACACTCTTATCATCGATGCTCTAGACAATCATCTACAGTCTCTAAGTCTAATCAAATTGGAGCGGCCTAACATGATAAAGTGAAATACTTGGGATCATGAAATATGTACAAGTGTACAACATCACTTGGAATATGGTTCTTTGTGAGAATACAAGATTAAATAAGGTCATAAAGAAAGGGAGGAAGTAAAAGCTCATGAAGGCGTAAAGAAACCCAACTACTTCTCCTTAACACAAAGATTCAAACATCATAATATCATAAACAAACAACAAACTGGAGAAAACAAAAGTTAAGATTTATGTAATGTACCTGAAAAACGCAACGACCATTGGGTTCACCAGAAATTCTCTTAACACCTCTTTGATCAACTATTCTAGTTGCACGCTCAAAATTCTTCCCAAATAAAAAATGCAAACTGCATAAACAAAAACAGCCAACACTTTAAAACGTTCTACATATAATTTTTTTTCCTTCTAATTGACGTGAAATTTAAGAGAAAATAAGTATAACTTGGGGATGTGTAAATTCTTTTTATATAATCCCCATTTTAGCTCAAGTTTCAAGTAGTTTTCATTGGTAGTTTATAGCATGTACTACAGTATTGAATATAACTAGTTTGGGCATTGTAGACTATTGTATAAATCTGCAACATAGAAACCAATTAAGATTCAAGCATTCGGTAGAAGCATGTTAAAAGACTGTTTGTCAGTTTAAACATTGCCCATTGCAGCCTCGAGATTTTTATTTTTTTGCCTCGACAAAAAAGGGGTTAAAGTTAACGACGTGTTGAGAATGCACAATAAGCAAAGTTAAAGCAAGGACTGAAATTCTGGCAGTGGTAAAATGAAATAAAATATTGGGCTTCAAAGCTCACACAAACATAGTAATTGTAAGTTTGGTTGTGACATTGGTGTTTGCATTCACTATGCAGGTGCAGAAGATGAAGAACTAAATCAAATTTCGCGAAGAACTAACCTGTTGTTGGGCTTCAATCCATCAAATTTCGAGAGATTGTTGTTGTGAGAAGAACTAAATCAGTTCAATCGCGAAGAACTAACCTGCTCAAGTTCTTCAATCCATCAAATTTCGAGAGATTGTTGTTGTGAGAAGAACTAAATCAGTTCAAACCAATAAACAATAGATTGTTTGATTGTTTATGTTGTGAGGTTGTAATTTCGCGATTGTTTATGGATTAGATTGCTTCATTTCACGAAATTGATTTTGGGTATTTTTTGTTAGGGTTTCGCGATAACGTCGAAGGATTTTGCGCGATAGAGATGACCGGTTGAAGGGGTTTTTCCGGTTTCGGTGATTTGGTGGGGGTGTACTGGGCTTTTAGTTGGACTTTGTTGTTTGGACTTGGGCTGGAGGGTGCCCAATCTAATTTCAGTGGCGCCTAATACAGCACTCTATATTTATGGGAAAACAAGCATGCATGGTTTGAGGTAGCTGGTAAATTTTGGAACATCCGAATATCTCAGTCCTGGCTTTCTAGTATGTACGTTTTAAACGACAATGGCATGTGTTCTTTCTTGAAAAGACAAAAACAAGTGACTTTGGCTGTATTGACATATGGTAAATATACTATAGCAAGTCATCACAGCTTACTTATTGTTGTAAATTTAACCCATTGGATTATTGACTGTTGACCGATATTTCCAATATGTATGGTTATACGGGTCGGTAACATTTCCGATATATAACGATATATATTGATATTTTGATTGTTTCATTAAAAAAATTGATATCACTGATATATCGATATAGACCGATATATTTCGGTGTTTGAGGCGTCCGATATATCGGTTGATATGGAAAAATTGGGCCGTGCTCTTTGATTACTCTCAATCTCTCATTGAGACCTAAAATTGTGTTATTGATCGTTCTCAAAGATTTGGACTTGACAAATTTTCGATTAAAGGATACACTTACTGAAAAGTCTTGCTACTTGATAATTTAAAGAACTGTTTGTTGAATTTGTATGGGATACCTGATCCCTTAAGGACCAAATGAATCGATTCGATTTGATACCAAATGAATCCATCGATACTACTTAGATAGGAAATTAGATATTTAAAAAATTCTTACTAGATGTTCATTCCTATAAAAAAATTGGTGGACTGACACGTTTTTTTAGTTCTATATTCATTCCTATATTTCAAGTTTTCAACTATTTTTAGGGCATTTCCAATAGAGAGTGTATATATACACCTCCACATAAGTGCTACATAGATGCCACTAAGATTTTATGACCCTTCTTACACATTAATAGTTTCCACATCCAAAATGGTATCCAATACAACAAAGTTTAAGAGTTTGTAAAATTAAAAAATTGAGAAAAAACGACGGTGAAAGTCCGTTGCAAGGGGTTTAACCAAATAAATAAATAAAACGCATGTCACTTTGAGTAACGTCCGTAGTTTATTAAAACTGGCCTAACCAATAAATGACGGTTATCCGTCGCAAACATTATAATTCTAAAAAAAATAAAACAAACGTGAGTTTAAGTGACGTCCGAATTTCTTTTTAATTGGGACGTTATTTCAAGTGACGCCCGATATGTTTATTAACTAATAGCCAGATGGGGAATTTCTCACTCTTTCTATTTAACTATTAGCTTATCACCTAGAATTTACACCTCCTATTGGAAACATGTTTTTGATATTTAGAGTGTAAATCTTACACTTTAAACAATTTACACCTTCCATTGGAGATGCCCTTACCATATATTATAGAGGCTACCATTGGTGTTTCAGAAATACATTGGGAGCAAAATAGTCTTAAAAAAAATTGATGAGATTTAGAAATACATTAAAAAAAAGTAATAATTTATCACTATTGTGTGACTGGAGATGAGAATTGCGGATTTTAAAGTAGTTTAGAACTTTAGATGGATTTGAATGAGGGAGTGGGAATGTGAAGTGCGGTAACTGGTAAGTGGTTGTTATATATCTTATCGACCAGTTGACCCTACTGTTAAATACTAGTAACTAATACTAAATTAATTGAAGCACAACTCCCGCTTAGCTTGAATCAACAGAGACCGTTTTAGAACAACGTGAAACAGTAGCCGACACACCAAGAAAATCATCAAACGGCGGAAGGTCATTTGAATTTTGAAAAACGAACTGAAAATATAGGCCCTTAATTAAGATCCCCTTAACTTATGATTTTTTTTATTTTTATTTTTGATTTATAGCTTTTCAAAAAAAAAAAAAAAAAGATTTATAGAAGTATTTTTACAAGTAAATCAAAAGGACTTTGAAGCAAAAGAATATCGAGAATTGTTAGACACTTAGGCTAAGTCCAATGGTGCGGCAAAACACCAAATTTCACGTAAAATGTGATCTAATGGTACGTTAAAACGTTATACCGCCAACGCTATCTCTATAAATTTCTCTATTTATACAGTCAATTTTAACATTATAGCGTATGCTCTGTACGCCATAGCCAGTGGCGGCCAACAAAAAAAAAATCCAAATAAGTCTGCACGCCATAGCCAGTGGCGGTTAGAAATTTGATTTAATTCAAATAATAACCTACACGCCATTCCCAATGGCGGTTAGAATTCAATTATTATTTTCCACCCGCCACTCCCAATAGCGGTTAGAATTGATTCCTATTTTTTTGTTTTTTTAATAACTTAATTTATGCAATTATCATTCTATCCTACTATCTTTTTTTTGTGTTTTGGGTGTTTTTTTTTTTCTGAAATGGTAAAATGGGAAGATAATTAGTTACACGCATGTGGGAGTGGCGTACAAAAAAATTTGTTTTTTACAAAAATTTTTTTTTTTTTTATCTCTTGGCCACCACTGCTGATGGCGGGTAACAAAAGTCGATATTATATTAAATATTTTGGGCTGCAAAAGCCAGTGATACTGGCGGGTGAAAAAATAAACCATTGGGTTTGATTTCGCTATCCCACTAACGGTATCCACTGTGCTATTGTGGTTTGGTGTTTTGCTACACCAAACCATTGGACTTAGCCTTAGACATGAACAAGGCACATGGTCGAGTACTTAAGGTTGTAATAAGTCCTGTTTTTTTCTCCGTCTGGGAAAAGGGTAGGGGACCTCTTAATTAAAAAACCCCGCTTGCCTAAAAAAAAAAAAAAAAAAAGGCACATGCTGGTGAAAGAAAATAATTGTAGTTTTCATTCTCAAAACCAACATAACTTTACATTCTTAGGAAACACTCGTCAAAATCTGGAAGAATAAAATACATTATTTGTTGCTTCATTGGAAGATTGTAGGCAAGAATGGACACAAGGCAAAATTTGAGAAAGGAGAGGCCTTTACATACAACTTTACAATACAAAATAATATTGCCCATTAAAGAAGGCAATGGACAAAACACGGCATACACCCTCACAAACACGCACAAACTCATACACTGATGCTCATTGAGCAGCTGTAGTACATAAAATACAACGCATCCGAGGCGTATCAGATTGAGTATCATCCTCATCCTCATCATCACTGGGATTGCCCGTAACAGAATTTGTGGAATCCGTGAGGCAGGTGACATGATAGGCATGACAACAAAAGAAAATAATGATAGAAACATTTTGAATGGAGAAGGGATCAAAGCACATGCAACACCTTCCACCCCCTCTAGTTCTTGACTTGAGCTCCATCGTCCTCATGCTTACTGATCGCTCAGATGCCTGAGCAGTTCTAATGCTGGTCCTCTTCGGCCGTGCTTCATCTTCTCCACTGTCAACACACACTGCATGTCGAGCTTCCTTGTAGTACTTGACCAACAGGTTGACGCAATCTGCCTGTTAATATCAAAATAATATAAGAGTTTCAGGACCTACATCACAATCAAAGAGTACTGGATCAATCATGAAACACAGGAGTACCTTAAGGATATCGTTACACCCATGTCTGAGGGAAGTCTCTGTCCTGTAATCTGTTATTATCTTGACTAGTCGGTCCCTGAGGCTGTATAAGTACCAAGAAGGAGAATGAAACTACAGTAATTGTATTTATCACTAATACTACGCGGCCTAAAGTAAAAAATGACTGTCGTTAGCATGACGATATTCATGTTGGCCTTGTCCTAGCACAGGTTCGAGTCCTGCTGACTGCATTTCCTTTCTTTTAACTTTTAACTTCTTCTCAAACACTACTATGTTTATTTATTTATTTTGCTCGATAAGTTACTATTTTATATCCAAAGAACAGATAAAGTTACAGGAAGTAAAAGAAAAGAGAGAAACAAAAATAGGTAATCCATGTTGATCAAAGGGGGTATGATCTCTATATCAATATATAAGTCATATTGGGGTCCTCCACTTTGTGTAGGAATGGAGGCCTTCAACATAATTAACAAATACATTAAGGTCCCGAGCTTAATCCATGATTAGCTAGGAAATTGGCGAAAAAATTGACCTTTCTCCTTGTAGAAGTGATCACTACATGGTTGATTAATCCACGATTAGCTAGGAAATTGGCGAAAAAATTGACCTTTCTCCTTGTAGAAGTGATCACTACATGGTTGAGTGATCCTAATGCACTTAACCATCTGCTTCTTACTTTCCATGGAACTTCCTTTCTCCAAAGGCATGTACAACCTACACTATTATATTTTCATCTTGTTTCTTTATGCTTTCACTGAGAAAAATGAGAAGAGGTCAGTTCTTGTACAAGAACTGCTTGCTATGATGTTGTAAACTTATGAATTTCAACAGGGTACAAGTGAGTTCAGATTCTTCTTTGTGTATTTAGATAAGTTAACCCCCACCCCTGGTACTGTTTGAATGTTATAAGACCTAGTATAAAAAAAAAAAAACGCGGCGTGTAATAGGCTCAGCCAAATTTGTGGAAAGAAAACTGAGGATTATTCAGAAAGTTGAGTGTCATCATATGCATGAGTATAACAAGGTAAATTCCATTTTAATCATATGGGAAGTGTTCATACTGACCGAGGTATCCTTAAGCCATTGGGGACCATATTTACAATGTAAAGTGGGTCAAGGTTACCAACGGTGTGCTCCAACAACACACCTACCTGCCACTCAAACCAAGGCCAAATTTTCAAGGTCAGAAATAAAAGCATATATTGGTTATTCTAGATAAAAACATAATGTGCAAAATGACGTGCGTACGTGTAATTTATAATTCAGTCCACAGACTTATTTACTTACCATTTCGGGCTTGTTGAGACACTGCTTTATGAGTTCTTCCCACAGCTCGTCATCATGTTGGATATTCACAAACTCTATAGCCTGTATGCAATGACAATTTGTTGTATCAATCTCAAACTAATTTTCTTTATATATACTTATCGATTTCCAACTTGCATATAAAAATAAAGGTAGAAACTTCAAACAAAGGAATGAAGAGGCAGTAAAACATTGAAGATGCATTTCAAAATGAAAACAGATGAAGCACACCTAATTACCTCTTCTATGTCTTCTAACTTATTTATAATCACCGCAAGAGCTTGTTTTGAATTACCCATCCTTCCAAGGATGAATATTTGTTCTCTCAAAAGATCCTTTCTGATGCAAACTTCATATGCCTGGGGGATAATCTGATTGTCATTTAAAGGTTCCAGGTGATTATTTGATATCAAAATAGAGTCAGTGACAAGGGAAACCTTCTCAAGTTGATAATGCTGGCTGCTACGAAGAAAAGGTAACAGCATTTTCGGGTCATAGTCTGCATAGAGTTCCACCTTCATAGAATATAATGAATTAGCCATCAAAGTATCATGCTATTCAAAGAAATTACATAAAGAATCATATGCTGACAAAAGTTCCCCGACAACCAACCAACAAGTTCAGAGACAAATCCTTACATTTTACAAATATAATAGGTCGTGCAGCTTTAATTTTGGAGAAAAATGCACCAAGAAAGTGGCAATAGTCAGGACACTACAAGGAACCCTCGTATCCCGGAAACAGAATCTCTGTTCTACTGATTTAATCAACCGTGACAGATGACAATCAATTGACTCTATTGGGAGTATTTTGCTTCTATTTTTATTTACTTATTTATTGTTTTTAGCGATAAAAGGTGCATGTCATTTATTTCAATAAAGAGAAGTACAATTCTAGAAGGTAATTACCACTTAACAATATACTAAGTTGCAAGATTACCGGCACCCCCAAATAAAAAGTACAAATGTACATCACAACACAATGTTATTCGAATTAAAGAAACCTTGGTATCTCAAGATCTTAGGTAATCCTAGACTATATGCAATGAAAGGATGAAACATGCTCTGAAGTTTGGCAATAACAGAACTAAATTTCCAACATTTTTCCAATTATTTTCAGCTAAATGGCAACAGATGTAAAACTGTTTTGAAACAAAACCAAACCTAGGCTTGATATACAATTCGTAGATTATGGGATTGTGCCATTAAGGGAATACTATATGGAGTGGAAATGATTTGCCAAGAAAAGATGGTATCAAAGTAGAGCCTTCCAGTTTCTTTTTTTTCTTTTTTTTTTTGTGACAATATTATTCTTGATAATATCATTTTCCAGTTTCATATTACTTTAAGGAACTTCTACAAAGGCTCACCGAAGCTTCTTTCCTTAAGGAACAGAAACTCAATATATCGCGATTAAAAACTCAATATAAAGGCTCAAAAGAAACTTCTGCAATAAATGAGACCTAGATTGCGAGAAAACACATTCATTTACCTCTTCAGGATAAGAACGCAATATATCATAAAGTTGAAGTAGAAGACAAGTTAATCCCCTAACGAGCTGGGATATTATTTTACATATCTAATTAAATCATGCAAGTCTTTTCTTGATCATTGCACCATGCCTCTGTTCATAATTGCAGTTCACAAGAATGAGATGTAAAATAGAACAGACGTTAACATTTACAAAGTTATTCTACATGGACATAATTAAATTTGGGCATCCAACTCATAACCAATTGGCAATGAGTGGAGCGGCCCAAGGACTTATATATTGAATCGTGAGGCTTTAGACACCCAATATGGGATTATAAATCTCAACACACCCCCTCACACGTAGTGCATTTTGAGTCTAACACGTGCAAAAAAATTTAAATGGGTGATGTGGAGTGCATTGGCCCTTTGGGCCAGAGAAATAGCCCGGCTGATACCATATTGGACGTGGGCATCGAGCTCAAAACCAATTGGCTATGAGTGGAGGAGCGGCCCCAGGACTTATATATTGAGTTGCAATGCTTTAGACACCCGATGTGGGATTACAAATCTCAACAGACAATAAACAATCCAAGATAGTTCACAGCAAGGATTTGCTTAATAAAAAAAAAGGTCACATTATCATTTTCGATATGAGATATGCAACTGCAGAACCAATTGAAATTTCATAATTCTAAAAACTTGAAAAGTAGCTGATTCCAGTGAACTGAACCTTTATGCATACCTGCATGTCTTGGAACTCCTTCCCAGCATGTGGGTTAGTTTCGAATAGTGAATGCAGATATAAATGCAAGAAATATTTTGGATCACACTTCTTACTAGCACCCAAAAGTTCTGAAACAACTTCAGATGGCGAGATCAAATCCCTCAGCTGGATTAGTAAAGGAACTGCTCGTCTGCAATCCAGTATCATCAGTTGGACAACCTGTGAAGTACACATGGTTAACCTCCTTACATGGAATAAGATACAGTTTACTAAAGTTCCACATGTGCAACAATGCAAAAGTCACACTGACAGTGACATGCCTTGTGTTGAACACTTGACACGCGTCAGCGAAAAGAATTTGACTAGTAGTTCATTAGGACTATGCTTTAACCAGTGTCTGTATTCAAAAGACCAATTATAAATCTTGAACAATATATTTATGAGAATTTCTAAAAGAATATGTAACAAAAGCGAAAGATTTGATGAATGATCTAAGACATTCTAGGACCCATGAAAATCAACATAACCTATGATGCACGGATACTCCTAGGGTACTGGAATCCCCAAAATAGACCTGATCCGATAGTTCTACTCCGTTGAAATGTAAATTGTTCATGAGGCTTCAAGCTATATTGACTTTGACATGTGCTATAATAGTTTTTCACATGTTCTTGACTAACTTTACTCAAAGAACTACTAACATAATTTTTAGAATACACATATTTTAAAATATTCATATTCATTAGCCGTACCCATAGGCCGAACTTGTATCCTAATATTTCAAAAAAGTTGTATCGTACCCCGTACCCGTGTCGCCGTATCGGTATCCGTACCTGTATCCGTGCATCATAGATAACAACCCATGAAAATCAATATAACAATAATCTTATACCTTATCACGGATTGCATCATGTAAGTTGTACTTTTCAATGAACTCAAACAGTTCCGGTTTCATGAGCTGAAAATAGAGCAGATGAGAGAAAGACAAGATTATTAAGATTGAAGCATAAACTATACATCTATCTTTGCAAGCAACTTCCAAAAATGAGTGAAACGTATGCACACAAGTTTGTTGGTGAGGTTGTATCAACCTGTGATTACTTACATCAGCATATAATGCAAGTGATTTCTCGTATTGTCCATTGATTATATACAATTCAGCTAAAGCCTGGCATGGTAACAGAGATATCAATGTAAGAATATAAAAAACACACATCAGCAGAAATATGAATGATAGAATCAGTATTGTAACCTCTTTGAGTGTATCAGTCATGGTAGAGGTATTAAGCTGAGGCTCTATTGCTGAAATAACCGGTAATACAGAATATATCCCTGACGACCATGATTTAACACTTGATAAGAGATCCTTGTGGAAAGATGGATTTGTTGCCAACGCAACAAGAGCAACCTACAGAAGGATAACAACACTAGCAGGTCTATATTATCTTAATTGGTTGCTAGCAAAAGAGTTTTCTCAAATACCAAGTAACTGCTCACAGAAAGATAATAACATGCAGACCTCATAAGCAGTGTCCCGCAGCCTTGGATTTTCTATTGGTATATATGGAACCAATACTGGAAGCTGGCGGAGGTGAGCAAAGTGGAAAACCCATCTGCAAGCGGTGATGAAATTATTAACAAGAGAACTTCTCACAGAAAATATAACCATCTATAATCTTAGAGATGAACTAATCCTATTTAAAAACTTAAGGCCAATATGAAAGGAAAGGTAGAGAGTGGTAGATAAAAGAGATATCCATAAGACCAGGAGTTCAGGACCATGACATAAAGATGTTTGGTTGGGAAAGGTATAATAAAGCATAAAGACTTGAGTTTAGGACATCAAGCTCCAAATTGGAAACATAGAGAAAGTGCTAATTAGGGAAGATGTTTGGTGTGAAGACCGCGCACCAAAGCTTGCATTCCCTTTCATAAAGTTGGGTATCGTGGATGACTATTTAGTAGTGAAAGAATCCCTTCTTGACACCTTCCGACAAGGTGTCGTATTAACGATTGGGACATTTAACTATTAATGGCTATATGGAAGATTATCTCACTTCTCTCATGGGATAATGATGAGATTGAGGAAGTAATATATCCACTTAGGCGCATGATATGCATTGTATGGCACTAGGATCCCTTGGAAGAGAGTTTGCACAAAGAAAACTCATTCCACAGTTAAATTTTTCATGCGAACAAGGATTTGGGGCAGAACTTAACCACCAAAAAACAACGCAAAGGGTACTTCATCAAAATTAATGTGTCTTGTATAGAAGAGCTAAGAAACCTACACACCACATATTTAAGGACCAATATCTTCAAGAGTTATACAGGAGGATTTCTTATGCAACTGCGAAAGTTGCAATGGCTATGGGGTGGGTGGTATTCTGGACGTGTCCTAAACTCTTACCAATTCATATAACATTTAAGAAGATGCTTTTTCAAGAATTATGTTGGAACTTCGGGCTTCAAAGGAATTGAAGAATCTCCACTGATAGTTCCTAAGGCTCGAGCACGCAATATGTAATTCTAAGGTAAGAATATAAGAGTGTGATTCCTTAGATCCTAGTGTTTGGGGAGTGAGGATCGATAACCTTAGAAAATGTAATTCACATATCTGATTCTTGTGACGTTATGGATGTGTAATTAGTTAATTACCTCATTTATATTGTTTACTTTCATATTATATAAATTGGGGAGACTGATGCTCTAGCAGAATTAGCTAGTAATTTATTTCTATCTTGGGCTGGAAAGATTTACAAATTGCTTGTAAAGATGAAGTTGAAAATATCAACTACCTCTCTCCCACATTGAAAATTATCCCCTCTCAACTTCCTGCACCTTGAAGTGTGCCTGTCTATATCTCAGGAACTATGAGGGGATCATGGACTACCTTAGTTATCGGTCTCCTGCCCTGACTGACCATGCAACTTTAAAAGCGGGCCTCGTTCAAGAATTACAGCTGAGGAGACCTATCTCACCATAATTTTTATGTAAAGAAAGGAGTCATGCAATTATTTTCAAGGAAAATATCTCATGCATCTTCAAGTCCATAACCTACACTAGTGGTAGTAACAAAATGAGCAATCACTTTAAGGCTTCTCATCTTTGTATTTATTGTATTTGTATTGCTAATAGTTTTAATGAAACAATTTTAATATTGTCTTCATGACTAGGCAGTGTACTCTTTTCTCCATTGATTAAAATAATCATAAAATTACACTCCATACTAAACAACACAAAAACACAGTACATAAAATTAGAAATACTAGCCATATTTGTGTATGCTGTTCTGACCTCTCCCACGCTGAAGCAGAACCTCGCAACAACTTCGGACATAAAGATGCAGCTTCAGAGTATTTTCTTTCCAAAATCAAATGATCAAGGTATCTTGATCCCACCTTTAAAAAAAATAAAATAAAACAAAAAAAACAGCAAGAAATTAATAATCAATGAATATGTTTTCTTAATTGAGATTCAAAATGGCATCCTTTAAGGCATTCAAGTTAGCGGTTGTTAACTCTGGTAGAAAAACGCACATAACAACAGTCTATGCACTTCCGTTTAAAGCACTCGAAACCAGAAATAAAAACAAAGCTGCTATTTAGCATACCAGAAATAATTTTAGCTTACCAAACTGGACAACCAGAAAAAACTGGTTTCTCAAAAAATTTCATGTGCATGTTATATTGAGTCAATAACTCACACTACTAGTCCCTATGTAAGTAGTCTGTAAAATCAAGAGTTGTGCCATATAAGAAGAGCTTGTAATATTATTTCAAATTAGAGATAGGTTATTTAGATTTTTATAAGTTACACTAACAAAAAAAAATTAAAATTAAAAAATTAAAAAGAATAATGATAATAAATAAAAAAGTTACACTAACACGTACATGTGTCTACACACAGATATGAAGGGTCTGACCCTGCGAAATACAAAAAGTTGAGGAATATTACATACAATATGTGTGTGTGTCGTGTGGAAATGTATCTGCCATATATCATTTTTAAACTATAGTGTATCCATGTAACATAGAAATTTTCTATTTAAATTGGGACTAGTATTAGGTTTTTACAATTTAAACCCTTAAGGCTCCAACATTATTTGGTTGTTATTAATAAAAGAAGAAGAAAACGATCCTACAAAGGATCAAAGAGAAACATTGCCTCAAAGACATTGTGATGTAAGAACAAAACAGAACATATGTAAGGTACCTCATCAAGAAGCTCTGTCCTCCCTTGCCCTGCTTCAACTGCAGCTAATGCTTTTTCATGCCACCCATGTTGAAGAAGCCAAGAGATATGATCTTCCGCATCCCTATTGATGAGAGCGACATTATGTTCCATTTTAAAAAAAAAAAAAAAAACAACAATGCAAAATGTTGACATATATGAGCCTCTAACATATTAATAGAATTGACCCTTCACATATGTTCAAGCTTATGGAGAAATTGACAATTTAACACAAAACATTTTTCTAACAAAAAACAATCACCCTCCGAAATTACCCGGGTATAAACAATATCATGGCTGCAGTATTATGCTTTAATTAACACTGTATTTCATGATTCTACACATATATTAAGTTCAATCTTGGATGTATGAAATATTGTACAACAAGGTTTTGGATAAATAATAAGGATTTTGAAAGTTATGCAATCTACTTGATTGACAATATGTTAAAGACAAATATTGGTCATTATTTTTGTTCCTCTATCGTCTATACTCTATACCATTTTTTTCAGTTATGTTTCACGTGGTCTTCCATTTCTAATCCTACATTCCTTATTAATGAAATATCAAAATACGGACAAAAGAAGGAGCAACCAAGCCGACAAGCATGAAGAACCAGATAAATAAAGGAAAGACAATACATGCGCAAAGGATCAGCAAGAGCCATGCCCACCGCATTTATCCAGCAGCTGGACTAAGGGCAAAAAGGTGCTTAGTTCAGCCTAAAGAGAATAAGTACTGCGGAAGAAGTTCTCTAGCTTCTCCACTTGAAGAAAGTTACTTGAATTGGGCTCATCTAATGAGCGATCAACAAACGAAAAAAAATAAAGTAAACCGAGTTAAAAATAATGTAAATGCCAAGCTTGTCATAAGTTTTGCATGAAATAGTTAAGTTGGGACATTCCTCATGAGAATCACGAAATTGGACTTCAAATAACCTGCACTCATTCCTTGACTTGCTGTATTGCTCCCAACTCCGACAAATATATCAACGTGTTTAGATTTATAATCCCATATTGGGTGTCTAAGTCTCGCATAATAATATGCAGTTCCTAGGGGCGCTGCACTTATCACCAATTGGTTTTGAGTTGGATGCCCAAATTTAATATGGTGTCAGAGTAGGTTCTCTCTCTCTGGACCAAAGGTCCTATGTATTCCACGTCACCCATTTAAAAATTGCCCACGTGTTAGGTTCAAAATACGCCACATGTGAGGGGGTGTTGAGATATATAATCCCATATCGGCTGTCTAATGTCCTGCACAATATTATAAAGTTCCTGAGGCCACTCCACTCATCACCATTTGGTTTTGAGTTGGATGCCCTAATTTAATACAATATAAAGATTCCAACCTTGCTTGGAAAGCACCAAGGGAATGATCAGGTGATCCATTAGCTGTTTAAATCTTTTTTCCTATCCTTTAAAAAGTTTCATCTGTTGGAGGTAACTGTATTGTTTATGATTAAAAGGCTCGGTTGTGACTTTTGGGAATTCACCTTTGCGGGAACACTTTTAAGAAAAGTGATTTTGGAAGAGTGGGGGACTTCCATACAAGCTAACACTCAGAACAAGAACATTAAAAGACTGCATGAAAGTATGACATGCTACACCTTTGCCGAGATATCACACCAAGAAGGTCCAATTAGATGCCCATTTCCAAATACTCAGTGGGTTGGCAGGATTTGCCAATGGATCCTCACTACACCATTCCGGCATTCTTACAAGATGTGCAAAATAATACGTAAACAGTGAAAACCCCAAGAGATGTTGAAACTTGAAACACATACCTAATCGAAATTTCCCAATTTGGAGAAATGGATCAAAAGTAGGAAATAAACCATTCATTTAGAAATTATTAATGAATGATGACAGTCAATAAAGTTAGGATTCATACTAGAGTTCTTAGTGAGGCAGCCAATCTACCTGATAAGCAGAGCAGAGGCAGACATTACATATGCAGTTGGTTTCATCTAGGTAATCACCAATAAAGTATATATGCATCCTTTCATTATCGTAATAGCAAACTAATTGAACTAAAAATCTTCACTTCAATTAGTACATACTAACCTAGGCTTTGCAATGACTACATCCTTCGGAGAAACTACGTAATACAAAGGTTCATCGCCAGCAGCCCACTGACCACCTGCATAGCTGCTACCTAAAAGCATACAAATAAGCATTACGAAAGTTTGAACTTGCTGATACCTGAAAACTTTATTCGTTGTGGTCAGTAACAATAGAAAAGATTGGAAAAAAACATTACCTGAAAAAGGAACATGAGCAAGGGAATAATCCTTTGCCTTGTAGTGTTCAAATCCATGTACAGGAAGAGCATCCATCGCAAGTTCATCATTTTTCCATGTTACTATACGTACTTCTGGCCTCTGTGCAGTTCCCTGCCAGAAACATTTGTATGCATTATAACGAGGTAGCACTGTGATACCTTTTACCATTTTCTGCAGAACTAGCGGCACTCTCACTGTAAGAAACTTAAATAAACTTATACAGCTAAGTGACTGGTAAAAAAAAAGATATATCAAGATAATTGTAGCATTCTTCAACAATTTTGTGGTTCGACAATCCTGTTCCTCCCGAAGAACACAAACTATCACACGAGTTCACACAGATAAAACCTTTCTCTAAACTCTGCACTTTATTAATCATCAACTCTAACTCTGGTCAAGGGCCTACAACTCTATTTATTATAAGCTAACACAACTTTGACAATAAAAACCTAGTCTAATATCAAATCAAATTAAAATAGAAACATTTAACTCCTAAAAATAGAAATAGCCTAAAACAGATATAAGTACTAATTGAACTCAACTTCAAAAAAATCCCTTAGAAACGAATAATAGTAGCAACTAATTAGGGGATAACCAACGGTTGTAAACCCTGAGATAGCCAACAAATAAAATGAAGAAACCTTTCTTATCAAGCAAATTAGAGAAATGGAGGAAAGCAAAACATCTATACTTAAGTAAATAATAATTTGGATGAAACTTTGTTCTAATTTGTAAGTGAAGGGGAATCAGTAGATCTGTTGGTTGCCTGGTTGGCTCTCATCAAGTTGGTCATGAGATCAAGTCGTGGTAGACCAACCAAAAAAAAAGTAGAAGCAGACAACAATATTTATATAGATACCAACAATTTCAGTTTGTCTAAAACTTCTAGAGCATATTAACAACAGCACAAGGATTTTAGGAAGTGAGAAATAGGGTAAGAAACTATTGAAGGAGCAAACACAAGGACTTTAAAAGAAAGTTGGTTGATATTCTTTCTACCTGAAAATAGAGTCTCCATTTTATTTCTGGCCGAAAATTGATAGACTACAGTGTGCTCTTGTCTGAGCATCTACTTTGTACAGTTGCATCGAATTTATTATTTTTTGCATGTTCTCTTTTGGCTTTTTCTTCTGACTTAGTTTTTCAACTTCTAAAAGTGACTTGGTCAACCTCCTTACCAAGTTGCTTAGTTTACCGTTTTTGACATTTGTAACTAATCAGAAAAGGATAAATAAGTAGATGACTAATCAGTAAACTTAACACAATGTATTCCTTCAATGCATTCTGTCATACTATACGTTCCATTAGGTAGAAAAGTCGACCGAAGAGATAGTTAATTGATTTTTTAGTGATATTGAAATAAAAAGTAAATATGTACCTGTCGTGATGGAACAGTACTACTAAAGTCTTTGGTTTCCTCATCTTTCTCAGAAATATATGCTAGCACAACTAAAGCATCACCATAGGGAGCAATGCCTGAAATGAAATAGCTAGTCTGGAAAGATGCCACAATATCAACTTGCTTTGTAGCCGAGATAGCTACATGTGTTTGTGTGCCATTAGCTCCTCTATAAGAATTTGCTCCAATAGCAGCAATTTTTACAGATGTTCCCCAGCCAATGACTAAATGTCTATCATCCTAGATGCAACATATGACTGTCAGAAAGTAACTTAGAAAAAAGATAAATGGTAAATCTTTGACTAACTCACTAACCTGCCAAACTAAGTGAGGGAGCAAAAGCTCAGGGCGTGGACTTCCTCGTGGTCTCTCAATGAATGTAATTCGCTGATCATTGGCTGTGTCATAAACTTTGACACCTGCATCATTCGCCCAGGCAATAAGATTTGTTCTCCAGTTTACTGCATGTATTGGACCTTCACCAGAGTGTAGAACCTATACAGATATTTCAGTCATTCAAGAAGCATTATTTATTGTATGGAATATCGCCGCAAGGAAAACCTCTGATAGAACTCAATCAAACCTGGTTGCCATAGCCCAGCCACCTCTTTGCATTCAGAAATAAATTACCGGCTAAGCCACCAGCAACAAATCTCCGTGATGACTTCCTTGAATAATCTGGGTCTAGAGCAATAGCCTTCATTGGACGATGGTACTCAAACTTCATTTTCTCATCGGTAAAAAGGCTGTTTACCACTACATATCCATCATCTGAGCAGCTCCCCACATATTCACCTTCACTGTCAAAGCTAAGGTCATTTACAGTAGCAGTGTGAGGTGCAAATTCTTTAACCTGTAAGTAAAACATCGCGAATAAATGTAAACACTCAACAAGAAACTCAGTTGTTTGAGGCCAGATTATGAGCTTCACCTAAAATCCTGACAAATATGTCATGCCCACTTCCTACAGACTCTAACATTGTAAAAGGATGCAATTTAAGGATAAAATTCTAAGACTGATCATAATATATATTATTTTTTTTTTTATCGGTAAAGTATAATTTTATTAATATAACTAATATATATATAATTTTAGGAATTATATTGCTTATGTTTAGCTTCTATTTTGGATAATTTGGTCTAGAACTCTAGGCCTCTAAGCAACGTATTTTTATTTTTATTTTTTGATAGGTAAATAGACATTCTATTGATTCAATAATATAAAAACGTAGAGAAGGTAGGACGAAGAGTCCTTACAATAGAAACAGCGGAAAAAAAGCAACAACAGATGTAGAAAAGCTTCGAAACATAAAAGCCTCGAGTCAAAATGTCTTCCCATCTACACACACAAAGTGCTCAAAATGTATGTTACTAGTTTCGTCGTGTATGTATTTTTTGTTGTACCCCAAGACAAGTGAGGCGTACTAATTCAATGCAACAAAAGCGATAAAACTACAACAAGTATAGTGGAAGTGTATAACCAACAATAGCAGCGTATTAAATTGGAAAACAACCAAACTCCTAACCAAAATTAGTAAATAAAAGTACACTACGTACGAACGCAATCAACCACAAGAAGAAGAAAACGAGACCAAGATTTCAACATGGTTCGGCAATGCCTACATCAACAATACCCAAGAGTCCCACTGGAACTCACAAATTCTTTCTCACCAATTTTATACCATTTTGGCTCTCCGCTCTTGCTTACAGATTTCCAAGTCTAATGGAATTTCCAAATGGTGTTTAGGTCGGCACACAAGTAGTAGTTTCCTACAACAAACTAGAAACAAGTAGAAACCCAACTCTATTCATAAAACAACATTTGTAGAACTCTATCTCCACTAATTGTATTATACATGCCAGAATCAGGTAAAAAAACAAACCTGATTGCCAAGAAAATCAAGGATGTGAACTTTTCCATCATGAGTACCAAGAGCAATCATACGTTCAGCAACAGCAATACAAGAAGCAGCATCACTAGACAATAATGATGGTATACTCCCACCCATTCTCTGATACTTTAGTCTCGGCTCATCCTCTTCTTCTTCTTCCTCTTCTTCTTCTTCCTCCTCTTCTTCTCTTTCATCGTCTCCATCCACACCGTTCTCAGAAGCAGCTGCAGTTCGTGGCATCGAGAGAGATCTGGTGTTGTCCCAATTAATCTAGGAGGAGAGACCTGTTTTTAACTGTTTAATCTTAAACTTTCCTTATTCTAACAGAAGCATCATTACAGCATACACCAAGTGTCCCCACCTGTACTTTTTTTTTTTTTTTTTTTTTTTTTTCCTGTTTATCTTAATTGGGCTCGGGTTCAATCGGACTTGAACTTACCATGGGCTGAAAAATTTCAAAGCCCATTTTTCAGGGCGATCGAACCATCTGACTAGCTGAGAAATAGTGAGTAACAGAGCACTCCTAAGCAATTAAAGAATTCATGCTGAGTCTAGAAATACAGTCACCACTAAATGCAATGCAAGTGGATCGGGGCAGAAAGAGAGACTTTCAACTTCTTTATTGTTGGATTCTATGTTAGTGGTGATACTAGGAGAGTTGTAACATTGATATATTAGAGAAACCAATAAGAAGAATAGAGAATACTAGAGATTGATTAGGGTTAGAGAGTTCTTGTATTTGAGATTATGTTCTCTATCCAAAGTTACATACTTATACTAAAACTAAAATATGATAATAGAAACTACTAAATATGGATATCCACACTTATAGAAACATGAGACTTTTTATATTAGACATATTCTACTACTGACATATTCTAATACTCCCTCTCAAGCTGTAATTACGCAAACTATGCAAATTACAGTTTGGATTACAAAAAACAAAAGATAAGAATACTGCTCCCCCTTTCGCATAGAACTGTCTTTAGTTGAAGAACTCGAACAACTGTTGAGACGTTATGGAGGTGAAACTGTCAGTGTAGGCAATTACCTAACACGAATCTTGAAGGTGTATCAATACCACAACCGAATCGGTGAGTAGTGGTACCGCTTGGCTACTACTCACTTCATTTGATGTTATGGTGTCATAATATAAATTGAAAACAATAACAACGACTTGATGCGCGCTTCTTGCTACTATCTATCAATATCATTGTTAATGTTAACAAAATACTATTATGGGTACTCGAATCTGAATATTGGTGCGAGTTATAACTTGACTGCTACCTGAATCCTGATGAGTGCAGTTTAGGCTTGACTGCTACCTGAAACATACTTGCAGTTTAGGCTTGACTGCTACCTGAATACTGAAGATTGAATAGTGGATATGCCTTGTCATGAAGAGTTTGTCAAGGCATGCTGGAATATGGAGACACGAGTACTCTTTCTCATACGTCTCCATATTCTCATTCCCTCATATACTACTGAATGTCTTCATATCTATCTCCCTATTCCCCCTCTCAAGTTGGAATATACAAGGCTGAGTAGGAACATACAAAGACTTGTCTATTCCAACTTGAACTTGAAACAGAGAAAACCAAATACTAACTTATACAACCAACCAATGCCCACTTCAAAAAACAATACTTCATACTCCAGTACACACAAAAAATTCTAACAGAACATGCATCAAACAATACTCACTATAGAGGGTAGAGGGTGGGGTCACGCCTTTTTATGACTGCGAACTTCTAGAATAGTGGAAGATGGAAAGAATAATTCATCGTGAGATAGAAGTCATGTGCCCCTATAATACTTCAAACAAACAACTTGATCATGTTCTAGAAACTAAGACAGAATACGACATCAATACCAACTGCGCGGAAGCTAGAAACCCAAACATCCATAACGGCATACAAACAATACTACCCCTCCAATCCTAGATGAGAGTGCAAACTACCTTTCAAAGGCTTGATACTCAAAAAAATCTCGGCGGTGTGTGTGGGCTAGAAGCGTCTTGGCGCGCCGTCAAGGCATATTGGGCTGCGTGCCCGTACTCTTCCAACTTCGAAGACTTTCGATGCGGCTGCGGCTATATACTTGAGCTATCTTGTAGCCAAGCATCCTCTTCTTTGAATAAAAAGCGGCGAAAAGTAATCTGAAACCAACCTTTGGCGTAAGCCTAGCGAATGCTTAGACTAAAAAGCATCGTGCCTCATCCAATACTAACCCGAGAGACTCGGGATCTGAGAGAGGTTGTGCCCCTCTTACAAATACTAAGACAGAGATTCGGAAAGAAGGAGATGAGCGAAACAATCTTGAGAAACTCAGGATCTCTCCTAGCTTTATTCAAACAAACTTTAAACACCGTACCAGCGGAATCTTGAAAACTTACTTCGAACCATAGAGAATAATGAGATGAGAGATTTCGAAACTTAGAATACTTAAACACATAGTACAAAATATCGCGATATATATCAAGAAATTAGAGGTGGGCATCGAAATATTGTGATATGTAATTGGATAAATACAAATGTAAATATCGACGATATTTGTGGATATATCGCGATATTTCAACGATACAGTGGGTATATCATGGGTATATCGTGATTTGAAAGAAAGGGTTGAGTTGATTGCAAACCGACGCGAGAACAGGAGAGGATCACATACCGAGTGTTGCAGAAGGATGTGCACAAATCTAGAAACAAAGAAGTTGTTGAGTTATTTGAATCCAGGTTTGGTATTCACCACGCTGGGATGTTACATTTTGATAAAGGTTTTACGGAGCGCCTTTTCTCTGATGGCTTGTTGAAGGTACCTTCTTGCATGATTGTTCACAATCGTTTCAAATTTGGATTTTACTAATTTTTTTGTTAATGTCAGAAACAATGTCAATGTTGATGAAGGATTTGGGTTGGCGAGTTGCTCTTCATAGTTGTGTACTTGCATATTTTGAATTCTAAATTAGATACTGGTGTAACGTTGGCCTTGTTTTTGTTTTCTGAACTCATTATCAAAATGTTCTCTCATGATCGGTGAGTAGAACTTTCCTTATTATGATAGGCAGCAAGCAGAAGCCAAATAGGAAATACAAGTTAAGTAATTCGTTGAAGGCAAGTGAAGTAGTGGATGCTAAATGAAGCCACCTATTAATGGTACGAGAATGATTAGTTTTCTTTTTTCCCCGTATGGGTGATATACTAGTCCTTGGTTGATATTTGGTTTAGATAGGCTATTAAAGTGCGTGTTGCATCCACCTTCTTTGGTATATATTTTTCCTTTTTTAAGTTTCTACATTCCAATTTTCTTGTAGTTTTTGTTTCTTACTTATATAGTTATATCTTCATTGAAATCCCATTAAGTGATTATATTTGTTCTTTACAAACGGTTGAGGCTGATTTGGGCATGTATCATGGGATCCCAAACAATTCTTTAGTGGAAAGGTTAATATGTAGGTGAGCAACACATTTCATTACTAAATGGGGTTTTCTTTACTGTTGTATAAAGATGAAGTATGTTTGAATAGGACAAAGTAGGGGATGATCTTGGTACAGGTAATGGACTGCATTCTCATTCATCTTTGCGGCTGGAATACGGTCCTTTGGTAGACTTAGATTTACTCATCTTTTTTACTGAAATTAAGCTATCCAGTGGATTGCTTTCTCTGTAGTTTTCGTGCTGCATTTCAGCCACAAAGTGTAATGTTTTTTAGGCGCACCATGTAGTTGTGGCAAGGTTATCCATTGGACTGATTTTCAGGATATCCGTTGGGTGCATCGACACCATCTATTTGATTGAATTGTAGTGGTTTTTTGGACCGGGAATTTGGTCGTATGGAGTGCTGAAATTTCTGGTTGAAAGGATATAAGAATGGCATTTTTCTTTGATATTCTTATCTTTTATTCTTGTTATTAGAACTTTCTGTTCCAGAATGGCATTTCAGATTAGTGAAACGTGTCTTGATGAAGAGTCGACCGCATGTAAAATCCTTGAGGAAACGTTGGAGGTTTATGTGCATATTTAGAGTTTGGAAGTACTTCTCAAGTACTTAAAGTTGAATGATGAACAATTTTTTTATTTATAGTTAGGAACCTGTTTTTAACATTACATTTCTTATTAAAGGCATGGTTGCTAAATTTGGTCAAATTATTGTGCTAAAAGCCTGAAGCTTATATCTCATATATGTAACTATTTACCAAATAAACGGCTTATTCATGGGAAAACATAATTTGAATAACATAATCACTTTAATATATGTAGTTTAATTTTTGCAAAAAAGAAATCTACTTCTTTTGTATATGTTTTCTAAATGTATATATAAGTTTTTAAATTTTTGTAAGGCATGCTTTTAGGGTGCTTTGGATAAAGGGAATTTTTAAGTTTAAACGTTTCACCGAACTCGCTCTTGCCTCACTCGCGCTTTGGTTGCTAAGGTGTTGACTATTGAGCACTAAGTTTTTATCATTTATAGATTATTCACTATTGTCCTAACCTGTCCATAAACATATTTCAGAGATCCACCAGCAGGGCTTGGTCGTATCCAGATGCTAACATGGAGTTTCTTAAGTATAATGGAATGAATTTAGCTTTTTCATTTTAGGATTGAAGGACATAAGGTGTGTTCATTTTTCATTTTATTATTCTTTTGTTAATCCGATTGTGAACTAGTCTGTTGCAACATTAAGTTAAAATTGAGAATCAATTGAATTCATTTTGTTTCATCAGTTTACCTTCACATTTTTATTGGAATGAATTGTAACTTGTGAATGACTTTGGCATTGTTCAAAATGTAGAAAGCTAGGGAGCTTTTTCTTGACAAGCACCAAGTCTTTATGCATGTATCTTCCAATCTCCTTAAAATGAGAGATCCTTAAGGGTCTCCTTTTATGTAAAAGATTGTTCTTTGTTTCGCATATCTTTGATTGAGTCTCCAAATTCAATTTGAGTTAACTAACTCTTGAGAAGTGTTTAATCTAGATAAAGTAATGGTATGTTAATAATTAGTATACTTTTGTATGGGTGATATACTAGTCTTGTACTCGGTAACATGAAAATATATTTCTTTATTCATATTTGCAGATATTTTGAATTTTTGATGGAGCGTGTTGAGAAAGCTGAACCGATCCTTGAAGCATTGGCTCTTTCTTACTTAATTCTTGGGTCACATATGATGTATTTTGGGTGGAAAATTTCTAGTTTACAGTATATGTATACCTAAAAGGAACTTTGTACTTTGTATTTTTCTATCATTATAAGATTAATATATATATATTGGCAATCATCCATTTCTAACAGATACACATCCGTTATTAACAATTTGTTATAATAAAAATAATAATTGGATTTTGTGGGATCACGTATAGTACTGATTGTGGATTGTGTTATGTTGAAGTGGTGTGGTGGTAGATATTGTTAGAATGGATGAGTAGAAGAATTTGGTTGATATGTAATGGAGTGAACATGTACAGTTGCATTGTGGGTGGCCCGACCAAAACAAAAGCCCACAAAATCCAATTATTATTTTTATTATAACAAATTGTTAATAACGGATGTGTATCTGTTAGAAATGGATGATTGCCAATAATTAATTAGTTGCAAACAAATTAGTAAGCGTTACTAATACATTGTAACGTTTAATATCCGTTACTAAAATTAATTTCAGTAACACTTACTAACCATCAGTAAATTTTATAACGGATATAACCATTACTGATAAGCACCCAAAAGTGTATTATAAAACCCCATTGAGACATATAAATTTGGTTAATTATGTGTTTAATAATCATGAAATAAATATGTTTTCATACTTTTTTGCGGTATTCTTTAAAACATGAGAATATTGATTAAACTGCGATAAAGCACGGAGAATCCGGCGATATATGAATTCTTCCAAATCCGCACAAAAGCATCAAACTTCCGAAGCTCCTACCTCTTGAACCAGGACTCCGAATGCGACAAGTGAGCTGCTCAGACAATCAGGGCAATGAACTCTACGCATAGGCGGGAAGTTGTAAAATTGCCCAAAGATCGGACCGCCACTGGACTGCACATGGACCCACTATGCGGGCCCACAAAATTAGATGAGTCATCAATCATGGAGCATGGCAAGATAAAAATGACAAATTATTGGTGCAAAGTTGACACCTTGTATGTAATTAATTAGATTAGGTGTTAATAGTGAAAAAAAAGGCAAGGTGTCACTTTGTTTTAATGTGGTGAATAAAAATGAAGTAAATGTGGCTTGATGTTTCACGTGGGAGGAAATGAGATTTCTCTCAAATGGAGAAGAAAACAAAACAAGGGGGGGAACACTCCATTTACTCCCTTTGGCTTCTTTTTCTTACCTTGTATTATTTTAGTTTCTTAGTCTTAGATTTTTTATTTAGTTTTTATTTTGGTAAGAAAAAGCTTGTAATAGTTTTAATGGAGGAAACTTTGGTTTTCTTCTAGTGGAAAATAAATCAAAAGCAAGTGAGTTTAGATAGTTAGTTTTCTTCTTCTTTCTCTCTCTCTCTCTCTCTTTTTGTTACATTCTACACTTGTAATCCTTTATCCGAAGGATCATGAGCTAACTTCCCTTTTGGGGAGTTAATAAAACTCATTTGAGGGAAAATATAATCTTTGTTGTTTGATTTGGTAAGTTGTCTAGGAAGAACAACTAGACCTACATCCTATCCCAAAATGATAGTTGGTGTAGTGTCTAGTTAGGGATCAAAGTGATGAGCTTAGAGATAAGTCATTGCCTTGGTTCCACATGCTAGCATGTATGAGCTTAGAGATGAGCCATACATGTTAGAGATCAAGTTTTCTTTTATTAGGATTTGTCTATAAGTTCTAGGAAGAATAAAATGAACTTATTAAAATCAAACAACAAAAGTTATCTTCACATGAGGATGATTAACTCTCCACCTTTGCTTTTAGTAAAATTGTATTGTGTATTAGTTGCATGATTTTTGTAACTTAATGTTTTTAATTTTTGTGTAGTAAAGGAACCAAGTATTTAGCATTAATATAATCATATATAAACTTACTTACTAGTTCCCTAAAGAGTAAAACAACCAAGTTGTAGTTTGTCCTAAGATTTAGGTTGGTTCGAATCCTTACTCCAAACTATATGAACACAAAGATCGTGAGTAAGAAAAATCTTTGAATTTGCACTTTCGCATAAGAAGAGATTCAATTCTCTAACGTAAAAAAGGTGAATATCAATTTTGATAGAATTGAAGTTCAAAGGATCAACTGCACACTAGAGTTAACAAAACCTGAGTGGTAAAATTTTGAGTGGAATTGTGTTTCGACACATACCTGTGAGAACCCATTTAGGTACGCTCTCTAAAGGATCCAGAAACGGCCCTGCTAGTACATTTCAATGCAAAGTTCATTGTATGTATTATCATATGTAGATGTTTTAATTATTGGATGCATATTAACTTGAGTTTCAAAGAAATCAATCCTCGTTCCCTGCTAAGGAGATGTATGGATATCTGAGATTAATTTAGGAAACGAGTTTTTATCACTGAGTCGTTGTAGTATAAATGAAGTTTGTGAGTATCTTCTCTAGAAAACTCTCACGAGGCTATAACTCGTCCACTAGGGAATTCCTTTGATATTCACCTTTTTGATATTCTCCGGCAGCGGCGCCATTTTGATATTCACCTTTTTTATGTTAGAGAATTGAATCTCTTCTTATGCGAAAGTGCGAATTCAAAGATTTTCCTTACTCACGATCTTCGTATTTATATAGTTTGGAGTAAGGATTCGAACCAACCTAAATCTTAGGACAAACTACAACTTGGTTGTTTTACTCTTTAGGGAACTAGTGAGTAAGTTTAAATATGATTATATTAATGCTAAATACTTGGTTCCTTTACTACACAAAAATTAAAAACATTAAGTTACAAAAAAATCATGCAACTAATACACAATACAATTTTACTAAAAGCAAAGGTGGAGAGTTAATCCTCCTCATGTGAAGATAACTTTTGTTGTTTGATTTTAATAAGTTCATTTTATTCTTCCTAGAACTCATAGACAAGTCCTAATAAAAGAAAACTTGATCCCTAACATGTATGACTCATCTCTAAGCTCATACATGCTAGCATGTGGAACCAAGGCAATGACTTATCTCTAAGCTCATCACTTTGATCCCTAACTAGACACTACACAACCTATCATTTTGGGATAGGATGTAGGTCTAGTTGTTCTTCCTAGACAACTTACCAAATAAAACAACAAAGATTATATTTTCCCTCACATGAGTTTTATTAACTCCCCAAAAGGTAAGTTAGCTCATGATCCTTGGGATAAAGGATTACAAGTGTAGAATGTAACAAAAAGAGAGAGAGAGAAAGAAGAAGAAAACTAACTATCTAAACTCACTTGCTTTTTATTTATTTTCCACTAGAAGAAAACCAAAGTTTCCTCCATTAAAACTATTACAAGCTTTTTCTTACCAAAATAAAACCTAAATAAAAAATCTAAGACTAAGGAACTAAAATAATACAAGGTAAGGAAAAGAAGTCAAAGGAGTGTCCCCCCTTGTTTTGTTTTCTTCTCCATTTGAGAGAAATCTCATTTCCTCCCACGTGAAACATCAAACCACATTTACTTCATTTTTATCCACCACATTAAAACAAAGTGACACCTTGCCTTTTTTTTTTCACTATTAACACCTAATCTAATTAATTACATGCAAGGTGTCAATTTTGCACCAATAATTTGTCATTTTTGACTTGACATGCTCCATGATTGATGACTCATCCAATCTTGCAGGCCTGCATAGTGGGTCCATGTGTAGTCCAGTGGCTGTCCGGTCTTTAGGTAATTTTACAACTTCCGCTTATCGTAGAGTTCATCATACGATTGTCCGGAAAGCTCACTTGTCGATTCGAGTCTTGGTTCAAGAGGTAGGAGCCGGAAGTTTGATGCTTCGTATGGATTTGGAAGAATTCATATATACGCCGTCCCTCGTGGCTTTATCGCAGGTTTAATCAATATTCCCATGTTTATGCGAATACATAAAAAAGTATGAAAACATATTTATTTCATGATTATTAAACACATAATTAACCAAATTTATATGTCTCAATGGGGTTTCATAATATACTTTTGGGTGCTTATCACACTACCCCAAATAGCACTTTGCTTGTCCTCAAGCAAAGAAGAGACATTAAAACAGATAAGTGGCCAAAAATGTGTAGTCCTAACTAATTCTCGTTTCGCAGAGTGCAGTTGCATTGACCATATGCAACAAGGCCTTAAACCACTAGGAATTCCCTAGTGGACGAGTTATAGCCTCGTTAGAGTTTTCTAGAGAAGATACTCACAAACTTCTTTTATACTACAACGACTCAGTGATAAAAACTCGTTTCCTAAAATAATCTCAGATATCAATACATCTCCTTAGCAGGGAACGAGGATTGATTTCTTTGAAACTCAAGTTTATATTCATCCAATAATTAAAACATCTACATATGATAATGCATACAGTGAACTTTGCATTGAAATGTACTAGCAGGGCCGTTTTGGATCCTTTGGAGAGAATAACCTAAATGGGTTCTCATAGGTATGTGTCGAAACACAATTCCACTCAAAATTTTACCACTCAGGTTTTGTTAACTGCAGTGTGCAGTGGGCACACATTTCCTCACATCTCAATGACAGTTAGAGGAGCCGATGCTGCTCATGTTCTAGCTCTAGCATCCACTGATTTATCTTGATCCATATCCAGGCCTAATTCTCTGGAACGGTAACAGAAAATTCAAATATCTTCTGGGATTAATTACGTCGACGGATTGAAACGTGTGTTTCATTTTTCTTTGGCGACTAAGCGTGGACGCTGATTCTGAGGTTCCAAATTTTTACTGTTTTTGTATGACTGCCATGTACGTAGTTATTATGTGCTAATTTATGAATTATTATTTACGTGTTAGCCTAGAAATATGCATAAATCATGTTCATATACCTGTAAATATTTATATACGATTAACTGGGCATGAATTGCATCTTAATGTATATATACATATAAATGGTACTGTTTTGCATGGTTATCTGTCTTTCTACGTATAAGTGTCTATTGTGCATGTTTAGTATTTCTCTACGTATAAGTACACGTCTTCTATAATACTTCGATTTTGTCAAGAAAGAGGAGAACATTCCAATGAGGGTTAAAATCTGAGCTGGGTAAGTTGTTTCTAAACCCTACGGGGTGAAGCTGCTCTCTATATGACACTCGTAATCTCAATGAGTATTGCCGAAATCGTTTTATTATACAAGAGTCGTATTTTAGTCTATGTATAATACGTTGCATGTTTAGTTTTAGCATTGTCTTATTTATATGCGTACGTATACTATATTCGCATGATACTGTATTTAGATACGTATGAGTGATTCAAATTTGCCATTATTGTTGATATCGTCACGTAATATCGATCTACAAATTAGCGCATACATATCATTATTCGATGTATATTTGCCTGTACGTATGGAAGTATTTATCGATGATATAATCTTGCCTATTCGTATAGCTATACGTATGAGTAGAGTATCTTCACATGCTACTACATCTAGTATTATATGAGTAGATCGTATTTGCATGCTTGTACTTTCATCCTTGCATAAATCTTTTTTAAAAAAATAAATAAATAAAATAAAATAAAATAAAATAAAAATTAATTAAGAACGACCTTGCATAAATTTTAATTTCATAAATATTAATCATATTCCAACGGTGTTTAGGAAACTTGAAAGATTGAGGTTACTTAATTAGAACCGTGCTTGCACAGAAAGCCTCCCTCATATCTCTCTTGTAACCTGGCCATTGGTTTATACACACGTATTCCTCGCTTCACTGCTACATTAGCACCAGCTTAGGCCTACGTTGTTCAACTCCAAAATCTTTAAGAGAATCATAAAATTCAAGTAATAATAAGTTCCTTCTGTCAATTAGTTCTAATTTTATGCTTGCATGAGATTAATGTCTGGTTCCACTAAAGAATTTGAACATACCTATCGTCGAAAAAAATACGATAAGCAACTGCGTAAGTTCTCACCTAAAAATTGTTCTCCTTCTGTTAATTACCTTCATCAAGTTCCTTTGTCACCATTAACTTCTGCAGTTATGGCCGACGATCCTCCATCAGCTGAGAAGCCCCTGTCGGACTTCTATCTTGCATTCTGAGGAAGGACCTTCTTCTGCGATCGAACTTGAGGACATTGTCGGTGATTTTCATTATCCCGCCAAACGTTTTTAGTTTGTTACCTATATATCATGGTTTGGATCACGAAAAACCGTACAATCATCTTCGTAGGCTTCAACAAGTGGCTACAACATTTCACCATCCAGCTGTCTCTAAGGAACAACTCTTTCTTCGGCTATTTCCATTCACCAAAACGTCAATTTGGCTTGCAGGACAACAGCCACAATCCATAGACACATGGAATAAACTTGTTCAAGCTTTCATGCTTCAATTTTACACTCAAAAGAAAACTACTGAAATGCTTCAGAAAATTCAATTCTTTCGTCAAAATCCTCATGAATCGTTTACAGAAGCATGGAGTCGCTTTACGGATATTCTTTTAGAATGTCCTCATCACCAACTAGACAAAGTCGTCCTTGTCCGTTCCTTCTTTAATGGACTTTTTGATCATCAAAAAGAAACTTTTGATATAATGAACGGCGGTTGCTTCATGGACAAAGGAGCTACTGAAGCATATACTTTTCTTGAAAAACAAAGCGAAAAAAAGGTACAATTTGGGGTAACACCGAGCTGTCTAGATCATCAAAAGATACTGTAACAAAGGCTACATCTATTTTTGAGGTAAAACCCGATCCCGAATTAAAAAATTTGATAGAATCCCTAACTAAAAAAGTAGATGCCCTTGCAGTTCAAGTAAACGATCAACGGTCATGAACGTTGACACATCCCCATGTGTTCTTTGTCTCAGTCCTGACCATCCTGATGCTTATTGTCCCTTGTTATATGCCTCCCCTTCTCAACCATCAGAAGAGGCATGTGCATTCAACATTCCTAATGCACCTTGACGACAGCATCCGAATTCGGCTTGGCAAGAATAATAACAATTTGGTAGGGGCACCTCCGGTTTCGCTAATCCACTGTTCGACCAACCAACAACTTTATTCCATACCGCCAAGGAAATAATCAACAATACCAACAAAGTCGAATCAATTTCAAAATACGGATGCTAACTATCAAACCAACCGTGGCCTTGTTCCAAAACCCAATCCAAGTCCCAACTATAATCAACAATTTTCAAAGAATAATCGTGATCTAGTAATTGTTGCGACAACTTAGCCACTCGTTACGGATAGGACAAGTGAGACTTTCTTAGCTTACATGAACCAACAATCTCAAATTTTAACGCCTATCCAACAATCACTTCAACAATTGGCAAAGAAAGAGTCGAAAAAAGGCGTGTTTCCTAGACAAGCAGGTTCCAAACCCTAAGCCCGACAAACACGCCTTTGAACTTACCAACGCATCTGGTATAAGTACTCCCAACCAAGGTGAGGTGCATGCAATCACTACTCTTTGATCTGGAAAAACTGTAGACAATCAAATACTTATGCCAGATGATCAACCAAAGGAATGACGGTTCAAATGAATCTATTTCCAATAATGAACCTCTGAAGGATTCACCAAATACAACAAAGTCAACATCTCGAATTTAAGAAACAAGCAAAGCGGATCCCTTTGTCAACCCGCCCTAAGGCACCGTTTCTGCGACGCTTGACAAAGAATAAACCTGATGAGAATTTTGCTGAAATTCGAGAGACTTTTTAGAATTTGACAATCAATTTACCTTTTCGGCCTTTAAAGCTATTGCCAAAACATGCAAAATTTCTTAAAGATATGTGCACCACAAAAGGAGAACTAATGTTCCTCAACAAGCGTTCCTCACCGAACAATTTCCATCCATCACCGAACACAATGGTATAGTCAAATACAAGGACCCTGGTAGACCAACAGTTCCATGCACCTTAGGTGACAAATATACAGCTACTGCACTACTAGACCTAGGAGCTAGTGTGAACTTACTTCCATATTACTTATTTAAGCAACTAGGTCTTCATGAGCTGAAACCCACCACCATGACTCTACAGTTAGCCGATCGTTCCATAAAGTATTCAAAAGGAATTGTGGAAAACGTCCTTGTGAAAGTCCAAGACTTTTTCTATCCTGTCGACTTTGTTATTTTGGATACTAAAGTTGCATGTGATTCCATTCCTATCATCTTAGGACGTCCGTTCCTAGCAACTGCTAATGCTCTTATTAACTGTAGGGATGGTTCTATGACCATGTCTTTCGGAAATCTTTCGGTCGAGGTAAATGGGTTCAAGATGATGAAACAAATTCCAGAGCCTGACATTGATGGTGAGGTGAACAGGGTTGATAGCATTGTGCAAGAGAATTTAACAAACACTTTTCCTGAAGATGAAGTATACCAATTTCTTTCCTTTAGCGATTCTGAATTTGAGGACGATGATTATACACAAGAAGTAAACGAATTATTAGAGTTAATACCATTATTTGACCCTACTCTGACCGTGATGTCCAGCGAATTGGATGAACATCAATCTGTTTACTCTATGGCCGATGACTTTCCTCAAGAATCTTTAATACCCACTCCACCCGCCCCTGACTTAAAACCTCTTCTTTCGGACTAAAAATATGTACATCTTGATCCAGATGGTAGTCATCCAATTATTATATCATCTCAATTGACTGATGATCAAGAGTCCCGTTTAATAGATGTCATTCAACAACACCGTTCTGCTATTGGATGGTCCCTCGATGACATTAAGGGCATTGAGCCTAATGTATGCACCCATCGCATACATCTTGAAGAAAATGCTAAGACGTCACGTGAACCGCAGCGTCGTCTAAACCCAACCATGAAAGATGTGGTACGGGAGGAAGTTTTAAGATTACTCGATGCAGGTATTATTTACCCTATATCCGATAGTATTTGGGTGAGTCCAGTACACGTTGTTCCAAAGAAATCTGGCATTACAGTTGTGCTCAATGATAAAGATGAATGCATCTCCGCTCGTATTCCAATGAAATGACGAATATGCATTGACTATCGCAAACTTAATGCAGTAACTCGTTAGGATCACTTTCCCCTGCCCTTCATCGATCAGATGCTTGAACGGTTAGTCGGTCATGCGTATTACTGTTTTCTTGATGGTTATTCAGGATATTTTCAGATAGTCATAGATCCTGCTAATCAAGAAAAGACTACGTTCACCTGTCCTTTTGGTACATTTGCATATAAACGAATGCCTTTCGGCTTTTGCAATGGACCTGGTACTTTCCAACGATGCATGCTTCACATTTTCAGTGATATGGTTGAACGTTTTATGGAAGTATTCATGGACGACTTCTCAATATATGGAGATTCTTTCGATAGCTGTCTATCAAATCTTGAAAAGGTCTTTACACATTGTGAAGAGAAAAACCTTGTTCTTAATTGGGAAAAATGCCATTTCTTGGTTAAAAAAGGAATAGTTTTAGGACATATCCTTTCAAAAGACGGAATCGAAGTCGACAAAGCTAAGATAGAAAAAATTGCTTCACTTCCTATACCAAAAACAATTTGCGACATTCGCGTATTTTTCGGACACGCAGGTTTCTATAGGAGATTTATTCAAGATTTCTCAAAGGTTGCTCGACCTTTAACCAATCTCTTGCTTAAAGATGCCGTTTTTGACTTCAGTTTCAATTGCAAACAAGCTTTTGAGACTTTAAAATCCGCCTTAACTACCGCTCCCATAATTCAACCACCTGATTGGTCTAAACCTTTTGAATTAATGTGTGATGCGAGTGACTATGCTATTAGAGCTGTACTAGGGCAACGCCGAGAAGATAAGCCAATTGTTATTTACTACGCGAGTAAAACCCTTAATGAAGCTCAATGTAACTATACCACCACTGAGAAAGAGTTTCTCGCCGTTGTATATGCCTTGGATAAGTTTCGTTCTTACCTAGTGGGTTCTTCCATAATTGTCTACACTGACCATGCGGCGCTTCGTTACCTATTAGCGAAAAAAGATGCAAAACAGAGGTTGATCCGCTAGATTCTCCTCTTGTAAGAATTTACTCTAGAAATTAGAGATAAAAAAGGTTAGGAAAATGTGGTTGCCGACTATTTATCAAGACTTGTCAGTGATATTGATACTGATACCAAACCTATCTGTGATTCTTTTTCGGATGAACACTTATATTCCATTTTTTCGTCCCCTTGGTACGCTGACATAGTAAATTACTTAGTTACCGAGGAAGTCCCCCCTTCATCTTGGTCTTGTAATGACCAAAAAAAGTTCTTATCCACTGTGAAATTTTATTTCTGGAAATCCCTACCTCTTCAAGTATTGTTCCGACCAACTAATCCGTCGTTGCATTCCCGATTGGGAACACAATGACGTGTTATCCTTTTGCCATGAACAATCTTGTGGTGGTCATTTTAGTGGTAAGAAAACAGCGGACAAGGTTCTACAATGTGGATTTTATTGGCCAACACTGTTTAGAGATGCACATGAGCATTGCAAAGCATGCAACCGCTGCCAGCAGCTAGGACGAATTACTCAACGTAATATGATGCCCTTAAATCCCATTTTAATTGTGAAAATCTTTGATGTATGGGGCATCGACTTCATGGGTCCCTTTCCAAATTCTCATGGTTTCCTTTACATACTAGTAGCAGTCGACTACGTGTCAAAATGGATTGAGGCATTGGCATGTCGTGCTAATGATCATAAGACTGTCGTTTTTTTCGTAAAAGAAAATATTCTCTCTCGATTTGGCGTTCCAAAAGCTATTATTAGTGATGGGGGAAAACATTTCTATAATAAATTTTTTGAATCACTAGTAAAGAAATATGGAGTCACGCACAAAGTGGCAACGGATCCATATCATCCTCAAACCAGTGGCCAAGTATAAGTCTCTAATAGAGAGATCAAATCCATTTTGGAAAAAACTGTTAATCCATCTAGAAAAGACTGGTCTCTACGATTATCTGATGCCTTGTGGGCATACAGAACAGCTTTTAAGACACCTATAGGGATGTCTCCTTATCGCCTCGTTTTTGGAAAACCTTGTCACTTGCCAGTTGAACTTGAACATCGTGCTCTATGGGCCATCAAAAGCCTCAATTATAATACTAATGCGGCAGGCGCAAAGAGAAAATTGCAGTTAAATGAGCTCAAGGAAATTCGGAGTGATGCCTATGATCTCTCAAAATCTTATAAAGCCAATATGAAAAGAGTGCATGACAAGCACATATTGAGAAAAGATTTCAAAGTTGGTCAAAAGGTTTTGTTGTACAACTCAAGATTACACATTTTTCCAGAAAAATTAAAAACTCGATGGTCTGGTCCTTTCATTGTCTCTGCTGTCACCCCTTATGGGGCTATATCTTTGAAAAATGAAAATGATGAAAGTGAATTTCAAGTAAATGGCCAACGCGTAAAACATTATCATGAGTTGCACTCTCCAGATGTCGAAGAAACTCTTCTCAAAGATCCAGTCTACACACACTAATAGATTCACTGGTGTACTTCTTTCCATGTGATATAAACAGGGAAAGTATGCCATTAGGGTAGTCGGGCCCTCTTCTATTTTCTTTTCTAAAAATCCCTAGAGTGTGTGGTTGCAAGTGCCGGAACCTTAGTCTACAAAAACTCTATTCAGAACTGAGTATAAATGTCTTCTGTTAATCGAGCAAACGTGCCTTATGGTAAACAATGGGTACCAAAAATTTCAACTCCTTCCTTCTCTTCCCTTTTCTATTCTCTTCCTCGCGAGCTTCAGCTCATCATTTGGTGTAAATCTCACCCATCTCGAATAGGTAATGGTCGTAGTACTTTTGCTCGAAAGCGACGGGCGAAAAGGATGGGGTGGTGTATGAATTGTCAAACACCTTTTTGTCCAGGTCTTGATCTACTATCCGATATGAGCCGGTATAAGGTATATTATTGTCTGACACCAGCTCAGCAGGATAAACTTCGTCGTCGTCCCGTTGCTCCCACAGGTTGGGATTCGTCTTGAGGATATGACGTTAAAAGACTCAAATACTCGTGTCTTTTATTTTCACCTTTGCACTAAGTGTTGTGCACAAAGAGAGTTGTGATATGCAACATCGGATGGTCCCTCGTTCGCACGGGCAATGGATTTCACCAGGCCAACCCCGAATAGTTTTCTATTTGATGACAGTTCGGGGCGGTTTGAGGCTATACCATATGTACTAAGGGTAATATTATTATTAGACCATTGCACATTGGTCAGGGATGGTACCATCCTGAACCCTAGGCCCCCAAAACATAAAGGTTAAGCCACAGTCTGGCTGGATTGGGTTTGCCCCAGAGCCGACATGACAGTTGCCTCATATTACAGTAATGATTTTCTTCTTGAAATCCGGTGTTGTTAACACGTTCATCTCCCATTGTACATTTGTATATAAAATTTGTAAAAAAAAAAAAAAAAAAAAAAAAGTGGATGTTTGCGTTCTGTTTTTACAAGATTCAAACCCCCCAAATAAAAATAAAAAGGTTTGAATGTGATTTTGTCATATTCCAGTGGATGGCAATTTTAATGCCGATCGTTTTGATATCTCATTCGTTCAATTTGGAATTAAAACGAATCGAAATTCCACGTTTGAAATTTCGGGACATTTCAGGACATAAGGGGAATTTCTGGAAATCGATTGGGATTGGGCCAAAAATTAGAACCCGACCCAAATCACGAGTCTGGTCACAAAACCCAGCACATGAGGCGTCCCAGCGTCAGCCCCTCACTTTTTCTCCCCAAAATCCGGATCTTGGTCCCCCATAGCAATCCTCGCGACGGCGTCTGATTGAATCAAACCAACTCCAATCCTGTTCGACTAGAACCATCCCCTCACCCCACACATCCAATATATAACCTCAGAAATTCATCTCGATCCCTTTATGGCTGGACGAAGGAGAATCACAGTTGAGAGAAATTTTGAAAATCTTTATAATTCCGGGATGTTTCATCCATTTTTCGATGAGGAAATTGCTAGTAGAGAGTGGGAATATCTCTTCATCGAATTCCAGCTCATTATTTCGAAGATTTAGTGTTGAAGTTTACAACAATGGAGGTTTCCGGGGTGATGAATTTTGGATTACGGCGGATGGGTTGGAACGTGAACTCACACTGGAGTTAATATCGAATACATCACAGATTCCTATAAACTCAGATAGTCCGACCCTGTTGTTATCAGAGTATCCAACTACGATGGACTTAATGTTTGACACGCTTCTTGAGGGATAGTACAATAATGGCTCGAACTGCGTGTACCAGCACTCACTCAGACGAAACCAACTAGTCGTCACTCAATGGCTGGCTTACAACGTTATTGGAACTTCAAAGACGTCTGACGTGAACAAGACATTCTTGCACCTGTTGTGGATCCTCTAGGAGAAGAAGAATACTTTCTGTATGGTCCATTTCCTGGGCCATGTTCTTACGACTGCGTCAAACATGTCAGCTCCTCTTGCTGTACTTGTTACTCAGCTTATGCTTAACTTAGGATTCCAGTCTGCTACTCCTTTCATTCCAACAAGGTCTTTCAAGAATTTTGGAATTTTTGAGACTTGTGTTCTGGACCACTGGGACCCAGTAGCTAGAGATGATATTGAGCGTGATAACGTACCTCCTCCTCCTCTTTCACCACCCAACTATTTTAATGAAGATTTCATGCGCTGAATCAGCACTCCCATGGAAGCTTTAAGACACATGGAAGAGATGCTTACTTCTCAAAATGACTTCCAGCAAGAAATGCGCAATCGCCAAGACCGTTTCCAGAGAATGATGATGGCAAATCAGCAGTAATTCCAAGATCAATCCTTTCTGATCTTTGGGCCACATTCGGACCGGTCATTTCGGCCGGGGAGTTAAATTAAGTAGCCGTCAAGTAGAAACCCTGGTTCATCTCCTGCTAACCCTGAGGATTCCCAGTAGTTGTTTATTTCCATTGGCTTAGAAATGACTATGTCATTTATTTCCCTTATGCATTGCATTTTTATTTTTCTAGTGATAAAAAATTATATATCATTTGATTTCTCATAATTTTGTATCTCCTGACGGTTAGAATGAGAAATTATTTATGTTATGCAATTATTGCACTTCTTAATATATTAGTTTGTTCCTTGATGCATTGGGCCAACTCTCAAAGCCCAATGGTCGAGAACTAACGGTGATCGAAGCGATTCGGATGCCCAACGGTCAGAATTCTAATTATAAATACAACTCTCCTTTTCCACTTTCACTCATCCACTTCTCTCACTCTTCACAAATTCCTCTTCACAAATTCTCATTTTCTTGATCATAATGAATCAATCGGCGATGGGAAAAAGGAGCGCGAATGGGCTATCCACGATTATTCGTGATAACAGTGTTTATCATTGTTCTGTTGTCACTCATGCATAACATGATCCAGAACATCTAGATCTATGTAACCGACATCTCTCTTTCCGTCTGTCGTTTTGTATATTAGTATGGTGTGTTAAATAATTCTCACACATTTGTACGGGTTACGTACTAAATGGAGAAGTTTCGTATTAAATATTTGTGTATATTACTTGTCTTTTCCTCTAAAAAAAACAAAAATAATAATAATAAAACAAACCACAACAAAGAAAACACCATCCAAAACTCACCAAAATAATTAAATCGATACTCATGGTGTTCATAGAAGATCGCGCACGCTATAAGGTACGCATAACACTTGTCATACATGCAGCTTGATTATTCTATCCATATGTTATTACTGAGGTCTGATCATCATTTCTTAAATTACGTGTAAGTCTAACTACCCTGTGAAACTTTCCTCTGTATTTTCTAACATTGAAACATCTCATTAATTGTTTTTGGAAATCTGACATGACAAGACTTACTATGGATCCCCATTGTTGCTGTTCATAATCACATGGGTCATTAACTACACTTAGAATTCAGATTGGTACAAACTCATAGATTGGCTATAAATCTCTTCTTTTCAGCCATTCTCTTTTCAAACAATTTCACTAGCCTTCCCTCCATAATAGTACCAAATGGATCAACCAAGAAAAATAATGTCTGAGAAAGACTACCTAAAAGTTTTTGAAGATGGCCGGTTTTCTCCTTATTTTGACACCGAAATTGTACGTCGGGGATGGACGCCTCTTCTATATCATTCAGCAGCTGGTTATTCCCGAGAATTGGTTTTGATGTTCTACCAATTTATAGGACCTGAGAATGGAAAATTCTACTTCAATGCTTATGGACAACGATTAGAATTGACTAGGGAAATTATCTCCGACATATTTCAGATCCCAATGAATTCCTAGGAGTTCCTTTTTCCAGAGTCATCATTTGATTCCGTCAAAGCTTTACTAAGAGCTACCGTATCTCATGGCAAAGTGGGAAATAGACATCACGTTGTTTTTCAACGCTCTTTGAAACAGAATCAACGAGTTGTGCTCCACTGGTTGGGACACAATGTGATAGGTACATCTCACCAATAAGAAGTCACAAAGTCTCAACTTCACCTACTTTGGGTTTTGCAGACTCAAAGGGATGATTTTTGTCTAATCTAACACCTCTGGAACGTGATCACCAGGAAAACAAGAAAGTCAGCACCTCTACCTCTATCTACTTTAGTCACGCAAATTATGATGCGTTGGGGTTATCCAGTAATTTCTCCAGAAACACCACTTCAAAGAGCACATATTAGTGTACTCCAAACAGACTACTCCATTGGTTTTTGGACTCTTGATACTCTGACAGATGAACAGAACAACCCAAGCTCAAACCCTAACCATTTCTTTGATGAAAATGCCATGCTAGATTTTTTTAATCCCATGGAAGGCATTCAATTTCTTTATCATGGCATGCGGGAACTATGCGCTCGTCAAAATATCATCATTACAACTCTTAAGGAATTCCAAGAATGTCAAACAATGCATGATGTTGAACAGGAGGAAATCTTGGAAAATCATTCTCAGTCCTTGAAAAATCACGCTCTCCTAATGGAGAATCAAACTACACTATCTGCCAGCCAAGGGGACATTTAGATGCAGCTCAGACAACAAATTGAAGAACTAAACACTGTGGTACACGATATGCGTCTCCAGTAGCATCATAATAATCCATGATTTTCTTATTGAATAAAAATGGAATAATGATACTAAGTGAATAAATAAATAATCGTATATATTATTACATTTTTCATCATATTATTAATTTGTTCTTATCTTTGTGTCTTCTTTTGTACGAAATGGTTGCTAGAATTATTTATGTTGTGACTAACTAATTTTAACATGTGATTTTCAATGTCATTACAGGAGGGTTTATTTTCTTCCATACTCATTTATCCATCCAGTTGCCTTTCTCATTGCCCATTTCTTTACTTCATCCACCATGGCATCTTCATCAAACATTGCATCTTCATCAAACATGACACCTCCAAAACTCATTCCTGAGCAATCCTTTTCGATCTATGATGGATTCCAATACTTATGGTCATCTTTTCCGTGACTACATCACTAACATTGGGTGGTCTTCCCTAGTTTTTCAACCTGACCAAACTTATTCTCCGAGTTTGGCCACATACTTTTATGCTAATATGGAGGACACACCAGCATTCAATCATGCACATGACTTCTACTTAGATGGATTCACAATCCTAGTTGATGACACACATCATATTTTTTCTGAACAACAGCTTGCCCTAACTTTGGATCTTCCATATCACGAACCGGCCGCATCATGGCATTACATCTATTATAATTCTTACCGTTCCTTTCAGTGGCAAGTGTTTCGTGAAACTTACGGTGATGGTCTTGAGATTAAACGAGAAGGAGCTGGCCATGTGCCATGGCGCGACATCACCATTCCCTTAACAAGCATGACCATGAACATGGGGACTGCGATGTTGTTTGTACTCCTAAACATCATGGGAGATTGGCATTTTTCTATTGCCAATGAGGCTGCCTGCGTAGTATTCAGTGCACTCGCTCAAGGTCATACATTATTTAACATCTTAGGTTGTGTTATCTCCAACCTGAAACGAGCTCGCACTTTTCAGGATCAGTATATTCTTTTACCTGTAACCGCTTGCCGAATCATGAAGACACATTTCCCACAGTTTGCAACTACTTTTCATGACTGGGTCACGGTAGATTCTATGTGCCCAGCAAACAGAATCATTCGTTCATTAAGGTTTAGGCAATGGAAGCGTCCCGCTCGGTACCTGAGGCATGTTTGTTGTTACCCAAAGGATGAAAATATGAAGAAACATTTGAGGAAATCCGGAGACAAAGAATGGGCAGAAATTTGGCAGACTATTATCTTTTGGCGCGATGCTAAGGAAATGCATTTCCTTATTGAGGACGCCAGACCTACACATTCCGCTGGATGGTAAATTTGAGCTTGTCATTTTACACATCTCACGAGACTAAAACTATGTTTCGTGTGCTATTGAACATTTTATTGTTTCTTTCTAAATAATATATTATGTTCTCTAACCTTTCTGTTCCAGCAATCTAACCCTAATTTTTGCTCACGGTTCTAAGGTAATTTCTCTATTTATTTATTGATACTTCGAGGACTAAGCATCATTCTGTTTGGGGGTATTTTTAAATCTATAGCAAAAATTAGGCATATTGTAACCTGTATATAGTTTTTATTTTCTTGTTAATAATTGTACTTAGTGACAAAGTCTTGTTTCCTTTTCAATGATGAAAATTGTCTAGAAATCTCACATTAGTATCCGAATTAAGATTTGTTTTAAGAAACTTAAGATAATACGTATGCAATAGTTTATACATCTTTTCATGAACATTCATGCACTGAGTATCATTAATTGTCATAGCAGTAAGTTTCTGGAACCAACGGTTAGTTACTTAAACTATAAATCCTGTGAGAATCTAACCAAAAGCCTTGACATGAGTGATTTGTGTGTGATGACACAGAGGAGTAGCTTTTCGATTAGAGAAAATCACGCGTCTACTTATTTGATCACCACCAAACCCCCAAAGAGAATTTAGGCCTTCTTTTGATCGACATAGCTAAAAATTCTTACCTGTTACAAATTTTACCGCTAGTCACTCCACTAAACCTTTCATTAAACCTTTCACTTTCACCAAAAATTCCTTACCCATCTATTAAACCAAATAAAAGAACCTACCTAAGTGAGGAGTATGAGAAATAGGATGAAATGTGGAAAAATAAAGAGAAAGACTTGTCCCAAATAAAAGTCAGTTACTTGCTTCAGGAAAGAAAAATAGAATCATGTTCTTAAGTTTAAAAAAAAAAAAAAAAAAAATCATCAGTATCCAGAGGCTTAAGAACAAGGTTGGAAAACTCAGTTAGAAGAAGGAAAGAAAACAAGGAATTCTCTAGTATGAATATCTTAAAGACCCTATTATCTCATACTCGTAAATTTTGATTATCCATTTCCATTTTCTTGTACACTATCACCTAAGCCCCACAATACCTAATAAAGACCTCTAGCTCAATTAGGAGTAGGGTGGTGTGATAATAAGTAGTAGACGTGATTGATCGACATCGGCTCTTCTAACTATCATTGAGATGTGAGGAAATGTGTGCCCACTGTACACTGGAGTTAACAAAACCTGAGTGGTAAAATTTTGAGTGGAATTATGTTTCGACACATACCTGTGAGAACCCATTTAGGTACGCTCTCCAAAGGATCCAGAAACGGCCCTGCTAGTACATTTCAATGCAAAGTTCACTGTATGCATTATCATATGTAGATGTTTTTAATTATTGGATGAATATTAACTTGAGTTTCAAAGAAATCAATCCTCATTCCCTGCTAAGGAGATGTATGGATATCTGAGATTAATTTAAGAAACGAGTTTTTATCACTGAGTCGTTGTAGTATAAATGAAGTTTGTGAGTATTTTTTCTAGAAAACTCTCATGAGGCTATAACTCGTCCACTAGGGAATTCCTAGTGGTTTAAGGCCTTGTTGCATATGGTCAATGCAACTGCACTCTGCGAAACGAGAATTAGTTAGGACTACACATTTTTGGCCACTTATCTGTTTTAATGTCTTTTCTTTGCTTGAGGACAAGCAAAGTGCTGTTTGGGGGTAGTGTGATAAACACCCAAAAGTGTATTATGAAACCCCATTGAGACATATAAATTTGGTTAATTATGTGTTTAATAATCATGAAATAAATATGTTTTCATACTTTTGTAGGTATTCGCAGTAAACATGGGAATATTGATTAAACCTGCGATAAAGCACGGGGAACGACGTATATATGAATTCTTTCAAATCCGCACAGAAGCATCAAACTTCCGAAGCTCCTACCTCTTGAACCAGGACTCCGAATGCGACAAGTGAGCTGCTTAGACAATCAGGGCGATGAACTCTACGCATAGGGCGGGAAGTTGTAAAATTGCCCAAAGACAGGACCGCCACTGGACTACACATGGACCCACTATGTGGGCTCGCAAGATTGGATGAGTCATCAATCATGGAGCATGTCAAGACAAAAATGACAAATTATTGGTGCAAAATTGACACCTTGCATGTAATTAATTAGATTAGGTGTTAATAGTGAAAAAAAAGGCAAGGTGTCACTTTGTTTTAATGTGGTGGATAAAAATGAAGTAAATATGGTTTGATGTTTCACGTGGGAGGAAATGAGATTTCTCTCAAATGGAGAAGAAAACAAAACAAGGGGGGGGGGGGGGGGACACTCCATTTACTCCTTTTGACTTCTTTTCCTTACCTTGTATTATTTTAGTTCCTTAGTCTTAGATTTTTTATTTAGTTTTTATTTTGGTAAGAAAAAGCTTGTAATAGTTTTAATGGAGGAAACTTTGGTTTTCTTCTAGTGGAAAATAAATAAAAAGCAAGTGAGTTTAGATAGTTAGTTTTCTTCTTCTTTCTCTCTTTCTCTTTTTGTTACATTCTACACTTGTAATCCTTTATCCCAAAGATCATGAGCTAACTTCCCTTTTAGGGAGTTAATAAAACTCATGTGAGGGAAAATATAATCTTTGTTGTTTGGTTTGGTAAGTTGTCTAGGAAGAACAACTAGACCTACATCCTATCCCAAAATGATAGTTGGTGTAGTGTCTAGTTAGGGATCAAAGTGATGAGCTTAGAGATAAGTCATTGCCTTGGTTCCACATGCTAGCATATATGAGCTTAGAGATGAGCCATATATGTTAGGGATCAAGTTTTCTTTTATTAGGACTTGTCTATGAGTTCTAGGAAGAATAAAATGAACTTATTAAAATCAAACAATAAAAGTTATCTTCACATGAGGAGGATTAACTCTCCACCTTTGCTTTTAGTAAAATTGTATTGTGTATTAGTTGCATGATTTTTGTAACTTAATATTTTTAATTTTTGTGTAGTAAAGGAACCAAGTATTTAGCATTAATATAATCATATTTAAACTTACTCACTAGTTCCCTAAAGAGTAAAACAACCAAGTTGTAGTTTGTCCTAAGATTTAGGTTGGTTCAAATCCTTACTCTAAACTATATGAACACGAAGATCATGAGTACGGAAAATCTTTGAATTCGCACTTTCACATAAGAAGAGATTCAATTCTCTAACATAAAAAAGGTGAATATCAATTACTAATATTTGTCACGCTTTTGTGTCGACACAAGATAACCGTTACTAATATTTTTTGTAATGGATGTATACTAGTGGGAGCATGGTTTTGGCAAGTGATGTAATTGAACACGTCCTATTGACAACTGATGAAGTGGATTGGAGTTGTGTTGGTCATCTCCTGAAGACGTTAGAGTGTTGGATAGACTCTATAAGCGAGGCATCTATGGACATTAGGGTTGCAGGCCTTCACGCTCTCATCATGGATTCAATCACAACAGAAGATCTAATAGATGCGCTATATGATTGAACGCTTAGTGCAAGTGCAACAAGTATTGTAATATGTAGAAAAAAAATTCAAGATTCATTGTTAAAGAATGAAAAGTCAATGTAATATGTAGGAATTCTGAGGTGTATTTTTTAGCATTAGAGAGTAATTTATATTAAAAGTACGACTATGAGGGAATAATATATTTATATATATTATGCACTTGTCCAACACGAATCAGGAAAACTCATGGAAGATCGTTACAACATAACACCTCGTCCAGAACGAGGTGACAACCTCCAGGACTCATGACAGATCATTACAACATAACACCTCGTTCATAACGAGGTGACAACCTGGCACATGCACGCAACAGGCAGTAACGCTCAACGTAGTTGTGTTGGTTAAAGTCATATCATCAGTCACGCTCATGAATACACTGTCTAAAAGCTCATTTATTCTCATCAAGACAGGGACCTGAGCTGACGGAGGAAAGGGGGGGGAAGCATTGGGTACTTACTATAAAACAGAGTAGAGGAATTACGTCTAACTTGATTCAAGTTCATCACAAAAACTTGATACGTAGGCAGCTCGTCCCAAAGCGAGCTCAGTCAAAACTCGACCTATCACAATCTTCCCCATTATTCACACTTGTAAGGACTGACCAAATTCAACCTTTACAATGACCACATTCAAAGAAAATATAGTTGATTTGTGGATATTTATCGATATTTGTCGATATATCGCGATATATCCATGATATTTGCAGTCATAAATACCCCCACATAGTCTGTGGATATTTGTCAATATTTATCGATTTATCTTAATATATCCACGATATTTGCAGATGCCCCAATGTAATATATCCACGATACATATCCATAAATCAGAGGTCGATATTTTGCCATATCCTGATATTTTGTACTATGCTTAAACATGTCGATAAACAGTACCGTGAACAGTGTCGGTGAACAGTGCATGTGAATAGTGCCTGTGAACAATACTGGTGAATAGTGTATGTGAATAGTAAATCCTTATTGTGAGAAATCCTTCTTCTTCTTGAAACTTGACTTGAATACTATACTGAAAAACTTAAATAAACTTGATTTTTTTTCTTGGTGAGGGATTCTTCTCCTAGCATACCACTGAACCTCGCTCTGATACCATGTTGAATTCTATGTTAGTGGTGATGCTAGGAGAGTTGTGACATTGATATATTAGAGAAACCAAGAAGAAGAACAGAGAAGACTAGAGATTGATTATGGTTAGAGAGTTCTTGTATTTGAGATTGTGTTCTCTACCCAAAGTACATACTTATACTAAAACTAAAACATGATAATAGAAACTACTAGATATGGATGTCCACACTTATAGAAACATGGGACTTTCCATATTGGACATATTCTAATACTGACATATTCTAACATTTACCATCTATCCCTCCTAGTTTGGGAGGTGTGTATGTAGGGACCGTTAGGCAACTCAGGTTTTTTTAAAAAAAACTCAGAGTTATTGATGTGGGAATGGATGGATGTTTGAAGATTAGGTGTGTTAAAGTGGAGATTTGTTCAGATTCTTCATTGGTCTGTTATAATATCCAAGAGTCATTTAGGAAAGAGATTATGTTATTTTCTACCTGTACTATCCATCGTCGTAGTCCCTTGCGTGTGACACTGTTTCAGTTGAATGTGGAGCACCCAAAGACATTATGGTACTACTTATTGAATCTTTCTGATCCGTGTAATCGCTTGTAATAAGGAACTCCCTCTTACATTTGCAACATCAGTTCTCAATTTACTAAATAAGCAACATATACAATATACCTCTTTGTTGCATGATGCTTCTTATTATAGCTGCTAAGCTAGTTCATATAAAACATAAATAGAATAAATAACACAAATTGGCATGTAAAATAATGTCTTTGACTTAGTCAATCAATAGAGATGTTATGTGGCCAGATTGGTTAATGCAAAATTATAACATTAATAGTTTTCAAGGTATATGAGATAAATAAATTGGGAAAGGATTGAAGCAATCTAGGATGGAAACTGTGTACCTACATCATGAGGATCAGAATGTGCCAAAAACTTGTAGAAGAATATAGTTTTGCGGCATGCATTCAAATAATGAGTTAGAAAAAAGGTAAATAGTTAAATTGTATTCGATGATAGAGCGGAGCTTTTTCACCAAACTTCGTGGCTTGGAAACGACTTAACGTTGTCCCCACGTGACAACGCCAAATATAAATGCACAATAAGTATGCATTACATCATATGTACATGTTAATTTATTTCCCAAATAAAATTAACATTATATAAAGTAGAATTTGCAGTAAGAAATGTTAAATATAAATTTACACAAGTATTTAGGTGGTTATATATGTAGTTGTTGTGCCTACATCCACATAGAATTGATGGTTATTTTATAGAAATGATTTTTGAGATAGTGCAATGGAGATATTGGAGAAGAGTTGAGTAGAATGGTTTTGGTAGACAACTTATATATGTTTTTTTTGTGTTAAGAAATAAGGTTTATTTGTATAATTGTATAAGTACAAAGTGTGTAACCATTGCAACTATAATAACTTCCCTCCTTAATGAGACTTGATTGTGCATTTGATGAGTTTTTATGGTGTGATTGATGAGTCCTTGAAGGTTGTAAATGTGTTGACTTCCAATTTGTAACTGTGAACCACCACTTGTCATCACCATGTAATTTTTGTAATAATTATTAGGATATACTAAGTTGCAAATGGGTAAGTTATTTAGCAGATTAGATCGATAACTTTTACTTTTCCTTAGAATTTTTGTAGGTTGAATAGTAACTGACATGACCCCCAAATTTAGTTGTAACGGAATAAGGCCTTAGGTCAATGTCATATATACAATTATTGATAGCACAATTCGGAGAACTTACTGAGATCGAATTGAGAATACTAGAACATTATCAAATTTATACCATGACCAATAATGGGCATTACCATCTCGGTACATGTCTATATATAATAGTTATAACAAAAGTGACCGTATATACAATATGCATTACAAATGTATACGTTCTTCTAACGTAACTCCTATAAAAGAATGAATTTAAAATAGATGACATCAATTCTAGTTAATTAAGTAGATGACATTATCCAAAAAGTACTCTCAATCAACAGTCTTCATTATATTTTTGAAGAATAAACGGTGACTTGTAAAACATATTGTCGCTGTCCAATAAGAAATACCATTTCAGTACAAATTTGATAACATACAAATATAATTAGAAACACATATACTTTTATATATAAAAATAAATATATAATTTTTATTAAATAATCAAAATATATAAACTCGGTAGTTATAACAAGAGAGATGATATATACATTTACAAATGTTTACATTCTTCCAACATAACTCCCATAAAAGAATGGATTTAAAATAGATGACATCAATTATGGCTAAGGAAGTTCACTCAAGGATTGTGGTTATTGGTTATGATGATATTTTTAGCTTCCATATATAGATATGTTATGAAAATAGTTTGTACCATTTTTTTTAGTTAATGTATAGTTTTTTTTTTTTTGATAAATTAGTTAATGTATAGTTCAATCGTTTGGAGCACCAATTTTTTGCTCAATAATATTCTAAGAGGATCAAGTTTTTTGCTCAATATGTAGGAAAAAGTGGGTTTGAATAGCAATGGGGACAATTTTATGGGCGACCGGTAGTGATATAACCTAATCTTACTACATTCTGATCCTGTGCCATGTTTCTTACCTAGAATAGGAAATAAAACCCTTCGATTAGTTTTCCTATCATTTTCTTTTCATGTTCCTTTCCACTTCAGGTAAAATCCTCCATTGTATACAGTGTGAGTTCTGAAGTGGAATTAAACAAGTATGGTTAGCCCTGTTGTTGATGCTCCAGGGGGTTTTGGAGATGACGCAGCTGAACAATCCTTGTCGAGTGGAGATCCCTTTGTTGTAGATCCTTTGATGCCTGGCGTTCCAATGACACAACCTTTCTCTTGGAGCTCGTTGTTCTCCAATTCTTGGATTGCTTCTCAAGATACTTGACTGGAGTAGTTCAATATAAATGAGGTTGATGGTATTTCAGATGTTCCATTGGATCTCATTATGAGAGGTGAAACAGTTTGGAGGGATTATTTAGTCGGTTTCTTTCTAGAGAAAAGATTATCCTTCCCTTATGTGAAATTGGTACTGCAGCAGAAATGGAAAAAGAGGGGGTCATTTGAGATGTCAGCTAACCAAGAATTGTTTTACTTCAAATTTGTAAGTGATGAAGATCAGTAAGCTGTGTTGGATGAAGGTCCAGTGTTTATGGGCGGAACACGTCTTGTTATAGGACCATGGACTCAAAATGTTGAGCTCCAGATGAAATCGCTGAATACCATTCCCATTTGGGTTAAGATGCATGGTGTACCCAAAGTGATGTGGACTGATGAAGGCTTAGGCTTTATTGCTAGTAAGGTGGGGAAACCTCATTGTCAGGACCGCACAACAAAGGAACGAAGGCGTCTGGATTATGCGCATGTTTGTGTTGAGTACAAGGTAAATGAGACATTGCCTGACTCATTTGATATCCAATTGAGTCCAAACGATGTAAGGAAGATTTCTTATGAGTACCCTTGGATCCCTAAACGATGTGAGTATTGTCACATTTTTGGGCATACAATTGACAAATGCTCGAGAACAGCGCAGCAAAATCATGGCCACAGAGCAGCCAACAAGAATAGAGCTGGAATTGATGCAAGAGGTTTCCAAAATAGGGGAAACAATGCTATTAGAAGAGACTTTGGAATCGACAGAGGCAACAATACTGTAATGTATGATGGAAATGGTCCTGGTGAAGACAAAACAAGGAGAGTTTGGATACTGAGAGCCAATGTACATGCTTCTGAAGGGGCTGGAACTAGTTGTGTAAGAAATGAACAAGGAGAGCCTAGTATACCCAATGACACGGGTACATCACTAGTGAGTGGTGATGCGTACAGTGAAGGAATACAAGCTGATGATGCACAACAAGATACTGAAGAAGAGGAGAACACTGGGGATCAAGTGGCTGTATATAATGGAACTAATACTGCAGAATCTAGTGGGTCAAGATTTGCGATCCTTAATGATCTGGATTTACTGGAGAGTGGGAATGAGTTAGGTGATCGGCTGAAGCTTGGGAGTGAACTGATAATATTTCAGGATCAGGTTGCTATAGCTGAACCCATCCAGATGGGCATTCCCTGGCTTACGGTGGAGGAATTCAATGAAAGAGAACATGAGATTGAAAATGTTCTCTCGGAGGATGAGATATCTATCCATGAAACGGAACATTTCAATAATCAAGTCACTAACACAGAGAATGTGGAACCGCAAGCGTCCAACATGATAATGTTACTGGAGGATCCATGTAATCCGGTTGAGAATCAGAACACAAGCACAGCACAAGGCAGTAATTCTAAGAAGACTAGGGAGAAGAGAAATCCTATGAGCGAGGGGCAGTCGAGCAAGAAGAGAAGAGGAAGACCTAAAGGGTCCAAAAACAAACACAAATATTAAGAATGATTGCCCCAATCAGTATATGGAATGTGAGAGGTACAAATGACATCCTTAGAGTGAAGGAAATCAATAAGTTGAGAATGGAAAAAAAGATTTGCATTTTTGGGCTGTTAGAAACGAAGGTGAAACAACACAAATATCATGAAATTCATAGTTTGTGTTGTTCCAATTGGGAAGGGTTTGATAACTATAATAAAGATCTGTCTGGTAGGATATGGATATGTTGGAACCCAACTCTGGTAAGCATGCAACTTCTCAAAGTTTTTGACCAAATGATTCACTGTAAGGTATTATTTTTGCCTAGCACAGAAACCTTTCTGTTAACTATTGTCTATGCAAGAAATGCCTGAAAGGATAGAATAAATCTGTGGAGGCCGCACTACACCAGAATTGTCAAAAAAGGACGGGGTCTTAAGACGGATTTGGTCGTCTTCAATTTAGGACGGGCTTCTTAGTCCCAATTGAGAAAAGTCCGTCGTGTTGTTTATCTTTGAAATATTGAGGACGTTTTTCCTTGTCCTTAATATAGGACGGACAATTTAGTCTCAAATTTTGCTAGATACCGTCGCTATGAAGAAAACCCCCTCTTTAGCCATCACACACTTTTCTCAAACAATTTTTTTTCTTTTCTTTAAAGTGGGAACTCGCCTTCTTCCTCCCCTCCACAAACCTTAGTCTTACTGAAAAAAAGATCGGCCCCTTAATACGTCAACAGAAGTACTCAACACAAATCCGCTCGACCAGTCCTAATTTTCGTTTATTCTTTTCCTCTCTCCTCCATCACTTGTGTGAGTGGGCTGCGTCTGCTTACCCTCGAGACTCCAAGGTATGGGTTTCTCATTTTTCCTTTTACAACTTTCTTCTTGGTTTTTCAGTAATCATTTTAATGTCGAATTTGGGGGTTAGGGTTTGCCAACTATGGGTTTGAGAGACTTGCTGAGAAAATGATTTTCTTGTTGGGTTTAGTTATGTCGGGTTTGGCATGGAATCTCTGAAATTGTGCTGGTACATCATAGCCAATCAATTGCTTGAAAACCCTTTCATGTTTATAAGTTTTAACAATTGATTCACTGTTTCCCAGTGTTTGATTATATGACTAAAATGAGTGACAGTTATATGAACCAATTCAGCGTAGACATTTATGGTACCATTAATGCTAAAAAGACCTGGGAAGCCCTCTTTGGGTTTCTCAGTAAAAGCTTGTTTAAAAAGATTTTGCCATAATTGTTTTGTTGTTTTTTTTTCCATTGTTGTTTTGCTGTAATTTATAAAACTTAATTGGTGTTGGTAAAGTGACATCGAATATAATGTTCATTGCACCTTGACAACAACCTCCCCACCGGTTAAATCCGATGGAGTTTTACCCAAGGTCTTGAACTGGTTGGCCACTAACGTATGGGCATGGACAGAAACTTCAAAGTTGATTTTGTGGGTGATTAGGGTGGGGATGGGAGGGGAATACAATGTTGACAATGTTTTTAATGTACCAAGCATTGATCTTTGATGGTTTTATGATGATTTAGAAGTGTTTTATGAGACCCTTTTATTAAAATCTTCGTTTATATGATTTGTACTTCATTTTTTTTTTAGCTTTAGTGTGATTTATATGGGGATGGACATGGGATTCATTAGATGGGTAGTCAAAAATCAATTTCACCTTGTGTTTTTGCTAGTTTATGTTGTAGCATGGTTATCTGCTGTCATAACTGGTCTATAATCTTTACACAGCCATAAACTGGATCTTGGACTTGATGTGTTGCCTCGTCTGACAAATAATCTGCTACTGCAGCCCGTACAGGGATTGGAAGTTGTTGCAGTCCAACAAAGCAGAAGAAGATTTCAGCAAAAAAAAAACACAAAGCAGAAGATTAAGTTGGAGCAACATGCTGTTTGAGATGCAAGTACTCAGAGTATTTCATAAGGTACAACTGATATCCCCACCAAAAGTTAAATGCTACCAATGTCACACACACACATAAAACATATTAAAACACAAGCTTCAATAAAAATTGCTCACCAGAGGAGATCGTATATATTTCTTCCTAGGTGTCTGTGTCACTAAGTGACAATTAGAACTTAGTCTCTACTCATTCTATAACACTAGAGTTGGTATTCAAGTCGACCAAGTTCAGCTTCACAATGTTTAAGCTCGGCTGTTTAAGATATTTTTAATAGATGCAAGTACAATATTGTAATACCCCACATTTTTGTAACTGTAAATTGATTTGTCGCATTGAGTTTCCTTAAGTTACATGGTTTGTTTGATTTGGAGGTCAAGTGTTAATACTAAAAAGGTAACTTACTTTTTTGTGTTAATGAGTTCTGTGAACGTGTTGTGCCAATTTTGATATTATCTAATCGAGTTGTTGGGTTGGTGCCAATGTAATGACTTGGAATTTCACTGAAGGGTATTCTAATAATTTTACGTGCCATTTTAGTGCTAATAAAGAAAATTTTGTGTAGATTTATTTTGTCGACGATAGTCGGAAATTATTTTGTACTGATATTAAATTAGTCTCGGTTACAAGGTACGGTAACCGGAGTATATTTTATTCATTTGCTTGATTTTGTATTATTTCCCAAATGTTTTGTATTAAAATATATGTTTTTTTTTTTATAATTGACTAACTAGCTTATAAGTGGGATGGTGTATATGTGCATGTGGGATGAAGAGGAGCAGACAAGGTATGTAAAATAAGCGTCGTTGATTATTAAGTTAACTAGACACTTCATTAGTTAAAGCATGAGCTGGTCTAGAGAATATATGTGAATCTATCTCTATCTAAGTTAAGTAGGATAGGCGTGGGGTACACCTCCTGGAATAAAAGGAAGCTTATCATCTAATTTTAAGAGGGGGAGCCAAGTAGCCAACAACAAGCATGGATGCGCCCCGTCACCTTACCTGAAATGAATTATTAATGTTTCAAGGACAACACCTCTAGTTAGTAATTAAGACAAACAATGGCATGCAGGAAAATAATGAGAAAGGGGTTGGGCATTCTCCTCATCAGTTTATGGCATGTTATATCTTTTTTACATTGGAATTTCTCTCGAGAGAAAATGAGGAGGGGAGGATACAAAGAACTGAACATCACTAGTTCGTTTAGGTTCCGCTGAATCTATTTCAAGTTTTACATCATATTTATATTTTTCCTATTGAATTCATCCAATCTTATTAGTTAAACATGAAATCTTACTTATTTGATGAAATTGATTGGTTCGAAAGATTGAGATATTTGTCGCAGTAAAATATCGAGACTTTTGATTAAAAATTCTGTAGAATTGTCTATGGTTTCTTGGATTTATTGTTGTTGTCCGTGCTAATCTCAATCTGTAACTCAGTATTTAAATTTTGGTGTGTGAATATCAATCGTAGAAACTCAGGACTTGGGTCAAATTCTCTAGCTATATGATTTCAAAATAGGTTGTAGCTAGTGATGGAAGCATTAATCAAAGCGTTATCTACTACTGTTGGGGTTCATTCCTAAGGTGAGTAATTGTCTTTTAACTCTGTTTTAATGTTATTTGAACATGTTTAAGATCAGATTGAATGTGGTGTGGTTGTTGAATTTAAATTGAGTGCAAAGTGTTAAGGATGAATTGGAAATTTTGTGCTTCTGCCTCCTACTTTGATATTACATATAAAATTGAACGTTTGATATTTTTAATTGAATCCAACTCTGAGTGAAAGTTGAATGAGTCCTTTGTTCAACGCAAAAAGCCCCAACTCATTTGGATGTGTGGGGAGAAAGTTATGGTTTCGGCAACTTAGGTCGTCAGAGTTTTTTTACTGCAGAAAACAGTTTCAATGCACTGGATTGGGGTTGGTTTAGGGATTTTAATTTTGGTGTTAATTTTGTTAGTTTATGTACCCAGGTTTTATTGATGCGCTTAGAGACTTGGATGCTTGTTTAGCAATGGTGCATTTGTTTGCGGCCTAGCCTACACAAGTGTCTAAGGTATGTATATAGTCTTTTCACTCGCCCAAAGGTAAGCTACTCATCTTAGTTCGTTTTTTTTCACTTACATTCATTCAAGTACTTGTTTTAGCTCTTGTAGTCATTGAGTTAGATACTTACAATATATTATTACGAGTTGTACAAACATTGGTTATAGTTTCACTCTGTTTTGTTGTGTATGCACAAAAGTTGTTTGCTGAAAATCTTATCTAGAAGTTCTATTATATGAAACAAACGACTAAATAACTAAGAGACTTACAAAAGTTCTGTTTTGTTTTGAATAATGAGTGTTAGTGGGGGTAATTCAAACTTTGGTAGTAAAATGGGCTTTTGTTGGGATGTGTTTATATATGATTTTTAAGGTGACTTGATGAGTGTAAAATCTTTTTTGTCCAGCTCAAGTTTAACTTTATTTATTCTTTGTTTATTAGATTTAACTTTAGAACTAGATGATGATTTGGTAAAGGTTGTTGCTCAACTCCATTGTGTTATTAAGTGATGATAGAAGGTCCAAGATTCCAAGTGGAGTTCACTGATGATGGACAAGATACTAGACAATATCGAGCAAGTATGCCACAATAGTCGGGAAGGTGGCTAGGACACACTGCTCACCTATTTGTACAAGGACTGGGCAGATGTTCTAGAATTAATTAAAAAAAGATGATTTGTGGAAGGATGTCTAGGTAAGTACAAGTCACTCTACCTGATTTTATTTTAGTAAGCACTTTTAATTTAAGGTTTGTGTACCCATTAACATCAGTGATCTGTGGCCTGCTAATTTAAGGTCTTCTATATCTTTTCTTTATATTTATTGATTTGAAATCCAACTTAAAGCCTCATATAGATATAATCGAAGTTTGATAGGTTAAGAATATAAGAAAGTATATACAAAACAAGACAAAACTGTGAACGACAATCTCCCATAATATATTATATGATGTGTCTTCCCGATGATCCTTTTGACATGGAAAATAATCAAAAGGCCTTATTGTACTCCCGATAGACATGGTATAAGTAATTCTTTCCAGTTGGCTCTGTAACTAGGATAAACAATGTTCTAGCACAGCCATGGTATAGCCTTTCTCACTATGATATGGATTGCCCTAAGTGAATCTAACACTACCTAAACCCTCGGATATCCGACCTTTAAACATATTTCCAGCTTGGTCTGAATAGCTACTATCTCTACCTTGAGTATTGAGCTGCTTTCCCCTTGAGGTACATGTACTTAGATCAGAGCAATAATTTGATGATACTCTTCATCCACATATTCGTGCTACTTTGGCATACACGCCACACACTTTAAGATACGCAAGGGGGGGAGGCAAGAGATCCACATTTAAGGATTCTATCAAGTTCTTACAAGGGAGGGTTTCTTCAAATATGTATGCTAATATCAAATTGCATAAGAGAGTATGGTGAGATAGTGGGTCTCAACTCAAGTTCTTGGGCATCTTATTGAATAATATTGTCTAGCTAAATAGAAATACATTTGTATGTCATTTAACTTTGTTTAGCCTTTAGTTGAACATTCTTTGCTGTATTTTTATATATTTCCCATACTTCAAGAACAAACTTCGATGAGAGTTGCTTTTGGTAAGCCACTAGCTAGGGACCTGTGCTAGGGTCTGTATTGGACATGTTCTTTCAATGCGATGCAAGGAAGGTAACAAATTATGTACTTTGGTGATCTATTTGTTGCGTACTCTTTGTTTGTTGCAAGTAGCTAGCTATAGTTTTGGTACTTTGGTCCCTTTTTTGTTGTTTGATTGTTTATTCAATTTAGAGTGTATTGGAATTTGAAGTTTGCAACTTTTGGTAGTTGTCTTTGATTTTCTGCCTAAAATCTGAAGAACAAGCTAGGAGTTGTATCAGACTAATTTAAGCAATTGTTTGATATTTTTCTAGTTTTCTGGAGTTGGAACTTATCACTATAAACTTTATAAGTTTCAACAGAATTGAGTGGGACTCCAAGTTTTGGAAGTTGAAATACATCGTTAGTTTGCTTATATTATGCCTAAAAGTAGTAGTTTGGTTTGTTATGCTTCTTCTCAATACGTGAAACGCTATACCATTGTGGTTTATTTTAAATTCATTTTGGCTAATGCGTGCATTAGATTTTCTAGAAACTTAATATTTCTTTTGTATGTAATACAGAGGAGAGGATCGAGGATGATGATGTCGTTCTTGGATCGTGGTGCTATTTTGAACCTTCTAATGTTCTAAGTAAGTCGGTACTAGGATTTTTATTCCCTTGTGATTTTGTCTTTGTCTTGAACTTCATTATGTCGAGGCACATTTGTCCTTCAATTTCTTGTTTGTGTTGGAATAATTGAGCATTTTCATTATTGTTTTTTAAAGGTGAAAATGAAGAATCGACCGATTTTCAATGAGTAGATCACATGTTTTCTTCAACATTTTACCGAGATGAAATGTGTGTTAAGCGTGAATGAAGAAGTGATCGTTATGTTGTGCGATGGAGCTTGGTGTTGAAGACTAGTAGAAAACAAATTGGTATTCATAAATGAGACATTGGTTGTTGATATTTATGAAGTATTTAGAGATTAGTGCTAGGTTTAATTATTTGTTTTGGCTAAAGTGTTGATAGGCCTTGATCAATGTCGACAACTTATTTAATGTATTCTTGCTACAACACTTGTATGTTTTGGGGGTTTGTTTTTATATATGTTTGGATGTGGCGAAAATCCCCACTATTTATTTTTGAATTTTTTTTCACTTATTGATAAAAAGGTATATTGTATTTGTGATTGTGCAATGTTGGAAATGGTGTTATGACTAGTGGTAGAGATTGTTAATGGATGGATAGAAGAATTTGGTTTGATATATCTTATTGAGTGAACAGGTGTAGGTCGCCTGAACAAAAAAAAAATGCCCAGAGAATTATTCTTTTAAAACAACAAACTATTAGTAATGGATATAACCGTTACAAATATTTGAACCTTCCATTTACGACGGTTCATTGCATTCTAGATTTGAAAATATGTAGTTGCAGCAAAAAAGGAAATTTGCGACAGTTTTGAATGTCCTATAATTAACGACGGCTTTAAGTGTCGCACACCCGTCGCATTTCTAATTCGCTTTACCACGCATTTTCCCGTCGTTAATATTAACAACAAGGCTATTCGCGACGAACTCTAGGACACCATTTCCTGTCGTAAATCTCGATTTAGGACGGCAATTGCCGTCGTTTTTGGCCTTTTATGGTGTAGTGAGGGATATTAGTTCCATTACTTCAAACATTCAACTACCATGGTGTGTACCAGGTGATTTTAATAACATTCGGTTTGCTCATGAAAGGGTGGGAGGGGCTCCTATGCATCCTAATGAGTCGTTTGAATTTGCGGATTGTCTATTGCAAGCAGGGCTTGATGATCTAAAGTATGTGGGGTTTCAATTCACATGGAGTAAGAAAGCTGAGGGAAGAAATAGAGTGATGACCAAAATTGATCGATGTCTTGTAAACAATGCTTGGCTAGGCTCCTACTCATCCTCTCAAGTGGAGTTCTTGCCCCATGAAGTGTCCGATCATTCTCCCATTTTGTTGTACTAGACGAATTATGTTAAGAAAGCATTCCCCTTCAGATTTAAGAATTTTTGGGCTACCAAGCCAGACTTCCAAACGTTATTGCAACAAGCTTGGAGCACCAAGATATACTCGAATCCGATGTATGTTTTAATGGAGAAGATGAAGATTCTCAAGTAAAAGATTAAGCTTTGGGCTAAGGCTAATTTTACTGATCTACATGGACAAGTTGAAGCAGCAAAACACGCTTTACTTGATGTCCAAGTGCTATTACAGTCGAATCCCCAAGACATTTTCTTGTGTGAAAAAGAGAGGGTGGCTCTTGCTAAGTACTTTGACCTTGTCAAAGATGAAGAAGCAGATATAAAGCAACAAAGTAATGAGGAGTGGATGATTGGTGGTGAGAAATGTACAACATACTTATTTAATGCCATCAAAGAAAAGAAAGCCAGAGGGGGGATTTGGAGTATATAGAATGAACAAGGTAACGCAATAGCTGGGCACAGTGAGGTTTCTAAGATCATAGTGTAGTACTACAAGACTCTTCTTGGATCTGGTTCTGGCCCAATCAGTGATAGTAACTATTACAATTCATTGCAAGTTAAAGGAGTGATTCAGAATGAGCAGAAGGAGGAACTAGAAGCGGAAATTTCTGAAGAAGAGATCAAAGTTGGCCTTTTTGAGATGAAGGACAATTCTGCCCCTGGACTAGATGGTTTTAATTCCTTCTTTTTCAAAAGTTGTTGGGAAATAGTAGGTATGGATTTTATTAAAGCTATTAGAAATGCATTCCATACAGGCAACATGCCTAGTGGAGTTAACTCTACCTTTCTTTGTCTTATTCCCAAGACTTTGAATCCCACTAAAGTAGATGACTTCAGACCCATTGCCCTATGTAATACTATTTATAAATGTGTATCCAAAGTGATTACAAATAGGCTCATGAAGGTGATAGATTATCTAGTCTTTTCTAATCAATCTACTTTTATCCCTGGTAGAATGATCTAAGATAATATTATGCTTTCTCATGAATTACTCCGAGATTATGACAGGAAATATGGCACCCCGAGATGCTCCATAAAGCTTGATATCAAAAAAGCCTATGACACGGTGAGTTGGGATGTAGTTAAAGCCATGCTTATCACATTCCAAATTCCAGCTTCTATGCAGAAATGGATCAAAATGTGCATTTCTACTCCATCATTTTCTGTATTAATCAATGGTGCTCCAGAAGGGTTTTTTCAAAGCAATAGAGGTTTGAGACAAGGAGATCCGCTGTCTCTATACATCTTTGTTATGGTGATGGAAATCCTGACATGCATTCTGAAGGAGAGATTGGAGTCAAGAATGATCAAATACCACTCCAAATGTCGAAAAAGCCAATTGTCACATCTTGCCTTTGCCGATGATGTATTGATTTTCTACAGGGGTGACATTGATTCTATCTCAGCCTTAAGGGATGGGTTGAATGAGTTTGGTATGGCCACTGGGTTACAGATCAACACTTATAAAACTTCTTTGTTAACCGGAGCAGTGAATCAGCAAGATGGAATAGCTTTAGCTCAAATTCTGGGTGTCTAGCTTATCAAACCCCCAGTGAGGTATTTGGGTTTACCACTAATTTCAGCAAGACTGGGCATTAGAGAATGCCAACCACTCATAGAAAAGGTCACAGCTAGAATCACTAACTGGAAGTCAAGATTTCTGTCGCATGCCGGGAGACTTCAACTAATTCACTCGGCGCTGATGGCCCTTCACTCATACTAGTCAAGAACATTCATTCTCCCTAAAACTTGTTTAGAGAGTATTGAAAGAATTTGTGCTCAGTTTCTTTGGAGGGGTGCGACTATGAAAAGGACAATTCATCAAGCTAGTTTCAGTACTATCAGTAAACTCAAGGATGAAGGAGGACTTGGTATTATGAATCTACAATGCTGGAACCGAGGAGCTTATTGTGGGTTGGTACATAAGATAGCTTCGAGGGATAACAATGTTTGGGTTCAATTGACTTGGAAACAACACATCAAGGATAATTATTTTTGGACTATGAAGGTTCCAAAAGATTTCTCCTGGACATGGAGACATGTGCTTCAAACGAGGACTGATGCCAGAAAATTGATCACATATAGCATCGCAAATGGTGAGAATACTCTTTTGTGGCACGACTTATGGTGTGGTGACTCTCCTCTGCTGGAAAATCCCTTGGCTGTGGCTGAATGGCAGTTTCCACTTGATACCAAAGTAAGCCACATTATTGAGAATGGAGTATGGGCGGATGCGGTGCACAACATTCAGAACAGCCAATTGAAAAAACTAATTCTTGGGGTCTGCATAAACAGGAATCTAGATCAAGATAGAGTCATTTGGATGCCACATCAATCAGGTTAGTTTACTTGCAATAGTGCGTACATGGCCCTAAGAACAGTCTCACCAAAGGTGAAATGGAGCAAAGTAGTTTAGGGAAAATGGGTGATTCCCAAGCACTCATTCACTTGCTGGCAACTCCTTCCGAATAGTTTGTCTACACAAGATCGACTGATACAAAAGAAAATTCTCACCCAATCATCATGCTGCCTATGTAATCGAAGTAGAGAAATCTCTAAACATCTCTTTTTCGAATGTGAGTACTCTAAGGAATTGTTCAACAACATCAAGAGGTTGATCGGTCTTACAACTGACGATAGAAATTCAAACTGTTAATGGTCATTGATCATTAGGTTATGTGAAAGATCGGGATCTTTGTCTGAAGTGTACAAGGTATATATGTGTGCTGGTGTTGATGCTATTTGGAAGGAGAGGAATGCGAGATGATTTCAAAACACTAGAAGACCAGTGGTAGTGGTGTTTGGAAAGTTATGCAGAGATTTAAAAAGCTATTTGTAGGTCACCCTTCGAGATTTGATTGATGTTCCTGACTTAAGGAGGGTTATCTCATGCATTGGCATACATGTACAATTTAAAGAGCCAGTCCAAAAAGCTATATTCATGGAAATGTCCTGAAGAAGGAAAGGTCAGACTTAATGCGGATGGATTAGTGAATGCAAATGGGTGTGGACATGGAGGCATCATTCGAGATGAGCATGGTAATGTGGTTTCTGGCTATATTGGGAGTGGTGGACCAGACTCAGTATTACATTAGGAGCTAAAGGCAATTGAAGTGGGGCTTGCTCATTGCACTAGCATGCAGCTCAAACAAGTCCAAGTCGAATCTGATTCCAAGAGAGCAATACAAGCTATCAACAAGCTTGAGAAACCCCCCTGGTATTGTGAGGATATTGTCAAGGCTATACATAACCATGTGTATGCATTCGAATATGTGTCTTTTTATCATATTTTTAGGGAGTGTAATAGGGCAGCTAACTATCTTGCGGGTTTATGCCAAAAGAGTTGTACCTTTTGTATCTTTTTAAGTCCACCACTAGATTCTCACTTGAGTGTAATAATGGGGAAGCCGCTTCTGGAAAATTATACAACTGAGTATAGATTTTATTAATACTGGTGAGGGTCTGCCTAACCGTAGCTTATTCTTGGAAAAAAAAAGTTTTTAATGCAGAAAAACAAGATTACCTTGTACAAAAAAGAACTTCACAAACTTTGTGCTACATAATAATGACCAACACCACAATAAGCGGAGTCATTAGCTTGAGATATGGAAGGAAAGGTAGATGTCACAGTTTCTAAAACCTTCAAAGTCAGGACAAGATTGTTTGCAATACCTTATAATCATTTGTTGCAATCACGTAATACGTTGAATGCTCACTAAATGCGGACTAAATCCCCAAAGTACCAAATCAATGTTGATGATGAAAGGGCTCTTAAAGCGTGCAATATGAGGATATATACTTTTGTTTGAACTAAGCGGCTAACACTGGATTAAAGTAATAGTGAAATTAGACAAATTCAAGAAATAAAGTTAAATGAACCATCAAGCAAATATAACAAATCTAATCCGTACTTACCTCCCCCATTTGAACCTCCAACGACAATTACCGGGCTAGTTTCTACAAATAAGTTTTTCTCTAGACCCGTAATTACCTCGGTGCCAATCTATTATTACCATAATACCAATGCTACAAAACAAAAATGAACATAATTGATAGTCCTTGCATAAAGATATTATTCACAATGAGCAATGATTATCAATCTCATAATGACTTATTTGCATACCTCTACACATATAGACAATAAATGCATTGAATCTTTCTGCAATGTCTTCAAGAACGCTAGGCATCTCGTGGTCTACTGGAGATTCTGCCTCCATATACACAACAATAGTTGGAGAGGTATTTCCACCTTCCCAGTATCTTGTATTAATGAAATACCTTTAGCTTGAGGTACTCTGTGAAACTTTGCTGAAGTGGTCTAGGGGCTGAAAGAAGTAGAGTGTTTTCATTTCTGTATCTTGAAGACTTCCACTTTGTTAGCATTACTGGTCAGATGCTAGCTACACGAAAACAGTTATAATTTGCATAGTTTCTAGTCAGTGCACAATGGCTGATGAACATTATTTGAAATAGGTAAAACTATGGTTATAATCATCTAGTTGGAATTGGAAAGAATAAATAAGTATGACATATATAGTTTCTACTGAAAACACAAAACTTCAATTAATTTTATAATAACTTAACAAGTGAAACATTAATTCAGTATTTTGTTAGATTTTCGTGCTCTAACATTACAAACAAATTCCAAAAGGAAATTGCAAGGAAAACAAACTTTGTTCTTTTGCAAAAGATGGTTAGGAAAATGTTCGATATGGACACATGATAAGAGCCCAAAACTGTAGTTTTAACCCCTTAACAATCGTACTTTTAGACTAATTATGTGAATAATAAGTAAGAGTTAATACTGATTATGTATTTTTATGCATTTCAGGCTTCAAAGTCCATTATGTGCAGAAATGTGCCACTTTAGCGAGATAAAGGAGCAAAGGTCGGTTGCTAAGGAGTTCTGTGATTAAAAGCCAATTTTCAAGAAGACAAAGCCTCTGTGAAGCCCGGTCAAAAGATGAAAAGTCAAAGTCCATGCGGGCAGAAACAGTGCACAAAGTCAATAGAACTTCCGAAGACCATATCTTTGGACTCAGACCTTGGAATTGGGCCTACCTTATGTCAAAACGACCAGCTCGGAAAGATCTTTCCAATGGTCCAAGCCTTGGCCCAATCAGAGGAGTAAAAGTGGACGAAAAGTTTGTTGAAGTCAACTGCAGCTGAAGAGGCCTTTTTGGACTGAAAGTATTGGGTTTTGGGCCTGATTCTCTGGCCCGAAACATGGATCCAAGCCCATGCACGATTTTTGGATCTGAACATATAAAAACGAAAGCTTAGCTCTTTGTTAATGGTAGATAGTTAGGTTAGAAAATGAGTTAGGTTAGGAAGCTAATGTTAATGGAGTTTAGGGTTAGAAAAAGATAGATCTAGATCTAGTTTTGAGTTTTATCCCATTAATTAATTAGTTTTCATACCTTGTTTTAATATAGATTATTGAATCATTGTTACTTTTCATTAGATTAATAAAGTTAGTTGTTTTTTATAATCTAGCTTCATTTTCCATTAAACATCTATTGCAATTCATTGATTTAGTATTTGTCACTATTAGTTTAAATCAATTCTTACATGAGTAGTTTCCTTTTAAATTCGAACAAGCAAAGTTTAACCCTTTATACCATGTCTTGTTTGATTTGCTTGGGAAATGATAGTATAATGATATTAGAAATTTCATATCACACATTACTCTCACATTGTTCTTTGTGTCGAGTAGTTGAATTCTAATTAAGTCTTGAGGGTTTAAGAGTGGAACGAATCCTGACTCTCTTATATTACTTCATTATTGAGAGTAGGAATATTGATATAAACACGTATTTACGTAAATTGATTATTTGTGTTTACGCATAGATAGTTAGAATACGTAAAATAACTGTTATCAAATGGCGCCGCTGCCATCTTAATCTCGTTCTTGACAAGAATTCAATTGCTTGAATCCAAGGGGCGATCCCCCATTCTCTACCCACCCACCCTTTTAATTTTTCATTCTTATTTATTGAATTTTCGGAACTGTTCACTGTTTTAGGCATAGGGGCTGTGGATTCACAGAGAAAAACACTGCGATGAAGGTATTTCTAAATTTTCGAAAATTCTGAAAATTTTCAGACATAATATTTAATGTGTTGTTGATTTCCTGGAATATTTTCAGATTTTTCAAAGTTGGTTTACCTTGTGAAAAAATACGATCCTTATAGTGCTGCATTTCAGTTTTCACACCGTATGTTCTTGAAAAACAGACGAGTAAGGTTACTTAGGGAGTTCTAAAAATTCTATAATTTTTACAGGAGTATCTATCCTAAGTCAGGAGTTCGTAGTTAAAATTTAATGAGTTTTTTTATTTGTTTTGACCACCTAAATAGTAGAGTGTTTCCAGTGTGTTTCTGCAGTGTTGTAAACACTTAATATCTAGAACACCAGCCGATAAGGAGAGGTTGTAGAACTCCAATTACTCTAAATTTTTTACAGGAATAAGTAGGATCTGTCAGGAGTCTCCAGTAAAAATTTGGAAATTTTTGGCTTTGTTTTGATAGGTTAACCATTCGGTTGTTTGTATTGTGTCCGAAAACTGTTCGCAAACTTTGCAGGGTAGTAGAGGGACTTTCATAGCTTTGATTGATCTGAAATTTTACAGGCTACTTGATAGACGTCTTAGCAAATTACTGTAAAAATTTCAAATTTTTTGGAGTACGATAAAAGGCCTAAAATTCGAAAACCCTGAGGCGCGACCCACGCCCAAAAGGAGCGCACCCGTGCCCAAAACACTGGACATTCGAAAACCCTGAGCGCACCTGCGCCCAAACAGAGGGCACCCGCGCCCTCAAAGGAAAATTCAGCGTGAACAGCCCAATTTTCACAGGTTAGTTTAAATTTCTATTTCTTCAAGTTACTCAGTGTTTCTAACTTGTTAAATACACTGAGATCGTGTATACAAGACGCTATTCAAACGCGTAGCAAGGAGGCATTCAGGTACTCCTTTTTCCACTCCTCGCCTCTTCTGTCAGAGGAGTTTTAATTCTAGTATAATCAGGCTTGTTTTTCGTAGAAATAAATACAACACGTCTATCTAGAATTTCACACACTACACTTGCATCAATGGCTAAAGAACAAGAGACTCCTCTCTCTGATTTTTATAAAGCCCTAAATGATGGCCCTAAGTCGTGCATCGTTCTTGCAGAGACCTAGTGGGGATTTTTGAATCCCCTAATATATTTAACTTGTTACCGGTTTTCATGGTTTAGACCACGAGAAGCTTTTACCAACACATCGTAGGATAGACCAAGTTCTCACTACATTCCATCATCCTAGCGTAAGTCGGATCAAGTTAAACTTAGGGTGTTTCCTTTCACCCTAGCCGACAAAGCGGCGTCTTGGTTAACTGCCCAAATGCCAAACTCTGTGGACTCATGGGCTCAACTTGTTCAATTGTTCATGAAACAGTTTTACCCACCCGAAGACGGATGAAATGCTTCGGGATTCATTTCTTCCACTATAATCCTCATGAATCCTTTCGGAGGCACGGAATCGTTCACCGATCTTCTCATTGAATGCCCAGATCATAATCTTGCAAAAGACAAGCTTGTTCGTGCTTTCTTCAAAGGGCTTTCACATTATCATAAGGAGGTTCTAGATATCATGGTGGGGGTAGTTTTCTTAGTAAAGGAGCCTTGGAGGCTTATAAATTCTTAGAAGATCAATCTAAGAAGAACAACAATTGGGGAGGAAACGATTCCTCCCGGCTCCTCTCCTTCTTCTCTTGAGGTTAAACATGATCCCGAGCTTAAAACTCTTATCGATGCCATCACTAAAAGGTAGATGCCATCTCGTTCAACAACAACCCACTCCGGTCATGAACATTAACTCTACTCGTTGTAAATATGCATTTGTAATCTTGAGCATTCGACTTCTATTGTCCTCTTGTCTATGCACAAACACCACCACAACCATCACACTTCAACCAGTTAACTCAACATCAAGGACAAGGGAACTTAGGTGACCAGAATAGAGGTTTAGTACCCATAACCCGTAACTATCAACATCAAGACATAAACGCCAACAAGCTTTAATTCCAATACAACCATCTATAGACAAAGTAGTAGTGACCTTGTTGGAGAAACAAAATCAAATTATGCAACAAAACTCCAACTTGATGAAAGATCGGCATGATCAAAACTCTAATATGATGAAACAAACGATGCAAATGATGCGTCTTTGTGCCAAAAGGTTATTGACATGTCTTCTAACCAAAATAATAACCAAACCGGGCGTGTTTCCAAGTCAAGCAATTGCCTAATCCTAAGTTAACAAACACCGCCTTGAAATAAAAAGTATTCAGTGTAATGGTAATATAAACCAAAGGGGACCTACAAAGTGATCACTACCCTTCGTTCGGGGAGAGTAGTTGATAACCAAGTGACTATGCCTAAAGATCACCCCAAACTATAAATGATACCATACCAAATACTTGTCATAGAAATTGAAGACCCTACACTGTAGAGGTTCCAATATGGAAACCTAGTTGGAAAGTGATAAAAGATAAAGCAATGGTTAACAAATATGTTCCCCCCCTCATATTAGGCATAGGGATAAAACACCGCATGAACAACTAGATTTTCCGTAGAAGGTGAAGTTAAGTCTATTGAGAGTTTTGTATATCACATTAGTGCTTCCGATGATGTCGTCCCCTACACTAGTACATATCCTCTTATGGAAGAAGACAAAGATCACAATTTTGACTCTTTAAACATAACCTGAACTAGAGAAAGAATTTTCAACCCTGCGCCCGACCATAGAAGAGATGGACTAAACCTCACAATAGACGAGATAGATGAATTCCTCAAAGATGGAGATGAATACCATAATTATATGGATGCGAACAACCTAGATGAGGAATTCGACGAGTTTCTAAGAGCCTGTGATGATCCACCTTCTCAAGCACTACCTAGAGCACCACCCTACCACCATCCACCTGAGTTAATCCCTCATAAAATCCAATCATTCTTCCCACCCTTTTCTTCTAACACTTATCCACATTCCAAGTATTTTCCAAAACCATTCATTTACTCACGATCATTCACTTGGACACCTTCTTATTCAACTAAGTTGCGTCGTAGAAAGTTTTGGAGCTTGATTCTGTTTGGTGGTGCATTCCATGTTAACTATTTATGGAAAGATCCACAATTGTTTAGATTATTGATATATGGGAAACTGTACGTAAATACAAATATATCACTTTAAGTCTAGGGAATCTGACTTTAAAAGACCCACGTTTTAGAACAAATTTTTACAAACCTATTTTCAAAAATTTGTTTGGGGGTGGGGTGTTTGGTTTTTCCATGCTTGATCACTAAACTTCCTATTCTTATCCCCACCTCGCTCCCTTTAAGAGTAGCTAGATTTCTCCTTGTTTGTTGTTTTGATGTTGTTTTTTATTATTTTTAGTAGATAGGATGTTACGTTGTTAAATTCCGTAGTTAACTTTGAATTTGGTAGTTAAATGTTGTTTGAAATTCAATTTTAATATAATGTTGTTCTTTTCAAATTGTGCATGGATGTTATTGTTAATCCCACCTTCCCGAATTGTTTGGGGGTGGTATTATTTATTCTATCATGATTTGTAGAAGATCCTCTATTTTAGAGTTTGTTTTGGAGTGAAGGTTGAGAATATTGTCGTAATTGGCATACCTATGATTAGATGTGGTGGTAGGATGAAATCTAAGAGAGTTTAGAAATTACTAGTCTAAATCCAGTATAAAAGATATTAGGGTTGTTATAGAATCAAGAATATGAGTTGTTTCCGTTTTCGGGTTCGGAAATTTTATTGTTTCCGGAAATTGCCTTAAAGCTTTTTGGCAACCTACCGATTCGTTTTAACAATTCAAAACCTATAAAAACTTCATTCATTCTACACTCACAACCCACACTACACCTAACTTCCATCTCTCACCTTTCACTCCCACGTTTCCGTTGTTCTTCACCATTTTCACAAATCAGCACCTCGGAACGCACCTGTGCCCCAGTGGAGCGCACCTGCGCCCTTGCCATTTTCTGAAATTTTACACTGAGCGCACTTGCGCCCAAGTTGAGCGTTACTCGTGCCCAAAACACTGTAAGTCAAAACACCGAGGCGACTCGCTTCAAGTGGAGCGACCGCTGCGGCATACGACTTCCGTAGACCAGGAAATTTCCAATTTTCTGCGGGTTGTTCCCGGGTGATTTGCAGCTGTTCCAGAGCATAGCTTTGAGATGACATCTCCTACAATAATACCAGAATAGTCTTTTGAAGATTTCTTTCAAAGCACTACTTATGGTGCTTGGTTTCACGAGGTGATCACACACGTAGGCTGGGAACCGCTTATGGTTCTTGCTAGCATTTGTTCTTGGACTTGTCATGCCCGCTGAAATACAAGACCCATGATGTTATTGGGTAGATAATATGCATGTCTACACTTGACTTTTGCATGAGGCTTATGGGGCAGGCATTTTTTCAGATCGAGGACCAAGGCTTAATATAACGCCGCCTTTGGTAGCATGTCCATGAACATAGGAACTGTTATGTTTTGGATCATGCTAAACATTTTAGGGGAATGGCATTTTTTCTTCTGTGAATGATGCCACTTGCAGCGTCTTCCTTGCTTTAGCCAGGGGATGTATGTGCCATGACCTTCCCAGAACCTTAATGTCTAGTTTAGCACGAGCCCATAGCATGAGGCATAAGTATCTTCTTATGCCTGTTTTAGTTTGCCGTATTATGCTATGTTTCTTCCCTATTTTTTGTGCCCACCAATTGTATTATCCGATCTTTCCGTGCAATGACTTGGCAAGGGTGGAGGATACAACCTGATCAGGTTGCACCTTACACCCCATCCGACCAAGTGGCGCTTAATAGGTTAGCATCCGTAGATGATAAATGGTGGCAAGCTTGGCAAATTATAATGGCATGGCAGGATGCGAAGGAACCTCACTTCTTTATAGAAGAGGAGGATGACGAGTAAACACTGGAGTGGAGGTAAGTTTTTAGTTTCAGTTAGTGTCTGCTTATGTCCCAAGCAATTTAATTCTGTTAACCCCATGATGGGTGGAACTCTTATAGAGTTGCGTCAGTTTTTTTATTTCCTATATTAGTATGTTCTAACCTTGTTTTGCAGATGTTCCAGAATTTCACACGTTTCCATGGTATTTTTCTACCCTCTTTATTTAAATGCTTTGAGGACAAAGCATGCTTCTTGTTTGGGGGCATAGAAACACGTGTAATTAAGGCATCTGTTAGGATATAGATATGTATAATATGCATTTGTTTTCAAGTTAAAAATTTCAAAAATATAAATAAATAAGTTTATGCTATACACTTAGGAATATTGGTTATGTTTTATTTCTCTATGCTCTTAACAATCTAGAAGTCTCACTTAGCTTTTGCATCAGAATAATTGTTAGAAACTTAGGTTAATATGTAGGTAATAATCTTTGCATCTATCTATAAATATCTTACATGAGTATCTATGATTGTTAGCGATGAAGTTTTTGAAATCTAGGCTAGAGTACTTATTCTACAAATCTCGTGAGAATATAGCCTAAAGCCTTATATGAGCTTTAAACATTTGAGAAATGACACAAAGGGAGAAGTAAAATCCGGATAGAGAAATCACACGTCCACTTGCTTGATCACTATGCCATATCCTAAGCGAGAATTTAGGCCCTCTTTGGATCGATATAGCCAGAAATTCAAACCTATGAATTATTTTCCGCTAGTAAGCCCCTCGAGCCTTTCTTTAGCCTTCCATAAATTACAATTCCTTTACCCTGTTACAAAAACAAAACAAAATAAAAATTCAACTTACCCAATCTAGAATAAGTCCGAGAATAGAATGAGTGAAGAAAAGAAGAAGAGAAAACCGTGTAAACAAAAAAATTAGTTAGTTGCTTTTTAAAAGAAAAGAAGTTTCCATCTAAGGAAAAACAAAATAGAAATAAATAAAAACTCCAAAAATAGAATAAAAGGGAGTCAAAAGCCAAAGAAAAGAAAAAGAAAAATATGGCTAAGGATGGAAACAAAGTATAGAAGCAAAAGAAAATAACAATGTTTTCTCTAAGTTACATAATATGAAGACTCTATTATCTCAGACTTGTGCTTTTGAATATCCATTTCCTTCCTTCTTAAACCATCTCCTAATCCCCACAACACCTAATAAAGACCTCTAGCTCAATTAGGAATAGGTTAGTGTGATAGTAAGTGGCAGATGTGTTTGATCGACTCCGGCTTCCTTGTTTGTCATTGAGATTGTAAGGTAAAGTGTGCCCACTGCACACTGGAGTAGCGAAACTTGAGCGGAAAAATCAGAGTGCTTTTTGTCTTGACATTTATGTGAGGACCTACTTAAGGACGCTATTCCGAGTTTTCAGAAACGAACATGCTAGGCATTTCATAGTATTACTCATAGTATATATATTTGTATCATAGATGATTGATTATTATGCATATATTAGTTTAGGTTTTTGACTTGGTTATTCTTATTCAATTGCTAGTGAGATGTATAGATAGTTGAGACATGAATGAGGAAGCAATAGTTTTATTTCTTAGTCGTCGTAGTATAGATGAAGTTTGTGAGTACCTTCACTGGAAAACTCTCACGAGGCTAACTCGTCCACTAGGGAATTCCTAGTGGTTTAAGGCCTTGTTAAGATATGGTCAATGCAATCGCACTCAAGTAAACGAGTAGATAGAACTCCATTTTTGGTCACTTATTCTAATTTCTCATCTTTGCTTGAGGACAAGCAAAATGCTGTTTGGGGGTGGTTTGATAAGAGCCCAAAACTGTAGTTTTAACCCCTTAACAATCGTACTTTTAGACCAATTATGTGAATAATAAGTAAGAGTTAATACTGATTACGTGTTTTTATGCATTTCAGGCTTCAAAGTCCATTATGTGCAGAAATGTGCCACTTTAGCGAGATAAAGGAGCAAAGGTCGGTTGCTAAGGAGTTCTGTGATTAAAGACCAATTTTCAAGAAGACAAAGCCTCTGTAAAGCCCGGTCAGAAGATGAAAAGTCAAAGTCCACGCGGGCATAAACAGTGCACAAAGTCAACAGAACTTCCGAAGACCATATCTTTGGACTCAGACCTTGGAATTGGGCCTACCTTATGTTAAAACGACCAGCTCGGAAAGATCTTTCCAATGGTCCAAGACTTGGCCCAATCAGAGGAGCAGAAGTGGACGAAAAGTCTGTCGAAGTCAACTGCAGCTGAAGAGGCATTTTTGGACTGAAAGTATTGGGTTTTGGGCCTGATTCTCTGGCACGAAACATGGATCCAAGCCCATGCACGATTTTTGGATCTGAACATATAAAAACCAAAGCTTAGCTCTTTGTTAATGGTAGATAGTTAGGTTAGAAAATGAGTTAGGTTAGGAAGCTAATGTTAATGGAGTTTAGGGTTAGAAAAAGATAGATCTAGATCAGATCTAGTTTTGAGTTTTATCCCATTAATTAATTAGTTTTCATACCTTGTTTTAATATAGATTATTGAATCATTGTTACTTTTCATTAGATTAATAAAGTTAGTTGTTTTTGATAATCTAGCTTCATTTTCCATTAAACATCTATTGCAATTCATTGATTTAGTATTTGTCACTATTAGTTTAAATCAATTCTTACATGAGTAGTTTCCTTTTAAATTCGAACAAGCAAAGTTCAACCTTTTATACCATGTCTTGTTTGATTTGCTTGGGAAATGATAGTATAATGATATTAGAAATTTCACATCACACATTACTCTCACATTGTTCTTTGTGTCTAGTAGTTGAATTCTAATTAAGTCTTGAGGGTTTAAGAGTGGAACGAATCCTGACTCTCTTATATTACTTCGTTATTGAGAGTAGGAATATTGATATAAACACGTATTTACGTAAATTGATTATTTGTGTTTACGCATAGATAGTTAGAATACGTAAAATAACTGTTATCAACACACCCATGCTATCACGCCATGTGATTATGAGAAATAATTAAAAGTAGATGCAGCAATTCACATGTTAACTTCTTAAAGGCTTACATGTTGGTGGGCTTGATTCAACATATTTTGTCCATATGTGACAATCACCACATCAAATATCATAAGTAATCACATTATCAAAGTCAAATCATCAAATAAGATATAGTTGCAATCAGATGATTACATTTGTGTGGCAATGTAGTAAAGAAAAATGTTATAATACCCCACACCAAGATAATCAAATTATATGAAGGGGTCACACACCTTACACTTATATTGACACTAAGAAATAAGTTATATGTGATCGAAGCTTTATGATTTATTATCAAAATAAAATACAATAATAACAAATTAAATAAATACAGAAATGACATACGCAATCCAAAAGTGGATTTTCACATTGCACTAGGGGCAGATTTTTTGTAGAGATGACCTCCCTACCATGGATAATATCTCCACAAAAAATCACCTCAATTGGATGTGTCTAGTCTTGTCAAAAGAGTATTAAAATTATGGACCGTTAGATAAATTTCAAATTTGAACTCAATTTTTGATAGGGTTAGACATGTTCAAAGGAGCTGATTTTCTTTAGAGACAATTTCCATGTTGTAGATATCACATCCCCAAACAATCGGCTCTTAGTTCATTGTGTAGGTAGGTAGGATTGCATATGTCATTTCTGTATGTCGACGTAGCTAGCCCTATATATCGAGCAGGTTCCATTTACCATACTTTTTATATCGTATTTTATACCACACCCCCTTACAAGATGAATTAAGTGTTAATAATTTGTGGATATGATCTACTAACTATAGATAACATCTCCACAAATATTCATCTCATTTGGAAATCTCTAACCTAATTAAAAGTTGTTGTAAATTTTGAATTTTTTTTAACAGTTCAGATTTTTCAATTTTGCAATCATCTTTTGACATAGTTAAACATTATCAAATGAGGTGAAATTTTATATAGGTGATATTTATGGATAGTTGAACACATCCACAAAAACTAGATTATAATTCATGTTGTAGGTAAAGTTGTGGGGTATGGTATAAAAAGTGTGGTAAACGGAATCTGCTCATAAATAATGACCTTAAATAAGTACCAAATCTAAAACAACCCACAACTTCACCTGCAAAATGATTTAAAACCTTATTTTGTGTGAATATGATCTACTAACCATAAAGAACATCTCTACAAAAATTCAACTTGTTGACAATTTTTAACATTGGCAAAAGATGATTGCAAAAACATTGGGGTTGAATTCATTTTCTAAGTGAAGTTTTATCTACGTACTTATTTTAAGTTAACTTAAGTAGTTACTCTTTTTAGAAAGACTGTATATATATGGGGAGGGATAGAGACACATTCTTATGCGCACATTATAGCCACATTTTTCACATACAAATGAATTAAGGTCTGGTTTTTTGTGGAGATGATCTCCCCACCATGAAGATCATTATCACAAAAAATTATAATATTTGGATATGTCTAACCATGTGAAAATTAGTGTTCTTTTTTGAGCTTTTTATCTAACTGTCCAAAATTTTTGTGAGTATGTTCTAAGGTTATATTTCTTTGAATTAGTTGAATTTTTGTGAGCATATTCTCCATGGTGGGGAGATCATCTCCACAAAAATTCATCTTTTAATTCAACTTTTAAGTCCACAATTTTGCTTGGATTAATTTACAATGTGGCTAGAATGTGGCTACAGTGAATGTGCCTCTACCCTTCCTATATATATATATATCGGTTAGGCTAGGATGACATATTTAGCATGACATACATAGAGTGACATAACACTGTTCACGTCCTAAAAGCCCAGCCCACGATCCAACAAAACACAAAACAGATTTTGTGTTCTTCTACCTTCGTCAAAAACACAGTTCAAACTTAGAACGCATAATTCAAACCAAACTCCACAATCTAAACTCCAAATTGATCACCCCACTCCGGCATCCCACTCCGACATCTCTATTCATCGCAAGCTTGCTTTTTTCAGGTTAGTTACTTCCCTAGGTGATTGTAGAGTTTTGATAATATATGTTGGTTCTGATTCTAAAGTTAAGCTTGTACATTGATGTTTTGATTATGTTATGAGTTTGTATAGCTGGAACGAAGTGCTGCTTCTTTTCCTAGTTACCTTAGGGCTGCAAGCAAGTCTTTTTGTGTGAAAAAGTAACAATTAACTAGTAGTGTGCAAGTAGGGATCGTAAGGAAAACTTTCGAACAAGACGAACACGCTTATTTTTTGTGGCTTGATCAGATTATGGTATCTTAATCTAGTTTCGATTCTAAACAAGAGCATCTTAATTCTGACTTATTCAGTTTTGGTAGTTTTCATTCTAGAAGCAAATTTGTATTGGCAAATTTATCGAAATAATTTTATTACTTTCTGTAGTATTTCTACATCCATGAATAAGGGCAAGTGTCCATTCTGTGGAAGCACCGTATTTCATAGAACTTCAAGAACCGAGTTGAATCCTGAACGGCGTTTCTTCATTTGCGCAAGAAATACATATCATTTACCGGTAGAACATAGATGTAGATATTTTATATGGGAGGATGAGATAAAGTATGGAAGCTGTTCGTCTGCCCCAGCTCTAACTCCATCCACAAATTCTTTTGCGGCATCTCGAACTGAAAGTGAAGTTTCCATTTGCGCAAGGAAGATAAAGACTGATTCATTTATTCACTGGATCGGCATGCTCATTTTGAGGTTGTTGTTGGTGTGTATGCTTTTAGTGGTTATCTGTATTATCAAATACCTAATTAAGGTGATATGGTGCTTTTGATGGTTTTGAAGAGGATGGTATAACTGCTCGGTTATCTGTTAAGAATATGTTATGAATTTGTTGAATCTGTTACCTGTTGAATTTTTTTCGGTTATCTATTATCTGTTGAATTTTTTCGGTTATCTGTTAAGAATATGTTATGAATCTATTATCTGTTGAATTTTTAGGTTATCTGTTGAATTTTTTCGGTTATCTGTTAAGAATATGTTATGAATCTGTTGAATCTGTTATCTGTTGAATTTTTTCGGTTATCTGTTATGAAACTCGACGTGGATTTGAAGTGTCTTAGAGAGAAAGTTTCTAGTAGGCTCGAGAATCTCGCATCGTCGTCGTCAACGTTTTCATCCGAGGTTGGCTTGAAAAGTGTTGTTGATCTTGTTGCTGAAGAGAGTAGTACAATCACTGAAGCTGGAATTATCATCAAAAGGAGCCAGGTGATTGTCATGTTTTGGTTCTTGTTGTTTTATTTCCATTTTGTTGTACTTGGTAATGGTTCCGTTGATGATTCCGGGGTTTTATTTCCATTTTGAATTGTGGGTTTTTTGGATCTGCTTCAAATAATAATCTTTGTTCAAAATGTTACAGAGATTTCTATTTGAAGCAATCCAAATCAGCAGCTGTTAGTGCTGCTGTTGATGTCGAGGAGGAGAATAACAAGGTTGAACCCATTGTTGTGGAAAGTGAAGGAACAACTTCAGAAGATCCAGGGAACCAACCGCCGGCGAATCGTTGTAACTTTTGTAGAAAGAGGGTTGGATTGACGGGGTTCAAGTGTCGTTGTGGAGAGACGTTTTGTTCGATTCATCGTTATTCGGATAAGCATAATTGTGCCTTTGATTGTAAGAGTGCAGGTCAAGATGCTATTGCAAAGGCGAATCCTATTGTGAAGGCAGATAAAATTGAGAAGATCTGATGGTGGTGGGGGTAGATGGATGGAATGAGGAATTGGGCAATCTCATTGTGGAGCATTTGTTTTTTATGCATGATAAAAGAAGGTGAAACCTTTGGTTATAAAACATTTCGAAATGATATCTTGTTTGGAAAATAAATTTGCTTGTGGTAGTATTATGATTATCTTTTTTTTTTCGCTTGCTTGCATGTGTATAGTCCAGTTCTATGTAATTTAAACCCAGTGATACTGGAGTGAAATCGTTGGTTATATTTCATTTTTATCCTTGTATATTTTTGTTTGTAGCATTTTTGCGGGTGGTTCGATCTTATGGATATCTTGCCTTATTTTGAATTGTTTGTTGTTTTGTGGTCGTTTATTAGTTCACGTGTATGGTACTTTGGATTATGTGAAAGGAGCCGAAATGTATGTACTTTAAAAACGCAGTAGAGGCAATTTGTTTACTAGTTGTATCACTATTTCTTAATCTATCTTAATGAATGAGCTTCCAGACAGAGATATTCCATATCTTGTGTAGTTAGGTTAGGAGAGGCTTGCTAGTTTCTTGTGTGGAGAGACAACATGATTTCATCACCAGTTAACTAATGGCAGTATCACTTTTATTGTGGTGAGACCCACTGGAATTTCTCATCTTCATTTATCTATGATAGTATCAATTTCATTGTACTATGATATGGATTATGGATGTTTACTAGATAGCTATAGCATACTTACATGGCCTATGGGTGTTTACTAGATTGATATTAGATTTCTTGTATCTTTTACCTTGTTGCTTTGCCGTGTATGTGCTGTTGTATGCCTTGCATGATCATCCTCCTTTCTTACATAGGTGGCCAGGTATATACAAATGGAGAATTAGAGAATATATCACTAATGAGTCATTATGAATTATCATCACTAATTCACTGCTTACACCATTATTTTCTGACATGAGTGAACAGGAAGGTGCTACAGAATCAGATGTTGGAGTCCTTACAAAATATACATACCAAACTTCTGACAATGCAGAAGAATTGTATTCTGACAATACAAAATACAAAATATACATACCAAATTTTGACAATACAAAATATACATACCAAATTTTCTGCATACCAATTCTGACAATACAAAATATACATACCAATTCTGACAATACAAAATATACATACCAAATTTTCTTTTACTTAATACTTTGAAGCATATACAGTGATAGAATTCTCCATTTCTAATTTGTCAACAAAGACATAGCATCTATTTGTTGCTTTGGTTCTATTACAGGCTGATCGAATAAATTGCTATAAAATCTTCGAATTCTCATTCTCGAAATTTTATTCCCAGCAACATCTGACGTCTCCACATTATTGTTTGAATGGCTTCCTCGCTTTCTCTTTGATATCCAAACCGCCATTTCAGCTGCAAATGGAAAAATGAGTACACAACAACAACAACCAGTAACTACAAGAAGCATGAGATTAATTGCTTCCTCTAATCACTTCTAGACTTCAACTTACACATCTTGCATTCACAAAAGGAGAATTATCATCAAAATGCATTTCAGCATTTCCAAATGGTGCCTAAACAGGCTATGGTATTAATTTCACATCCACACCAAAATTATCAGCTTTTTAATCCAAATCTTCATTGCCCATTCTTATGCATTAAAAAAAACTACAAAACTCATACAAACCATAAATCTAAATACCCGTCTTCAACAAGTATCTAATATATCTATTTGTTTAGAACACAGAAATGCTCCTCCATATGTGAGAGTATATATCAACTAACAATACAATTTATACTAGTAAGTAGAAAGACTCCACTAGGATCGACTAAATCTACTTAGCTTCAAACATAGATTTGAAACCGCATAGTCTAAATATCATTATGTCTAGTTAGATCTCCTACTAGCCAAGAACGTACCTTTTCCAGATACTCTGGCTTCAACTTCCATAGTTATGAAGATTTAAAGCCACCATAGATCTTACACTGCAAGTACATAACCTTTGTCAGATCGCCTGATTAAAGACAAATCAATACAGCGAAATATCAAAATTCAAAATTGCATATTAAAAACATCATAGTTCACGCTATTTCTATTTGTTCTAAGAACCACGTCAGAAGGAAAATATAAAATGCATCAAGGAAAATATAAAATGCATAAGCCTCAGGATCTCATATGTCCGAAGGCCATCCCGTTATGGATATTTATACAACAAAATGAAAAAAAATATGCCTCTAATACTTCCATACTTCTAAGAATACATCAAGAAAGTCATACAATAGTGGAAAGTATTGACAACACAAAAAATACTTACATTTCACAGATTACTTGTTATTTTTCTCTGGACAATTTCTCGAGTCATGCTTAGCAATCTTTCTACAGGATTTACACATTCTTCCTGGATTGTTTAGGGCTATCTCCCTGGGAGATTGAAATCTCTCCTCGTTCTTCTTCCCCCTCCCTTTTGTTTGAGAAATGTTGGGATTCAAAATCAATATCTGAAATAAAGATTTGAAAATCAAAATAAAAAAAAACTATTTATATCAAATTAAACATTAAAATCAAATAACATTAAACATTAAAATCAAATAACCTGTGAGGTATTAACCGAAGGAATTGAAGGCTCTGCAACTGAAGGAATTGAAGGCTCTGCAACTGGAGGAATTGAAGGCTCTGCAACTGGAGGCTCTTCATTATATGCATCTCCTTCGCAAGAAGTTTCATTAAACTTTGAAACTCCAATAGCCATTTCTCCAATCTTTTCTATAAAATATGAATAACCCTCAACAGTATGCGATGCAATGTAAGCCAATTGAGAAGCAACCTTGATACAATGAGCCACTCTCAAAGGTTCATGGTTTTCATGGCCGACCACTAATCCAGTATCAAACTCCGCTCTATACGTGTTTGCCTTTTGCATCCACCGCTTCAAAAGAAAATGCCTTGGAATCTCTTCAATCTCATAACGCATAAAAACCTTTAACATATGACCACAAAGCAACCCCATAAATTGAAAGTACTTGCATTCGATAGCCTCCTAAAGTTCCTCTATCGAAACTCACTCTCCAAACAGACTTCTTCAGCGGGTCTCTCCATTTCACCATGTAGCTTCCAGTTCCATACCTGTCAATCTGTTCCCCATCAATTTTGTACTCCATCTTTGCCTTCTGGTATTGCTCCTTAAATTTATTGAATACTCTAATCGTATAGACATTCGCAGCATGCATAAGGAGGAAAGCATCTTCAGCCACAATTCGTGAACTATGCTCGGTGCGGTAATCAGAATCTCTTTCATTCCTAGCAATCGAAGCCAGAGACTTCTCATTACCATGTACAAACTCCATCAGTGTAGTTCTCGAATTGACAAATTGGTCATAATGAGAGTTCATCGATTCACTTCTCCCAGTCGTATGCATACCAGCAAAAAAGGTGTCACTGAGATAACAAGGAACCCATTTCTCCCGAATATTATATATTTCTGTCAACCAACGATTTTCAGACAACTCGTTCTTCTCTATGATTGTACACCATCTTCTTTCAAAATCAGCAATCATATACGAGAAAGAAATAGTATTCTTCAGGTCAGTTACCAATGTCTCAATTTTAGTAAAGCGATGCTTCTCTTGGAATTTCTGCATAACATGCCAAAGAAAGACGAACGATGACGAAGTATTAGGGAAACACTTTAGCAATGGCTGCAGTCATCGCTCTATCCACGGTCGATTGATAATTGCAGTTGGCGCACGACCACCCATGGCTGCAAGCCAAGCCTTAAACAGCCATATGAATGTATGTTCTGTCTTATCAAGCAACAACGTCAACCAAACTGAACCGACTGCAAATGATGGTTGACTCGGTAAAAAGGGGCAAAAGGCATAGAGTATGCATTAAATGACGATATGTGGTATCAAAAGAGACAACATCCCCAAAGTATTCATACTGGACTCGAGACCTCCCATCAACCCAGAAAAAGTTTAGTGCAGTCCCATTTTGATCTAGATCAATGGCGTAGTAGAATTGGGGATCCTCTGCATAAAATAGTTTAGCACGGCTGTTGCATCACCTTCTTTAGGCATCTTTCTCGACAAACCATAATGATGGTTCCAACAATCCTTCTTTGTAAACCCAACTTCCTCCCCATGAAAAGCAGATGCCACTTTCCCAACAGGTAAATTGTTATCACTGAAAATCTCAGTCAAGCTCTTTGCTGCTTCAGGCATAGTTTTGTTAATTTTCATACAAATTCTCTTCATTTGGAGTCACGAACTATGGCTATGTTCATTATGAGCAATGCCGACATCGTGATATCTCTTCATGTAGTCTTTTTCTTAACACGCATTTTAGCTTCAAGAACCGCACCGGATAGTCGATGTATTTCTTAATCTCATGAATCTCTCTTGTTAGGGGCACCTTCACGCGCGCAAAACAAATAAACAATTAGTAACCACATTCACATCAGTTCCCTTCTTCTCCGTCCGTCCGAACACGAGTCTCAAATCCCTCTTGTTGACCATACTCTCTGTAGTAAGTCTTTGCCTCGTCAATACTTCTAAAAGCCATACCTACATACGGAGCAACTAATATCGGCGTGCTTTGAACAGGAGATTTAGTAGACGAAGAACCAACTACATCTTCTTCGATTTCTATCAGATTCATATCGGTGTCGCAATGAACACCAGCCATTATATCAAGACTATATAATACCTGCATGGTAAATTCAACATCAGACTAGCATGACAAGGGAGACTAAAACAATATATAAACCAATTAAACAGACGAATGAAAGAGAGGAAGAATATCAGTTTATTGAGTTTTGAGAGCTCATGCTTGATTCATGCTTCTTTACCTTGTCATTCGTCTGCTAAGTATGTCATTGGTTTAGTATGTCACGCTAAGTATGACACGCTAAGTATGACACATTTTTTGAGAGGTAAATTGATAAACTGATATTCTAGCCTAAACTGATATCCAAATTGATAAACCTTCGTATATCCCTTATATCAGGTTAGTTTGAAATGGATATCCCTTATATCATGTTAGTTTACTGGATACCAAACCCCAACGAACATTTTAATATTTGACTGAATACTCACGCCATACACACAAAAAGTACGTTTACTGGATCCCATCCATTCCACCAAGTCAGTAAGTCACCAACCAATGTATACACCTGCTATATATTCAATCCCATAATTCCAGCTAATACGATCTCATAAAATACTCGGGCACAATGAATAAGTCAGAATTAAGATGCTCTTGTTTAGAATCGAAACTAGATTAAGATACCATAATCTGATCAAGCCACAAAAAATAAGCGTGTTCGTCTTGTTCGAAAGTTTTCCTTACGATCCCTACTTGCACACTACTAGTTAATTGTTACTTTTTCACACAAAAAGACTTGCTTGCAGCCCTAAGGTAACCAGGAAAAGAAGCAGCACTTCGTTCCAGCTATACAAACTCATAACATAATCAAAACATCAATGTACAAGCTTAACTTTAGAATCAGAACCAACATATATTATCAAAACTCTACAATCACCTAGGGAAGTAACTAACCTGAAAAAAGCAAGCTTGCGATGAATAGAGATGTCGGAGTGGGATGCCGGAGTGGGGTGATCAATTTGGAGTTTAGATTGTGGAGTTTGGTTTGAATTATGCGTTCTAAGTTTGAACTGTGTTTTTGACGAAGGTAGAAGAACACAAAATCTGTTTTTGTTTGTTTTGTTGATCGATGGTGGGCTTTTAGGGCGTGAACGGTGTTATGTCACTCTATGTATGTCATGCTAAATATGTCATCCTAGCCTAACCGTATATATATATATCAGTAGGGGGATTAAGAAAAAATAGGAGAAAAAAACTGGCGAACAACTTAAAAAGTCTCCAATTGAAAATGGAAAGTGTATTAGCAAAACCCACTAAGGGGTCGTTTGTTTTTTTGAGCCTCTGAATGCTGAATGCTAAATGACCCACTCTCTAAATGGTGAATGTTGATTGTTGAACTCTGAAAAACATGTTTGTTTTCTGTCAGAATGACCTGGCTTTGAATGCTGAATATAAATAATTTGGACAATTTTACCCCTGTTATCAATTTTGAACACAAACTTATTGATGTATAAACTTCCCTCCAAATAATTTTCAACATGATTCACCTTAGGCCCATGAGCTTGTGATCATGATCAAATAGATGTGATGGGTTTGTTTTCTTGTTTTACTTTTACTTTGATTATCTAAAATGAGGAAAACAAATGGGCTTTTATAAGTTTGTTGTAACAGAATACCAAACAACACATTTACTTTTGTCTAGACTTGGTACCACCACATCAAATCTTTTAAAAGTAGTTGGGTAATACACATCGTCTTCAACCTATTCCCAATCAGTTTCGATAACTCGCTCCTTCAATTTTTTTTTCCAACCTATTCTTCTCTTCAATCTCTCCCTCTTCTCTCCATCGGCTATCAGAGAAGTTCTCTCTCTTATCTCTCTCACTCTCGAGCTCTCGACAATGATTTGAAAATGAAAATATTGGATGGGTTTTCCTGGATCGCAGTTTTGGAGGCTAGAGCATGAAGATGAGCAATTAAACAAAGGGTAAGAGTGGTACTCGTCACTTTCAGCCACTTCAATTCAGCATTCAGGAGCAACTTTAGCGCGGAACGCTGAAGTCCAATTTAGTCGCTGAACGCTTAAACCATTTAGAAAAACAAACAACAATTTGTGTTACTGAATGCTGAAACTTAAAAAAACAAACAACCCCTAAACCTTCGTTTTAAAACACTCCGTCTCCATTCTCAATTAAATTGTATCTCTTTGAATACCAAAACCCAACACATCAATCGAAAGAGAAATATCTCATGTATGTATCTCAGCTTTCACTTTTTGTTTTAATCCATTTTAGTTCAATTCATTTGATCTTTATCTGGTTTTCTGTAATTCTATTTGATAATCATCCCCACATAATACATTAACTACAATTCCCGGATCCCACAACAACCATAATCCCCCAGCTCTCTTGCTGGTACAACAAAATATCTAAAGGAACCACCAACTAACACTTTTAAGAATTCTACAAGAATTAGTCCAACCAGCCAGAGTTTCACACAAGAAGATAATTTTTGGCCTAGAGTTCACACAAGAAGATAATTCACAGACCTCTTGCTGGTACTCTAATACTTGAATGCATACTTTCATGATGGGTGTCCGGCAATAATGAGAAGAGAAATGAGAAAATTTTAATAGCAACACCTACGTACAATACATATAGAGCCATTGTTATAAGTGTTGTTTCATAGAATTAAACTTGCAACTTGGTATACTGTACTGAAATACTACTCCATACTCCATCTTTTATTAAATCGATCATCTGCTAATGAAGAAAATGTACCTTCTTTTGCTCAAAGATATAACTACTACAAATAATTACCTAAAACAACATTAAGGGAAAAGGGAAAAATAGTTCAACCACTATACCAGATCTGTTGAAAAAAGACATAAGATGTGTCGTTTTTCCAAAAAAAACATGGTGACCCGTTTTTTTCTGTTGTCGTTTTTTATTCTATGACACTTGAACATGTGGTCGTCTTTCATTTTTAAAAAAAAAATGCCTAATAAGGGCCAAAAAAAAAATCCCTAGCTCAAAATCTATTTAATCATGGCTGAAAGAAACCCACCTAGTACAGGGTAATTGGATCCATACTTCCTTGGCCCAAAATCTCTTTAGAAGCACAACCATATCCAAATATACCTTCCATTCAATGTTCTAAAAAATGCTAGGCGGTAGGAGAGCACCTAGTGCTTAGGCCTTCTAGGCAGCGCTTAAACGGGCAAGGCACTAGGCGGTTTTTTTTTTCAAATATATCTTATAATATATATAGTAATATATTTACCATAACTCAAAAAATAAACATAAACAAAAATATTTATTACAAAAATGCATAGTATTTGAAGAAAATCAATTTCATATAAAAACATATACTCTTTTTTATAGTGGCATATAATTAACATTGAACTTTTGTCTTTTAAACTCATTCAAATCTTAAGCCTACACGTGTCTTTAATTTTCAACATTTAATCATTCAAAAAAAAAAAAAAAAAAACCTTGACTGGACCACCTAGCTCGCCTAGTCGGTCCACCTAATCAATCCACCGATTTTTTAAATGACTTGGGCCTAGGCGAGTCGGTTGGGCACCGCCTAGCGCCTAGAGACTGCCTAGGTGGCCGCCTAGACCGATTTTTAGAGTATTGCTTCTATTAAAAACAGAAAGAACTTTACAAAGTGAATAATGGGTCCATGCCCCCACAGTCACTTAACAAGCCCAAAAGGCAAAATGTTACTGTTTCTAGGAACATATTTATCACAATGCATTGAAGAAAACCAAAATACATGTTCACATGGTTAGTGACCAAACTTCCAAGCGGTACCCAAACTAAAACAATGGATTAAATAGTTGGAATGACAAAGATTATCAACATATTCGATGTGTAGCTCCAGTCAACCTCCTCCTTTGTGTACTCCTCCTGCTCCATCTTAAAAACATGCTGAACAATATAATCCATACGTTAGGCATTAGAGTAGAATTCTAGCTAATGTTAAAGAGGCGATGCATGTTCTTACAAACCTGGTTGAAGTACTGTTGAAGCTTCTCATTTGTGAAGTTGATACAGAACTGCTCAAAACTGAACGGCATACCAATGTTAAAAATTGAATACAAAAAAGCCAGAAAGAGTCAATAAAGATTGATTATAAAACTGCGTGACGTGAATACCGAAAGTCAATAAAAATATTCAATTTAATCAAGCAAAAGAAAGTCAATAAAAATATTCAATTTAATCAAGCTAAAGAAACGAGTAATATCGCCACAATAGCCAATTTTACTTTCCATGCTTTTACATTGCTACCTGTTGGTCTCAAAGCTTTCAAAGCCATAGATGTCCAGGACCCCTATATGAGCGTTTGAATTAGGATCTTGTCCAATGTACATATTAATTTTAGCCACCAACCTGCACATAAGTAAAATTCATGCCACCTTAGCATCATGTGTGCACCTTAATCTAGTACTTCCACAAATGTCAATATAAGAGGAAGGAGAGGAGATCTAACCAATCCTTTCCCCATGATGCCATAACCTTACCAGTCAAACAAGTGTGAGTATATTGTCTTGGCCAAACCATCTCTGCTAACTATTGCACCAAGAGGATCAAGGCTTCTTTTAATAACTTCCTCAGGGGTTATCATCACACGTTTGCACAATGCATCTTCCAGGGCCTGAGGATCACACCTGAAATGATGACATTAGTAAAAAAAATTCCAGCCACCAGCATATCTAACAAAATGTAACCATCTAGTATGCTACTACAAAGGATCCAGTAGAGTACATGAGAAGTTCTGTGGTCATGTGAAGATGAAAACTGGATGTCTCATCTTTTAGAATTGATGAATCACTTTCTTCCCCCTTATCGAATTTGATATTACCAAGATGAAGAATCACCGGGACAACTTTGAATATTGAATCCTGGAAAAATAGAAGAATGAGGACGTGGCTCTTATCAATGCAAGTTGTAGAGAAATTAAAGTATCCAGTTTGTGCACCTGTTCTGCTTCAATAATTCCTACTATATCCACAGCTCTGCGACTGGCAAGGTATTCATGAGCATCGCTTACACCAACTAGTTCATAGCAATTTGACTGGTTAAGATAATGAAATGATTGGGGATTTCCCAACTTATACTTCTCAATTTCCTGTTAAGTTTTAAAACAATAGGCGCATCCGGCTATATTAGCACTGTATCCTGTCTAATAATGAAGGAATTTTCTCAAGGACAGAGGATCAAGTTCATAAGAAAATACCTGTGGTGGTGCTGCACATAGAAGGTAGAAACAATGGCAGTTGCGCTCAGGATCGAAAATTTGACAAACACGAGATCTTTCAAGAAGATAAGTTCTAATAGCAGCTCCTGATATTTTTCCATGTTTATCGAATTGGATCTCAACAAATTTACCAAAGCGGCTGAAGCATATATTTTAGGGACCACAAATAAATACAGAACGACAACTCAAGGAACTACATTACTATGGTCTATATCAAGAGAACAGTTAAAATGACAAGGTTGAAACTTCCAGCTATGAAATTTATGATATCAAGTATATACCGTGAGCAATGTTATCAAGCATCTGATGTCAATTAGTGAGGTTCATTTGCACACTAGATACAAATTACTACATTAGAATAAAATACATTCATTTTCACAAGCTACTTTAAAGTTTAAAATCATGAAACACTTATTGGTGTTCGAAGATTGTGACGACCACCTTCAAGAGAGAAGAAAGGTTACACCATAAAGGTTACACATATAAATGTACCATAAGATACGTTACATATTCAATACAAAGGTTTTAGAGAGAAGAAATATACAAAAAACATATGCCTTGGGAAGTATCTCACCTCGAATTATTATTTCTAACAGTTTTGGACTTTTGGCATTGCCAAATTTTTTATCAACTGTGAACTTAAGCCAAAAAAGAAGACCAAGAAAAACTCACATAGATTTCATTTAGTTCATATCGAGTTGATAAATTCTGTAGGACTGCAGGCTCATGAAAATATGAAAGTTTTGTCATGTCATGTACTCCACAAGAAGGAGCTTCCATATCCTTCAGATATACTTTTAGTATATTTTCAACCACCTGAAAGATATCAAAGAGCAAAAATGGCATTGGTTCCTAATGTAAGTTAGGAAGCCAACCAATCACATTAGGAATCGATGCGATCATCAAAGACTGCAATACAGCCAATATTTCTTTTCAAAATTACGAAACAACTATAAACTCAATCAAAACCAATATTTCTTTTCAAAATTACGAAACAACTATAAACTTAATCAAAACCAAATAATGGAAACAAATGAGTTGTTGGGGATTAGTATTACCCATTTTCAACCAATGTACTCAAATATCTGACCACTAGCTATTGCTCCAACCATAGCTCCCACATTGGATAAAGACCCAAACAAAGAAAACTAAAAACAACAACTCAAATTAGTCCAAGAAACAAGAAACAAAACAAAAGGCCAGGCATTAGTTAAATACTTTTTACTTCTGCCATTCCTTCATTGATATCTCCAGACACAACTAGAACTCTGCAAAAGAAGAAACTAAATTCAATCCACCTCGTTCCAAGTATTCTTATTTCATCGTATATTAGGAGTAGATGCAGCCATTAGAATACATTTTAAATTGCTCTACTTTCGCTGTAAAGCCTTTGAGAGTTTATCACGTGATGCACTCGTGAATAAGAGGAGAACAACTACACACTTTGGTGAATAAAAGACGCCCCTGTACGCATTGTATGAAAAAGACAAGGTGAAGCCGTCATTGGACTTGTCTTATAATTGGCAATGTGGTGTAGTGAACTCGGGTCACAACAATTGCCAAGTATTAATAACTACTAACCTTTATATCAATCAGGTGCCTAAAAAGTATCAATCAATCCTCAGTTGCTCTTGTAAATTAGGAAAGCTGAAAGTAACTCGAGAACTCCAAGTCAAGAAGTCAAGCAACGCATAGACATTGGGTTAGAAAATGACAATTCTTCCGTCATTTCCATACCCTATCTAATCCCATAAAATAAAATAAGTAATGTGTACCCCCCATAAACAGTTGCAGAACATTGCATAATCTATATGCATACACAAGTAAATAATATACCAACGAAAACCAACTCAGTAGTGAATTAAGATTGCAATATCTTAAAAAGTTACTGTAGGATTTTATCGATATCTCATGCATGATTCCTACGATATATATAATTACGTTATACCACATGCATAAAATAAAATAGTGAAAATGTAAGATCGTACCTTGGTCACAACTTTCAATTTGAAGTTCCAAGCTTTGATCTACTGAGGAGAAGATGTTCTTGCACACTCAAGATCTTCTTCTTCTTAACTTTTCTCGAGTCAAGTTCCAACCACTTAACGGAAGCAGCCTTTTTCACGAACCAAGAACCAAGAACCGACAATGGCTAGGGAGGATACCACCTATGGAATCTCCACAAATTAATCGGGCTTCTACTTTAGAAAATGTTGGAGGCTGCCATTAAAGGAGAGAGAGCTTTTCTTGTTGTTTGGATGATTAATATATGTGAGAGGTGGGGGTCTATTTATAGAGGTTCCCACCTCCTCAATATTGGATAGGATAGAGTCCTATACTCATCTAATATCGATAGGATAAGTCTTATACTCATCTAATATCCGATAGGATGAGTCCTAATATACTCGATTGGTTTATCCTTATCTTGGTGGCGCCTATCCAACCCTTATTTCCAATATCTCCCACTTGCCCACAACGGCGAAGAAGGTTTCTAAGAGAAGCATTTAAGTAGAATGCTTAGCCATTTGTGTGTCTCACACGGCAAATGGTTCGTGTGACCCTAGCACCGTATTATGATATCTCGTGAAGTAGCAAGTCGCAATGAAAAGCACGCGATAATACGGTGATCTACCATGAAAGTGATCTTAAAGAAGATGAATCCGAAAACCTAATATCCAGAGAGTGTGTATATACCCCAAGATCGATTGTTTCATCACTTTGACAAATAGCACTCATCCCTATGAGTCCACACCATAAAGTCAAAACGATCACATGATTCACAATTATCATCAATTGTCCCGGGTAGAATCCCGGTGATTGTGTGATAAACCTTCAGTTCTTTTACCCTTTGCACGCAAGTCATTGTCGCCGAGTTCTACCAACTTCCCAAGATGCATCCAAATCGAGCCTTTTAGTAAGAGCTTGTGGGGAGCAAAACCAAAGTTACGTAGTAGTCCTCTTATTTTTTGACAAGGTCAAAAGTTCAAGGAGGGTACCATTCGATATGTTTTAAACAAAAATATATCAATAGAGCTCACATAGCAAGAATTTTAGGGATATTTCTTTTCTTGCTCTCAGGTGGTCAACTATACACATGTTGTGTGAAAACATGTCATGGCAAGAGTATCTAATTTGTTTACTCAACAATAGATATCTGTATGTCCAGTCATACCATGCAAGTGTTGTCATCCATAATGACAATTCCAAGGATACTATGCTCCCACTTGGCAACAACCGTTTGTAGGTTTAGATGAATCTTCCCTATGAAGCCTGTTTCTTCTTATCCAATTATAAGAAGGGGCATGACTCGCACTAGGTCCACCCTTCCTATAAGGTTTAGTGACTTGTCAAGCTAAACTCCCATCTGTTTAAAATGGAAGTGATTGTTCATGTGAGTGAACCAATCCAACCCTACCGACATACATATATGAGATGATAAAGCAAGATAATGAGAATGCAATCGATCTGGAAAGAATGCACTTTTATTCATTAAACCATCAAAGTGTTCTTAACATAATCACATCCTCTTTAACCCAAGCATTTTTACATGTGCAAGGAAGAGTTCCTTTTGAATAGGTTTGGTCAGTGGATCCGCAACCATATGATAAGTGGATATATGTTGTAGAACCACTTTCTTCTTCAGTATCATTTGTCGTACGTAGTGGTATTTTAACTCTATATGCTTGGTTCTTCCATGGTACTTTGGATCTTTAACATATGCAAGAGCAGCCATCTTTGTCGATGTGATGTGGTTCAAGAGAACTCTTGAGAACACTGACAAGTGTTTGATGAATCGTCTGAGCCACACAGCCTCCTGTGTGGTAGAGCAACATGCAATATACTCAACTTCCATAGTTGAAAGTGCTATGGAAGTTTGCTTCTTGCTGCTCCAGGGATATAGCACCTCCATTCATTATGTAGGTATATCCCGAAGTTGACTTCCTCTCATCAAGGTCTCCCCTCCGCATCGGAGTACCCAATCGCCTTTAAGATTTTTCCCTTGGTAGACAAGTGAGTAGTCCACGGTGCCTTTTAGATACCTCATTATCTTCTTGATGACCTTCGATTAATGCCCCGTGGATTTGTTTGGAACCTTGATACTAACCCAACTGCATAGCAGATGTCCGGCCTTGTACACAACATTGCATACATAAGGCTTCCGAATTCACGGCTTTGAGTATGGTACATTTTTCATAGCCCGAGTTTGAAGAGGATTCTTGGGAGACATTTTAGAACTCAAAGACTCTCCTAGACTTACTGGGAGATCCACTTGCTTACAATCAGTCATGTTGAATCTTTCCAAAACCTTCTTGATATATGTCTCCTGAGACAAAGATAACAAGCGTTTGGGCCGATCACGAGTTATTTTAACTCCTAAGACATAACTAGCTTCACCCATGTCCTTCATTTCGAAGTTTAATGACAACCACTCCTTAGTGGAATTTATCAATGCCTTATTGTTACCTGCTAACAAAATGTCATCCACATATACGCAATGGTCCTCATTTACCATTTCAAATTTGTCTTGAAGCATTGCTTCATGGAATCTCAGATTCCACTGTCTAGAGGCCTGTTTCAAACCATATATGGATCTGTTCAGTTTACACACTTTGTGTTCCTGACCCTTGATTGAAAAACCAGTGGGTTGATCCATATAGATTTCCTCTTGTAATTCTACATTGAGAAAAGCAGTTTTGACATCCATCTCGTAAAGCTCTAAATCTAAATGGGCAACCATTGACAAGAGGAGACGTGATGGAGGCAAATCTCACTCACTTGGTGAGAAGGTGTCCTCATAGTCTATTCCTTCTTTTTGGGTGTAACCTTTTGCAACAAGCCTAGCTTTGAATTTGTCTATGTTCCCTTCCGCATTTTTTTCTTGATCTTGAGAACCCACTTGTTCCCAATAGATCTCCCTGTTTGGAGGTAGATCAACTAAGTCCCATACTTTGTTTTTCTTCATCGACTCCAATTCTTCCTTCATAGCTTCCATCCACTTACTTTGTATTGGACCCGAAATAGCCTCCTTGAACATTTTTAGGTTCATCGGATATTTCTGTAAGTGCATTGGTCATATTTATCTTCCCTTCAATCTCAAACCGACGCGTTTGGGGATATGGCCTCTAACACTCTTTACGAGGTTGGGATTGATCAATCATTTGACCAATGCCATTGTTACTAGAATCAGGGTTGATGAAAGTTTCATCTTCACCTTGTTCATCAGCAGTTACAAGGTTATCAACTTCGTAAAGTTGTATATCCTTATCAACCTCACCCCTCATTGGGTATTGATCCTCTAAGAATCTGACGTTACGTGCTTCTATTTCTGTGACATGCCCTTGAGTATCCTCCCCTAGGAAGACATACCCCTTAGAAGTCTCACTATATCTTATAAAGATACACTTCTTTTCGGGGGCACTCAACTTTCCAAATTTCGATTTTGAGAAGTGACAAAGGCAAAGACACCCCCATGGTCTAAGGTAGTTCAAAGCGGGTTGTCTACCGGTCCATAGTTCATAGGGTGTTTTGTCAACAGTTTTTGAAGGAACTAGGTTAAGTATGTATGCGCAAGCCGTTAACAATGCATCACCCCAAAATGAGATAGGCAAGTTAGCCCGAGCCATCATAGATCTAACCATGTCCAAAGTAGGTTCTATTCCTTCTCGGAGACACCATTCTCACGGCGGGGGTATAAGGAATAGTTAGCTCTCTAGCTATACCCTTATTTTCACAGAGTTCCTTAAACTCATCGGAAAGATATTCACGCCCCGTGGTCGGGTTCTTAAGGCCTTTATTGTCCTATCAAGTTGATTCTCAACTAGGTTCTTGTACTTTTTAAAACAGTCCAAGGCGTCTGATTTGTGAGACATCAAGTACACGGTCCCATAACGTGTATAGTCATCTGTGAAGGTAATGAAATACAAAGCCCCATGCCTTGCTGTTACATTCATTGGTCCACAGATGTCTGAGTGAATAAGTTGTAAAGGATAAGTTGCCCTTTGGGCTTTCCCAAAAGGTTTCTTGGTGGCTTTTCCAAAGAAGACAATTTTCCACAGTTTCCATTTTAACAGAGGTTAAGTTACCTAACAACCCTCCCCTTGCTAAGCGGTCTATCCCATCGCGGTCCAATATGTCCTAGTCTAGCATGCCACAATTGGCAACCAACCATTTTAGACATAAAACTTCAGTTCGTGCTAAGTGTAATGTCATAAAAGAATTCATTAAATAAGCATGACCTATCAAAGCTGTTATTTAAAGATATCTCAAGCGAAGTTTCGGGGAAAAATTAAACACATAGGATTCTTGAAGTAATTTCAAAACCGATAAAAGATTTCTCCTAATTGAGGGTACAAAGAGTACTTCTTCAATAAGGATGGATCTCCCACTCGCAAAATCCAACCTACAAGTGCCTCGCGGCCCCAAAAAACATCAGCTACACTTTGGTTTCCCATGTGGACTCTCCGAGTTCCTTATGGAAGTTTCCGGAAATCTTCAAACAGGGGACCTATCCCGCTATTTATGTGGTCCGTGCTGCTGAATCTACAATCCAATATTGTGATGAATCGATAAAGATGACAAGATTCTTATCACATTGACATTACTTAAAGTAAAACTCACCTCGGGGAGAAGGACATGCCCTAGCATAGTGTCCCATCCGATGACAACGGAAGCATTCAACACTAGTCATGTCCATCGACTTCCTAGGTTCTTTTTTGCTGTGGGTTAGGCTTGGCCTTTTTCTTTCCTTTCCCTTTTCCACTTTTCTTGTTCCAAGGAGCCTTCCTCTTTTTGGAGTTGACAACATTTGCTTCCGGTTTGAACAATGGGCTTTTCATTGAGAAGCCTTTGTTCCTTAAGCTCACATTTCCTTTTGCACTGTGCAAAGTTTGTGATACCGCCGTCGTCATGCGTCAAGATAAGACGAAATTGTTCCCAAGTTTTAGGTAAAGACCTAATGATAGCTTAAATTTGTTGTTCATTTGATGGGACTGTCCCCTTGGGCTAACTTAGCAACCATGTTTCTCATCACCGTGCAATGTTGTGTCATAGAGGTATGGGGCGACTTGATAAATTTGTCAAAGCTTATTTGTAGCCTCCTCAACATGGCATAGTCATACCCCAAGGTCGCCTTTATCGCTTCCCATAGCTCTTTAGCCGATCCAAGGCCATCATACCAAGATCATGAAGTCATTCCTCATGGTGCCAAGTATGGCAATTCGGCAACATTATCTTTGCTTGTATACTCATTGTACTTTTTAAGTACAAAGAAGATAAGCAGCTTGTGTTAATCCTCCAAATGTAGGTTACGCATCGTCTCAGTTATTACATCAATGACCTTCCTATCTGCCAGAATTAGCCTAACTTTCCTAGACCAAAGTTCATAATTCTTATCGTTTAACAAGTCCTTTTCTGGTAGCATCGTAAACGGGGATTTTCCATCGGGTGCCATTCTATTAAGTTAGAATTCCAAAAAATAAGATACTATGAATAAGAATCATCTCTTAAATTAAATCTAAGTAATCCACATTTTCACATATGAGATGATCATGATAATCTACTAACATGATTCTAGCCATTAAATAAAATCAATGCATTTGACTATCAATAACATAGAATATGCAAAAAATCTACTACTTAAATTTCCATTTCATAAAATTGTTTATACAAAAAAGAGTTTCCTATCTTTCAAAAAACAATGTAGAACTAAACAGAGCTAGTCAACCATGAACATAGAAGCGCCCTTGGGTGCCTGTGGGGAGTCATCCTCATCCTCAAACCACTATCGACCATTTGAAAATTACTAGCCACTTCCTCTATTTCCCGTGAGGTGGGAAAATAAACCCCCGATGACACATCATATGGATTTGGTTCCTTAGCATCGCCCCATAATCGATGTAGGAGAGATTTAAGTGGTCGAGCCTCATTCCTATCCCTGAATAGGACTGGGGCTCTTTGGTGTATATTTACGGTGATGGTGGCTGGCTGTCTTTATCTTATCGATTTCAAGACAAGATTACTCTTGAAAGTTCTCCTATATTGCTTAGCAATCATGCGTTTCTTGGAAGCCCTGTCTCCCAAATCTGGTTCAGTTTTCCTACAAGTTTCGGGTCTATGTGACTTAGGCATTGTGCCTTAGTTTTCATATGACCGTTGATAGAAAACAAACAATTTTATATACATGCAATAGTAAAAATCCAGATTCAAATAATTACTGCATGGTAAAAATAAACATCCTAATGTCAATTTTTAATTGTGGAAAAATACATGTGAAAAAAAAATCCTAAAATTTATAGAGAAATAATCTCGTAAATAAATTTCCATGTAAAATTTCTAAAAAAAAAAAAATTTCCTAGAAAAAAAAATTTCCACTAATTATTTCCCATAAATAATTTATTTTGCAAAAAAAAAATTAAGCAATATCTAATTAATTTTAAACAACCTAATTATTTAAAAATTAATTAAAAGATTTTTGAAAACCGCAGCTTTTTCAAAAATTGTAGATCACAAGATCAAAACCGCAAACAAAAGCATGCAAACCATGGAAAACCGGTTCTCGATACCAATGTAGGATTTTATCGATATCTCATGCATGATTCCAACGATATATACAATTACGTTATACCACATGCATAAAAATAGCTAATGAAATGTAAGATCGTACCTTGGTCACAACTTTCAATTTGAAGTTCCAAGCTTTGATCTACAGGAGAAGATGTTCTTGGCACACTCAAGATCTTCTTCTTCTTAACTTTTCTCGAGTCAAGTTCCAACCACTTAGCGGGGAAGCAACCTTTTTCGCGAACCAAGAACCAAGAACCGACAATGGCTAGGGAGGATACTACCTATGGAATCTCCACAAATTACCGGGCTTCTACTTTAGAAAATGTTGGAGGCTGCCATTAAAGGAGAGAGAGCTTTTCTTGTTGTTTGGATGATTAATATGTGAGAGGTGGGGGGTCTATTTATAGAGGTTCCCACCTCCTCAATATTGGATAGGATAGAGTCCTATACTCATCTAATATCAGATATGATAGAGTCCTATACTCATCTAATATGATAGGATAGAGTCATATACTCATCTAATATCAGATAGGATAGAGTCATATACTCAGTGGTTTATCCTTATCTTGGTGGGCGTCTATCCAACCTTATTTCCAACAGTTACAATTGTGAAAGTTTAGTCCACGCTCAGGAAAAACAGCATAAACCAAAAATCTACTTAGAAAGTTGACTCACCCTTTATATGTTCTAAGAACATTGGCTGACACTCTTGACGCTGGTATTAAAATCTCTATAGATATTTCCAGCTGCGCTAACTGCACAACTCGATGCACTGAAAAATTGCTCTCAACTTTTTGAACAAAAATAGGATTTACAATGATCCCTATACAACCAACACCCACGAAAAAAAAAGAAAAAAATTATTACAACGTGGCTGCAAGCCTAACAAGTGCAGAACTTTTAGAAACTTATATATCATAAATTCAAATAGGAGATTCTATAGGTGAAGGGAGCCAACATGTAGTATCATTTGTACAAGTTGGCAACCCCTTACTTTGTTGTATGCAATGAATTTAATTGCTCCGATCACATGTTTCCATGAGAGACATCAAGGAAATCAGCTAATAATCCTTGTGAAGTGTCAATTGCTTTACCATGCTTACCTTAAAGGCTTGAAGATGTTAAAGGGCTATCATTATCGGAAAAAAAATGTTAAAGGGCTATAAATTTGCTCCAACAGAGGATTGGTATTTTATTAAAAAAAGTAAAATAAAGCAGAGGATTAATATAAACGTATAAGGACGTATATGCCAATGCTCTCAAAAAATTGGTAACCAATGTAACTGGCTATCCGGGTTCTCTGTTCATTTCGGATAGTATCAGACAGACTATTCTATTTCTTTTATTCTAGGTGCAAAACCATCGACTTTCATTGATGTAAGCCCTTCTATCCCGATCTCTGCCTTAGCGGGGCGTGGATTCAAGGTCTTCTACGACTCGTTTATGCAATCATAGCAGCTTAGAGGCTTATCCCACTTCCAGCGAATACAGTTGATTAGATCCGATTCCGAAGAGAGTGCAATCCGAATTTTAGACCGCTTTGGGAGAGGTTGCCTATTAGGCAAGGCACGTAGGGAATCCGCCTATACATAACAAATCATGACATTATAGAGTAGCTTTAATTACAGAATGCAAGAATCGGTCAATTTGCGACTACTGTAAGATATAACACTATATAGAAACAAAAAACATCAGTGAAGCTTGAAGGAGATTACCTGTATATAGCAGTGCTAATCCACTGTCTCCAAATTTAAGGTTGCCTTCAACGGAAGTATATTGAAATCTAACAAATATAAAGAGCAGTTTGCCAGTTTCAGTTACTACATCAGGTAGATTTGCAAGCAATTTCCAATTAAATAGATTTGTATGAGGAGAGGTACTTCTACATGAAGAAAAGGGAACTTTGATTAATTGACAGTAAGTGACTAACACCAAAACGGTCAAACCCCAAAACCTCATACGTGAAAAAACCATACTCTGGAAATTAAAGAACATACCTCTAAAAATTCCAACTCTAAATCATATAGGAAATAAATAAAAGTTAGCATTGTTTAATACGTATAGAGCTTAATAATACATAAATTTGTTTTTTTGGTACTTCAAATTGTAATTTTTTTTTTGCAAAAAAGGAATTGTACATAGGTTTACCATCCAATAGTGAGGAAAGACAGACTTAATATAATGTAAATCTTACTGGCGGAAGCTTCAGTTTAATTGAATCTACACTTTAATTGAAACACAATTAAAAGACGAACTAAAAATCACTCTTTTATTGAATCTCTCAATCACAAATCACACACATAAACACAACTACTGAAACCCTAACTACAAGCCCGTTATTTAAAGTAAACCTAGAAAGCATAAACCAATAGGAACATGACATGTGTCCAACTAACTAATGGACTTGAACCATTTGCTTGGACTCAACTAAGGGGGTCACTCCCATAACATGTAGAGGGAACATAGGCGTACACCTATGACACTGACAGACTCGACTAATGTTTTACATCACTCTCCCCAACCGAAAAAAATTCGTCATCGAATTTCTAATCAACAAAAACTTCAGGTAAAGAGAACCACGTCCACAAACTTTAGGAAATTGGCCAATACCCCAGCTGAAAGAAATCCGACCATGAATTTTTTCTTTGTAGCAGCTTCCCTGGCTTAAAATCAGTAACCCACAACATGTTCTTGCACACAGATTATGAAAACAATAACCAGAAGATGCACCAAAAAATTTCGGTACCAATGGCTCGTCTTGGAAGCTTGTAACTTCACCAACATATGTAACTTTCTTTAAGGAAATCCAAGCCTGCAATCGTGATTTTTTGAAAAACAAATCACTTTGTTTGTCAAAGTGATTCACAAAATTTTCCCAAATCGGATCTTCGTACTTATAAAAAAGAGACTCATCTTTATACTTATCAAAGATTGGTGGAGCGCCTAATAGGGGGGCTTCAACACCTGCCAGCAGCCGAGCGGTGCCATCATTGACGGGTACACCCTCACGTTCCTCATTGAGAGGAGGTTCCCTATTGGTGTTATCTTTCATGCCAACTCTGTTCTCTCCGTTGTTTTCTGGATCTGTAGGCGCAAAAGGGTTCAGAAGAGGGATTGAACCATCAACCTGAGATGCATCATTAGTACTAGCCACTGAACCATTATTCTGTGGTGGTGGAGGTGGTTGTTGCACCTCTCTTTGGACTGGAAACTTTGCTTCCATCAGGTTCTGGAACATCTGTGTCATGTTCTTTATGCTTTCCTCTAAACGAAACATGCGAGTATCTATGGATGGAGGACGACCTTGAGTTGCTTTGTTATTCACCATAATAACACAAAAAAAATTTGACTTTTCAAGAAAAAAAAATTCGCCGTCAACAGTAACCTGGGTGAACAGTGACGTGGTGAATAGTGTTTTGTGAACAGTGTTTTTGGTGAACAGTACTGTGAATAGTAACCTCTAGAATTAATCTGCTCCGATACCAAATAATGTAGATCTTACTGGCAGAAGCTTCAGTTTAATTGAATCTACACTTTAATTGAAACACAATTAAAAGACGACCTAAAAATCACTCTTTTATTAAATCTCTCAATAAAAAATCACACACATAAACACAACTATTGAAACCCTAACTACAATCCCGTTATTTAAAGTAAACCTAGAAAGCATAAACCAATAGGAACACGACATGTGTCCAACTAACTAATGGACTCGAACCATGGGCTTGGACTCAACTAAGGGGCTCACGCCCATAACATGTAGAGAGAACATAGGCGCACACCTATGACATTGACATACTCGACTAATGTTCTACATCATAATAAGAGGGGAGATCATGGACTATAAAGGCATCTCCAATGGGGGATGTAAAATTACACCTACACATAGGCTCCACGTAGGTGCCATTAGGATTTTACAATTCCAATTGCATACTATTGTATAGCCTATAAATATCCACTCTATAGTCCCCAATGGAGAAGTGTAAAAAAAATTGGATTTTTAACTCAGACGAACGACTCTCTTTAATTTAAACTAGGATGTCATTTTAAAAAATTACAAATTGTGACTTTAGAACTAGAAAGGGACGTGACTTAAAGTGACATCTGATTTTTTTTTTGTTCAGACGTTGGTTAAAGTGTCGCCCGAGCTATTTATCAACTAATGGCAAGATGGGGAATTCCCCACCTCCTCTATCAACTAATAGTCTATTACCTATGGTATACCACCCCCATTGGAAAGAGTTTTTTGACACTTAGAGTGTAAACTTTACACTCTATACGGTTACACCCCCCATTGGTAGGGTTGTTTATCAGGCTCGATGCTCATGAGAAACTCGGTGCTCGACTCGTTTTGGGCTCGGCTCGAGCTCTCTCATTTAAAAATATGAGTCAAATATGAGCACATTTTACAGATCGAGCTCGAAATCAAATAGCTCGCGAGCTACTCGTATTTTAGATAATTTTGTTAAAACACAAGATAATTGTTATAATAGTGTGTTGAATTATAATAGCTTATCACATATTGATTGCAACAATAATGTGTTCACCTTATAATACTTGTTAGATAGAGGTTCATTGTTATTTCAGTGAATTGTAATCACACTATCGTATATCGTGAGATTGTCTCTGCATATTATTTTGATATTTAGTAAGTATTATATATCTATTTTTGCTCACTTGTATCTAGAATATGTTCGAATTCAAACTTATGCACAAAACAAATCAAATCAATATTGAAAACTTGTGATGGAGTTCGAATATATAGCTCTGAGCCGTCAAGATCCAGACTCGAGAGCTACTCGGATACTTGATGAGCCAACTCGAGCTCGGCTCGAAAGAATTTGAGCTCGACTCGAGAGACACACGTGCTTGACTTGAACTTGCTAAAGCTCGACTTGACTCGCTCGATGACCAGCCCTACCCATTGGAGATGCCCTAAAATCGTATATAAAAGACTATAAAATACAAGTGAACAACTTACTTACCCTAACAGAAGTTTTTCCAGCAGGTTCGTAGGCTCCATGCCACAATGATAAGAGAAAATATTTGACACATTCGAGACGGGGCATAACTCCTCTGTCCCTTAGAATCTACCAGAGTATGAAGTCCATTTTTCACATTGTTCGCAGTGGGATCCAGCTAATTATTGTATCAATCTCAGATCTCCATTGAGAGACTAACCAGCTTGGATCATCTTCAGAAACTGGGTTGATATCCAAACAATGGGACCCTGAGATCAAATTAATCAGTACAAATATTATACAATAGGGTTTTGAAGACCTGTTCCCCATATAAACGAAATTGTATCAACAATGTCATCTTAGTCTGTGGGCAGGGTGGTCTAAAAGTTAGCTTGTGCACACCTGATCATTAAGCCTGAACTTGGTTTATGACTATGACCTTTCAGATTTATACTACTATATGCTGTGAAGTCTATACCTTCATTCGTATATAAGGCGACAAGACTTGTAGATATGTTGTGTAGGACTCTGTTATAAAGAAAACAAATTGAAGTCAAGGCAGTTGAATAGTTAAAGATAATAGGGATAGGGAATCGATAATTTCGTTTCTTACCCTCCAGCAGAATAGTGGTCTCTGAGCCCATTGGAGAAAATTATATTGCTCCCAAAATATTTCAGATTCAGCAATTTCAACAAACAAGTTAATAATTTGGAACTGAAAAACAATAGTGCAAATTTATAAGTTGAAAGAGTGAGGTTTTAGAATTTGAACGCAATGAGTGAGCCGATTATTAGAAAAATTATTGTCCAAGGGTAGTCTCGATTTTGCATGTTATATCCTACTGTTTTCAGTTCTTTGAGTCATAGTCATAAACAATGATGGTGAAAGAAGGATTTGAAGGGAAACTTTACCCTTCTGGAGATGGTGTGAATTGAGCTTTTTTTGGCACCAGAGACTCTGCTTAAGGAAGGCCTAATTACCTTTGGAACTGTCTTGGGGGCCAGGATTCACACGTTTTAAGGGAAACTGCATGGAGAAACAAGCAGTATCAACTAACAACAACAAGGAAAGTGCAAGGTGGACAAGCAAAAGATAAGAAGTCTTATGCTAATCTAAACCTAAAGCGGGAAGAAATGTGGACGATTTGATGTTGCCTATTCCAGGTAAACAAGGCGCGCGAGTACCCAACAATTAAGTAGGGCTGTCAACGGGCCGGACTTGAACAAGACACACCTAGGTCCAGGCCCGGCCCAAATCATATTTGATATTTTGAGTGTAAGCCCGGCCTAGGTTTGTGGCAGACACGAAGACACAATACTAACCAATATTGCTTCTAATTTTCTATGTCAACTTTTAGTAAATATAATAGAAATATTAATAATATTAAATATAAAATACATAAAACTATTATAGATTTCGGGCAGGCCATTATCGGATCGGACATAGGTATGTCCAGACCTGACACAATAATCTTATCAGGCTAAATTTAAAGTCTAAGTCCTTATCTTATTGGTTCGGATTCAATCCGACTTCGGGCTTGTCCCAGTCCATTGACAACCCTACAATTAAGCTTATCGATGAGGAAATTGAAAAGGGTCACAAGTATTGCAAGTCTTCCTTCATGGGGGAGGCTTGACCTACACGTAATTAAGTTGGAGGAGGCTAGGAATTAGGATTTGCAACTGTGGTAACCAGTTGGAGAATGGAAACTTACTCCACTGGGAAGAGACTACATCATAGGCCAGGTTTGAGAATAAGGGGGATTAGAGCATCTCTAGACTCTAGGTGGTAGTATCACCTCCCAAATTCTTCAAATTTGCTTCCAAAACTCGAAATTTTGCGGAAATCCAACTCTAGGTGGAAGCAAATTTGGGATTTCGGATGCGGATGCGGAGCAACAGTGGTAATGTCGCCCAAAATTTTTATTTTGACTTTAACCAGCACACCGCGCTAGTGGTACTGTCGCGCACCATTGCCAATGTCGCGTGCTCCAACGGGAAAAAAACGGTCGGAATTCTACATCCATATATCTACACTCATTTCCTTCTTCAGTTTACATACACTCAATTCAAATATTCTTATCAAACAACTCAACCATTTCACACACAATACTCTTAATGTCACAACCAAAACAAGGCAGGGGTCCAAGTTGGACAAATGAAGAAAATATTGTTCTTACTATAACGTGGATTGAGATTAGAGAAGATCCTATAGTAGGGAATGATCAATTGGGATAAGTTTATTGGGAACGAATTATGGCTAGGATGAATGAAATTCAAGGTTTTAACCACAACCGTAAGTGGAAGGGAGTCTCACAATGTTGGGCGATTCTTTTACCATTTTTCAACAAATATCATGCTATAGTAAGAAAGCTTGAAGAACAGCCTCCAAGCGGGTGGGGATGTGAAGACATTGTAAGATTCGTTTATACTTCGTTTATATACTATTTGATATTGATTTTGTTTTTGTTTTTTTTAATAAACGTAGCTTATAGACGTGGCGGCAACTTATGCGGCTACTACTGGGAAACCATGGATATGGCAAGATTGTTATAATCTAGTCAAACATACGCCAAAGTGGCAAAGAACTCAGTTATGCAATGAAACGCTTGCTCCAAGACCAAAGAAGAAAGCAAGATCCGGAGATCTTGAAGGCTTCGATTCTTCACCTTCAACCCCTTCAATGCCTCACTCTAACCCTTCATCTTCACTGTACTCGGAATACGATCCTAGCAGTACCGAAGGTTTTTTGGAGAGGTCGATTGGTAGGAAGCAGAGCAAAGAAATTGAGAAGAACAAGAAAATTGCTTATATTGTCGAGGGTAATGTTGTATCCACTGCTAAAAATATGGATGAATTTCTTCAAGCTTTTAAAGAAAGCCAAAGACATAAAGAAGAGATTCTAGATGGGCAATTTCAAACTATGGTGAAATTGAAGCAAGAGAAGACACAAAAAAAGTTATTTTTGAAGCAACAAAAACTCCATGTTAGAGAGGAGGAAAATGAGACTAGGTTGTTCGCAATGTCACTCGACAAAGTCAATCCTCGTTTGCGAAGGGTTTTAGAGTTAAAACAAGAAGTAATTGTAGCTAAATACGAAAAAAGAGTTGGATCAAGTAGTATAAATGAAGCTTCCGAGGACGAAGGAGCCAATGATGAAGAAAATGATAACTGGCTTGATAACTAGAGTAACTCTAGTAGTATGTAATAAGGGTGATATGTAATAGTTGTCTTTTATTTATTTATTTTTATTTTATATTTTTGCAATCATGTAATAGTTGTCGTTCTATTAATAAAAATTGCAATTCATTTGCTAAGTCAAATTGATCAAAGGAAGTAAATTAGAACTTATCAAAATGATCAAATGAACAATTCTAAATCACACAACATAATAATAATCGTCATACAACAAACTTAATATTATAAATCATCAAGTCCTCACTTCCAACATACGCCTCCTCTGCCGTGAACTCCTCATCGACTGTCCTTGTGCTAAACTCTCCGACTGTCTATGTGATGAACTCACCCTTGTGCGATCAATCTGAGCCTGTAACTCATCAACCTGGCGTTGTAAATCGTCATAATCCATATAAGCCTGGGAAAGAAGTCTCTCTCTTTCAACACTGTATGCGAATACCGAGGAGCGCATGCCATCATTTACACGAATGCTTGTCTTATATCTCATGCATAGCTCATCCTGAAATAATTATTCATTAATAATTTATGACATTTTCATAATAAACAAAAATAATAAACCAAAACCAATAAAAATAATTACCAGAGGTAGATGTCCAAGGTCAGGCTCTAACTGTACGATGCGAGTGTCATTAATAGAAGAAATGGGATGGTAAATCGTCTGGCTACTCGGATCACTCAAACTAAAAACCCAAGGCCACTCTGACTGAGGGGGATATGGCGCTGGAATAAATGTGTAAACAGGTCCATGCTGAAACGTCGGCTGTTACGGTTGACCAAACTGATATTCACGTTTGACACCCATTCTGTTAACCGTATGAATGTTGCCTGTACGACCCACATCTGGGAGCAAATGACCAATAGATACCTTAAACCAATAATGGTAATATTGCTCATAACTCTGCAATGTAACTAGGTCAGAAGCTATTAGCCAACTCCAATCCATGTTTCTTTCGATGACTTAGCTTGTTATAAGGTCATGTCTTTAGCCTCTAATACATGGGTAGGCGGATCAGGGGGGGATACTAAAGCATTGTGTGAGTTGTCTTTAACATCTATCCCCTACATACCACTCCATATCACTCCCACAAGTGAATACCATCCTCCTATGAGAAATGAACAATGTGTATCTACAGTCATTTGCGTCGATGTGCATAGATGTCCGCCAAGGCCTCCAAACAATAGAAGCCTGTGTGCTAAGCTCGATTTGGGTTCAGACAGAAGTTATGTTATGACTGATCTCACTGGTCAGACGAGCTCGACGAGGTCCATGCCAAGTCTTGAGCCTAGGCCTCTCATCTGTGTACTCTGTGAGGATAGGATTTGCAGCACAAAAATACTCATAAAACCATACCTCTAAGAGAATTACAAACCCTCCCATTTGGGGACTACTGACAACACCAGTTTGCCGAGAAGCCCTATCTAAACAACATAACAAATTATAGTATATGGCTCCACCAAAATCAATACCACCCAACTCATGCAAGTGCTCAAAGTTGGCTAGATACCCCAAGTTAATCGTGGAATGGCCAGAAGGAAGAAACAAGACGCCTATCAAATACATACAGAAAGCTCTTACATACTCATCAACATGTGCTTGACCATCATCAGAATCAAGTGACAAATAATTTATTAAAAACTGCAATCCATCATCATTAGTCAACAGTGTAATGTATGCAGCCTTGATACTAGAAATCCTAACACCAGCACTGTCATATGACTCCTCAGTTAGACAAGGGAAGAAAGTCATTATTTGGGCACAACTCTGGAATTCAGTACTACATCTTAATGGCTGACCTAATCTTATACTCAAACCAGATATCATACAAAAATCTAGTGGAGTGAAGCCCAACTCTCCCTGAGGGAAGTGAAAAGTATGTGTACTATCCCACCATCTCTCAACTAAACGATTGATAACTCCCTAAATGCTAGTATTATTGCAAGGTATGTCAACTAGATGATCAAAGGGAGTCGCTAGAATTGCATCTTTAAAATGGTCAAGTGCACCGACTTTTTTAATATCATCCCACCATGTCTTAAGCGCACGTGGAGTGCACCAAACCCGATACATAACACATCTATGATGTATGCAAAATGAAACTAAAATTTAAAAAATAAAAATAAAAATGTACGTATTTAACTACTACTACTGCTAATATATGAAATTAAAATACATACATGTTGTTCAAGAACAACTCTTGAGACATGCTTATCATGAAACCCTTAAACACCGTAGTTTTAACCCCTTAATAATCATCCATAGTTAGACCAATTAGCAGAAATTCAAAATCGACTTTGATTACGTGCAAAGAATGGATTGTCCAAAGTCCAACTCCTTGATTTCCACTTTCGAAATGCTTGGTTCATCATCATCTAGATCACCCATGGGATTGCTTCCAAACCGATTGCACTATTAGGCCTTTGATCTTCCTCAAAACGACCCACCACTCTCCATCTCATTTGGTTATTATAGACCCATTCAGAGGGAAATCCATTTTTGTTAGAACTAGAGAAGCCATGTTGAAAACAAATGCCTTTTGAAATGACAAAAGTTTTGACTATCGTGACATTTAAACAAGCATGGCTGAATGTATAAAATGTTTTAGCGACTCTTAATTAATGGCATGCGACATTAAAATAATAGATAGCTTAGAATAGAAAGTAGGGGTTAAAAATGGGCGGGAATCTAGTTTTATTTAATTGTTTTAAACATTTAAAGCCCTTAAAATATTAATTCATTTTATTTAAGATTAAACCTTGAATATCAAGTCTAAACCTCCGACCACGACCCTAGCTTCTTTTAAGGGCTTTAAAGTAGTATTCTTTATCAATTTCGAGCTTTTGTCCTATATATTTTTTTTTTTTCTAATTTCAGTTTTAAAACTCATTTATATTATTAAAAAAGATTTCAATAATCTACAAACTCAAAGTCCAACCAATCTAGTTTAATCTTGTATAAGTGGAAAAATTTAAAATGCACATCCACAATCTAATGAATCAAGTAAGCCTTGAGTTGAATTTGTTCTTCCTTGTACTCAAACCTCATTTAAAATTACATTTAACATTGAAATACATAGACAAATAATTATTATTATCATTTTAAAGGAAGAAAGTAATATATATAAAGAATAAACATAAAAAGTTTTGGTTAAGGGTCATGGAAGTTGTTAAACTATTTGTAATATCATAAATTAGTTTTTTATAATAGATTCAAACAAATATAATATTACCTTTCTTATAATTTAAAAGTGATTCAAGCTTTGTATATGGAAATGAAAATATTGGCTTTTGAACACAGTGATGGAGAAAGGTTTGAGATTACAAATGTCATTTTCCACGACAAAGGTTGTTTTTGGTTTCTATGTTACAAATGTCGCGCTCGTATTTTGCTTTAATGGTGTGGAAGGAAATCTTTAGTTTTAGACTTACATTGGATGTGAATAAAAATATAATTTATAAGAAACCTCTGAGAAAAGAAATTAAGAATAATAAGTTATGGACTTTGACTTGATGATCAAAGGAATAAAGTCTTATTTTTATTAGGCTAGTGCTCATTGTTCTTCATTTCCGCTAAGTTGACAAGTTTTTGTTATATAAAACAAGTTATTGGAAGTACCATTGGGTGTAAGTGATAAATTACAAAGGACAATGTTATTTTAATTGAAAATATTTAACAAAGAGTTGGACAATTATGGTATGTGTATTTATAGTTTATATGAAAGTATGAAACAAATGGTTAGGGCTTGGTTAGGGCTTGGTTAGGTTCGGGCAAATGTTTTAGAATCTTAGTTCTAGCCCCTATCTAAAAAAAACATTTAAACAAGCCCGCCCTAAACTCATTGAGGGCTTTAGTTAATGAGGGCTTTATAGGGCTTAGGGTAATGTGGCGGGCGGTTACATTAGGGCCAAATTCCCACCCCTAGTAGGGTCTACAATCACATTTGCGGTCTATATTTGTGACTACTTAGAGTTGGTCAAAATTTACGTCCAGTTTCTCCAAATTTCGTCTTCAAATTTGAAGAAAATACTACCACCACCTAGAGATGCTCTTATAGAGAATTTGGGACAAGGCTCTTGGTTATATGAAGCACAACAATTTAGACTCCGAAATGAAGTCCCAAGTTAGCAGACACAATAAAAAAACCTTGTGTAAGTATGCTTCCCAGGCCTTAGAATGGAGTATTGAGAAGTTAGAAATCTCATGGCCATGGGGAAAAAACTGGGCAGGCCAACTCATGTTGATTATACAACAGCCTTAAGAGCCATGAGCTACTACACTAGTGTTCTAGTAAATTTGGATTGATCTGAAAACATACTAGACAAAATTGTTTGGGTCCTTCACCAAACAACTTGGTGGCATCGTTCAAATGACATCTGGACGGCATGGTGGAATCGCCCACATGAGGGTTGAGTGATCTGCTCGGGTCGTTAGAAGCTAATTCATCTGGAATTTGCTTTCTCGAACGATCTGCTCACATCATTCGTAAGGAGCTTGAGCGATCTTATGGCGTTGTTTGTAAGGTGCTTGAGCGGTCTGTAGACATTGTTAAGAGCCCATTCGTTTGGAAATTTGGCTTCCAACGATCTGCAATCATCGGGACATAACATTTCAGCATTGGCATGTCGGTTGGAACCGAAATTTCACAGACGCGCCAAAATTTCAGATTATGATAAAAACCAAACTTAGGTTTTTAGTAATCAAGTCTAGAATAGAAACCCAATTTTGAGTGCAACCAAAATTGAGAGAAAACCCTTGCAAAGAGAAAAGCTTGTAAGGAGAGAAAAGAGACCTATAAGTTTGGAGAGACTTCAGAGGAGTGATTGTAATATTCTTTCCCAAACTTATAAAAGGATTTGCTCTTATAAAAGTAGGTATCATTGGCCAAACCATGTTACATCTTGTGTTGTTGTATGCTTTACTTTCTTTGCTTTATTATTACTTATTTGTGATAGTTGTTGATTGCTTAGGAAGTTGAGTTGGTTGTTGGTTGTAGTAAAAGATTAGATTATTTATTGGAGTAGTAGATTGTCCAAGTGCAAGCTATCTTAGTCGGGATCGATTGGTATCATTTTCTCCAACAAGTGGTATCAAAACCGTGGTTAGATTAATTACAAAGATTGTTATCCAAGAGCAGAAAACCATCTCATTCTAGAGGTGATGACATAAACAAATCTAGAGGTGAAACTAGAACTCCTAAGGCAGAGAGACAATGTGACTATTGTGCCACCAAGGGTCACTTCAGATATGAGTGTAGAACACTGAAGAGGGATGAGAAGAATAACTGTGTACATGAAGATATGGTAAAAAGGAATGGGAGCACAAAGCCGAGATACTGCCGCAATAGCAGACGATGATCTAATGGGGATTGTGTCAGATTGTGGTGAGTGTTGCGTTAGTACCTTATGCTAGGATACATAGTGGGTGATAGATACAGGAGCGTCCTATCACGTCATAACGCACATGGGATTTTTCACTACCTACAGCTATAGTGAATTTGGTCAGGTAAAGATGGGTAACAACGGAGTCTCTAAGATTATAGGCATTGGTGATGTTCATGTAGAAACCAATGTCGGCTACACCTTGACACTCAAGGATGTAAGACATGTCCCTGACATTTGGCTAAGCTTAATTTTGCAGGGAAGTTAGATGATGAAGGCTTTCAAAACTCGTTTGGTAACGGGGTATGAAAACTGAGCAGACGTTCCATTGTAGTAGCCAAAGGGAAGAAAACTTACTCGCTTTACAAAACACAAGCTAGTTTGTGTCATGGACCAAAATATCGCCGATGTATATTGGTATTTTGGTACACCGACATCGATATTTCCGATATATATCCACCGAATATAAAACTCTTTTTTTCCCGATATATATCAGAATTTTCGATATAAAACTTTATATCGCCGAGATAATCGATATATCCAATATTTACAATATATATCGTTTGACTTTTTGACCATTTTTTTATATAAATCTGATATTTCCAATATATTTTCGATATTTCCGATATTATATATATGATATTTATGATATTTTAAATAGTTTGGATTGGTCACAAAAAAAATAGATATATCCGATATATATCGGTTTTTGGGTACACCGATATATTAACCGATATCGATATTTTGGTCATTGGTTTGTGTAAAGCAGAGTTAAATGCGGCACAAGAAGAAGATTTCTCCAAACTATGACATAAGAGACTATGACATATGGGAGAAAAAGGCATGGAAGTTCATGCCAAGTAAAAGTCTTTGCCAAACATCAAAGGTACACATTTAAATAGATGTACTCATTGTTTGGTTGGAAAGCAACACAGGGTGTCTTTCCAAAGATTCCCCTCTCGCCGAAAGGAGAATGTCCTAGAGCTAGTACACACAAATTTATGTGGTCCTATGAAAGTGAAGTCCCACGGGGGAGCTTTGTACTTCTTGACTTTCATTGATGATGCGTCAAGAAAGATATAGGTATATAGTCTGAAGACCAAAGATGAAGTTCTTAGTGTGTTCAAGATTTTTCATAACATGGTGGAAAGAGAGATAGAGAAGCTTTTAAAGTGCATTCGTTAAGATAATGGGGGAGAGTACATTGGGTCGTTTGAAGAGTATTATAAAAGTCATGAGATTCGTCATGAGCAGACAGTTCCCAATACACTACAACAGAATGGTATAGCCAAGAGGATGAACCGTACCATTGTAGAGAGGATGATATGCATGCTGTCTCACTCTAAGTTACCAAGAAGTTACTGGGTAGAAGCAATGCACACAGCCGTACATGTGATCAACCTATCACCTTCGAAGCCTCTGAATAGTGATTATCCAGAGAGAGTATGGTCAGGCAGAGATGTTAATTATGGATACTTGAGGGTATTTGGGTGCAGGGCATTTGTTCATATTCCTAAGGATGAGAGATCAAAGCTTTATGACAAAGCCAAGCAGTGCATTTTTTTGGGTTATGGGGATGAGAAGTTTGACTACAAACTTTATGATCCGATCAATAAGAAGGTTATCTGAAGTCGAAATGTTGTGTTCTTGGAAGACTAAACAATACCAGACTTTGAGAATGGTGAGAAGCTAGAAGCTTTCATTGATGATCTTGTTAATTTAGAACCAGAAGTTCCTATTGTGGAACATGCAGAAGGCATTGAGAATGCAGGAAACCATGGGTTTGAAGCTCATGATGATGATCCTATTGCTCATGATGGGATATAACCTATTGAGATAGAAGATGCAGCAGAAGTGTATGAGCCACCACATGAGCAAGAAAAAATGCATCCCCACAACAAGAGCCACAGAGAGAGAGAGAGAGAGAGAGAGAGTAAGGAGAGAGAGAGAGAGAGAGAGAGAGAGAGAGAGAGAGAGAGAGAGAAGCTTCAACCAGGTATCCACCACATACGTATGTTTTACTATTTGATGGTAGAGAACCTATGTACTATCAAGAGGCTCTTGAAGGTACATACAAAGAGAAGTGGTTGAAAGCCATACAAGATGAGATGAGTTGTTTGCACAAGAATCACACTTTTGACTTAGTTGAGAAACCAAAAGGAAGAAAAGTTCTCAAGAATAAGTAGATCTTCAAAGTCAACCATGAGGAGAATAATCCACATCCAAGGCACAAAGCTCGCCTTGTTGTGAAGGGATTCGGTCAAAGGAAAGGTATTGACTTTGATGAAATTTTCTCTTCTGTAGTTAAGATAACTTCTATCAGGGTGGTATTGGGTTTGGTCGCAAGTATGAACCTAGAGGTTGAACAACTAGATTTCAAGACAGTTTTTTTTCATGGAGATCTTGAAGAAGATGTCTACATGGACCAGCCAGAGGGGTTTGAGGACAAAGGCAAGGAACATTTGGTATGCAAGCTAGGAAAGAGTTTGTATGGGTTGAAGTAGGCAATGGTACATGAAGTTTGAGTCCTTTATGGTGTAGCAATGCTACACAAAGTCCGCTTCCGATCACTGTGTGTTTGTTCAGAAATTTCCAGATGGGGATTTCATAGTGCTCTTGTTGTATGTGGATAATATGTTGATAGTTAGTAAAAACATCAACAAGATATCCAAGCTGAAGAAAGACTTGAGTAAGTCCTTTGAGATGAAGGATTTGGGTCAAGCAAAACAAATACTTGGTATACGGATCACTCATGATAGAAAGAGTGGGAAGTTGTGGCTTTCTCAAGAAAGTTACATTGAGAAGGTGTTGAAGAGATTCAACATGGATCAAGCGAAGCCAGTCAGTTATCCGCTTGGTGGCCAATTCTGCATGACCAAAGATATGTGTCCAAATGGTGAGTATGAGCAGAAAGAAATGCAATATATTTCTTATGCATCCGCAGTGGACATCTTGATGTATGCAATGGTGTGTACAAGACCGGATATTGCTTTTGCCATTGGTGTTGTAAGCCGATTTCTATCAAATCCAGGTAAAGAGCATTGGGAAGGTGTTAAGTAGATATTGAGATATCTTAAGGGCACTTCCAAGGCGTGTTTTTGTTTTGATGGGAGTAAGACCTTACTTAAAGGCTACACAGATACATACATGGCGGGTGATGTGGACTCGATGAAGTCCACTTCCGATTATCTATTTACTTTTGCATGGGGAGCAGTTTATTGACAATCTAAGTTGCAAAAGTGTGTTGCCCTCTCTACTATAGAAGCCGAGTATATTGTAGCCATAGAGTGTTGCAAAGAGATGCTATGGATGAAGAGGTTCTTCAATGAAATAGGGCTAAAGCAGAACCAGTTTGTTGTTTTGTGTGATAGTCCGAGCACCATCCATTTGAGCAAGAATCTGAGTTTTCATTCTAGATCCAAGCATATACATGTGCGTTATCATTGGACTAGAGAAGTTCTCGAAAAGAAGCAATTGTGCATTGAGAAGATCCATACCAGCAAGAATGGGTTGGATATGATGACCAAAGTTTTGCCCAAAAGCAAGTTTGATGTTTGTTGTGCTACCGCCGGAATGGTAGCACACTCCTCTTATTGATTCGAGAATGTGTGGAGTACCCCCCTCATGGTTTTGGGAGGGGGAGATTGTTGGGGTCCCTCACCATGTGACCAACGACATGGTGGCATCATGCAAATGAAGTCTGGATGGCATGGTGGCATCGCCCACATGAGGGTTGAGCAATCTGCTAGGGTTGTTAGAAGCTATTTTGTCTGGAATTCGCTTTCTCGAACGATCTGCTCACATCGTTCGTAAAGAGCTTGAGCGATCTCACGGTGTTGTTGGTAAGGTGCTCGAGTGGTCTGCAGACATATTTAGGAGCCCATTCGTCTGGAAGTTTGGCTTCCAACGATTTGCACACATCGGGACATGACATTTAGACATTGGTATGTCGGTTGGAATCGAAATTTTGCAGATGTGCCAAAATTTCAGATTACTATAAAAATCAAACTTAGGTTTTTAGTAATCAAGCCTCGAATAAAAACCCAATTTTGAGTGTAACCAAAATTGAGAGACCCTTGAAAAGAGAAAAGCTTGTAAGGAGAGAAGAGAGATCTAGTAAGTTTGGAGAGACTTGAGAGGAGTGATTGTAATCTTCCTTCCCACACTTATAAATGGATTTGCTCTTGTGAAAAGTAGGCATCATTGGTTGAACCACGTTACATCTTGTGTTGTGGTATGCTTTACTTTATTTGCTTTATTATTACTTGTTTGTGATAGTTGTTGATTGCTTAGGAAGTTGGGTTGGTTGTTGGTTGTAGTGAAAGATTAGATTTTTTATTGGAGTAGTAGGTTGTCCAAGTGCAAGCTATCTTAGTGTGGATCGATTGGTATCATTTTTCCTAACAAATATTTGGATGGAACCAGAGAAGTTTGGTGTGGCTTTTGCTCCCTCTTCAGTTAGATTAACTCCACAAATATTACAAACATTGCAATGATGATGGTCACCTACTATGGCCAAGTTCAAAGATAAAAGAGGTGGCCACTTCAAGTAAGAATACAGGGCAACAGGCTAAAATATCAAAAGGGCAGTAGCAGGAGGTTACAAATACATGTCCAAAAAAAAAAGGTGGAGAAAGAAAAACAAAGAAGGTGTACCAACTAACAAGGATTTGGAAGAGTCTTCGGAAATTGTTACTGATGATATTGCTATGCAAACAAAGGATAGAGAGCAAGTACTACATCTGGGTTTGTGACAGGGGTTTTTTATGTTTTGTGATGCCAAATAGACATCAGAAAATTTGTGACGCCATAATAGCGTCATTATATGGTTTTGCCATCACAATAAATAAAATAATTAATTTTTTTATTTTTAGAAATGTTTAGAAAACATAGTGACGGCAAGGAGGCGTGAGATAATAACGAACATGATGGGCATGTGCAACCAGAAGAGCCATAAGCTCGAAACTGTTTGGAAAGAATTGGATTCCTTCTCGACCTCAACTCAATTACACAATAAAGAGAAACCCTTCCCTCTTAACTCCGCATGATGTTTTCTCCATGTTTCTTGATCTATTTGAATTCCACCTCATTTTCGTTCATTTTCCCCAAATTTCAATGAAATTGAACTAAAGGAAGCAGTTTGTTCATCTCAATTTCTTCATCTCAGACAAAGGTACCATCTTTCCGATTTTTTAAGGTATCCATACTACTACTTTCGACCAAGTTCAATTTTGTCTTTTGCTATTTTGGTTTTGTAATTCTTGAATTCGTTTTCTAGGGTTTATAAATTTCTTATTGATTGAGTTTTAAATTTTATTGTTTTTACCAGCTATATCGGCCCGTCATGGGGACTAAGAGATTACCGTATCCCTGGCGTGGTCTTTGATCATGTCCCGCGGCGTCTTTGTAGGGTAATCGCGGGCACATTGAAGGTATTTCTATCTTGCAATGACTTTACGGTGATGTTATTTAGTATAACCGCTCTTACGTTCGAATTCATTGGGATTTGAGTATGCAGGTGGCAAACTTCTTTTAGAGTTGAACCGGTTTTTGCGACACCGGTGGTTACTTTGTGTGGTCTCGCTACTCCAAAGATATAAGCCGGTAAGAAGATGTTGAAATCTGGATAGGTATATTACGTTACTAGTTGTCTGTTTTGAATAGGGAATTGATAGATCGCTAACTCTGTTCTACAAAATTGATGCAACCATGTCTGCACTAATGAAGAAGATGTGCTGGGAACTATTAGTGATTAAAAATGATACAGTAAACCAAGTAGGTGCTACTATATTCAGGAAACCCACTTCAAATGAATGCTACGAGCAAAGAGCAAAAAATGAACCTCCATTGTGCAAAGACTTTGCTGATGCAAATGTAGCCTGGTATGTGTGTGTGTGTGTGTGTTTTATGTGTAGTTTTATATGTTTGACCTGGTGAGCTATACGTGTGTTAAAAATAAAGGCAATTCAATGTCCTCGTTTGATAAGTTTCTAGTCCAGTTAGAACTCATTGAGTTAAGCTTCCTGACACGTGATTATTTATCGTCTTAGGAATGTGCCATTGGAGGCATGTATGCACAAGATCCCAGTTGATGCATCTGAGTGGGGATCTTAGTGGCCAGAACAATGGTCTGCAAGGGCAGAAAAGGTGCCTTATTGGCTGAAGAGTTCCCAGGTTGGTGTTTACGGCAAAGCAGCCCCAGAAGATTTCACGGCAGATTACGAGCATTAGAAACATGTCACCCCTGTGTGCTCTTTAGACTGCTCTAAAGGAATATTATTTGTTGCAGAGAGTAGCCTACATCTGGTATTTATTGTCTTCTAACACCGTTATGCGTGTCTTTTTATTGTTTGGATTGACAATGAAAAGTTTCTTTTGTTAAATCTGGTGATTATCAGTCATCTTCATTATTTATATAATTATGTGTGTCATTGATCCTATTTGTGTGATGTTACAGGTGGAGATGGTCCATTGTAAGGCTTAATGTGCTGAAATTCCATCTTGGAGGCACCCCCCGCAAGGTTCTGTATCACAATGAAAGCAGGTTATTACTTGTGATGAGGACTGAGGTGGGTTCTTATTTTCGTTTGTCTGACATTTGCTGTGTTGATCCTATAAGCGGTTCATTGCTCTCAACATATAAGCTTGATCCTGGAGAAACAGTAAAATCAACTATTTCTCATTACATTTTGTCTTTTATTCTTTTGAACCTATCTACTTGTTAGAGACTATGGAATTTATTTATCCCTCAGATTACTTTTCTTTTGAAACATAAAAAAAATGAAACAACATATATTCCAAAGCCGGCTACGTCATTTTCTTCGGGTTTCTTGCAAGGTTGTCTTACATAATACAAAGAAAAAAATGTTGGACTTGGTAACCCCCCCCTCTCTCTCTCTCTCTCTCTCTCTCTTGTTCTCTCTACTTGAAAATGGAGAGGACACTACAAAGTAGCTTGATCCATTCTCGTGACTTGTCAATTGTAGCTTAATTTTCTACACGATATTTAATTTATCTGAGGAATTGCAATTTTAACAGGGTGATAGCAAAGGATCTGTGAAGGGTGGTCATGGTAGAAAAGAGGCTGCTGGAGTTCAATCAGGTCAAAGTTCCCAGGTATTATTACATTTCAATGTTCTTTTGGGATTTAAAGAGTTGTTGTAAATACGGGTAATTGAATTTCACAGCTCACTCATCAGGGATCTTTTGGGCAAGGGGAAAGCTACATCAACTCTCCGATAAGGATACCCTCTCTGATATTACTTTTTTTTTATTGCAGTGCAACTTAGGAAGTAAATGATTGGTATTTTTTTTTCCTAGTTTTCCATTCATATTAATTTGGATTTGAAGATATTGCGAACCACCTTATTCCTTTTTGTTTCATAATGTGTCAAGTTGATGATTATCATTGAACATCATTACCATAAAAAATGTTTATTTATGGATGGAGTAAATCGTCTGATGAAGGACCTACTTGTTTACCCCTATTACTTGGTGGTGTTTTTCTTTAATCTTTCTAGGTTTTTCGATTCTCTTTTAATGCATCTATTCTCAAACCTCTTGGCAGCCATGTGTGAGGTGAAAACCTGTATGTACAAACTATGTGGGAGTGAATCATGTTTTGCTTAATAGAACGTAGCTTAGTTTCTATTGGTTGTCTCTAAACCTTGTGATAACATGGTTACCTATAGGCTATCTGTTGTCTTTGTGTTTTGTCTTTGACTCTTTTCACTTTGTTTGATCCTGTTAGTTCATGTTTATATTTCAAATTTTGTACAACATAAGTAAATCTTCTAAGACAGGTACTTGACACGACACGACAACATAAGTAAATCTTCTTATACTATGATAGGTACTTGACACGACATCATTTACAAAACTTCATTTTTTTTGTGAAATCACGCATGTGGCAGAGCATATTATGTTACGACTGCATGGTTAGTGAAAATTGTGTATATTGACTAGTCAATAGCTTGTTTTAGTAGTTCCTTAGCTTGTATTGACTAAGGTCAAGTTGAAATGATTTTTTTTCTTTTTATGAAGGAAAAATGCACATCACTGAAGATCTGTAGCTGGCAGCTTGGTCCAGGGTATGTGTTTTAGAGCAAGACCGCCAGGAGAATCGTCAAGGACCCCATGCTCTTGCTTCTTAGGATGTGATCTTGAGTTGTTGTATAGGAATTATATTGAAATAGTATGTTGGTAGATTCTGCTATATCCATACACCTATATCTTTTAATTTACATGTTATTCATTTAGTGATATGTATACTTAGTCAAATTTTGGTGATGGTTATTACTAAGATTTTCCTTGTGTATAATTGCTTGTCAAGTCTTAATTATATTATGTGTTTGGGGTTTATGTGGTTGTATTTATGCATTCGATTTCAAGGGAAAAAATATAAATATTAGGATGGAAACAAAAAACAAATATTATTTTTTTTAAATAAATAATAATTTGTGACGCTTGACAGGCGTCAGTAAGCATTTTAAAAAAAAGGTCAAATTTATAATTACTGACGGTACTGAGGCGTCAGTAATGCAAATTTAGTGACGGCATAGAGGCGTTAGTAATGCACATTTAGTGACGGCGTATAGGCGTCAGTAAATATGTCAATTGTGTCGGCATATTGGCGTCACAAAAATTTCTGACACCAACACATACGCCTAAATTCCAACACCTTGTAGGCGTCACAAAAAATAATTCTGACGCCTTCCTAGCCGTCACAAAAGTGCTGTTTTGCTGTAGTGAAATGTGGCACAAGAAGAAGCTTCCTCCAAACTATGACATAAGAGACTATGACATATGGGAGAAAAAGGCATGGAAGTTCTTGCCAAGTAAAAGTCTTTGCCAAACATCATAGGTACACATTTAAATAGATGTACTCATTGTTAATTTGTTGGAAAGCAACACAGGGTGTCTTTCTAAAGATTCCCCTCTCACCGAAAGGAGAATGTTCTAGAGCTAGTACACACAAATTTATGTGGTCCTATGAAAGTGAAGTCCCACGGGGGAGCTTTGTACTTCTTGACTTTCATTGATGATGCGTCAAGAAAGATATAGGTATATAGTCTGAAGACCAAAGATGAAGTTCTCAGTGTGTTCAAGATTTTCCATAACATGGTGGAAAGAGAGACAGAGAAGCTTTTGAAGTGAATTCGTTAAGATAATGGGGGAGAGTACATTGGGTCGTTTGAAGAGTATTATAAGAGTCATGAGATTCTTCATGAGCAGACAGTTCCCAAGACACTGCAACAGAATGGTATAGCCAAGAGGATGAACCATACCATTGTAGAGAGGATGATATGCATGCTGTCTCACTCTAAGTTACCAAGAAGTTACTGGGTAGAAGCAATGCGCACAGCCGTACATGTGATCAACCTATCACCTTCGAAGCCTCTGAATAGTGATTATCCAGAGAGAGTATGGTCAGGCAGAGATGTTAATTATGGATACTTGAGGGTATTTGGGTGCAGGGCATTTGTTCATATTCCCAAGGATGAGAGATCAAAGCTTTATGACAAAGCCAAGCAGTGCATTTTTTTGGGTTATGGGGATGAGAAGTTTGACTACAAACTTTATGATCCGATCAATAAGAAGGTAATCTGAAGTCGAAATGTTGTGTTCTTGGAAGACCAAACAATACCAGACTTTGAGAATGGTGAGAAGCTAGAAGCATTCATTGATGATCTTGTTAATTTAGAACCAGAAGTTCCTACTGTGGAACATGCAGAAGGCATTGAGAATGCAGGAAACCATGGGTTTGAAGCTCATGATGATGATCCTATTGCTCATGATGGGATAGAACCTATTGAGATAAAAGATGCAGTAGAAGTGTATGAACCACCACCTGAGCAAGAAGAAATGCATCCTCCTGACCCACAAGAAGATGTGGTAAGGAGATCCGAGAGAGAGAGAGAGAGAGAGAGAGAGAGAGAGAGAGAGAGAGAGAGAGAGAAGCTTCAACTAGGTATCCACCACATACGTATGTTTTACTATTTGATGGTAGAGAACCTATGTACTATCAAGAGGCTCTTGAAGGTACAGACAAAGAGAAGTGGTTGAAGGCCATGCAAGATGAGATGAGTTGTTTGCCTAAGAATCACACTTTTGACTTAGTTTAGAAACCAAAAGGAAGAAAAGTTCTCAAGAATAAGTAGATCTTCAAAGTCAACCATGAGGAGAATAATCCACATCCAAGGCACAAAGCTCGCCTTGTTGTGAAGGGATTCGGTCAAAGGAAAGGTATTGACTTTGATAAAATTTTCTCTCCTGTAGTTAAGATAACTTCTATCAGGGTGGTATTGGGTTTGGTCGCAAGTATGAACCTAGAGGTTGAACAATTAGATTTCAAGACAGCTTTTCTTCATGGAGATCTTGAAGAAGATGTCTACATGGACCAGCCAGAGGGGTTTGAGGTCAAAGGGAAGGAACATTTGGTATGCAAGCTAGGAAAGAGTTTGTATGGGTTGAAGTAGGCAATGGTACATGAAGTTTGAGTCCTTTATGGTGTAGCAATGCTACACAAAGTTCGCTTTCGATCACTGTGTGTTTGTTCAGAAATTTCCAGATGGGGATTTCATAGTGCTCTTGTTGTATGTGGATAATATGTTGATAGTTAGCCAAAACATCAACAAGATATCCAAGCTGAAGAAAGACTTGAGTAAGTCCTTTGAGATGAAGGATTTGGGTCAAGCAAAACAAATACTTAGTATACCGATCACTCATGACAGAAAGAGTGGGAAGTTGTGGCTTTCTCAAGAAAGTTACATTGAGAAGGTGTTGAAGAGATTCAACATGGATCAAGCGAAGCCAGTCAGTTGTCCGTTTGGTGGCCAATTCTGCATGACCAAAGATATGTGTCTAAATGGTGAGCATGAGCAGAAAGAAATGCAATATATTTCTTATGCATCCGCAGTGGACATCTTGATGTATGCAATGGTGTGTACAAGACCGGATATTGCTTTTGCCGTTGGTGTTGTAAGCCGATTTCTATCAAATCTAGGTAAAGAGCATTGGGAAGGTGTTAAGTAGATATTGAGATATCTCAAGGGCACTTCCAAGGCATGTTTGTGTTTTGATGGGAGTAAGACCTTACTTGAAGGTTACACAGATACAGGCATGGTGGGTGATGTGGATTCGATGAAGTCCACTTTCGGTTATCTGTTTACTTTTGCATGGGGAGCAGTTTATTGACAATCTAAGTTGTAAAAGTGTGTTGCCCTCTCTACTATAGAAGCCGAGTATATTGCAGCCACAGAGTGTTGCAAAGAGATGTTATGGATGAAGAGGTTCTTCAATGAACTAGGGCTAAAGCAGAACCAGTTTGTTGTTTTGTGTGATAGTCCGAGCACCATCCATTTGAGCAAGAATCTGAGTTTTCATTCTAGATCCAAGCATATACATGTGCGTTATCATTGGACTAGAGAAGTTGTCGAAAAGAAGCAATTGTGCATTGAGAAGATCCATACCAGAATGGGTCGGATATGATGACCAAAGTTTTGCCAAAAAGCAAGTTTAATGTTTGTTATGCTACTGCCGGAATGGTAGTACACTCCTCTTATTGATTCGAGAATGTGTGGAGTACCCCCCTCATGGTTTTGGGAGGGGAAGATTGTTGGGGTCCCTCACCATGTGACCAACGACTTGGTGGCATCATGCAAATGAAGTCTGGATGGCATGGTGGCATCGCCTACATGAGGGTTAAGCAATCTGCTCGGGTCGTTAGAAGCTAATTTGTCTGGAATTCGCTTTCTCGAACGATCTGCTCACATCGTTCATAAAGAGCTTGAGCGATCTCATGGTGTCGTTGGTAAGGTGCTCGAGTGGTCTACAGACATCGTTAGGAGCCCATTCGTCTGGAAGTTTGGCTTCAAACGATTTTCACACATCAGGACATGACATTTCGACATTGGTATGTCGGTTGGAATTGAAATTTTGCAGACGCGCCAAAATTTCAGATTACTATAAAAATCAAACTTAGGTTTTTAGTAATCAAGCCTCGAATAAAAACCCAATTTTGAGTGCAACCAAAATTGAGAGACCCTTGAAAAGAGAAAAGCTTGTAAGGAGAGAAGAGAGATCTAGTAAGTTTGGAGAGACTTGAGAGGAGTGATTGTAATCTTCCTTCTCACACTTATAAATGGATTTGCTATTGTGAAAAGTAGGCATCATTGGTCGAACCACGTTACATCTTGTGTTGTGGTATGATTTACTTTATTTGCTTTGTTATTACTTGTTTTTGATAGTTGTTGATTGCTTAGGAAGTTGGGTTGGTTGTTGGTTGTAGTGAAAGATTAGATTTTTTATTGGAGTAGTAGGTTGTCCAAGTGCAAGCTATCTTAGTGTGAATCGATTGGTATCGTTTTTCCCAACAAATATTTGGATGGAACCAGAGAAGTTTGGTGTGGCTTTTGCACCCTCTTCAGTTAGATTAACTCCACAAATATTACAAACACTACAATGATGTTGGTCACCTACTATGGCCAAGTTCAAAGATAAAAGAGGTGGCCACTTCAAGCAAGAATACAGGGCAACATGCTAAAATATTAAAAGGGCAGTAGCAGGAGGTTACAAATACATGTCCAAAAAAAAAGGTGGAGAAAGAAAAACAAAGAAGGTGTACCAACTAACAAGGATTTGGAAGAGTCTTCGGAAATTGTTACTGATGATATTGCTATGCAAACAAAGGATAGAGAGCAAGTACTACATCTGGAAGACCCAGTTCAGGTTATGGAAAACAAAGATGGGGAGGTAGGTGGAATTTTGAATGAAAGTCCACGTAAAGTTGTGGATCCTAAGCAACAAGCCCAACACTAAGAAGGTAGCAATAAATCGAGGCTAGGAAAGAAGAGCAGAACCAGTAAAACCCAGTTGAGTTGATTGACACAGATGATGATAATGTAGTATACCATGAGGCATTGCAGGACCCGAACTTTGCAGTTGAGTTGTATACTTGGATGGTCTAGAAAAGGACGCTGTAACGAACATGACTCAAGTGACTGTGGTTACTCAGGACCAGGTCCTAGTCCCCTTTACGAATAAATTTGATGATCCTGAAGAACAGGAAGTCGTAAAAGAAACCCAAGATAATCAACAACTAATAAAGGAATCATCCACCATAGCTAAATGATGGGTGATCAAATGGAGAGGGAGCAGTATGGAAGCTGTCAAAGTCAAGTGCTTAGAACAAGAATGAGGCTTATGATACCTTGTACATCTTGTTCTTTTCTCTCATACTTCATACAATTTTCTTATGTTGGAGTTATCCCTCACATGAGGAAGAAGGAGAAATAGGTATTGTTCGTGTGAATAAGTCAGAGCGCGCACGCGTTCAGATTGGTCGTGACCAAGGTGCGCCCGTGCCTTTGCCGTGAAAAAGAAGATAGTTTTTTTTTCAATCTCTCACGAAACATGTCTATTGGAGTTTTGGGTTGGAAAAATAATGAGGGTGCGCGCCCTCAGATTGGCCTTGCCAAGAGTGCGCCCGCACTCATGCATGAAGATGTCGGGTTTTAATTTTTCTACAGTAACACAAAATTTTGTAGACGCGCCGAAATTTCATATTACTATAAAAACAAAAGTTAGGTTTTGGAAAACCAAGTCTTGAATAGAAACCCAATTTTGAGAGCAATTAAAATTGAGAGAAAACTCTTGCAAAGAGAAAAGCTTGTAAAAAGAGAGGAGTGATCTAGTAAAGTGGAGAAACTTGAGAGGAGTGATTGTAATCTTCCTTTCCATACTTATAAAAAGATTAGCTCTTGTGGAAGTAGACATCATTGGCTGAACCACTGTACATCTTTGTGTTGTGGTATGTTTTACTTGCTTTATATTTCTATTGGTTGTTTGTGATAGTTATATCCATAGTTTAGGTTGTGGTTGTTGGTTGTAGTGAAAGATTATATTTTTTATTGGAGTAGTAAATTGTCCAAGTGCAAGCTATCTTAGTAGGGATCGATTGATATCGTTTTTTCCCAACATCTTACTTAACCAAAGAAAGTATGAAATTTATAATCTCATTGGAGATCATTTTAAGATATGACTAGTCTAAGAAAAGAAATGTTTGACCAAGTTAGAAACTAACCCACCCACCAAACGTGCTTAGGATGTAGTCTGGTCTTGGAGTTACAGTGACATCATAAAAGTACTCAAAACAATAATCTCGGTAGTCTTCAGTGTACTGTTCAATTACCTTATCGAACATACTGTCATTCCGATCTTGTTCGATTGGCATTACCAACCATAGATGGATATAAGGGGGTGCGTGTGGGGGCGGTTGCACTCTTTGAGATTAGAAAAGCTCCACTACCACATAACTAATTGCATAGAAAAATCTTCAAACTATAAGGACTCGCACCCCCAATTCTTTTAGTAAACTTTCACTATCGCACCCCAAAAATTTTCACAACGTACTATAGTAAGAATATTATCAACAAAAAAAAATAGTATGAAAAAAAAATTAATAAAAAACATTTCAATAAACCAACTTTTTTTTACATCCCTTTTTGTCCTTACAAAATTATCATTTATCATTTATTTTAAGTTCATAACCATTAAAGAGGGACAAATGTGTCTATGAATATTTGATGGGTTGATGAGACTAAAACAAATAGCCAAAGGCCTAAAGGCCAACCGGTCTCTAAGGCCAAATTTAAATCCAATTGCTAATGGAAGTGTCAAGATCTATGTTTAAAACAAAAATGAATGGAAAAAAGAAAAGAAAGATTGGTATAACTTACTCGCAAGTGTTGAACTTCTGAGCAAGTTTTGATAAGCCATTTCATTGAGAAGAAAGTTTGTCGATTTCTGACCACGATTGCCTTATGCTGTTGTAGCAATTCTTGCTGGCTTCCTGTAATATACCAATACTAAATATTTTTTTGCTGGAACCATAGATGGATAGTGGGGGTGCGTGTGGGGGCGGTCGCACCCCCTGAGATTAGAAAATCTCCACTATCACATAACTAATTGCCTATAAAAATCTTCAAACTATAAGGACTCGCACCCCCAATTTTTTTTAGCAAACTTCCACTACCGCACCCCCAAAATTTTCACAACGTACTATAGTAAGAATATTATCAACAAAAAAAATAGTATGAAAAACAAAATTAATAAAAAACATTCCAATAAACCAACTTTTTTTTTTACTTCTCTTTTTGCCCTTACAAAATTATCATTTAGAATTTATTTTAAGTTCATAACCATTAAATAGGGACAAATGTGTCTTTGAATATTTGATGGGTTGATGAGACTAAAACAAATAGCCAAAGGCCCAAAGCCCATCCGGTCAGTTTGTATAATTCTAATCACCTATAACAAACTCGTATGCTCTCTTTCCTTTCTTTCACTCTCAATTCTTAAACAAACAGTCATACCTTAACCCAAAAAAATAATAAAAACACAAATTCAGAATGCGAGCAACGCAGCTTGTTGCACACTTGTCCTAATTATTTGTAAAACTCATTATCATTATCAATAAAATTTTCACTTAAAAAAAAACAAAATAAAGTAATTTTTTATTTTCAATGTTAATATTTTATAAGTCTATTAGAACATTATATATAATGTTATAATGTTATATATAACACTATAACATTATATAGCATTAACATTATAAGTCTATATAATGTTATATAACATTATATATAATGTTATATAATGTTATAGTGTTATATATAACATTATAGGAAGTTAATAATTTGTTAAATTGTTGTAGACTTGTGGACTAGATTATATAGATATATATAGACATAGTAGTATCAATTAATGGCTTAAGTACTTAAGCAGTTAACTTCATCAGTTCATATTAAATTCTTAGTAATCAACTCACTCTAGTTTTGTGAATTGAAATAAATACATAATTTTGTTGATATTTATTGTTTAGACCTTATGACAAAAAAAAAAAAAAAAAAAAAAACAAAAATTGCATACGGTTTTTTTTGGGTGGAGTGGGGTGTGCACATAATCTTGCACCCATTGACTTAAAATCCTGGCTCCATCCCTGGTGGAACCAATGATAAATTAATTAAGGCACAACCAAAAAGTCATAAACAACAATCAGGTAACCAATTTAGAAATTTGTTACTGAAAGACTGCAGCAGTAAATGCTACTTTGGCTTCATATTAAAAAAACAGTCACATCTTTTTTTTTTTTTTTTTTTTTTTTTTTTCCGATAATACCATATATATTGCTAATTAAACATTAAACTAGAACAGGGATAATCTTGTCTGTCAGGATACAATATGGCAAGCTGCTCCATTTGCTGCTGATGGAAAGCCCATTATGCTAGCAAATGTGCCTCTCCATTAGATCTCTGTCGACCCACTTAAACTTCTGAGAAAGCAAAATCGAGCTTAACTTAACTACATAGTCTCAGCAAACTCTCGGACATCCAAGAACAAGATTGGCCATTAAGTGCCTTAGTAACCTCTAAGCAATCCCCTTCTATGTACACGGTAGAGTCCACCCATGATACCTCGCATGAAGTCCTAGTGCCACCTCGGCCACCACCATCTCTGCTTCCTCTGCAGACCTGGCGTGGAACCTTATAGTGCCTGCCCCTACTACTTTACCTTTCGAATCCCAAGCTATTGTGCCAGCTGCTGCCTCCCCTGAAGTAACCTGAAACGCAGCATCATATCTAATATTAATACAATCATTTGGAATAACAGGGAACAGAGAGTCTAAATCATAGTTGTTTTGATCAAAATTATTTTCAGAGGGAATAGAGTTCTCATTCTGAATGTTGGTTGTTGCAAAACCATTGTAGGATTTGCAGGCCTCCACCTCACTGCTTCTGAGAATTCTTTCTTTGTTTTGTGGCCTCTGTTCAAACTTTGCTTCATTTCTTGTTTTCCAAATGTTGTGTAGGAGATAGCAAGCCTGAACTCCCGCCTGAGCTATATGTTGGCTCTTGCTATTGCTCCAACTAATGAATTTGGTAATCCATTCTCTAGCATTATTCCTACCCTGAGTCTCCATTCTTAGCCCCAAGCTTGAAGTGAACCACAAATTTCTGGTCCATTCACATTCAAAAAACAGATGGCTGTCTGTTTCCAAACCTTTGTAACACAAGGGACAAGAAAAGTCCCCCACCATCTTCCGAGAAGCCAGCCTATCCCCCATAGGTAAGGCATACATGTATGCTTTCCATATGAACATCTGGATATTGGCTGGTATTCTAGCTTTCCAAAGAAGCTTAACTGTTTGAGTATTGAAGCTAGAACACTGTCCTTCACCACTATCCTTAGATAGATACTTGTGGGCAGATTTCACTGTAAATCTCCCAGACTTCTCTCCAATCCAGACCATCCTGTCCTTTCCAAGTCCCAGAGGTCTGATCATAACCTCCTTGATTCTTGCAACAAGGAAAGGAGGGAAGAAACCTTGCAGCTTGGCCTCATCCCATCCAGTCCTATCCTCCAGAAACAGGTCAGCCACATGAAGATCTTCAAGTCTGGGATCCTCCACCCCTAATTCTCTCAGAGTCTGAGGTTTCCCATTACAGATCACCCAAGGGTCATCTAAAACAGAGGTGGAATTACCACTGTGGATCCCCCAGACTAGACCTCCACTAATGAGATTGAAAGTGCAATGGATGCCTTTCCAAAAGAAAGAGGCATGCCCAGGTGGTTTCCACACATCCCCTATCCAGTTTTTCCCATATATACTAGCAAGGGTCTTTGTCCAAATAGATTCAGTGTCAGTAGCAGCTTTCTAAGGGAGCTTAGCTAGCATAGCTACATTTATGTCTCTCATCTTTCTAAATCCCAACCCTCCTTCAGATTTAGTTTTACATAAGTTGTCCCACCCAATGGTGTGGACACTTCTTGAATTTTCAGTACCATGCCAAAAAAACTCTCTACATGCTTTGTCTATTTTGTTACAAGTAGACTTGGGGAGCATATAAGTAGACATAACATAAAGAGGTGTGGCTTGTACCATGACTGGATCAGGGTAGCCCTTCCAGCCTGTGAGAGTAGCTTAGCCTTCTAACCTTTTATCTTATTATAGATTTTGTCGACTAAAAAGTCAAAATCCTCAGCCTTTTTTTTTGAGAGCATGATAGGGATGCCCAAATATTTATCTTTTGGATCAAAGAGCCTCATCTTCCAGAACTTTTTTAACTTGATTTTATTACGAAACTTGATGTTTCTGCTGAAAAACATGCTTGATTTGTCAAAATTGATCAGCTGACCAGAAGCAGCACAGTAGTCTTGGAGGATATCTTTAAGATGACCCCCATCCTCAAGATTTCCTCTGGTGAACAAGATCAGGTCATCAACATAGAGGAGGTGGGAGATGGGAGGAGAAGCCCTCCGGATCTTAATCCCATGGACTTTCTCCTCAGCCTCAGCTTTAGCAGTCACATCTTCCAAGTGTGTTACTTGGCAAAAAAGATATTTAGCGTTGAAAGTTGGAACTGCTCTGTGCCCAACACAAGATACCAATGGGAATGTGTACAAGACATCTTAGAATTATAATGATAAATTAAAGGCTGCTATAGCTGCAAACGAAAATTCTAAGTAAATGTGGACTGCAGCAGTCCTCCACCTTAGGTTATGTTAAACTGTGAACATGGAAAGCAATGAATAAACTTGTTTCTAAAGACATTAACTACAACAATCACCAAGTCAGACACCTCAAGCTTGTTCATAGATGCAGGAGCTGGACGCTGAATATACTCGTTTCTGCAGACATAAACTACAACAATCACCAAGTCAGACACCTCAAGATTGTTCACAGATGCAGGAGCTAGACACCCTTACTCAATTTGATTGAAAGGCTTTCTCGGGTTTAGACTTCGATGTTTATTCATTGATGCATCCTGAAAGTGAGCCTTGGTCCCCTAGCTTTTTTGTTATTATTTTTTGAAACTCAATTTGAACTGAAATTGCAAAAGGAGTGGTAGAATAAGATATTGAAGAAGATGAAACTGAAGGTTTCATGGAGTCGCTTACACTTCTGATACGAAGATTAATTTTCCGTTACAAATAGATCAGAATGGTGAAGAGGACAAGGAGTACTGAGAGAAGGGCTTAAATCACCTGAACAGCTGATTAATTACTACTACAAGTCTAGGTGGAAATTAACTCCTTCACATTGTTCCTCAACCAAGGGACACAACAAAGGGCACCAAAGCCAAAATAATGTAATAGGACCTTTTCAGCAGTAGCTTGCGGAAAAGGCTATCTTTGCCTGCCCGGAAAATAAAGCATGTGCTTCAATTTCATGCTCAGAAAAGCCATAACATGCCTTTAATAGTGTTTTGAACACAACTGCTATTTTCTGTTGTAATGAGAACCGGATTTCGTGCCGACCATTTGAAATCCTTTCAAAGGCCTATTACAAATTTCAATAGCATAGATACCCGACTCATAAACTCACTGAACAGTCGAATGCCTATCATTTGTCAAACCTCAGATTATAGCATAGATGGCCAAGTTCGGGCCTTGCTTCCATCCTGGTAGTGAAGCTCATCTGATTTGCGGAAGTGCAGTAGAGGTAAGACTGAAAAGTGATCAGAAAGAAGTACCGCCTTATGCTTTGATACCCATGTCTACAAGGTATGACTTGTTCTCGTCATCGACGTCAAGACATCTTTCAATTTCTTTTCTATAGTGAAGAACATTGTCCCGTAGATGCCCAGCCCCTTCACACCTTTCTATGATCTTGTCAACCTTAGCCTTGCTTTTGGGAGGAGTTGGGACCATATATGAGAACTCTAGTAAGGCCAAGTATGTCTCGATAGTCACCCTGTTTCCACGCTTCTGCATCAGAAGCCTAAGAAGGTATGCTGTCTTTAGAAGCTAAAGTAGGACTTTCCAAAACATCCAATGATACTTGCACATTTGATGCAAGTTGACTAACTGTGTTAAGCCTAAGAAAGGTAATAGCCATTGCCCATTGCATAGGAGACTCTTCCAAAGGCTGTATGTGAAACGAAAAGATAACAGCATGCACAGTCATCTTTGCAGTACTGATCGCTTCCACATCAGTAGGTAGGGCCGTAGGGCTTCTCTTTCCCTGATTAAGGGAATTCGTCTGTATTCAATATTATAGTGCTCATCCTTCAGACCAGCATACACTTCTGCAGGAGTCTTCGCATCATCTGCTAAAATGTTCTCCCTGTACCCTACTACACTTATTTGGTTTAGTGCAGGATTATATTCTTCACGATGTAAAAGCATCGAACCACCAGACTTAGTAACCTCAGCTAAAATATCTTTTTTCAATCGAGACTCCATGTGCTCCACCATTGGACCAGTAATTCCCACATGTTGAGTGTATCAAAGGCGTTCCATTAAGGTATAGAACTGCTGCTTCTCTCAGGTCAGTCAATAGCACTTTCTGACAAAGATCACACATCTCTGCAGGCTTTGCACTTAAATAGGATAGCATTTCTTTCGCACCCGCAATCGTTGGAGTTGCCATGCTATAAACAGGATAACCATCCACCTTATAAACATGAGGGGTACCCTGTATTTGTATGTGGCTGGAAGTTCTTTGACCAGGAAAGAAATACATCTTCAGTATGGACTCTTTCCCCAAAACAGAACCATTATGACTGTGGCTTCCATCACCGCATCACCGTTTTGAGATTCAAGTGCTGTTATCAACTCCTTAGGGACAGTAAAAAATCTCCCAGGGCATAATCTTATGCTCCATTTCATTGTTTGAACCTTTGGTCTCTGATGCAACCATGTCTTAAATGTAATCCTCCACTCTCCTTGTCCACAAAAACCATCAAATGCTTCAATTCCAACTTTCCAAGGTATATATGCAGAAAATGCTATCAACCTAAAGTAGCGCTCCAAGTACTCATCACCGTAATTTAGCACAACTCTTCTCACCCTGGGCTCCACATGCTATTGGTTGAATACCTTAATGTATTGCAAAACAGCTCTTCGTATATTCTGCAAAGCAGAACACCTACCGACGATAGCATCCAATATCTTGTTATTTTCCGTAACAACAAGATGTCATTTATACCAAATGCACGTTTTTGCTCTTTTCCACTTCCTTCTTTTACCATAGTTGCTGAAGATGGAGAATCATTGCTTCCAGCTTCTTCGATACTTGAACAATCACTGCCCACTTCATCAAGGGATATATCTTCAAACTGCATTTTCATGGGCCTTCCGTAGCTAATTCATAGTTTCAAAAGGCAAGCAATAACAGTTCCTGTGGTTGTCCTTCCTCTACCCATTTGACAATTCAAAACAAGAGCAGTATCTGTAGTGGGAAAATATCGTTCCTTTAAATATTTTTATTTGATAAATATCAATATCTCGGTATATTTCATGGTTATTTCAAATGTTTGCATGTGTTGAGCGGGAAAAGAGGGAAGAAGACAATGGACACGTGTCATGAGTTGACTGGGTCAAAGCTAATTAGGGACACTATATAAAGACTAGATGAAGAAGAAAGATGATTCATTAAAGCATTCCCACAAAAATTATTAGAAAACAGGAGAGAGAAAGAGAGAAACAGAGCGATTGTAAATTTCCATCATTATTCAATAAAAAGCTTCGTTCCACTTCAATTCATTTTATTTCATTCATACAAACCCTTATTGAATCTTAGTGATCTTAAATCAATCAATAAAGGTTGTTCTTAGACATCACATTGGCGCTGTCTGTGCATCGAGAACAGGAGAATTTGAAGTTTTCTTCTTCTTCGATTTAGAATCCGTGTTTTTCTGGGTTTGAGTGAAAGAAGAGTGAGTAGTGAATTGAGAATTGAATCATAATGGCTCCAAAGAAAAAAGCAAATAACAAGTGAGTAGATAATGATAATCAATCACAAACAAGGAATATAAGAGCTTCAGTAAGTAAGCGATATCAGGAGGAAAACATTGAAGTAGAAGTTTCATTTCAAGAAGTCTTGAAGCAGTTGAGGAAAGTGGGAAAACATAATGCTATATTAGTTAAGGAAAATCAAGAGATGAAGAATGCAAGTCCAAGTCAGGCTTTAAAAGATCCCCATGTGGGTGAGGATGATGCTTGTAGTTCAAAATCAGTTAGTCACTATACAGAGAAGGCATTGGCAAGAAACGGAAGAAGTGGGGAAGTATTGCCGATACCCATAATTCTGATACCACATCTAATTACCAAAGAGATGATACAAGAGATGATACAGAAGCGGTTGGGTAATCAACTTCTTGAGAAAACTTCAACATCGATAAGAAGTTTGGCAGATGATATCAGCAGAAACCCTATTCATCAAAGTGTCGAGATAATGCCTATTCCACCTAAGTTCAAGATTCCTATGTATACTCAATATGATGGGACATCGGATCCTATGGATCATCTGTTTGGGTATCGACACCAATTTTCTATCTATCAAGGAACAACTTATCTGGATTCGTTGTTATACAAATCCTTCTCTTCAAGTTTGAAAGGGAAGGTTTTGAAATGGTTTTGCTCTCTGCAAGAGGGATCAATATCATGCTTTAGGGAGATCGAGGAAAAGTTTTTCACTAATTATGGTCATCAGCGAGTAAAGCCAAAGCAAGTGTCGGTCTTGTTCCAGCCCAAGTAAAGGAAAAAAAGAATCTCTTAAAGCCTTTTTGTCGCGTTTCAAGGCAGAGGCACAGCTGGTAGATCATTTAGATGAATCGGAAATGACAGCAGTAATGGCTTTTCAAACAGGGCTTATTCCAGGTTCCGATATGCACAAGTATCTGCTTCGTAAGGATATTAAAACTCTAGAGAGAGTTGTATGATAAAACTGAGAAAGATGTGCAAGTTGAAGAAGGTATTCTATCAGCATTGGTTCAACCAGTGTTGCAGGTGTCTGAGGCAAGTAAGTCTACCAAGGAGGATAACTATAATAAATCCGATAAGAGGAAGTCGACTGAATCTTATCCGAAATCAGAAAATCAGCCTTCATAGAAAAAGAAGTTTGAGAGATCATTGAAAGAGGAATTATATTCAAGTAATTACATAGTGATTAATACTACAGTGGAAGATATTTTAAGGATGGTGGGGAAAAAACCTTATTTCTAGCATCCGACATATAAGCTTCGGGAGATAGCAGATAAACCATTCTGCAATTTCCATAAGATAAAGAATCACGAGACAAATAAGTGTCTGCAGCTGCTCAGAGAGGTGGATCGATTAATGAGAGATGGAAAGCTTAGGGAGTTCAGAGCTGATGCTAGACCGGAAGTGACAACTATGGTAAATGATAAGCTCTGAGGGGTAATCAACATGAAAAATAAAGGGGTTATTCCACAGAAAAAGATTATAAGGGATAAAATCCGGAAGATATCGACAGTCAAAGAGGTGCTAGAAGTGAACGTGGAGCCGATACCAGTGAACCCTACACTAGTATCAACAAGTATACCTGGAGCTATTATGTTTGTACCTGATGATCTATCAAAGGCAATGTTACCTCATGATAATGCTTTCTTGATTACATTGAGGATATCAGGATATGATGTGCAAAAGGTGCTGGTTGATTGTGGAAGTTCAGTGAATATTCTTTTTTGGAAAGCATATATGGGTATCGAATTTGATGAGTTGCATCTGAAAGAACCACAGTTTAATTTGTTTGGGTTCAATGGAAGCTCTACTAGGCCAGCTGGGGAAATTAAATTACCAATAAGAGTAGGTCCATAGATAATTATGACTAAATTTATAGTCATTAAACATCATTCAGATCATAATGCTATTTTGGGAAGAAAGTGGATCCATGCTATGAGAGCATTTCAGAGCACCTTTTATCATGTTATCAGATTTTTGACTGCTTATGGGCCACATAAGATAAGAGGTGATCAATAAGAATAAAAAAAATGTAATTTTGTTACTGTCAAGGGCATGATGAAAGACAAAAAAGTAGACATTGGGGCGTCTCGGAGAGCACCAGATAGCAATTAACAAAAATTTCATCTCCAAAATCCGATACCAGTAAACAGCTAGAGGATAGGTTCACCTAGGAGATGAAAACAGAGCTGGAAATGGTTCAAAGCAAAACGATGGGAGAAGTACATAAAGTAAATATCGGTCAGAACAATGAAAGTTGCTTTACTTTTATTAGTACAGAGATGAGTTCAAAAATTAGGTAAGATTTGATAGAATTCCTAAAGACAAATAAAGATGTATTTGCTTGGTCGATGGCTGATCTTCTGGGTATTGATTCTCTTATATGTTCTCATAAGCTGAATATGAGAGAAGGAGCAATTCTAGTGCATCAAAAACATAGGAGGGTCAAGCCGATATACGAGAATGCGGTACAAGATGAAATTCAGAAGATGCTGGAATGTGGAATCATCAGGGAAATCGATAATTCAGAATGGGTAGTGAATATTATTGTGGTCCCAAAGAAGAATGGCAAGGTTAGAATCTATATGGATTTCACAGATGTTAACAAGGAAAGTCGTCCCAAAGATTACTATCCAATGCCAAGGATTGATGAGTTGGTTGATCGAATAGTTGGGTTTGAGTTGTTGAGTTTTTGCGATGGTCATTCAGGATATTTTCAAGTTATAATGGGAGTACTAGACCAACTGAAAACAGTGTTCATTATAGAATGAGGTCTTTACTGTTTCATCAGAATGCCATTTGATCTAAAAAATGCAGGAGTAACGTATAAGAGGTTGGTGGAGAAGATGTTTAGAAATTTGATTAAGCATATTATGGAAGTATACATCGACGATGTGGTGATAAAATTTAAGAAGGCCGATGATCATGTTAAAGACCTCGATACGGTATTCCAAATATTCAGACAATTCAACATGAAGCTCAACCCAGAGAAATGTACTTTAGGAGTAAGTTCAAGGAAATTCCTGGGGTATATAGTCACAAAGAGAGGTATCGATGTTAATCCAGATCAGATTCGAGCTCTTCAGCAAATGCTTTCTCCGAGTACTAGAAAGCAGATACAAAAGTTAACAGGAAGAATTGTAGCTTTGAATAGATTCATATCAAGAACTTCTGACCGATACAAACCCTTATTCAAGTTGCTGAAAAAGAATACAAAGTTCATATGGGAGGAAGAATGTGAATTGTCATTCTCAGAATTAAAAAAGTATCTTCAAGAAGTGCTAACTTTGATGAAGCCAGAGGAAGGTGATACTTTATTTTTATATCTAGCAGTATTTGACTTTGCTATTAGTTCGGTACTAGTAAAAGTAGAAGATAGAGTTGAGAGACATGTTTATTTTCAATCCAAGACCATGCTCGAGGCTAAAACTCGATATTAGATGCTGGAAAAATATGTATTAGCTCTCCTCTATTCTACTCAAAGGTTGAAACCTTATTTCCAATCCCACTCAATCATTGTCATGACGAATCTTCCTTTAAAGCAAACTTTAGCCAAGACAGCTAAGTCGGGAAGAATGGAGAAGTGGTCAGTGCTTATTGATGAGTTTGGGATTGAATATAGGAATAGGGTTTCAAAAAAAAGCCAAGTCTTGGCAGATTTCTTAGCAGATTTTCTTGTTGAAGATGAAAATTGGAAGATTGAAGATAATAGTTGCTTAAATTTCCAAGATCCTGATGATGTGATGGATGAAGATGATTCATGGGTTGGCACAAATGGGTGGAGACTTTTTGTCGATGGATCGTCAAGACAAAAAGGTGTGGTATCGGAGCTGTTCTGATAACCCCTGAAAATCAGAGACTGGAGTCAGCAGTTACTCTGGGCTTTTATGCATCTAACAATGAAGCAGAATAAGAGGCATTGATAACAGGATTGGAAATGGCTAAATCACTAAATGTCAAAGAATTATCTGTATTCAGTGATTCTCAATTAGTGGTAAGCCAAATCAATGGAGGATATTCAGCAAAATGCGATAACATGATCGATTATTTGAACTTTGTTAGATTGAAGCTCAAAAACTTCAGCAAGATTAAATTTCAGCACCTCGATTGAGGAGAAAATTGACATGCAGATGCTTTGGCATATGTCGCTGCTATGCTTGAAAATACAGAAGGATGTCTGTTGCACATTGGTGTTCAGCAAAACCCAAGTATTGATACAGAACATTCAGAGGTAATGGAAGTAGATACGCTGGGGGCGTCATGGTTAAGCAACTATGTTTCATTTTTGTCTAAAGGTGAATTACCAGAAGATAAAAACGAGGCTAGAAGGGTAAAACCAGGAGCTGAAAGATATCTGCTAACTGATAATGAGTTGTATCGGAAAAATCCTAGTGGACCACATTTAAAATATATATCGACGGCCGAGCCTAGCCAAATTATTGCAGAGATGCATGAAGGGGAATGTGGAAATCATTCGGCGAGTAGATCATTAGCTAACAAGATAGCGATGCAAGGATACTTTTGACCACAGATGCGAAGAGATTGTCTTCGATATATAAAGAAGTGTATCCAGTTTCAGAAGCATGGACATGTTATTCATGTTCCAGCAGAAGAGTTGCACTGTGTATTGAACCCATGGCCATTTGCCTTATTGGGGATGGATATTGTTGGCCCACTAATACCTGGGAGAGGTAAGAAAAGATTCATGCTTGCCGTAACTGACTACTTCACTAAATGGGTAGAGGCTATAGCTTTGCAGCATATCAAAGAACAAGATATTATCAGTTTTCTGTTTGAAAGAGTGGTTTGTCGATACGGTCTACCGTATGCCATCATATCGGATAATAGTTCCCAATTCATTAGAGGCTAGGTGAAAGATTTTCTAGAATCATACAAGATTAAACACTTCACATCAACACCTTATTATGCTCAGGGTAATGGGCAAGCTGAGGCGACAAATAAGACTATTATGGATAATATCAAAAAGAAGCTAGAGGACAAGAAAGGCTTATGGGTTGATAAATTAAACAGTGTGCTATGGGCATATAGAACAACTCCAAGGGTAGCTACGGGGGAGTCACCATTCACTCTAGCCTATGGTATGGAAGAAGTCACTCCAGCCAAGATGGTGGTATCGACATCAAGAACAATGCTTATAGAAAAGGGGCTTAATGACCAAGGGATGCATGCTGAGGTCCTAAACTTGCATGGAAGAAATAAGATAACTGACATGCTTGGTTTTATGGTGGAGAATGGTATATGGGATGAGATATGGATGATGATGGATGATGATGGATGATGATAGATGATGGGTGTCGTTGATTAAAACTACATAAGATCAAAACCTAATATCCCTATAAAGTAAAGGATGGGTATCAATCCGCATCTGACTTGTATCACTTATGAAGAACGAGAGTGGAAATGGGTGTCGAGGGATTAAAAACTATTTTATAGAGATTGTGGATTACTAACTAACTAAACTAATACTAAAACTAAGAATTGGAAATAGGGAGAGAATATGAGAGAGAGAGATAGATTCAAGAGATTCAAATCGAGCAATACTTTTGATTTAATGACCTTTTGCTTTCATGTTGTTCTCCAAGTAGACTACAATCGGCAATCAAGCAAGTGTTAATGCCTTTTTAGGTGAAACATCGTTAAACGTACAATTATTTCTACTTATATGTTATTCCTATGTATGTGTTATTAATATCTTCTTTCCTTTTATATGAGCTTGGGAAGCTATTTAATGAATTACTATCTAAGGCAAACACAAGGAATACTTCTCTTACTCTAGAACACTACACAACTAGAAGAAAAATAGAGAGTAGTAGTGTAACATTCAATTACAATAAATAAAACCCTATTCTAGCATTATATTCAATTGCAATAAATAAAAACATGTCACTAGCAAATATTCAATTGTAATAAATAAAACCCTAAACTAACATGATATTCAATTGCAATAAATAAAAACCTTAATATATACTTATATCCCTTGGTCTGGGCAATGGAACTAATAACTAAACAGACATAAAGAACTCACTTGATTGGAGAACACCATGAACTAAAAGAATCACCAACCCTAAGCACTGGCTTCATCTCCTCCCTTAAAGGAGAAGATTAGCCTTCCATGAAGAAAGAAGAGCACGAAAAACGAGAAGAAGAATAGTCGAAGAACATAAGACTAGAAAGACTAATTTATTAAGACTCGACTAGTGAAAACCGAATCTTTTATTATTAATCTCTCTGCCTCAAGTTCTGGAGATAAGAATATTGTGAATTGGCGAGTTTCATGAGGCACTTAGGTCCTCTATTTATAGGGGTTACAATGAGTTCTAGAAATATCCCAAACCGTGGTTTGTTTCCTATTACAAATCAACTTCTTTCAGAGTCCAACTTTGTTTCTGAAACTATAAAAGAGGTGGGTTGCAGTGTCGGTTCATGCGTCTGGATGCACGGGCCTTGTGTCCTAGATGCAAGAGTCTATTTTTCCTTTTTTGCTCCATCCTTCTTTCCTCTTTTGTGGGCTTTGGTCCAAGCAACGAATCATTTTGCCTTGGGCTTCCAAATAGGCTTTAAAACAGGTCAAAGTCGCATCTTTCATAGCTTCAATTCCTTGGCCTTCTCTATGATTGTCCACGGGCTTCTATGTGATCCTTAATGCTCTGAATTGCTCCATTTTACCCCTTTTTCTCTAATATTCTACAAAACTCTCTTTTTTACTTGTAGAATCATAAAACATGACTTACAAGCACTATTAGTCCATTAAGATGGCTAATAAGAGATATAATCGAGGGTTAAAATGCACTTTTTAAGCACTTATCACAACCCCCAACTAGCCTTTTGCTAGTCTCTTAGCAAATAAGATAAAAAGAGATAAGTGATCGAAGTCGATCACTACCTAAAAAGAAAATCCTAACTCACTTTTGTAGGCACCGCGATTGCATTTACTTTATGCAACAAAGCTTTAAACCTTTAAGTTCCCCAAAAAGGATGAGTTATAGTCTTGTGAGAGTTTTCAGATGATATACCCACAAAATCAATCAATAGCATGTTCAATAATGATAGCATTTTTCAGAGAGAGAAATTTCCTTACCAACTTAGTGCTTGCTCCAATAGAGGGGTTTCTATTACCAACTACATTACTACAAAGACTCATAGATTATGATGGGAGATAGTAAAAATTGACAAAATTCTCAATCAAGTCTTATGTGTGTACTCAGTCAATCTCCTATACTCTCCTATCCCAGAAACGGAATCCCTAGTCTACCTTTAGACAGATAATCTTGACTTTCAATCCTCACCGATCATACTCTTAGAAAAGAATCTCTCAGAAGATGGCCTACTATTTTACCTCATGTATGTGGGGAAAAGAATAATTATTATGAACATCCCACATACTACCTTGAAAAATGGACTTCTAGATGAAAGTAGTCTCATGGAAAGAATGTCATCACGTATGAAGTGTCGGGTCCTTCACTTTAGCATCCTCTCACCTATTCTAGACTTGATACCATACTGTAGTGATAAGTTATGGGTTGTAACTTGGCTTGGGTATTGGGTTATGAAGGAAAGGTAAAAAGGATTCAAAGGTTGTTTCTGAAAAACACTAAGGGTCTTGCTTCTTTCTTTGGAAGATTTCTTCAACTTCTGTATTGCAGAGAAAATTCTTCCTTTGTATTGGCTTCTCCATCAATTATGTTAAACTTTTTCTTTTTCCTTTTGACTTTCTTTTCTATTATTATATATTTTTTCCTAGCTCAGTGGTATATCCTTGATTAGTACTAGATATGCTTGTTTTCCACTAGCTTCTTTCACTTAGAACAGAATGATGGTCTTCATTGTATCTCTATGATATTTCCTTGTAATCTTCCTTTTGTGCTCTTTCTTCCTCCTTGTGCCCCTCATATTCTCAGAAACATATGGGTATGACTGACAAAGATTTTGGGTTGTACTCCTTGTCTGGAGTTGGGTAAAGGATAAAGGGTTTTGGAAGGAATGGCTTGATGTAAGGCTCAAAAGGGTTTAACATGATGGGCCTACTAGGTGGGATATAGGTTGAATAGGTTCACTACTTGACTTATCAGTATGATACTCTATTTCGAATAGATTACAAGAACTAATGGCTATCTCCCCAGTTGATGTCACTTCATGATTAACCACAAAATCAATGAATAATGAGACTATATTACAATGAAATAAAGGACTGAAAGAGGTTGAGTCACACATACTCGGATTTTTCGTAAGAACTCTCCAAAGAATGGGTATAAAGCTCAAGTCTCACGAGCTAAGTCTCAAAAATCTACTTCCAATTTACTAGGGGTTTAAATATGTCTTCTAGCAGAAGTATACAAAACTGACCAAGTACTATAGTGGTGCCTTCATAAAGAATTCTATCAACAAGAACTATGTCCGAGCATAATAAATAGTCTAAGTGGTAATAAAATCAACAATATCAACTATCCATTAAACTAAACACTAAGTAGTATATAATATATATCCCAGACTCATCATTTTTCTCATGCTAAAGATATAAAAGAAAACAAAAAGATTTTTGTTTTGAAAACCAATTTTCAAAATTTATTTATCAAGTACACCCTCCCCCAACTTAACATATGCATTGTTCTCAATGTATAGAAATTAAGTAAATGAAATGAATGAGAAAAAGGGAATATGTTACCATTGATGCTGAATATCATTACATGATTCTTTCTCTGTCAAATAAAGGTTAAGCTCACAAAAATAGAGAAAATCATGTATAATTAGTCCAAATCAAAATTAATCCAAAAAATAAGAACATTTCCTTTTACTAAGATTTTTTTTAATTATTTTTTATTTAGTTATTTATTTATTTATTATTATTATTATTTTATTTTTTTTTTTAAGTCAGATCCCTAAGATTATATATTATATCATGCATTATCACTTTGGAGTGAGGAGATCAGATTTTTTTACTCAAATACGACGGATGTTTTTGGAGGACGAGGAGGTCTCACCTTGTGGGTCGTCAAAAATACTCCTTGATATGCTGGAAAGATTGTTGGTGAAGTTGCTTCTCTACCTTGAACTATTTCAGGTCCTGATGATTGTGTGATAGGCCTTGTGGTTCCTCTGTGTAGAAGATTGACAAAATTCTTTCTTTCTAACAGGACAATAATATCTGATGTGCCCTTTACCACCATAGTAATGATAATGGATCTCTGGCTGACTGTGCTCAAGGTGGGTGGTAGACTGGTTCACATACTTCTCTCATTCAGACAATGATGGCGTAGAAGAAGCTTCAACAATGCAATGTTTCTTATCAATATGGTCCACTTTCTGCTTCAGAAGACTCATTTAAGTTTCTAGATTCTGTTGTTTTTCCAAAACTTCTTTAAGCTGATTCTCTAGCATCTAATTTTTCTGGGCAGAAGTCTATTGTTTATCCTGAAATGTAGAGTTAATCTTCTCAAGATATGATACTCTCTCTGCCAATTTTCCATTCTACACACTTAAATCCTGAATTTTCTGTAGAGATTCTAAGAACATGGCTAGCAACGCCTCTGTGGTGGGGTTCTCAGGTTCATCATAGTTTTCTGTAGATTGAGCACTCTCAATTGTATCTTCGAATGGGAAGAATTCTTGTATCATGCTATCAAGGAAGTACACTTCTTCACCTTCGGCGCCATCATAATCCTTATGCAACAGGTGAAAGATATTTATGTCCATGGACATCTTACCAAAGTTGATCTTCATTTCACCATTGTGACAATTTATCAAAGCTTTTGCAATAGCGAGGAAAGGTCGGCCTAGAATAATTGGCACTTTATCAAAGGCCTCCTAGGTGTCTATCACTATGAAATCCACTGGATAGTAGAAATCGGCTCTTTGAACAAGAACATCCTCAACTATGCCTCTGGGAATCTTGGTAGAATGGTCAGCTAACTTCAATTTGACTTTTGTAGGCTTTCGGTTCTCCAGGCCCAACGCTTGGTACACATGATATGACAAGAGATTAACACTAGCACAAATGTCTAAAAGAGCGTTACCTGTGAATTTTTCTCCTATCTTGCATGATATTGTAGGATTTCCTGGATCTTTGAGCTTGACTGGAGCTTGCTGATGGATAATAGATGTTATTTGTCCAGCTAGAAACGCTCGCTTTGGAACATGAATACTTCTCTTTATGTTGCATGCATCCTTCAAGAATTTCGCATATGATGGCAACTGCTTGATGGCTGTGAGAAAGAGGATATTGATTTTATCTTTCTCAAATGCCTCCTTCATCTCTAAAAAATTGCTTGTCCTTTTTGCTTTGAGCAAAAAACATAGGAAAAAGTGTTTTTGGTACAAACACATCAACATGTGTCTGCTTTTCTTTCTCTTTAGCATTCTTGCATATCTTGTCTTGGTTATCTTGACAAATAGGAGTGGAAAGGATTTCTCCCACTTCCTTTCGAACTTCATTTGAAATCTTGACCGATTGCTATGTAGCAATGTTATCATGAGAAGGTAAGTCAACCTTGTTGTCTATCTTCAATTCTGATATGAGAGTAGTAACTGAGCTGACATGATCATGGTGGTGATCAGTACTAGAAGTTGTCCCAATGTGGCATACATCTTCACTCCTCGATATCGGTTCCAATAAGCTAGGTTGAGTGGCTTGTGTCTTTACAGACAAAGCAGTAGTGAGTTGGTAGACCTTAGCCACTAGAGACTCCATTCTAGAACATTGACTTACCTGAGATTGCTGGAGGTTGAGTTGAGACTGTGCAATAAGCTCTAGAACACTTTCAAACTTCTGATTTTTCTGCGATAGCAAAGTAATAGCATTCTCCAGGTTGGCAGGTGCGGCATAATTTCTCATAGGATCAGGCACTAACTCTCCATTTGTATTGGAATTCTACTGAGAGTATAATTGTTGTTGAAGAACCAACTATGAAGTTTGACTTATCTGTAGAATATAACTTTAATCTTGAGAACCTGGGGGTCTAGCGTTCTATCTCCCATAATTGCCTTGAAAGTTATTACCACCATGGTTGGGCCTCTGAAATGAGTTCATATTGTACTCTCCAACTGATGCATGCTTATAGTAACCAGGACATTCTAGAGTTACATGAGAAGTGTCCGAATAGACTTCGCAGTATCGGCTAGCTTGCATGATTGGGGGAGATTTAGCTTGAGACTTGTTGATCTTGGAGGGATTCATGGAGAACTGGTTGAATTTCTTACTCAGAGTTTCAATGCTGGTGGCTAGACTTGCCAATGTAGACTTCAGTTCTTGATCTAATTGTTCATGTGCTTGGTAACCAAATTTCTTTGGCTCCCCCTCCATGCTAGCGACATCCTCGTTGCTAGTAGTCCAATGTTGTGTTTCTTCAGCTAAATTCTCAAGAAAGTTGTAAGCTTCCTCTCCATCCATTGATGTAAACTTACCTTTGTGCATGCATTAACTGTATCATCTGCTTCTTCATCATCGAGAGTCCTCGATAGAAAAAATGAGTCAGTGTGCTCTTGTCGTGTCCATGATGTGGACACGAGACTAGCAAATTGTTGAATCGCTCCCAACTACAATGATATTCTTCAGTCACCTTTCCTTTTAAATTGCTGATAGCTTATTACATGACATCAGTCTTCTGGGGTGGGTAGAACTTGTTCATAAACTTTGTTCTTAACTTCTCCTAAGAATCAATGGAATTGATCGGTTGAGCAGATAACCATTCAGATGCTTTACCTTCGAGTGAGAGTGGGAATAGAATGATCTTGATATTCTCATCCCTGATATTCTGGTTCTTGAAAGTTCTGAAGACTAAAAGAAATTTGTTCATGTGAACATAAGGTTGAACATTTTCTAAACCGTTGAACTTTGGAAACATAGAAATAATTAATGCTCTAAGCTCAAACTGGTTAGCTTCTGTCTCTGGAAAAACAATACTGTTTGGTGGGTCTCCAATGATTGGTGAATAGAAATCGCTCAGCTTCTTCCTCTGTTGTGCTTGCATGGGTGGGATAGCTTCACCATTATTCGGGTCCACAACACCTCCATCATTGTGTGCGGCTATTGTATCAATCTCGTCTAGTATTCTTGTGAGTCGGTTGTTGAACCTTGTCCACTGTTGTCTTCTTACCGGACGACGATATGGACGACGGGGCATACACTAGAAAATACAATACGAAAAATGACGAACACTATTCTACTATGCTTGAATTCAATTAAACTAATATGCAACTATTCTAACTTATACTAAAATGCAATTATATATATATATATATTGAATGAATGACTTCTACTTTTCTTCAATTGAGATTGGACTTCGCAGTTGATAAACGATAATTTAGGGTTTGATTCTTTTAAGTCCGAAGTCCAAAGTCCAAAGTCCGTAAACGTCTGATTAGTCAAGTTATCTTACTCACGTGGGTTGGTAGTCGAGTAAGGGATCGTCCATACCTTAGGGCTCTGCAAGGTTCACAACTGGATTTACAGCTTTTAGTGAGTAGGATTTTAAGTTATTTATCTGGTTTAGGAAAATTAACGGTAATGCAAGTAACGTAAAATTACAACGATTTATTTCTATGTAAAATAAATAGGGATAGAGATACAGGAAAAAGGGTTAATCATAATCATGCAAAATTAGTTTCCAAAGTTAGAGCACCATATCACTACAACTTTAATCTGTCTCGACTTCATAGACAAACCCAACACTATGTCGAGTAACGATCCCTAGTGAGATGCACTCATATCTGAGCTCATCTCACTAGCATAAGGAGTTGAACTAACATTCCATCTTTGGAATATCATTTCAGCTCCTGGTTTGATTCTACATTAGCTAGACAAACCAGAGGGCTAACGGCCACCATAAGGTCTTGCACGAGACTGGACCTAGTGTAAACTGGGTCTCGCGCGAGACTGTTATGGAGCATGAGCACTCCAATCTTGGCCAATCTCAATCATTTTGGGACCGGATGCCTAATCTAAACCTAATTCCTAAGTGGTAATTCGGGAACATTAAATGGCAACTTGATCCTCACATGAGCATCATTAATCCTCCCCTTGGGAGGATTTTAGCTCATGGTCATTGATGGATTGATTGATCTTTCTGTATATAATAAACAAGTAAAAAGGAAGTGAATGAAGAACAGGAATTTAACTTGAAGAGAAATGGATTTTATTAAAGTGAATACTTGCAGTACTTGATACCAAGCTTGAAATGAAAAGCTATTGAAGGAAATGTAAACTACGGAAGGAAATAAGCAAGAATGTAAAAGTCAAGTATTTTCCTTAGCCTCCCAACATATATATACCCCCCCTTCTCTCGGTAAAGCCCCTACATTTATTTCCCTTTTGGCTGTATGTTTCCAAAACATCCAAACCTTGTTTTACAAGTTTTGTCCTTTTGTTTCATAACAATCCAAACTTTTTTTATAAGTTTGTTTTTTCCTTTTCACAAATCAATTCACGCATTGATTATTTTGTCTTGTCTTTTCCTTGTTTTGTCTTTATTTGCAAGGTGGCACATAAATGTCTTGCCACTTGTCTATGCATGATGACTCATCATTTCTTGTGGGCCCGAAGAGTGGGTCCACATGCTGTGTCCAGTGGTGGCTCGGATTTTGACATTCTTACAACTTTCTGTCTTTGCGTAGAGCTCGTCGCCCTGGTCGTTCATGTTTGAAAGATGTAAGCTTTGAAAGTTTGCTGCTTCTTTACACGTGGACCCGTTCTGCATTGGTTTTGTCCCTTTGGAATCTTTGGCTCTAGTTAGGCTCTGTTGGGCTTCACTGGGGCTGACTGGCTAAGTGGGAAGACTTCAAGTATGCATAGTATTCCCATACTTTGATGCATGTTTTATTATCATATTCACGTTAACAGCGGAAACTTGCAAAAGTACGAAAATATAATTATTTCATGATTATTAAATACATAATTAACCAAAATGCTGTCTCTCGGGGTTTAGTATTACAGTTTTGGGTGCTTATCACACCACCCCCAAACAACACTTTCCTTGTCCTCAAGCAAAGAAGAGACATTAAAATGATAAGTGGCCAAAAAATGTGTTGTCCTATACTAAGTCTCATTTCATAGAATGTAGTTGCATTGATCGTATGCAACAAGGCCTTGAACCACTAAGACTTCCCTAGTGGATGAGTTATAGCCTCATGAGAGTTTTCCAGAGAAGATACTCACAAACTTCATTTATACTACAACGACTCAGTAACAAAGGCTTGTTCCCTTAACTAATCTTAGATATCCATACATCTCACTAGCGGGGGAAACAAGGATTAATTCTTTTGAAATTCAAGTTAATATACATACAATAATCAAAACATCTACATATGAACATGCATGCAGTGATCTTTACAATGAAATATACGAGTAGGGCCGTTTCTGGATCCTCTGGATATATAACGTCTTTAAGTAGGTTCTCACATGTATGTGTCGAAACACAATTTCTCTCTTATTTTTCCACTCAAGTTTTGCTAACTCCAGTGTACAGTGGGCACACATTTTCTCACATACTCAATGACAGTCAGAGAAGCCGAGGTCGAGAATTCACATCTACTACTTATTATCACACCATCCTACTCCTAATTAAGTTAGAGGTCTTTATTAGGTGTTATGGGGCTTAGGTGGTAGTGTAGAAGAAAAATGGAATGAAAAATTCAAAATTGATAAGTATGAGAGAATAAGGTCTTCGAGATATTTATACTAGAGAAATCCTTATTTTCTTTTCTGCTTCTAACATGAGTTTCCATACTTAGCTTTTTTTAAGCTTTTGTATTCTTTTGATTCGATTTTGGGGGAAATTCTAACTTTGATTTTTCTTTTGATTTGTTTGGAAACATATTTCTATTTTTCTTTTTCTTTTCTTCTGAAGCAGGTAACTTATTTTGATTTGTGACAAGTTTTTCTCTTCATTTTTCCGCACTTCATCCTATTTCTCATACTCATCATCTAGGTGGGCTTATTTATTTTTGGTTAATAGATGGGTAATGAATTTTTGGTGAAATAGAAAGGGTTAATGAAAGGTTCAGTGGGGTGACTAGCAGTAATTTTTTTTACAAGTGTGAATTTTTGGCTATATCGATCCAAAGAAGGCCTAAATTCTCACCTAGGATTCGGGTAGTGATAAAGTAAGTGGACGTGTGAACTTCTCTATTCGGAAAAACTACTCTTCTGTGTCATTACCACATATCACACATTTTGAGGCTTTTTGGTTAGATTCTCACAGGATATGGAAATTAAGTTGTCTAACCGTGGGTCCTAGAAACTTACTGCTATGTACATTTAATGATAGTCAGTGCATAAATTCTCATGAAAAGATGTAAAAACTATTGCATATGTATTAACATATGTTTCCAAGAACAAATCCTAGTTCTAATGCTAGGGTGAGATTTCTAGATATTTTTTATCACCAAAAAGGAAACGAGACTTTGTTACTAAATACACTTATTTAGACAGAAAATAAAACTATATACAACCTATAAGTGCTTAATTTTTGTGAAAGGTTCTAACCACCCCCAACCAGTAGGACGCTGTGTCCTCAAAGTGTCAAAAGGAAGAAAAAATATACTTGAGAGTCTTGAGCAAAAATAAAGTTGATATCTTCAACAGAAAGTTATGCTAACACCACATATAGTATACAACACAAAAGGGAAAGGACACTGTTAGGTTATTTATTTTTCACATCAAAAAGTAAAACAACAAATATATACATTAACTTACACTACCCTAATTATGAATTAGGGGTATGTCCATTCTCGCTTCATCTTTATCGAAGTGCCATTCTTTTGTGCCACGCTAGTTTATCATGGTCTGCCAAACTTCGCTCCACTTTCTCTTTCTAGAAGTGTCCAAATGAGCTATCATGTCTTTGTTTTTAGGGAAGCAACGAACGTACCTTAGGTACCTTGAAGAGCGCCGACGCTAGACCTGAAATCTCAAAGAACGAATTATTCTGTTCGTCGAACACATAGAATCTACTCGTACCCAGTCATGAAAAGTGTCCAAAAAATGTGGGAAGAATGTCCTCATTATTCGGCATGCGGTAACTGGCAAAGTGATATAATGGTGTCGAAAAAGACGAGCCCTTTTCAGGTTCTCGATTACTGGGTTTGTGATGTCGAAGGCGGTATGTTGCTGAGTGAGAGCATGAAAAGTCTTGCAAGCTGATTCGGAGGTAGTGGAAAAATGCCAATCCCCCATGATGTTCAGAAGGATAAATAACATGGCAGTCCCGACATTCATTATCATACTTGCCAGGGAAATTGTTCTGTCCGGCCATCGTCCAGGTTCCTCACGTTCAATGACTTGGGTGAAGCCATCGCCACAGTGGCCGGCGAAATCTTTCCAAAAGTAGTGATTAAAGAAGTTTTGTATGATGTATTGAATGGGGGGTTTGGCTGATTATAAGGAAGGTCCAAAGCCATAGCAACTGTTGGCTCGTAAAAAAAATGTCTAGTGTTACCAAACGGATTGCAAATCCGTTAAAAAAGAAACCACGTGTAGCATTAAATGTAGGTGTATCCTCCATATGATCATAAAAATAAGTTGCTAAACCTGGAGAGTATGTCTGCTTATGCTGCAGAATGAAGGAGGTCCAACTGACTTGGGTGATGAGGTTTCTGAAATGAAGTCCATATGCAGGAGAATCCAACAAAGCCTGGAAGGATAGTTCAGGGATAATCTTTAGCGGTGCCATTATTGGAGATGTAGAAGATGTGTGATGAAAGATACCACCTGTAGACAAAGATAAACCAAATATTAGAATACGATGGAAATGACTAAGTAAAAACAAATGACATTGATTACAATAGGAAAATTGCACTATACTAAAAACTAAAAAGAAAATGACAAAGAACATAAATTTGCAAAATTTAATTTGGGTTATGGCCCAAGTAACGGCGAGGATCCTTAGGTGAGAGAAATCCATTTATAAGATTCTCGATGAAGTCAATCCGTGCAATAGTCCGTTGCAACAGGGCACTCTGTGTCTAGTAAATCTTGGCTTGGT